>NC_064892.1:26733233-27358233 GCF_929443795.1 Astur gentilis | reverse complement strand
TATTCAAACATTCAAGATTACAATCACGCAATTGATACTTCTCCACATATGATGTGGTTTCATCAAGGAACAAAGAAAATAGTCATAGAAAAATGATTAAGTTTTTCAGTGTTTCCTCGACTGCCATTAAGATTCAAAACCCGAGATCAACCTTACACTGCAGATCTTTATCAAATATAATCATTATCAAATATAATTAATATATATACAGATCCTAGCATTGGATTCCTCTTTTTATGAGGTTTATTATTATTTTTACTTGAAAACATTTTAAGTCACACAAACTGAATTTTACAAACCTGGAAAAATTCACTCATTATTGATTACAAATATTACTACCAGATACTTTTGGAGAATAATAATATTGAGGAAAAGGTGGAGAATAACCTCAGTCAGTGAATTTTTAAAATAGTTTTCTTAAACATATAATGTGAGAAATACCTAGTCACTATATCTGAAACATAAATTTTCTGTAACAAGACTGAGAGCACCCTCCTGAATTACAGGGTGAAAGATTAAGATAGAATTTTCATAAAAAGCAACTACTCATATTTGAAATACAGCTTATTTCATAACTTTAAAAGTGACCATGCTCTAATTGTGTAGTTTATGGCAACCAAACCATTGGAAATAAATACTGAATTTTTGAAGGTCTTTCACCTCTCTTTCCCTAAAACAACAGTAATAAGTAAACAAAGTAACTATATCTAAGCAATCACAGATCAAGCTAAAATCAAAGTTCATCTTTTTGCTAACATTATTTCAGTTAAGAAAATTTAACTAAGATGAAGCAGTCATTCAAGAAGGAAATAAGTACAGGATAATGCAGTATTGGAACAGGATGATCCATCCAAAATTATGTAGAAGTGTGACATTGATCTAATTTAAAAAAAAAAAGAGTTTTAGTGGCTAGCTATGCCTGAGCTGATCATGATAGGTTCCATTCACAGTCAGTGGAGAAATAGACACTTCCAGGTATGATTCATTCACCCCAAATGAAATGTCTAAAATTGGTCAGATTAGCTCTGCCCTAAAAGAGCCTTTTTACTCTACTCATCAGAAAGGGCACACAGAGAGACTGGCTTAGGTGTCAGTGTCTACCGTATGGATGGTCAAATATAACTAAAAGACAACTCATCAAATTTCTGTAATACATTTGCACTGTTTTCCATATATCTAATCAGATCCTGTTTTCAGGAATGTTTTAATAGTAGTAACAAGATGGAAAGATTTACGTGGAGTTGAACAGTCCTAGATGAACAAATCCTAATGAAGTTTGCAAAGCTGTGAGCCTGTGTCCTTAGAAAATCTCAACTTAAAAAGTAAAAGAAATCATACAGACACAGTAATTGGGAGTATTTGAATCTAGTTCTCAGCCTTTGTGAAAAGGTAAAGAAAACAGTAAGAGATTTAAGCAACTGAATAATAGCTTAACACTGATTAAGTCTCTCAGACTGAATAAAATGGCATTTTAAATTTATGAATTTGTGCCCAAGACACTATCTTAAGAATATGCCATACGCTTAGTCACATAACATAACTGACATTTACAATAAGCAAAGTTATACTGATTTCAGCAGATACTCTTGTAAACTACATTTAAGAATACTCAGCATGCCAGTTTGCTAGAGAATTGAGTTCTTTCATTAACTGGTTGGGGGTGTGTGTGTGGGGGGTGTTTGTTTTTTTCTTTTTCTCTGCTGTTAGCAAGATACTATCTTTCTCAGTGTCTGTGTCTACCTAGAAGTTATCACTATGACATATGAGTATAATAAAATAATAAGGGATCATTCATTTATAGTACAGTGTGGATCTCAGAAACTTTAAAAATTGATTTTCAAAGCTGAGTTTACCCACAACATTCCTGAAATTTGCAATCTTTAAAACTGGATGTATACAGAAGTTGTCCTTCACAGATTCAGGGCACAAAGGAAAATTAGACTAGCTGTAGAAAAAGTTACATTAATTTAAAGTCTGGCTTAATTCCAGGTATTTGAGAACTTCACTATATTAGAAAATGCTGGGGGGGGGGGGGGGGGGGGAGAGGGGAGCCTTTTCAGGTACTAACTAGGTGCTGCTTTGGTCATCTTTAAACTTTACCAAATTTTTTTTAACCTGGTTATCACAGTGAATACCAGGTGGGCTGGTGTCAGTCATGTAAACATAAGTTTATAGGGCCATTAATGACTGCTTAGAAATTCTTGTGGCTTCCAGCTGCTGCTGCTGAAATCTGTGGGCTTGCTTAATTCACACTTGCCACATTTGCCAGCCCCAAGTCTTCAATCACTGTAAATGTCTGTGAATGAAGCTGCACAGGAAAAAATCCATTTTACCTAAAGTTTGCCATCTAAAGTCAGGCTTCTAGTCTCAGTTTGTCAACAGGAAAAGAATTCAACTGTGCAAACTGTTAATGATCAAAATCTTGTTTATGGTCAAGGAGGAATCACCTTATATATACAATCAATAATTTATTGTTAGTATAATTGAAATTTTAACAGTCTAATCCAAGAATCATGACTAGTTCAAACCAAATTGTTACAGAGAAAGAAAGAACAGTTCTGTAGAGAACCAGTCTCAATAAATGCCCATGGTTTACGGCTGTGGGGTCTCCAGTGTTAGCCTGTACCCCATCCCTTATCATCCCATAGGTGTGCTCCTCTACACCACATCCTATGTTCCCACTTCTCGAGGCCTCTGCTGTAGTACCAGGTCTCTGTTTCTCTACACTATCATTAGCTTAGCATCATAAAATATTGCTGGCACTGTTTGTAAGATATGCAAAAGCAAACCAAATTGTCTGGTCAATGAGAAAAATTAATGTCATGGATAAACCAAGTGAAACAAAGCTGCAGGGGGCTCAAGAAAAGATCAGACAGAGCAGGTCCGACAAGCCCGAGTCCTGAGGCTTTGTACAAAGCATGTGCCCTGTTACTAGCAGTGTCAATACTATATTTCAAGCTATGGGGTAACAAAACTTAGGTTTCTAGTGCTATTTCAGGTACCAAAGAACATCCTGCCTTCCTCCAGCTGTCCGTTCTAGATGCCCTCAGATGTCTGCAAATGGAGGTTTGGAGGCCAGTTAGAGTACTGGTGATGACAGATATGACACAATCTGCACAAGATCCATGTTCTGGAGAGGCAGCTGGAGACCAGGGAGAGTTCCCTAGGGCAGCTAGGATCGGCATAAAGTGCTTATGTTAAACCTGTTATATATACAATCAATGAAGAGGAAAGCTCTTCTGACATGGCAAGTCATCCCAACCTTTAACGTGAGGAAGCGACTTATGACAGTCTGCTGTCTTCTGATTATAATGGGACAATACACAGCTAACTTAGATTTGGAAACCTCAATTTAAGGCAGCAAAATTAAAAGAGAAGAAATAAGCATTCATTCTGCAATAACAGCAAACATTTCTGAGTTGTCTTTGGTTATGGGTTTGCTCACCACTGTTCCAACTCTTCAAGGTAAGAGAACTCTCTGCTTCTGAAATCACATACGCTGAACTGGCAAGACTTGCTAACACTGCACAGTGCCATGCTAATAAGTCTTTTTGGTCTTCAATTTGTTCCAGAAATAGCCTTTATGCTTCGTTGACTACCATCTGTATAACCATACCCTCTCTTTTTAAATCTAAAACCCCTCACTTGATTACATTTTTCTTTTAAACATAAACCAAAGGTGTGAAATGCAGACTTCAACTGTCACACCTCTTAATTAATTTTTGTTTTTCATGCTTTGCGAAACAACTGTTTCAGTCCTAACTCCCTCCTGTTCCTCACTTCAAAGAGCTTCTCCCTTAGAAAATAAAACAAGTTCTTAGACAGGTGAGGTAGTTAAACTAAAACATACTGTATAGGTTGCAGACAATCACATTCAAAGAATTTACTCTATAATCACCCCTAAATGGCTGATCAGGGAGTATATATGCAGGGGAACTGATTAAATAATGAAAGCTATCCTTCAGCTAGTATAGTTAGCTGATATGAATGAATCATGTTATTCTTTTTCAGTTCAGCAAAGGTACTGATCTAGAGAGCTTGCATCAAAGATCAGCATGCTTTTTGGGCTCTCCGAAGTCCATTTATTGTGTTATGGTTCTAAATTGCTTGGTAACTCTCTTTTAAGTCTAATGAGGATGAATTCTGGTTGCTCTAAAGTAGCTTTGGGGTCGGTTTTTAAATTGTTGCTATGGGATCATGAATTTCCATGATCAGAGACACATACAAGCTTAAAAAAAAAAAAAAGACATCTGATGGCTGCAAGACATTTCGAGTGCCTTGAAGATTCTCACTGCAATAATTAGTCGTATTTGATACAACAAGTGGCTAGTTGCTGTCCTGCACTACTTTTTTTGTAGCTTTATAACCTGAAGGAAGCCTGAGAGACTTAACTTATGGAAATTTTACCTTAAAGAGTTTTTCTTCTCTGAGCAACCAGTATTCTATTCTGACCTCAATAACACCTCCAGAAAATGGATTAATAGTCCCCAATATTAATCTGATACCTAAAAGAATCACTCCCAAATATGATGACTCAATCTTTCCCATCTAGCATTGCATCCAGTACACCTAACTCTTGCCTAGTTTGGTGGTTTTGTACAGAAACTCATGTATGCCTCTAGTAAAATCTAAACTAGTAGGTAGGCTCCTTCTAGGATTTACTGACGCTGCTAATTAAGTTCAAAAGGCATCTCCTAGGCTGTCTTGGAAGTTTCCTGAGAACGTAATGTCAGATACTCATATGCCATATTCTGTGGAGGAAGGCACAGGAATAATCATTTGGATACTAACCTAGCAGTAGATATTGCCCAGGAAGGCAGAAACTGGTTGTACATCTGCTTTAATCTAAAGTGGCTTGAAAACACTTCTTTTATGTCCTAAGAAAGTACCACAACCACTTTACCATAGGATATCCTTGGTGGCAACATTCCCTATTACTCCTTCTGAAAGCAAACCATTGTGAAGCTAAGAATGCAAAAGTTCAGACACAGAACAAATGTTTTTATGACGACTGGAAAGGAAGAACGAGATTTTGTATCTCTTTTGTACCTCTTTTAAGGTTCTGTGGGTGGGGGTTGGTTCTGTTTGCTTGCTTGTTTAATTTAGGAATATTCTAACATTTAACATACATGAACATAAAATAGTTAAATGGCACTTAGAGGAAGTAGATAGGGTATTTTCTTGAGGCTGAGGTGAGCCTGATGTCAGAAAGCGCCCCTTTCAGTGAAAAGGGGTGGTTAAAACAGAAAGGAAGCTGAGAGAAAGTGTTAAAATTCAGCATGATAATAGAGGCTTCAAATGCGTAAGGACTTTGTCCTGGCAACTGGGTGATCTTTCCAAGGCTGATAACTGAATTCTGAAGGCTTTGTACTTCTAAAAGATTTACCTTACAGAAAGAAGCAATTAGGAATGCCTGGCTTATAAATGCCAACTAACTGTATCAGGTACTGAGGAAGGCAAGGTCTATAACAGAAAACGAGAGCTAGTCTATCTTAAGTTACTCAGTCACTGGAAAACAATGTTAATGGAGCATGCAGCTTTTCTTTTTTTTTAAACATACTTTGTAATTTCTTGACTTTTTTTCTTTTTTTTAAGCTGTTACATAACACTTGGAGAAAAGGGGAACTGAGAAGAGAAGCATTGGAGAAGGCAGTTATTCGGGACATTGATGAAAGCCAACTTAATTTCCTTTTTGAAATTTCCTTTTCTTTTCTTCATGTCCTTTCCTTTCATCTTCCACATCTTCCTCTTTCACTGTGAATTTACATTCCCTATAATACAACACTACTTTCTGGCATATTTCAGAATAGGATAAAGATATTCCAAATTGTGAAAGTCACAATATCATACATAAAAAGTTTTTGTTAAAAAAGTATATTGTACTTCTGAATCCATTTCTTTACAGCGTGCTGCTTTCTGAAGTGCCTCCTTTTTGTGATCTATTTTTTGTCTAAATTGTCTACTGTAAAAGAGGACACCAGGTTTCCTGGAAAACAAATAACATTGAGACTGTTGCAAATGATTTTTTTAAATATCACAAACAGTGAGATGAGACTGATTCTGATAAGAATGAACTTTCTGAAGTAAATCTTTTGGAGTCTTTTTTTTTTTCTTTCCATGTTTGCCAGCTAGTAGGACAAAGCATGGTCCATGGTTACAAGAAAACCCAACAGACAAAAAAAGAAAGTCTACTGAGTTCATACAACATATCAAAGTTTTACAAAATTGTATTTTGTTGAAAAAATGGACCTTCAGAGATTTCCATCAGTTCAGATAGGGAAATGACTCAAACACTTTACTAACAAAAAATATCTTTTACATGAAAAAACATTCTCAAAAATAGTATATGCCCTACTTCATAAGAAAAGGTTAAACTCACAATAGAAAATCAAGAATCAAGAGGTCAAAATGTTAGACAGAGATGCTCATGCCTTGTGGCTATCTCTGTGGGAGGTAGGGAGAAAAAAAATCTTTTCCTCCAGGAGTTTAACAGCTCTGGAGTTTCTTTCTGGCCATTATTTCAGCGCTGAGATTGAATCTTTGCTCTTACCTTCAAGGTCCTGGCTTTATCATATGTGGAACATTTCTTCTGCTTACCTCCATTAGACTTTGGCAAATTCTTCTGCAAATTCCACTCTGCATAAGGTACTGTTCCAGAGGAAAAGTCACCGTCCTGTTCCTTAGGTAGACCTCTCAATTTTCCTCAATCAAGATGATTTTCAGTGCTCTAAGGTATGTTATGACCCCTCTAAGGTGATGGGAAAGCAAGTCTTTATCCCGAAATGGAAGAACTACATAATTTTGAATGGGAAAGTATGGGCTGAATTTTTGGATGCACAAAGATATTGCTAAGAAGTGGCTTTTATTAGGCAACTGTTGTCACATTATAACACAAGCACAGCATGTAAGAGGAAGGAAAAGAAAACAGAAGAAATGCAACAGAGAAAGATAAAAGAAAGTTAATGTGCATCAGAACAAGGCTTTTAAACATGCTGTGAACTGACTCTTTCACTTGTGTGTCCCCATACAAAGTTTGCTAGAGATCAAACCTATAACATACAATGTAGAAGTAGTGATGTGTAGGTAGCACCTGGATGCTTCCACTGATTTCAGAGGGGGGAAAAAATGTGGCTGTGTTTAATGCATTTTACAGATGTAGTGACCTAATCTTTAATGAAGTATATATTGACTTTTCATCTGCATAAAAAATGTAAATATTACTGAAGGTGCAGCATAATGAGTGGAGCATGATTTAAATGCTATAAACCCAGTTTGAGTTTCTTAGTGAAATGAAGAGCTTTCCTTTCAGTATGACAGCACATATATACCACCAAAACTGATCTTCCCCTTAATGGTGTCCAGCTGAATGGTAGTGGCATAAGCTCAGAATATGTTAGGGTTTGGAACATAAGAAAGAAATGTGAATTTCTTTTCCTGTATTTTGTCTTTAAATGTTACCCCAGAAGCAAAAAAGAAAATACGAGGTTCATGACATATCCAAATGACCAGCACATACTGGCTGTCATAGACGTGAATGTTTTATGTTAAACTTTGGGTTAATAAAAAAAGGGAAGCATTGTTGCAAAATACTGTATTGTACTTGGTGAATTAACAGCTTTCTTAATTCTTCTGCTTCCACTTTTTTCTCTTTATATCCTTAGAAACAAAGTTTGGCATGATCCCACAGCACTCATTATGTCTCCATAAGTATGCATAAGAGTACTATGACAACAAAAATAAATTCATTTAATCTAGAAATATGGTTAAAAAAATCCAGTCATCTGGGTCTGATTTAAATTAAATAGACTTGTTTGTCAATTTTAATTTTGAGGTATTGTACACACAATGCTACAGAGACTTGACTCTCTTAATAGTCACGTTTCAACACCTGGAGCCCTCAGCACAGGAAAGACATGGAACTGTTGGAACAGGTCCAGAGGAGGCCCACAAAAATGGTCAGAGGGATGGAGCACCTCTCCTATGAAGAAAGACTGAGAGAGTTGGGGTTGTTCAGCCTGGAGAAGAGAAGGCTCCAGGGAGACCTTACAGCAGCCTGCCAGCACCCCAGGGGGGCCTATAAGAAAGGTGGGGAACGACTATTTACTGGGGCCTGTTGTGACAGGACAAGGGGTAATGGTTTTAAACTAAAAGAGGATGGATTTAGACTATATATAAGGAAGAAATTTTTTACAATTAAGGTGGTGAGGCACTGGCACAGGTTGCCCAGAGAAGTTGTGGCTGCCCCATCCCTGGCAGTGTTCAAGGCCAGGCTGGATGGGGCTTGGAGCAACCTGGGCTAGTGGGAGGTGTCCCTGCCCGTGGCAGGGGGGTTGGAACTAGGTGATCTTTAAAGGTCCCTTCCAACCTAAACTGTTCTATGGTTCTGTAATTCTATGATTCACCTGATGACTTCAGCTTGACTGCCATCATACATTTGAACTGGATGCGTGACTCTTTTTTAGATTCTTCATCAGCTAAGGTCATTATATAAACAGGTGTATATCACCACCTACTAGCAGAATATGTGATTTCAATGAGTTTAAGAGTCTTCTTCTGAGCTAGTTTTGAAAATTTATGTAATATAACTGAGTCAGGATTTTTCACATCCAGATAGTGTTAAAAAGCCTGAAAACATTTTTAGAAAATAGGACAGGCATTCCAGGTTTAAAACCATAAAATATTCACGTTTTGGCCGCTATGATCTACTCCCTCAAATGCAAATGCTAATACTGCTGTAAGCAAGAGAGTTGAAGGATGTGAGACAAGGTTCGTATAGGAAGATAATATTCTTTATTAAACAAAGTGTTTAGACTGGAAAAAAAACCCCAGTTTTTTTCATATACTATTTCTTATTCATACTTGGTGCTTGCTTTTCCAGCATGTAGTTCTTGTCTCAGTCCAGAGAAAGCTTGGTGGTTGTTTTTTTTTCCTAAAGGCCCCATCTCTTCTCACAAGCCATGTCTCCTGGAATATGTGAGAGGTGATGGTGGAGCTGCCTCTGTTATAGCATGAAAAGTTATAAATATGTTGGTGATGTAATATACAGTAACGCTGAAAGATGAAGGATTCAACATACTGCTTTTAGGTTGCAGAAATCAGTCAGGTTTCATGTCTAGGGACTTAATTGTAGTGTATAATAAACCTGTGTAACGTCTACCCCTCACCCTTCTTTGAAGTACAGAGTTATTGGTGAAGTCCTAGAAGCATCAACCACAACTATTTTCATATACCTCCTGATCATTAAGGACAGATTGAAAAAACCTTAAACACATTGGCTAGCTACTAAATTCATTTTGTAGACGCATGAATTATGAATCAGTGACAATGAAACAGGCAGACGGCACGTTTGGCATAATGTCCATCTCAAGGGCCGTCTTTTTATCCTGGGTTTAGCTGTACCAGTTGTGTCCCTATCATACACTCAGGTATTCAGCTTTTAATATTCTAGTTGCTTTGTTGTAAGATGCCTTTGGAAAGTAAAAAGAACCAAGAGGGGACCAGCTAAGTAGTCATCAACTTCAATACTATGAAATTTAACTGTCCCCGGTGATAGCCTTAATTTGTCATGTATCTGAAGGTCTACTTTCCCTCATACTGTTTGCTATCTAGTTACCACACATGCACAATTTTATTTTATGCACAGTTTTCCCTTGATGGTTTGGTCTTATTCTTATTAACTTTTTAAAGTTAATGGGAGCCTTATTTTTCATTTCAACAGACCTTGAACAGATTAGATTGAGCACAGGCACATAAAGGACAAGAAAATCATTAGGAGTAGTGAGCATGGATTCACCAAGGGGAAGACATGTTAGATCAACTTGATAACCTTCTATGATGAAATGACTGGCCTGGTAGATGAGGGGAGAGCAGTCGATATCATCAATCTGGACTTCAGGAAGGCCTTCGACACTGTCTCCTGTAAGATACTCATAGACAAGTATG
This sequence comes from Astur gentilis, assembly GCF_929443795.1. Classification (NCBI taxonomy): domain Eukaryota; kingdom Metazoa; phylum Chordata; class Aves; order Accipitriformes; family Accipitridae; genus Astur; species Astur gentilis. The sequence goes on along the minus strand of NC_064892.1, from coordinate 27,348,291 downwards.
TTGATGTATGATCAGTGACACAAAGTCTGGTTGCAGTCTGGTAACTGGCAGAGTACCCTGTGGGTCAGTATGGGGTCCAGCCCTGTTTAATGTCTTCTTTAATGATCCAGATGATGAGGCAGAGTGTATGTCTCAGCAAATTTGCTGATGACACAAAATGGGGAGGAGTGGCTGATACTCCAGAGGGTCATGATGCTGTCCAGAGGGACCTCGTCAGGCTGGAGAAATTAGTTGACAGAAAGCTCATGGAGTTCAACAAGGGGAAGTGCAGATTCCTGCACCTGGGAAGGAACAACCCCATGCACTAATATATGCTGGGTGCTGCCCAGGTGGAAAGCAGTTTGGCAGAAAAGGCCCCGGAGGTCCCGCTGGACACCAAGTTGACCAGGAACCAGCAATGTGCCCTTACCACAAAGAATGCAATGGTACCCTGGGCTGCATTAGGTAAGCCAGCAAGTTGAGGGAGGTGATCCTTGCCCTTTATTCAGCGCTGGTGAGGCCACACCTGGAGTACTGTGTCCAGTTCTGGGATCCTCAGCACAAGAGAGACGTGGACATATTGGAGAGAGTCCAACAAAGGGCGCATGGATGGTGAGGAGACAAAAGCAGCTTACATACGAAGAAAGGATGAGAGGGCTGAGATAGTTCAGTCTGAAGAAGAGAAGCCTCAGGGGGGATCTCATCAATGTCTATGAATACCTGAAGGGAAGTTCTAAAGAAGACAGGGTCAGATTCTTCTCAGTGGTGCCCAGGTACAGGACTAGAGGCAATGGACACAAAATGAAACAGAAGGTTCCTCCTGAACACCAAGAAACACTTTTTTTCCTGTGAAGGTGACTGATCACTGGCACAGGTTGCCCAGACAGGTTGTGTATTCTCCCACCTTGGAGATATTCAGAAGCTGTTTAGACATGGACCTGGGCACCTGGCTCTAGGTGGCCCTGTTTGAGCGGGGGGGGTCAGACCAGATGACCTCCAGAGGTCCCTTCCAACCTCAACCATTTTGTGGTTCTGTGGTCTAAAATCAGGATAAATACAGAATATTGCCAACCACTTTGTGTTAGCATGAAAGAGATTATGTAAATTTACTGTATAATATTGTCGTGAGTAGTACAAAGTGGATTTAAGGCTTGAATGCAGACATAAAGAAATACAAGTGTCATTTTATTATTAAAATTTCACCCTTGAAATATGTCTGTTCATCACCTCATCTCAAAATTCTGTCATCTGTGTTCATTGAAATGGACAGTAATTAAATTCACGGTATTGTCTGTCTTTTCTTTATGTGTGGAATATTTTTTCTCATGTACACTTCAGGAAAACAAAATACTAATATCATTCAAATAGTTCCAGAAGAAGACCATAATGATATTGCTAGATTTTAATTAATCCTTATTATTTCAGAGTTTTGCATAAGAAGAAAATAACTGTGTACTGCTATCTATTCTCATTAGAAGCCTTTCACGTGAAATAGATATCATGATTTCCACTTTTGTATAATATGTAAATTAAATTAACATGACCCTCGACTATACACTGTCCCTGGTAGCTGTCTGCATTTTGATCAGATGGACATTTCTTGTTTATACCTTGGTAACCTGTTAGGAAAAACCAGAATTGGCTAAGCAATTAAAATTCAAAATAGGTCATAGTAGTACAACACATGAACATAGAACCTGATTTCACATAATGGACTAGGCACTGAAAAATTCCAATACCTCATTTTTGGACACAGATTTTAATGAGAACAGAAACTGGCACAATATAAATCAGTATGACATGATTTCTTGAACATAAGGGGGATAGAAGAGGTGAAATATTAAAATCTCAAGACATTCTCATTAGTCTGGAGACTGAAAAACTATGGTTGTATTGGGTCACTATAATCCAATCCAAGGGGAAAGAACCTTCTCAATTTGTCAAGCACTTTGAATAAGAAAGTAAAATACTCCTTTGCAGAGGAATGCAGAGAGATTTTTTTACATTATTTAAGTGAGACACAAACATTCCATCTTACCAGTTCTCGTTTCCAGTGGCCTGATCTGGAATGGGATGTGTGTCCTTGAGCAATGCATCTGGATGCTATGAGCAATACATAGGGCAAGGTAACCTATTAATGTTCCTATGTTAGTAGTAAGTATTTTGTTTATCTGAATCTCGTCTACGAAATAGAATAAAAAAAGATTAGGAAATTTTTAATAAAACGTTATCACTGGTAAAGACTAAGAGACATTTAATACACTTCATTCTTACTGACAGGAGAATTGTCTTCACTTGTCATTCTACAAAATAATTTATTCTAAGGTATTTTACTAGAACACATTAAAATTCTCTAACTAACATTGTATTATGATTATAAAAAGCTTATATCTAGTTTGGTTATTTATAGTAATATTCATTAATTAGTACAAATTGGTGTATCAGTAGGGTTTTGCCAGTGATCTTTCTTTCTTTAATACCTTAATGAAATAAAATGTAATGGAAGTGAATATAATTTTGAGGTGCATATAATTTCTTACAAACAGTAATTTATAATTTTCAGGCAGAGATTATGTAATGATATCTGAAATTTCTTGTATTAATGTTGAGATTCATGTTGCATTGCTAAAGGGGTAACAACCCCTCAATAACATTACCCAGTGTTTCCAGGTATTATTATTTATACTTTTCAGTTTTTCCTTCAGTTATTTATCCTTTTCAGCTCTTCTTAAGATCTTTTGGTTCTGTGCAGTAAGAGATTGTAGTGAATCTCTTTTTCGGTTGCTTAAAATTGTTTGGTATTTCCTAACCCAGACGACTTTAGGCTGAGTTTGTTTGTTTGTCTGTTTCTGGAAACATAAATTTAGGTAAAATGTTATGCTGTTTGCAGGAAATATATTTTGTCTAGTCCAAATCACCTATTAAAGACATGTATCTCCATTGACGATAGGGAAAATCTAACATGGTAACACTGCTCAATTTAGGAGCAACATCTAAATATTTAAAGTTACAGGGGATGAAGCCAAAGCCAAAAGGCTCAGAGACAAAATAAAGTTATTATGTTTTAACTAGTTGTAGGGCATTAGCTAAACAATAAAATTAAATTTATTTCCTTGGCACTGCAACAAAATAGTGTTAAACTGAATTCTGCCAGTTAGAATTTGAATTGACTAAGAGCAGACAAGTAATTATTATAGTTCAGTCCTTATTTAAGACTGACTGTTAAACTGTTTAAAGCTACAATGCGGACTGTCTCTGCACTATTTGAGAATGTAAAGAAGCTTTTTTTGAAAGTGTGGTTTCCAACTTTATGGGGTGGATTAACAATACACACCACAAGTGACAGATGGAAGCTGAAATCTTCTGTGCTTTCAGTAATGATCTTCCAACTGGTACTTAGGAGAACAAAGAAGAAGAAAGGGAAAAGTGAGAAGATGAAATAAGTGAGGACAGCCCTTAATATACCATTTATAAAATCTTTAAGCATAACACAAATTAAAAAGAAAAAAAAATGTTCTCCAGAATATCCTGATATTTAATTTAGCATTTTAAAGCTTCTAAATTCCTAGATTAACCATAAAAGACTATCATATTTTCTTATCTTTTAAAATGTAATTTATTTTTAAGAGTTAAGTAATTATATTACTCATTATTTTCTAATTAGTGATTAATAATACTGTAGGAACAGTCTGAAACAAATTAAAACAACCACTAAAAATGAAAATAAAAATGTAACGTTAACTTTAACATTCAACTAAATATTGTCTTAAAAATGTGTAGTTGTGCAAGCAATCTAACTGACTTGGTCACATTTAAAAGTATTTGCAACAGTAGTCCCTAGGTACCTTTTTATAATTCTGTATCTTGAACAAGAAAATCTGCCTTGAAGAGAAAGGACTCTCAAGCATCACTACAATCCATTTTATTTATCCTTTCTACTTCTTCTTAAGATCTTTCAGTTCTGTGCAATAATTTTTTTCGTATCAACTCTCTGACTTTTTTTTTTTTCCATTTTCAGATATTGATACAGTTTAAACCTCTGTAATCAAGCACAGATATTTTTATACTGTCAAAAGACAGGTTGTGGGAGTTGGTCTTCTTTATGCTCAGAAGAAGATATCTGATAGCATCTTACAGTGACATTAAGAGAAGTTAAAAAGATAAGAGCTGATTGTGGCTTGGGAGTTTCAGACTGGACATTTAAAAAAATTATTAGCAAACTAGTGCAGAACTGGAGCAGGTTGCCTGGAGGTTTATGGAATCTGCACCCTTGGGGATTTTCCAGGCTTAAGTAGCCAATGCCTTGGCCTCATGTAGTGGCAGTGGGAAGTGGGACGATTTTAAACAGGTCCTGTTATCTGGACCAAGCTGCATACTGTCAGGAGACCATTCACAATGCATATACCTTAGCTTATTATTTAGCTTCGATTTTCTAACAAACCAGCTTATTCCAAAATGAAACTAGAGTTCAGCAATGGTGACAGTATGATATTATGAATGCTGGGAGGGATATTGCATGACTTCTAACCCCTTTTATTCCATAAAGCTCTTTCAAGCTATCTTGTCAGGTTTTGAACCCTCAAGGTGCTTTACCTGCAACATCATAATGCATCTCTTCAAGATGAGTAAATCGTACTCTTTGTCATCATGTAACACAGGCAGCATACTAGTACTTGCTACACCTCCCACATATTATTTCAGGAGCTCTAGCTGAAAAACAGAGTAGCTATCATCATGCCTTAGCTATATAAGAAGGCTAAATGTGGCCTGTTAAGAGTCTTAGTTCAAGTGACTCAAAGTGGCTACAATTGAGTTACTTTAGAGGGCATTAGTTTTAAGCTGAGTACGTGGAAGTCATTCCAAATCAGTTGGTTCAGAAGGTAAGAACTACTTTTCTGAATGGATGCTGTTAAGAGGGTAGGTACAGAGTATACTTTACATTGTATAAAAATAACATTGAGTTTATAGCCATAAAGTAGTCGGAAACTTCCAGCATCATTCTGCTTAACAGATAGTTCATATGCTTGCATATACACATCTTAACTAAAATAAACAGCCAAGCAGTGCTATCACTAAATGCTTCAAATGGTCAGAAAGGGACTCATCTCAACTAATCAATTAAGGCACATATTACCTGATATATATTTAGAGAACAAGACTAAAAAGAACCTTGCTTATTATTTTTCTATTTCTGATAACCATAAAGGGAACTTGGGATGTTTACCCTAGATGAGTATCTAGAGGTAACAATTAAGGTTTTAGTTGTTCCATCTTTGGCATCTAGTGCTGAGATACTCCAGAGAACTGTAAAAGGCTGGCTGATACAAAACAGACCCTTTGGGAGACATAGGTGATCCTTGCTTAGGATTAGCTGAAGGCTAGGTGTGATACTTAGGGTATGTCAAATGTCACTAGATGCTGGCCAGCTGAGCTGAGCCCCTAGGAGAGGAATTAATCTGGCTTATTGTAGGTCACTACAATGTAGCTGTTTAAATTCTCATCATAATAAATGAATATCCAGTGCATATAGTCAATGGAATCTGGAAAGCAATTGATCTCATCCTAAACTGGACAATCATATGTGGTCAGATGAATCAGTTACCTTAGGTGAGATATGAATCACTCTCCAGACTCCATTGAGTCCATTGACTAGTTTTCCATTACCTCTAAAGAAAGTCTAGACACCTTTCTCAGAAGCAGATGTCTATACCTAGACGTGACAAATCACACCCTAAATTTAAGGGAGATAAATCCCATCATCAATAACTGAAAGTGAAATTCCCCTTGATAAACATTTGAAACTTAGGTATTATCCTTCCTGATTTAGAATACGATCAACAAAAAACCCCATTGCTCCTGATGACACACCTTTTTACACTGTTGCTATTGACTACACCAAGTTTCATGAGAGTATTTCTGAATTGGGACAGACATGTCTTGAAAAATTAAAATGTAAGCTTTTCTCAGTCTTTGCATGTAATAGTTTGGAATATGAACTGTGATATTCTGGAATATGAACTAACCTGTAAAGGCATATTTTCAGAGAAAAACGAACAGAAATAAATGAATTACAAGTATATGTCCTATTCTGCCTACTGTTCTAAAAGGATAGTAAAGTCTGAGAGATCAATAGGTGTGATGGGAAAAAGCAATAATGTCTTGAAATACCGTAGCTAGATTTATCAGATGATATCTATAAAAGCTCTGAGAGTATAATGCTTGCACTGTTTTCATGTAAAAGAAGTTGCCATTACTGACAACTGAACACCTCATAGTCTTCTGCCTATGCTGCCTATCTCTGCTTTCTGTGTTACACTTTATTTTGTTGTAAGAATCATACTTAAAGGCTCGAAATCCTTATTATTCTTTTAGTGTAAGAAAGAAAGAAATAGAAAGAGTAACAGCAAAACAAAAAGGGAAAGAGTAGAAAAGAAAGAGAAGAGAGGGAGGGAGGAAAGAAGGAAGGATGGAAGGAAAGAAGGAAGGAAGGAAATAGAGAAGGAAATAAAGAAGGAAAATAGAAGGAAGGTTGGTTACCTGTGTATATAGAACATTTTTAAAACCATTATCAAAATCAAATGTAAGACTAGGACAGACATTATTCCACACTTAGTAGCCTATGCTCCTGTTTAGTTTCAGGGCATTTAATAAATATATACATACATATATGCATAGATACTCTTTGACATTACATATACAGCAAAGAAACAGTTATTGTCTAGATAGTAGTTTGAATTCTGAAACTTACCTGTAATTAGTAAAATTGGCCTGTTCCAAAAGCCAGAAAAACCTGTGGGCATCTTCCAAAGATCTTGAAAAGCAGTTCAATAAGTTTTTTTAATGCTGAGTGTCCTGGTTTCAGCTGGGATAGAGTTAATTTTATTCCTAGTAGCTGGTACAGTGCTGTGGGTTTGAGTTCAGTATGAGAAGAGTGTTGATAACACACTGATGTTTTCAGTTGTTGCTGAGTAGTGTTTAGTCTAAAGTCAAGGATTTTCAGCTTCTGATGCCCAGCCAAAAAGAAGGCTGGGGGGGCACAAGGAGTTGGGAGGGGACACAGCCAGGGCAGTGACCCAAACCGGCCAACAGGGTATTCCATACCATGTGAGGTCATGCCCAGTATATAAACGGGGGGGGGGGGGGGGAGTGGGGGCGGGGGGATCACCGCTCAGGGACTAACTGGGCATCGGTCAGCAAGTGGTAAGCAATTGCATTGTGCATTCACTTGTATATTCCAATCCTTTTATTATTATTATTGTCATTTTATTAGTGTTATCATTATCATTATTAGTTTCTTCTTTTCTGTTCTATTAAACCATTCTTATCTCAACCCACGAGTTTTACTTCTTTTCCCGATTCTCTCCCCCATCCCACTGGGTGTAGGGGAAATGAGTGAGCGGCTCCCTGGTGCTTAGTTGCTGGTTGGGGTTAAAACACAACACTGAGAATACAAAATAATTTTTCAGTGATCTGTCTGGGAGAAGTCTGTTGTACCAGCATTACTTGAAACTAGGTCTATTTGTACCTCAAAGTAATCTGAAAAGCAGAATTGCTTTTCCAGTTATCTTGAATTGGTTTTCCTCTGTCATGAAAAACCAGTTTTTTAACAAAAGCCAAAACAATAGCAGTAACTACATTAAGTTCTAAAATTAAAATATAACTTGAGCAAAAATGTTGATAGCATGATACGAGAAGGCCAACATGAATTAACAATATGTGTTAAGAGGGTCTTGAAGAATTTGTAAACCAAAGCAACTGGAGGCCAGACTTGATAGCCCATGCCTTCTCAAATGGCATTACAAATTCACGTGTCTATATCTGAATGACAGAGCAAAAGTTCCACGGGTATATTAGGACTGTGTCTATGAGTTAATAGGCCTAAAAAATATAATCTCAGCATGTGGATTCAATCTTTATATCTTGCAATACTGCCTAATAATTTTTCCTTATGAGAAAAATATACTTTGTATTCCTTTATAAGTTTGAGAGTTCTTGTTCACTTGAACTTAGGAACACTTAAGTCTCATGAACTTCTAGAAATATAAAGCTCAAAGTAGTATTTATGAAGGCATCCAGGAATTAACTTAGACAGTGAAGACAAGTTTATTAGTGTTTGTTACTGCCTCTTTTTTTTCTAATATTAAATTAAAATGTTGTATTGCAAATTAAGATGGATGCTTCTCATCAGCTGAGAACATGTTGATCAACCTCAGGCTTATCTGACTGCTTTCAAATGGTTGAATATTGTTCTCCCGTCTTCTAATCTCTAGACATGAAAAATCCATTTCTTTCAAACTGTCTACACTCAGCCTGTTTTCTGAACCTAATCATTCTCATTACACTTTCATGGAATTTCAACAGTATTTCCACACTTTATCTAAACAAGGTCTTGTCTGGAGGGCTCCCCACCATTGAGGAGTGTGGAAATGATTCATTCAAAATATTTTAGAATGAGTTGCAATAAAAATCACTTTGCAGCAAGACATCTATGACAGCAGACTTAATAATCTGGGACTTTGGAAACGGTCTAGCGTACCCAAGATGATTGCTGAAATACATGACACCAGATGTTCTACTAGGGTAACAGCTGAAGGTCAGAAGAGAATCCCACATGTATGTCTTGTAACTAATTCCTGTGTTTTCTTCAGAAGGATTAGTTCATTAAGCAACAAAAATTTAGGTACTTAATAGAGTTAAAGTGAACTTCACCTAAACACTTCAATGTTTGTATGTATAAGTACATGTCTGAAATTAAGGAGTGAAAGTGTCAGTGAAGGGGAAAAAGAGCTATATTTCTCTGCTGGATAGGAACATGCAGAGCAGGCATGATCTCCATCACTCCAAGTAAATCCAGTATTCATCAAAAAAAAAGGAGTTATGCAGTCCCTGAACCAAGAGAGGAAATCAGACCTCAGTGTCTGGGGAGGAATGTCACAAGGACTTAGATGCCAACAGTTAGAATACCCAGAAGAAACAGATGGCCAATGGCTGACTGGTCAAAGACTTTCTTTGGAAGGAAACACAAGCATACAGATGGCAGTTTGACTAGACTGAATTTGATTCACATAAACAGTGAGAATGCTTTAAGACTTTACATACAGAAAGCAAATTAGAGAATCACAAAGCAGTAAAAAAAAAAAATCTAAAAAAAGATACAGACTGATGAGAATGGCCTAAAATGTAAATTTCAACCAACTCAATGGCTTGGCGAGTAACATCCCTTGGGAATTACTTCTAAGTAGAAAAAGAGACCTAGCAGCTCCTAAAAGAGATCATATTGAAGGCACAGATACAGGGGTCCTGGTACTTTGTAGAGACAGAAAGAGGTAAAGATAAAATAAATTAATATGGCTACATTTGGCGAACTTTAGTAAGTCAGAACATGAAAAAGAATAATTCAAAAGTGGAATCTGGACAGACTGGTAGAAACGACAGAAAACTTAGATGTAAAATCACCAAGGTAAAGGCATAAAATAAGATGCAACTATCAAACAGCATAATTGAAAATATAATGGTTCTATAAATACATTGAGGAGGAGATGGTTAAAATTATAAATTCATTATTACACGGACATTCTACATCTTCTTAACACTCTACATGTTCTTAAACTAAAAGTGGTAATTGTGATAGATAGTAAAATAATTACATTTGCAAAGAATTACAAGGAAAGAACAGAATAAAGTGTGTGCATAAGTCGTGAGAGACTCAAGGAAGGAATTTCCTGGCAGGAAAACCATTAGAAATTTACTGTATAACTTGGGAGTATTTTTCCTAGAAGTATTTAAGGAACAAGTAGAAGCAATAGCTAGTGATTAAGAAATTGCTGAAGATGGAAGAGGTCCCAGAAGAATAAAGAGCAAACATAGTACCTATCTATGTAAAGAATAAGAGAAAGAACTCGTAAAGCTGTAAAACAACGAGCCTAACTGATTTCTAGAAAGATAGTACAAGCAATTATTAAACAAGCAATTATTACAGGCATCTATATAGTAATAAAGTAATACAAAACTATCTGGTATGGATTCGTGAAGAAGATTGTGTCCATCTTTGGGTTCCATATATTCCATCGTTGACAGGGTAACTGGTATAGTGGATAAGGGGAAGAAGTAGATGTGACATATATTAAGTTTATTAAGACTTTTTAATAGATATTCTCAAATTACATTTTTGTAAGAAAACTAGAAAATATGTATATGTGAGAGACTGAATTGTTATCTCGAGCTGTTTGTCTCCAAGTCTGCTTGTTGTGAGAGACTGGACTATCATCTCAAGCCCTCCGTCTCAAGGATTGTTTGCTGTGACGACCCACTTATCCCAGAGATGGCTTGTTTAAGCAGGGCACTCCTCTGTCCAAAAGGATGATTACCAGGCCATTGAGGCATCCAGGGGAGGAGGCAGGCTGGAGCCAGGGAAGAATGTGGAGACTACCATTCTCATGGAAACTGTAGTCTTTGAGAAAAGATGCTGGCTTCTGGTATTGATCACACGAAGGTCATGTGATAGACAAAACCTGCAGCGTGTGAACAGTGCATGAACGGTACGTATGTGCATGCATCATTGAACTATGCCCTATAAAAAAAAAAACACGTGGAGACGAGCCGTGGTGTGCACCCATCACCGAAGAATTGAAGACTGAGGACCAACGGGACGCTGCTGGATCCATGGTCATGACTATCCTTGCAACTCTATCCCAACTGCTTGCTTGATTTCTGCCTTTTCTTCCATTCTATCCTATCGCTACTATTTTCTACTTTTGATACTTTTGATAATAAAAGCTCTGTTGGGTATACAGCATTTGACCTCATTTGTGTCTTAACCTCGCCCTTGGGATCATATCAAAACCTTCCCTGACATTAGATTGGGACATTACAAGACAAGATTACAGAAATATTATTCAAAAACTTAGACTATCATTTTGAAGCATTATTTCTATTCCTTGATTTCCAAAGTTTTTTAGTAACAATATAAAAGAATTCTATACAACATACTCACGTTATTGATACTCATTGTGCCTTAGTCAACTCAGCACAGGTCTAAGAACATGCTGTAAAATGGAAAATAGACATGCTGAAAAATGCAAAATGGATGCCTTTAGTGATATCTCAGCCACTGTGTCATGGTTGTTTATATTTCCTTTCTTCTTCTTCCTTGTCTCCTTCTCCTCTTTCTTCTTCTCCTTCTCCTTCTTCTTCTCCTTCTTCTTCTCCTTATTCTTCTTCTCCTTCTTCTTCTTCTTCTTCTTTTTTTCTCTAACCTATAATACTAAAAGTCATCTTTTCTTTGAAGTAAAAACATCAAAACCCCTACTCAGCCCTATAAAGTGAAATTCACTTTTTTGAGATTTCAATTCTTTATAGTTAATTTAAAATAAAATATCTATTGATTTTAAAAGCAAAAGAAATAAGCCATTTCCTATTCAGTGACAATACATAAAGCATTGATTCAGGAAACTGCTCATTTTTTTTCCTCTTTCCCTTTTAAAGGATAATCCATTTTTATCAGCTGTATATTGATGTTTTCCTTATACCACGCCAGCTGTACTACTGACTGTTCTCAGGGATGTAGAACTCACGTTCATTCATTTCGTGTACTTTTCTACTATTTTCCACAGTTACCTGTATTATGACAGGAATACCTGTCAGAAATGTTTTGTTCTTATATTTATCTTAGATCTAGTTCCTGTCCCATGGTGTTACTTAGGTTTTTTTCTGGTTTGCTTTTTTTCTTTTTCCTGACAGTCATCAAGGAGCCCAGCTTTCCAGCTCCAGCAAGTTCCAGGTGTCTTTAAAAAAGTCTGATAGGGTCAAAACAGATTGGCCCACCACCTGTTTTGCCTCTCTGGACACCTAGAAACATCAACATCTCACTGAGTTTTTTATTTCATTTTAGAAAAGAGTTGGGGCAGGAAGGGTGTTAAGATTTTTTTCCTCTAAATTCCCTTCACAGTAGTAAATTCAACTGCCATAAGAAAATAAAAGGGATGACATGAATTGGAGCACATAGCTGATGAGGCTGGGTCAAACTCTAGCAGGAATTATTTTTAAAAATTAAAAAAAAAAAAAAAAAAAAAAAAAAAGAGAGATAAGGCATGGAATAAGGAAAAGTGCCATATAAATGATGAGCTAAAAAGCCAGAGTCTGGGTTATTTGATTATAAAAAAGCAACCGGTACTCTCTGAGGTACCTTTTTGACCTGAGACATCCCTAAGCTAGCGGATATGACAGAGTACCTACAGGAAAAAAACCAGGCACTGCAGGGCTCCGTAAACAGATTTAGATGCCCAGAGTGAGGTGGTCAGACCAAGGCCATAGCTCCCACAGAAACCAAACGCAGAACCCATACTGCTGAGCATTTTGCAGACCTCCCAGGCCACCGCTGCACTGTCTCTGGTATTTGCATGTTCACCCTGAAGTTCAAAGCACCAGTTATTTGAGGCAGTTCAACTTGCAATAAATACATTTAAGGGAAAAGAGCACAGCTGAATTTTCTGTCCTTTCTTCCTCGCTCTTCTTTCCTCTCAACTGTAAACAAGGAAGGAAACAATACATACAATGGGTTAAAAATGAGGGAGTTTGGGTCTGAGTGTGAACACTAGCCCGGTTTACCATGAATAAAAGTGCAAAAGAGATGTTTGAGGGGAAAAATACTATTTTAGTTTTTCTTTAACCTTCACGCTGGAAAATGAACAAAGAAAAACTACCTATCTGATTACCCGTTTAGACTGGATAAGTAAAACTGGGGACAGTTCAGAGTCACCTACTCAACTCTTTACCCAACCTTCAAAACCCGTTAAGAGAAAACCTATTTTGTTGTTAATGCATCTGGTTTTGAGGGAACAGGAATAAAAAATAAATTCTTTTTCAGCTCTGCTGTCTCCTAGTTGTGAGAAGTGATTTAAAATAGGCTTCCTGCTATGGGAAATGTGACTGGAAGTTAATGTGGCTTATGCATTTGTGTTTCTTTAACTTTAACCTGAATGGGTGTGTATAGCACTCAGCAGGAATATGTCTGGTTTTTAGTAGCAGGCAAAGGCTGTTTATAAAATGACATTTTCAAGCCTGATTAGAAATTAAGGGGTTTAGAAGTAAGAAAAAACAGTTAAGAGTAAACTGCAGGTAATATTAATGCGGTCATTTAAGAAGTACATTTCTTGATAGAATGTTACTGTTCCTGCTCACAGCAGGCAGACAGACTAGATGTAGGGAGAATAATAAAGTTTTTTGTCTATGTTTATGTCCAGTATATAAGACAGCTAGACTGAATAGAAAGAGAAAATGATGTGCCACTAATCCTCAAGAGAAATGCCAGTACAGATATAAGCTGTCAGGAAATTGTCCCCTTCACAATAGAGAACTCAGGCTTACTCTTCTAATAATGTACCTGATGTAGTACTTGTTCAGGAGTCATGGCTATTCTACCTATTGCATTTCATATTTCCTAAAACAGTGGGGTCTCTTTTCTCTCTCTTGCTCTCCTTCTAGCCATATATATTTGTACTTTAATTTCTATTTCTGTTACAAATCTAAAAGTCTCCTATTTTTTTAAGATTATAGTTTCTGAGCAGGATAAGTAGCATGCTGAGTAACCAGAGATTCAAAAAAAGAGTAACATGGCAAGCATAACTTCTAGGCACCATTTCCTCTCTGTTTACAATGAGGTATGTTGGAAGCAGCCTAGCCTTTGTTTCAAGTCCTGAACGATGTTGAAATTTGTGTCTTTGGCTCTCTCGTTGAGAATCTATCAATTACTGAGCCATATACCTGTAAATATCCCTATCTCTGTATATCTATCTGTCTATCTACCTACCTATAAATATTTGTTATATGTATACAGACACACAAGCATACATAATTTGCATTTCTCTATATTATATATATGGATGTATATACACAGACATTAGAATATTTGACTCATAGATAATGGTATATGATATGTTGTGTCTTTGTGTCCTGGGATATGTCCATTTCCAGATTGGTGCTTTCTAGCTAAGCAGGAAAACAGATATGATTTTCTAGGACACTCACTGGAAATATTTTTGGTTTTTTACCTTCGTTTACTTCGAGTTTGTTCAAAGCTGGGATGCTGACAAATGTATGTCTTGTTCTAGGAGGGCGTAATATCAGTGCTGGTCCTCATTGCAGTTTCATCTAATAATGTACTATAGCTCTCTCCTGCTTGCCATGCTACTGAATGTAGCTGTGTAACAAAGTAATTATTTATTATTATCTCAAATTAACATGTATTTATAATATGCATATATTTTATTACAGCTGGTCTTTTGTCTCATTTAACTGCAGTGCGGATACATAGCTGGTAGACTGGAATTCATTTTTCCCAATATCATGATACATTGGTTTGGGTTCTGGGACCTTCTCATGGGGAATTTATCTGAATTTACTTCTATAATCTAATACCGCATTACAATATGTGAATGAAATATTTATACCCCCTCCATGAACTTAGCTCATATTTATGAAATAAATAATTTCCCCGTTGTCCATAAAATTTCCCAGTGCTGTAAGTCCTGTAATAGCAAACCGTAGTGTTTATTTTCAGTAATGGCAATACAGGAGGTAATAGAATTAAGAGTGCTAAGGTCTAAGTTTAGCTTAATGAGTTTAGATCTTTCATAATGAAGCCAGGTATCTAAATTAAAAATAGAAATTAATAGTGAAGTACTGAGCCAATGACTGTACAAGTAAGAGATGGTCAGATATTTGAAGACACCATATTAACAAGGTGTAAATCCCTCTGCCACGCTACAGTGTCTGCCTCAGAGAAGCCACGCATACCGGTGTGCTGTTAAATGCTTAGTTTTGTATGAGTTACTGCAATTGTACACAGAACCGAATGCCATTTTATAAACCTCTTGAGTACTTTTTTAAATATGCAGAGGGTGTAGCCAGAATTAACTCATGGGGTTCAACCAGAAGTGGTAGTCTATAATTTTAACTGGTTTATCTTCTGGCAGGACTGGGATGTGTGTAATCTTTTTACAGCGTATTTTTTCCCTACAGATTGCTGATAACATTACACTAGCGTCTTTGACTACTTTTTAGTGATACAGTGCTATGTTAAATGTTACATTGCATTATGTCACAGCGGTTTACGTTATCTTACCAAAGGCTGGTACAACGTGAAACCAGAAGGACTGCTTTTACACATTTTCTTCAAATTAAAAATTTTCAATCAAGGAGCTCAGTAAAACATGTAATAATAAGATATATAACATAATGATATGTTTCTAATGTAAAAAATATTTTTCAAAAATAATTGTTTCCTGAATGTATTTGACACGGTATAATTACAAATTTAATCTCACAGGTCTTACACTGCTGCTGTAATAAAGTTACTCATTTTCAGAGCCATTAAGTTAACCACCTTCCTGCTATAATGAGAAAGTCAAAGTGACCTTATATCAGACAATAGGTGAAGTACATTGATTTATCATTTTCTACTTTAAGACATATCCTATAGAGTTTCTTCAGGCTGTATAAATCAACTAAGTTTTTACTGACGGAAGCAGCATCCAACTGCTGATCTGGACAATGGGAAATATGTCATCACATGATATTTGTGACAAAATATTTCAGAAATACAGATGTGCTTGACAGTAGTGGGTCCTTTTTTGTATGTCTAGAGGTACATTTCTCCTGCCTCGATCAAAATATCTAATTCATACCGTAAGGGTACGTGGAATGTGTGAGCATCGGCTTCATTCAGGTTATCTGGTAAAGGACAGTTTCCATTTGAAAGGAGATAATAAGTAAAGGGGGAAGTGATAAGCAACACACAGAGACAGAAAGCCAGTAGACAGGGCTAACAGAGGCAAAACCCCCCAAAGTTTCCCATCACTAACTGAAGAACCATTAAGAAACTGCAGGCAGAGCTTTGGAGAGGGCCAGCCTGGCCTTGGTGACTGGTACGAAGCGGGGAAAGAGGAGGAACAGGAGGAACTGGGACATCCCTGGGAGGGGCTGGGGGACTGTGCAAGATTTATTAAGGAAGGTTTAGGGGAAGGGGATTGAGGAGGAACAAACGGGAGGAAAAGACAGAAAGGGGTATAAAAAGGGCTGGTCAGGTGTAAAACAGGGGCTGGTCAACACGCTTGCCTGGCAGAGCCCTGCACCTTATCACCCCAGTCTGTCCTGTCTCCTTATTAAATCTTCCCTTAATGACCTCTCTGAGTAACCTCACTCCCCATCCCATGAGTGTCAGTGCCGCAAGGGCTCACTGTCAGCTACTGGGGGGACTGGTGTGAGGGGACTGGGTGCCAGCTCCTGGAGTCGTACCCGCAGGTCTGCTGCGGGCACCCCTGGCCTGCGGTATCAGCTACTGGAGCCAGTGAGGTCTTTAACCTCCAGCCACTGGGATGGGAACGGTCTGCGTCCCAAAAACCAGCTCCTGAGGGGACGGGTGTGAGTCAGTGAGGCGAGTGAGGGGCTCAGCACCAGCAGCTGGATCAGGACCGCGGGTCACAGCCCGGGTGCCGGCTGCTGGGGGTGAGTGTTTGTACCTTCCCCAACTGGGTGTGCGTGGGGTGTGTGTGGATTCACTGGGAAACTCCAAGCTGGACCAGCCGGTGAGTAGGGTGGCCTGGATCTGGTCAGGAGTATCAGGAGGTTGGAGGGTCCGTGCTGGTATTTGGGGGGACCCACGAGAGTGGGGTGCCCGTGGGACGAGTGCGTGAGTGCTGCGTGTGTGCGGCGAGCACCCAGTCGGGGACCCGTGGGGCGGGTAAGGGGGGCCGGGATGCGGGCAGGGGTGCCGGGCGGGCAGAGGGTCCGTGCGGGTGCCGGGGGGATCGGCGAAGGTGCTGGTGCAGGTGGGGAGTGCGGGGGGTGTGCTGCAGCAGGGACCTTCTGCCTCTGCCAGCCCCAGAGGAGGGGGGGACGTGGCTGGGCTGAGTCCTGGGGGGGGGGCTGCTGGAGGCACCCCCTGCTCCGTGGCCGTCTGTCTGCGTGTCCGTGGCTCTGTCCTCTGTCTGCGTGTGTCTGCGTCCGGGAAACGGGCTCAGCTTTGCTGCTGGTTGAACCTCTAAAGGGGAAGGTGGCAGCTGCGTCCATTGGCCTTGGACAGAGACCCTGAGGTCTCGGGGCTGGGCAGGAGAATCCCCAGGTCTGGAGCTGCTGGAGGCAGCAGATGCTTCTAACATCCATTAACACGTACAAATTGAAATGACAACGCTTATATCTATTATTACCTTACACTATACTGCTAGACACTGTGTGTCAATGCCATTTTTTGTTGCATTTCTTACGTATTTGCTGATTGCAATAAGAAGTCACAGGATAGGAAAGTTACATTAGGTATTGAAGAGTTCAGAAAACACTCTACATATGCGAAACTAGATTATAAATTTCATAAAAATCGCATGCAATCACAGGTTACAAACCAGAAAATCTTTTAATCAACTTGTTCTTAATGGAGTATTCCATTTGAACCGATCAGGGGATTTTCATTATGCAATAATTGGATGTGGAAAAAACAGTGTTATCTGCCTTTGAGAGTTATAAGAGATATTATAAATCATGACTTTCACCTCCTTTCTAAGCTACTGGTAACATTTTCAGTGTTAATATTCCTCTTCTGTTATTTTATGCTCATCTGAAATATGCTCTTACCATTCCACAGCCTAAAACAGATGTAGAGCTTTTTAGTCTGTTTGGTTAACTGGAATCAATTAATTTCGTACAGAACAAATCTGTACTAATGGGATTCATCTCCACAATACTTTTTATTTCTCTGTGAGGCTTTACTAAGTACCAATCACCTTCTCTACCAGTCTATTTTTCAACTATTTATTGCTACCAGGCTAAAAATCTTGCAGATAAATTCGGCTACTTTACTACAGTAGGCTAATCAAGTTATATGAGGTTCAGTCTAAATAGGCTAAAATACTTTAGTTCTTTCTTTCTTGTCCATGTGAGCAATTGATACAGAAACTTTCATAGGGATAAAAATGATATATTGCTCTTCCAAAAATCAAATTATTTAACACGTGATAAGGACAGTTCTTATCTGAAAATGCTATTTCTAAATACGCAGCGACATTGTGTGTAAATAAGCTTGAAAATTAAATTCTAATAATGTCTCCACCCTAAAATTGCCTCAGCCTGTTTCAGAGGTAAATCACATATGTTGTTTGTGATGAAAAGAGCATTTCACCTTCTGAAATGACAAACATTTGCCAGACATTGGTGTTGAATAATCATTCACACCACCATGGGAAGCAGAACCAAAGGCTAGCCCTGGTCTGTACGTGAAGGCCAGCGTCCTGCTGCCCCTGCACTGGTTATCACGAAGTGCATTTTTCCCAAAAGGAACTCTCTTGATACATGCTCCTGCTATTAAAATGCTGTTTCAAAAGTGTGTATTTCTCTGCCAACACAGCACTTTCATCCTTCACTTTCCTAACTTCCTACCCAGCTCCTTACATGAGTCCAGATAAGCTTCATCTAATGTCATTGATTTTATGTTACTAGAACATCCACAAATGGACTTATAGGAATAACTTTAAAATTAATATCATGACTAGTGAATTAATTTTTCAGTCCTGATTTGTTACTTGAAAAGCTGTCTATACTTCCTCTGGAAGATGTAGAGTTATATTTTGTGGTGCCTATACGATTGATTTTACCTGAATCTAAAATAATCTTTCTTTTTTTCCTCTGTTGAGTGGAATTTGTTTCACCTTTTAGGGGCAAATTAAGCAACGAATCTAAGTGAAGTGTTGTAATTCCCTTTATCATCAGTGGAGGGAGACAGGCACCCAGAAAGGGCAATTAATCCCACCCAGATACACATCTTTATTTGGTAAATAATCCACTTGGAATTAGATCATATTTACCATGTTGTAGTCACTGTTACACAGGTTCTGCTCATGGCACCAGTGTTTACCTCGCTGCAAATGAGGCATGGCAAAAAGTATAGGGTGGTGTAGCCACCAGTGAAAGAGAAAACAGCTACCTCAAATTGCTCTGCTGGTGTATGCTGTCCCCCTTGCTGGTAGTATCAAATCCTTTACAACGTGCCAGAATTATACATCACTCTCACGTAGTCTGTTAGGCACAGAAGTGCGTAAAATAAGCCAAAACATTCAACCCTGAAAAGCTGTGTGGATTTTAGCAACTGTGTGAGCTGTGAAGAAGAAAATAAAGGAAGAAAATAAAGGAAATGGGGGTTTTGTTTAGAATTTTTTTACTTGGTACCAACTCTGAAAGTGAATAGAGTCATATTATAATTGGGTGTAGGTAAATACAATAACTGTTGTGATAGTAACTACCCATTTCAGTGTTCAAATCAGTATCTGTCTGAAAAGATTTCATCGTACTGTAAATAATTTTCTCAAGCAGTGTAGATCACTAATTTCCTTTGGAAGTGAATCAGCCAACATGTTATTCAGGACACACCTGGAGGGCAATTTGTTTGACTCAAGTTTTGTGAAACAGAAATGACAGAATGTTAATTTGCTTTTAAACTGCTTGCCATGTCTACGAATTAAACAAGCAATTGGATGAGACCAAACTGAATTCATTGAGATATCAGCCATGCAGTCCACTTAGTTTGCCTGATTGTGATAGAAAAGCCTTTTATATGAGCAGTTAACATGTTCACATTTTCCACATGGCCTTTTCAGAAATCCCAGTGACAAATTCCTTGCTGATTTATATTCCACTCTGCATGGCCATGGAATTTAACTTCAAATGTTTCAGAGTTTTTTGTCTCTATATTGTTACTGGTCTCATTACTTTACATCATGGTTTAGACTATATGTGGCACTGGGGCAATATGTAGCTCTGTAGAGAGATATATTTGCAAATAAAGTTTATAAGAACACTCGAGCTCAGGATGAGATTAATTTATGTGTTTACAAACATTTCTATTCCAATATTAACATGTAATTCATTACTATTAATTTATTAATTGATCAATTAATACATGGCAGCTATTTGCATAAAGAGGATCTCAGTCTCTATCATCAGCACTGCTAGCAACAACTGTAATCTTATTATTTATTCCGCATTTCACTTAAGCTTAACTCAATTCATTCAGGTGATTAGAACAGTCTCTGGAATAGCTTATCTTTCCCCAGTCTTTCATCATAGAGGATTTCAGTGCAAAAGTTAGTAGTCTAAATTTAACTAGGATGCACCCATACCAGATTACCTGTCAAAAGCCACTGTCTGAATGCCAAGGGATAAGCGCCTACCACCTCCAGCATCTCCAGCCCAAGGACTCCTTTAGTTTCTGCTAAATTCACTGTATTCTATCATGCAACGAACTAACACATGGACCTACTATACACTTCTGGGTGATGGACATGTGTTGAACAAGCTGGATGACTGAGATGGTGGAGGAACAGTCCCATATCTACAAGTTATATAGGAGTCAGGAACAGGTTTGGATGTGTTCATCAATCTGGCAGAGAGGGTGGATCATGATCTGATACTAATTGTCCAGGGACAAACCCAGGATCTTTCTCATGTCTCTGTTAAGATTAAATATCGCCACTTGATACAACAGCTGCCCCCTAATACATCAGAATCTTGGCAGGAGGCAGGACGGAGCAAGTTCATTTGCAGATTAAACAATAGCAATTGAGTTATAAGGTATTTCCTGGGGCTCATTGATCACGAGGAAGGAAATAAATGCAGCTAGTCATTATTCCCAGGAAACTGTTCTGATGATTTTATTCTTTTCTGCACATTTCTAAATGCTTCATGACAAGGTCGGATAACAAGTACGTGCATATCAGGATGATAAGCATCTTAGAAATGCTTATGGTAGAGACCCTGAAGGTTGTTATTACTATTATAAGGTGAGAGTGAAAAAATAATCTCTAAGGTACGTACCTTTGTGATGGCTATTACTATTTCATTGGTATGTATAAGGCCTTTCTGGAAAATTAATGTACCATTTACTAAGCAACCAGTTTCCGTGGACTATCTCTCTACATTCCATTCAGCATGTAATTAATATTTAAACATCTTTTTCCTCCTCTATTTTTGTATTGTTTCTGAATGACAAATATTTTTACAGCTTGAATAAACATTAACCAGGGCCCTTAAATTAATGTTTGTGTATATTTTCTGTTTAGTTTACGTACTGAATGTGTGACTATATCTGTTTCTACCCTTAGGTGCATGCCAAGTACCACATATTATTTTTCCTACTTGCAGAAACAAGATTTATTCATTGATTGAGGCATAACCCAAAATTATCAGTAGTAGCAGTTAAGAACTGAAAGACCTTTTCATGATTCTGGGATTCTGAAGACCAAAAAAACCCAAATTCTTGCACTCTTAGTAAGTTCTTGATCCAAAACCATTGAATGTAATAGAAAATTTTCAGTACTGTTAATAGGAAGAACAGCAAACTTAAATGCTTTACAGGGAGAACTGTACAAAGCAAAGGCAATGTGTTCTACCAAAAAAAAAAAAAAAAAAAGAAAAAAGAAAAAGAAAAAGAAAAAGAAAAAGAAAAAGAAAAAGAAAAAGAAAAAGAAAAAGAAAAATTAAGCCAAACTGGAATTTCTTTCCCATTTAAAACCTAGACATATTGTAATTCTTTGAAAATTACATTGATTATGTGGTTTTGTATATCTGTTATATTGGAGCTTGTGGTGGGTTGATTTCTTTTAAATTTAACTTATTCTCTATTACATTTAGCTGAAACACCCTTGGGAAATACACTGTTCATGAATAGGCTACAGTAGAGATCATATTTAGGCATATCTGAACATAACATTAAAAACTGATTTGTTCACCATGTCTCTGGGAGATTGGGTTGGGATCACCATATTTAACAACCATTGACAGAACTGTTTTCTATTAATTTTCTTTTCAAATCTATTAATCTTAAACACTGCAATACTCTGGCAATGGGGTCCATCACTTAATTATACATTGTTTAAAATCTTTTGAATATTCCTATGACTGGATATTCTCTAGTTCTTTTTTTTTTAGTGATAAATACTGAATAACCATCCTTTATTCATCATCTGTCCCACGCCAACCATGATTTTGTAAGTCTTTCCCATAGCTCCCCTTAGTCATACCTTTTTCAAACTGAAGAGTTCCTAGGCTCCATAATCTTCATACGGAGACCAATATTGAAAAATGGGGAGACAGAGAACAGGATGGATATCATTCATGCTTTAAATGAAGAATGTCGTTAGAACTCATAAAGCTAGTCTTGATGGGAGGAAGGACCACACAGAAATCACAGCATTCATGGATTCTGGAAGACTGCCCATCTGATTTACTTTCTCTGAGACTTTTGTAATCCAGCTTAGTACATTTGAGTTGGGATGATCAGAAAGGAATGCAGCATTGAAGATTTGGATTTATACTGTAGTACAATGAAGCTTTCAACTTGTTCCAAACCCCTTTGCTAATAATTCAGACATTCTTTTTGCATTGTTTTATCTCTGCTGAGCACAGAGTAGACAATTTTGGAGAATGATCCACAAATCATACACATCATTTCACATCTGCACAGATTCCAATATCACTTTCCTGAAGGGATAGCAGCTGGGTTAAAGTATGTTACTCAATAAGAACGCACCTACATTGTGCAAAACAAGATATGAAGATGCTCAGGTTAATGAAAATCCGACACAAGAAATACCAGAGCTGTGATACTACACAGACTGGTTGCCCAGTGTTGGATTCAGTACATTTGTATACCTTAGCTGTGGTCACAGAAGTAATACTTGAGCAGGTCTACTGGAGCAGGGCCGACAGCCAGCCTTATACCCTTAGGTCTAGCGCTGAAAATTTTACTGCTTTTCCAATACATTTAGAACCTCTGAACAGCACTATCGTTGACTTACATGAAGTTAGCAGCTACAAATTCTGTAGTCTTGACTGTGGAGGTGACTCCTAATTAGACCTTTTCATCTATAATCCCACAGAATTCTATTTTAACATCTGAAAACTAACCAGGCACACTCCATAGTTTGGGGTTGGCTTATGTGCTGGCTTGTTTCTAAAATACATGAAGCTGAGGAGGAAATGGAACACCCACTTGTTAACCAGGCGAAGAGTAAGTATCACCAAGAAGGAAGGAAGGAAGGAAAACATCTTTAAAGTTGGCAAAAGTTGATTTACTCTACTTTAACAACGTATTTGTAATGAAGGGCTTTTAAGTTGTTTGACTTTGTGTTTTCCTTATTTGTTTTGTATTATTTTATAAAAGAAGAAGATTCGTCAGAACAGTGATGCCTCCTATGCTGGCAACTGGCCCTAGAAATGCCATAAAAGCAAATTTCTCTGACACTCAGGGGAAATTTATGAAACCTCAGGCTCACCTAAATTTCCTGCAGATTTCTTGCCATTTGTCAAAGCAGCTGTAAAAGGAGGGATTCAGTCAGTCCTACTCTTACCTTTGGCTTTATACTTTGAATGGGGAAAAGTGATCCTAGAGACCTAGAGGAATGCCTAATTAAGAATAGACTATTGTAAAGCATGCAAGAATGTAAATTAAAGGAACAGATTTCTAAACGCGGAAAACTTCCTATGGAAACTTGCAGTGCAAGGCATTATATATTATTGTTATTATGTAAAAACTTTATTTGTAATTATGCACATACACAACTACTTATGATCATACGAAATGTTAATAATTATAATAGAACATGTGATATGATATAAATATGTTTATAAAATATATTTATACTCATTATTATATTAGCATATTGCATCCATTATTACAAAAGGCAAAAACATTCAAAAATTCATCAGCATTGAAATAATGTTTTTTACTCGTCCATGTTCCTGTGTATTAACCTGAACAAATGTTAAAGAACCTTTAAATTCTGGGCCAAAATGAGAATTGAATAGTTGGAGCGCAATACTAGTTCTGTCACAGTTTGAACTGCAGGATTTTGTTTTTACTGAGTGTACTGTAAAAAGCTCTTCTTGGACTTTCATAGTGTATATTGCCAATGATTTTCACCCTGAGGATTTAATAGCCCTGTGTGGCATTTATGGTATTTTTACATCAATTTCTTGATACATAGTGTTTATTCTGTGTATTGCAGACTCAGTGGTAGAGTTTATTGCAGCCATAATTTTACATGTCCTCGAAGAGTTTCAGCTCCTTCTTCTTAAGTATGATAAGAAAATGTATATTTAACATATAGATTCTTAACTCCTGCCGTTGGTTTGTTTGACCCAGCCAGCTGTAAAAGTTGTTTTGCAGTAGGATATTTGAGCTGTGCAATTAAATTCATTTGTGTCAATGATGATATCAGGAATATATAATCTATAGAGTCACGATTTCTTACTATTGGGAATAAATTACTTGCTAAATCATTAACCGTTGAGACAATACATTGATGTGAAATGCTGATTACTAGTGTATCTCAACAGGAATGTTGACACATTAGTCCATAGCCACAATTGCTGCAAAGGCACATACCTTCCTGAAGCAAATCCAAATATTAAATTTCACATAGCAGTTTTGGTGATTATAATACTCAATTCATGTCCAATACCTTTCTTAAAATGAAATAGCTCGTTAGTTTCCTTTTTTTTTTTCTTTTTCCAAAATAGTAAAAGCAATTACAGTGGTTGTCATTCTTACAGAATAATTGCCTGTCAAATTTAATTTGAAAAACAAGTCATTTTAACTCATGCACTTCTTACATAGTTTTAAAATCCCAACACCTCCTTTTTAAGTTTTTTTAAACAAAAGTAGTGAGATTTTCCTAATGTATTTTTTTGCATCTGAATGCAAGGTATTGACTTTCAGAATTAAGTGATTTGATTTTGAGACAATAAGGTATTTGATATATATCTCTTCACAATCCCACGTAACTTCCTGCTTTTTCTACAGAGCTGCCTTTCTGTAGCCATGCTGGAAGAGTTTTTCCTAAGATAGGAAGAGTGAAATACAGAAAAGTGTGATTCATATGCATGGTATTGTCAGTCTGAGACAGCTAATAGGGGATATCCAAAATCTGTACAACAGAGAGCTACCCAAACACTTTGCTATTCCAGAAATAATGGGTTTATGGCTGTGGAGTGCTTAAAGTAGAAGGAATGGGAGCACTATCAATCTGCCTTGTAGCTTTGTTGCAGAATGTTGCTACACCAACATGTTTTCAATTCCCTTGATTCCTTTAAGAATCACCACCTGTTAATGTATTTTGTATGTAATTGAATGTTGTTTATGCTCTTCTCCACCTTCACTCTGTTAAGAAAAAAACATCAAAAGAGATTTACAATGATTAACGATGGTAGAATTTGCCTTCCCTGTTTTCTTCTTGAGTGAGAATCTGTATTATTAGTCTGGAGGGGTATAGGAAAGAAAGCAGTAATGCCTAGAAAAACATGGGGGCTGTGATCTGTATCTTGAAACAGGTGGCAAAAATTGCTTTCTGGGTATATGCACCTTCTCCTTATCCAAAAATTATTTATTCTCATATTGTCTGTATTTTCACAACTGTTACTCAGTGTAGCATGTTAAGAGTGTTTAAACTGAGAGTAGAGTGAACCCTTTCCTTGCAAGTACCTCAGCAGTCTCTCTCCAAGAGTAACTTCTCAGAAATTCTTTCGAATCATGCATTAAGAGCTTTATGAAATATTATTAAAAATTAATTGCTCAAACATCTTCTTAATGATTTTCAATTTGTTGATGGATTGTGTCTTGAAGCATATAATTCCTGAAGCAAATAATTTCAAAAATGTTTTTATTCTCTCTCCCTAGGTATTTTTACTATTTGTGTGTGATAAGTTGAGCCCAACCAGCAGCTCAGCACCCACCTGGTTACTCACTCAGTCCCCTGCCCCTCTGTGGGATGGCGGAGAGGAATGGAAGAGCAAAAGCTGAAAACTCCTGGGTCGAAATTAAGACAGCTTAATAGGTGAAGCAAAGTTGCACAGGCAAGCAAAACAAAATAAGGACTTTGTTCACCGCTTCCCATCAGCAGGCAGATGTTTAGCCATTTGACGGAAAGCGTGGCCTCAGCACACATAGCGGTGACTTGGGAAGACAAATGCTGTAACCACAAACATCCCCCCTTCCCCTCCTTTACCTGAGCTTTTATTGCTGAGCATGACGTCGTATGGTCTGGAATATCCCTTGGGTCAGTTGGGGTCAGCTGTCCCGGCTGTGTCCCCTCCAACTCCTTGTGCCCCCCCAGCCTGCTGGCTTGGTGGTGGGGTTAGGGTGAGAAAAGGAGAAAGCCTTGACACAAATTTAAAACACAGCACCATAACTCTGTCCCTGTCAGAGCCAGCAGACCTTGTTAATGCCTCACTCTTTTTGGACTCCCATTACACTGCTGACCCAGGTTCCTGCCTGGGCAAATCCTACTGAAAAAAAAGAAAAAAGCTATAACCAAAACAAATGTAAATATTTTAAGCTTTTTATTTATTTTCTTTTATGCATTTTATCTATCATGAAGTGATTTGCACAGAAAGAAAATCTGGGTCAGCACATCTGTGCCTGTCTTAACACAATCCTGTTTCCATAGAAAGATTCCGTGACAGGTTACTTGATAATGTATGCATTCATACACACGCACACATATATATGTATAAATGTACATGTATATGTATATTTTTATCTAACAAATGTTGTTTGCTATTAGTTGGGGAGTTGGCGGAATTATTTTTTTTCCACCAGCTAAGTTATACCAGCAGAGGAACAGAAAGTACCTAAGGACCAATATATTAAATGGCACCCAAAATTCTCCATTATTTTCGATATTTTGTACTTTGTAGAGCTAAGAATTTATATGAACTGAACAGTTTTGAAGCCCACAGACAGTCCCAGCTATAACTGCTTCTCAATGTAAAGAACTTTTTTCTCTCTGTGTATTAATGTTAACTGCACTGTGAGTGAAAGGAATTTTTACTTTTATTAGGCGATATAAATAAGCTTTGCAAAATCAGCTGACCTAAATCATCCATGGCATAATTGCTAATTGATTTTGCTGCCTCTCGCAATTGTGTGTAATATCTCTCTTTGGTTAGAAGTTGCAGTCCACGCATTATTTTGGAAGGAGATGCACTGAATTTGTCTGCTAAACTCTGCAGAATATGACGCAATATACACGAATAATGTAAGTTTAGACACATGGTTCTGCATTCAGTGAACCCTGAATTAGTATCGTAAAAATGCATATGCTTCAAGTAGGTTTTAGTAATAACCTGCAACAATTTAAAACTACTGTATAATCTGCTTAAAACGGTTGCAGTTTTTGGTTCTGTAATTGGCTTTTTGTTTTTCAGCAGCGGGGCTGTGAAGCGGTTGTGATCCAGACGATGTATGTACACAGACTACGCACAGGCAGAAGATTTGCAGAAAGTGATCTGTACTAATTGAAAATACAGCTGATCCATATTTACAGCTGAATCTTTATGCTGTTAGTCACAAGAAGACAGACATGTTGATTACTGTCAAACTCACCCTGCAAGTTGAAAAGGTTCTGGGTTTGATGCAGCGTGGGTATGATGTCCTACATTAACCAAGAGTACTCTCTTTGGGTCCAATTCAACCCCATCGACAGTGAAAGAGGGATTGCATTTTTAGGCCTATTTCAACCACAGTAGGGATACATGATGTCTCTGGAAACTGGCTATCCTTGATGCTTACAGTTCTTAGACAGTTTTTCTAGTTTTCTAAATTTTTTTCCTGGCTGTGTTGTTTGCCTTTTTTTTTTTTTTCCCCCTTGTCTTTTTTTAAAGAGGTTATTGACTTGATGAAAGAAATTCACCATGTTTTTAAGAGTTCACACAACCTAAAATCACAAACCACTTGCACGTTACAAGCAAAAAATACAATGTTAATTGTTTAGTCTGATATTTCAAACAAATAAATGAGCAAGATTCCCTAAACCATTTTACATAGATCTTATGTGCACATTCATACACTTATATGCTTGTATTACTGGGTAGCCTAAGAGCATTCTGTGGATCATCTTCTCTTTACAATAAAAGTGCAGAATTTCTGTCACATTAGTTAAAATTAACATAAAGGTACGAGAACACAGATTTGTGAGAATATGGGCATGAAATCCAGGCCTAGATACTAGAGGCAAGTATTTTATACGATCATGTTCACCTCACAACTAAGGGCTTTTTTCATGTTATTCTTTTGTTGGAAGTCTTTTCTTTCTACATTCTCTCATAAAGGCTGTCTTTCTCAAAAGCTTGTCTTTGTGGACATGTCTTATAGTAAGTAATGCTTTGGGGTCATTAATCTCTTATTTACAGTTTGAAAGCAAGGTCCATACTATTAAGTTCACTAAAATCTGTAAGCTGATAGACCTAAATAGAAACCATGACCAGACTAGGGATACAAGCAGCTACATGGTTTTGATTATAGTAAGTTGAAATAGCTCCTTTTAATAAATTTGGTTGCACTAAATAAAATTATATAAATTATATAGCTATAAGTAATGAAGAAACAAGTAAAATTTTGCAGTAGTCACCAACTGAAGTGTGTGTTTGAGCTCTGACTTTATAATTAACTGCTTAAAAAGGGTACATGCTTAACTTCCTTTTTCAAAAAAAAAAAAAAAAAAAAAAAAAGATGGCCTTATTCGATTATTGGAAATGGCAGTTTTTACATCTTGCATTTGTTCATAATTAATGTAATTAGAGTCAGACACTGAAAGAACTTCTGTGGCTCATAATTGATTCCCTGCTCATTCTAGTTGCATCTGTAATTTTTAAAAATTTTACCACAGACATCTGCGAGATAATAGCTGTGTGTTCATTCTAAGGCAGTCTGTCCTAAAGTACAAATCCAAGCTGACTCATTGAGATCACCATATGAACTTAGGAAATTATTCTCTTGGAACATAGCATTAGGATATCTCACAGCAAACCAGCTCGCTCACACGTTAACTATGCTTTCGTGTTAAAGATGGGTGAGGAGGCAGTGCTGAGATCCAAATGGGGTTTATATTACCACTTGGGGTTCACTGATGCCAAACCTTTTGAGCTTCTCTAATCACATTTTGCTACCATATGGCAAGCATCAGTTTTATCTTGTGGTAATCTGACCTTCTTGCACCAAATCTCCAGTGAAGACAAATAGAAACTGAAAAAGCATCATCTGCTTTTGAATTCAAAATAGAACAGAGTCGGACTACTGCTGAAATTTTACCTTTTGGCTAATATGTACTGCATGGCAATTGTTACAGCAAAATTGAGGGGGAAAAAAACATTACTTGAATCCCAAACTAGGAAACCTAACTGCTCATATTCCCCAGGACAGAACACAAAGTGTCTTGGCTGCTGGAAGATTTCTTAGGAGGAAAAAGTACTAATCTGCACTGATTCCTTTCCAGGGACAAAATCTGGGCTTACATGCAAGTGTGAGAGTCTCACCCAAACGCCTGACAGTTTTCCTGCTGTTTTTCCATGTGGGTACTGGAAATGTGCCATGTACTGCCATGGTCAGATCAGAAGACGTAACACCTTGGCTAATAAGGGAAGGAATATCAGTGCCTCGTTGCTTTCACATCTCTCAGCTGAAAGTTTAGGCTCAGGCAGATCCTAATGAACAGGGAACAAATGTACTGCTGCAAAAGACAGCACTAACGGTTTCAGATTTCTTGGTCACAACAGTATTCTACTAAAACTAATTTTTTGCTTTATAAAGCAAAGGGGCTGGTAGGGAAAAATGCTATTTTTGTTCTAACCCATATAGAAATACTGACTGAGAATCTACAGGTATAACGTGAGTTGCATAAAAATTACTTAAAAATGAATAATGATGACTTTTCTAGGGAATTGATGGTAGAAGAAAAGAAGAGTGAAGATAATATAATTCAGAAAATAGCCAACATGGGCAACTCGGGGAACTAAGAGACAAGGTGCTTCAGAGAGAGGGAGTTTAAGGTATGAAGTAAAGTGAGAGAACTGGCAGTAATGGAAAAGTTGAGATTATATTCGTAATGGAAGACGGTTCCATTGCACAGGAAAGATAGGAAGCATGTTAAGAGAACAAGACAGGATCAGAAACTCTTCAAGGATGTGAAAATAAATATTAGATAAATAAATGAAGACTGGAAAGAAGGGTAGATGTCTAAGAATGTGCCTAAAGGAGCGAAAAACATATTGGGATAAAAATCAGAGAGACTAAGGTGCAAAATGAGTTTCATTAGCAAGGAACAGAAAAGCCCTAGGAGAAGGAAATTAGAAATAAGACAAAAAAGAAGGAAGGACACATAACTAACATTGGATTAGGTAAAGATTGAGACAAATGGTGCCTTCTTTGCTTTAAAAAAACAAACAAATAAACAAGCAGCCCAAACCCTTGTTTTAGCTGTATATATAAAGAAATAAACTTTATGAAGTGTTACAAAGTACAGAACAGAATACAGAAAGAACACTCTATAGTGTATCTTTTTATAAAGTAGGGTGGGCAAATTCAAGTTGTGTAGCCTGGATAAATTAATCTTTTTACATAAGGAATTAATTTTACAAAATGTCTAGACCCCTGGAAAATTATTTTTTTTGAAGTTACGGGATCCAGAGTTCTAACAGGAATAAGCTTAATATCTAAGCTCAAAAAAAGAAATTAGGAAAAAAGAAGGGAAAAAAAAAAAAAAAAAAGAACCCAGAGCATTATAGCTGTGTTAGTATAACTCCTATTTCTGGCAAGATTCTGTAAAAAATTATTAAGAAATCAATTTATAAGTACCTCAAAGATAATAAGATGATAAAAATGGACAGCATGAGTTTGTCAAGAACTGATCATGTCAAACTAATCTAATTTCTTCCTCTGACAGCCTAACAGGCCAAGTGAATAAAGAAGAAGCGGTAGGTTTGGTACAGCTTGACTTTATTAAGTTTTTTGACACTGCCATGCATGACATTCTTATAAGCAAGCTAAGAAAATGCAGTTAAGTATAATCACACAGTTAAAACTCACTCTGAAGAAGTGGCTATTAATGGTTTACCTATATCCTAGGAGTGTGTTTCAAGTGTCATTCCTCATGTATCTGTCCTGGACCTAGTTGTGTTCGATATTGTCATTAATAGCTGGAATGTATGAAATACATAAATGGATGACATTACAGTAGAAGAGGTGGCAGTAATTTTCAAGGGTGGGTTGAGATTACAAGGTGATTTTGACAAATTCCTACAAAATTCAACAAACTGAAATTCTCTGAATTTCAAATCCCAATTTACTTTTACATATGTGCAAAACACATTGTCTCACTGCCTCCTACGAATGAACTGAAATTCAGAGAATTTAAATCAGAGAATACAGAGAAATGCAATGGCTACACCAAAACCTAAGGTGTAAATTAAAAATGAGGGCTAACTGACTAGGCAACATAATTTAAAAAAAAAAAAAAAAAAAAAAGCAAACATGGATCTTGGCCTTATAATGGAAACCAGCTATGAGTCAGCAATGTGTAACAAAAAGAAGAAGCCTAATTCTGGAATGTATTAAGGCAGTATTTCATGTGTAAGACATTATGGTGGTAACAATTCTGCTCCCTGCACCACAGGGGATATTCTGGTTGGAATCCTTCTGCTTCTTAACATCCAGAGATAGTCGTCCACAATCTATAAAACCAAATCTTCAAAACTGCATTCAGACAGAAGACCTTTGATCTCTTAATTGGTTGGGTTTTTTTTCACAGCAGTAATAAATGATACCACCTCTATGATATGCATCATGACTCAATAAATGGATTTAGGACCATCAGTTCTAGTATGTTACTTTTAAAAAACTTGGCTAGAATAGTGAGGTACTTATGAATAATGTTGCTGTATTTCACTAAGCTAGAAACCCTTTCTCCCAGTAAGCGTGCCTAATTTGAGATTCCACAAACTCATACTAGGCAGTGAGACAATGTGTTTTGTGCATATTGAAAAGTAAATCTGTGTACAGGATATATGCTGACTCAGAAAGGCCTTCCAGCTTATGAAGGCAGAGAAAATGAAATATATCTTCTCCCATTTCTTGGTGCTATCACTCATGTTCTCACTTACTAAGTCGCAGGCTAAATAGAGGAGTGAGAGCATTACTGTAGAGCGTTAAGAAGCTTTAGTGCACAGACATACTTATTTCACTCCAGCTATTTAAAGGGCTGGCTGAGCATTTGCATGATGTTCTTTAAATGCTAAAATAACTATAATCAGTCCATGCATTCAGTGTACTTTGTAACAGCTCATCTGCCATGTTGCACTTATATTCCAATAATGAAGTTTATAAATTTTCAAGCAGTTCTACAGAATTTTAAGCATTAGTCCACCCTGGGAATTGAACAGCCACTCAACTTCTAGAGCTCAGCTGACAAGGCAAATCCAAGGCATGTAGTCATTTGAATGGCCTATTAAACTTCAATCATAACCAATTAGTAAGGATTGTACTGTTCCCCGCCCCCATTGGTAAATACTCATTTATTTTCTTGTCTCATTTACTTTCTTGTATATGCTTATTAATAAGCTTTCTCCCCTGCATAAAGCAACAGGCCTGCAAAAACTGATGAAAGGAAACAATGAAGTTCTTGTAGATTACACATGCCAACATTTAAGGTTTTGTAAAATTTTATTCACTGGAGCTCTAGCCTGGCACTGTCTTGTAGAGCAGAAAGAGTAAAAAGACTACACACTTTCCAGTAAGTACAGGGAGGAAGATGCAGGGTGGACATAAATACTATAGGGACCAATATAATTCCTGCTCTCTGGAAAACTTAAAGTTTTGTCCTCACACACAGCTAGTAAAAGTAAAGGGCATGTATGCTAAGAATTGAAACAGCAAACAGTAGCTGACAGTGGGAAAAAAAAAAAAAAATAAAAAACCATTGCAGCTTGTTGTTTAAATTGGTAGTCTGTGCTCTACACTGCAGAAAAAAATAGTCTCTCCATTTCTTCTTTGAAGACATCTGCTCCTGCATGTTGAAAACAGTCATTGCAGCGGTGCTGAAAGTGATCCTAGAAGAAGGACGTGCATTAATTCCGATATCCCCTTCAAACATGTCTTGAATCTGGAGCCCACACACAGACATTGGTGTCATTTCATTTGCCTTAAGTTCTGGCCTCCAAAATCTGCTCCAGATGTCAGGTTCCTCTAAGGCTTGACAACCCCATATGAATAAAAATCTGAAACATCAAGGGTGTTTGAAATGGTACTAGATGCCTATGCATATGCCTATGCCTAAGTAACTGAATCGTTTCCTGGATGAGGCATATATATGGCACAATGATGACACTTAATCTTTGAATCACATCAGTGTCTGAAGTTTCATGGCAAATTACGTTCTTGTGTAAAAGTTATTTAGGAATGTTCTGCCAAGAAGGCTGTCTTCTGAAAACATGGATTATTTAAAATAGAACAGAATATTTCAGGATTATTTAAGTTTGCCCATTCTCTTCACTGAGGAAAAATTCTGTTTTGATAGGAAGGTATTCCATTGAAGTGTTTTCCAAAATCGTGGTACAGATTCCAGTAAAAACTCAGAAAACCATGGAGAGCAGACTGTGGTTGTTAAAAGGTTGTGAATGGTTATTAGACTTAACTCCTTAACCTTACTGATTCGTAAAAGAGCTCAAGTGTCAATGTCCTACTTTAAAAGGAACCATTCTAGACCATTGGGTATCTCTAGCCAGGAGTCTCCCACAGGTGTCTGTTGGGATGGTTGCACTCTGTACAAATGAACAAACGTACCAAGAAACAATTAAACGGTGCCCACTCTCCATACATACACTGACATACAAAATTAGCCAATTGTTCTCGTTAGCATAACATTTTTTAATTTTTTTTTTTTATATAAGTAATCCAATAGGACAGCCTGATGGCTTGGGTATTGCAACATGATATGGGAGATAGGAACTTAACAACAGGCACATTGAGTTATGGTAGAGGTCCAGGTTGTTGATAAGCATAAGATATTGAAATATAAGACAAAGGCAACTGCAGTGCATTCCTTCCATGTGTACTTCTTCACCATCTACAACCTGTGGTTTAGAGTTGGAAGGTATATTGGTATTAATACATTTAAATGCCTTTCAAAAGCCTTTTCTCTGTGCATTCCTATGATCAGCTTTTAAAAGAAAAATACTCTGACAAGTAACTTGTGGTTTAATAAGCAATGTGTTAAAAACCACATTTCTTCTTTTTGGGGGATTTACCATCTTAAAATTTTTAGTTGATGAACTCTGGCTCCTGTGTTTTGAGAAAAAAGCATTTTTTATTCACTTAATTATGTCATTTATGACTCTTCCTTCACTGTTTCTTTTATGAAATGAAGAAACTTAGAGAAAAAATCAGTTCAGGGTCAGGACATGTAAATGGAAGGGCCTACATGTAGGAGTAAACAGGAAAACTAGACATGTTTACACTTGTATACATGAGTTACCACTAACCTAAGTTCTCTAAGCGCAGTGGAGGTCTACGTATGGCTCAATGTAACCACACACACAGAGGCATTGAGCACTACTTGAGATGTCTTGGGGTTTCTCACTTGGCTTCCAGCTGCTACTCCAGAAAGGCATGAGTTCCCTAGATATCCTCTGTCATATTTCCTAACTCTATGGGTGTGTCAAACACCCTGAAGAGTCTGAAATTACACTAGATGCCTACGTTATTGTTCTAGCTATCTAGTTTAGGATGAGCTGAACTCTTCAGTTTTGTTGCCTGGACTGACTACAGGCTCAATTCAGTTGCCTGAACTTAGGCTTTTACCACTATTTCAGATGCCATAGGGTATTTCTCAGATATTCTCAACAGGCTGGCAGATATGTCACAGGATTACAGAAGTTTATAGTAGACTTGTGCTTTATAGCAGAAGTTTAGAAATTTAGCTTAGAAGTAGACACTTATGCAGAAACATCTAAATACAAGTCTTAATCTTGAACTGTGTTATTCCCATAGACTGTTTAATCAGTCCTAATAGGAAATACTCTCTCTTCAGTGAAACACAAGTTCAGATCTTGGCATTACAGACAGGGACATCAATATCAGACTTTCTTTTCCTATATGTCAACTAAACATCTGATTACAAAAGTATTTATTAAATAGATTACAGAAGTGTTTACTAAACAGTGGTAGGTTACTTAGGGTTTTCTGCTTGTTCAACTGAGAAACAAACCCAAGAAATAAAAATCTTGGAAATGTTTTCAGATAACTCAACTCTTAAATCTGGATTTGGTGTCACTGGAATGTTTTATGACTATTGCATACATTCTGAAGCCAAAAATCAAACATTTAATTTTGGTTTAGTTGAAAAGTTAAATGTTACTTCAGCAAGTTGTCAACATATTGATTATATTTTCAAGGCTACTAACATTTGAGTCGAACACAGGTTTTTTTAGATGCGTATTATACATTTAATGAATCAGTAAATAATACATCTAATAAAATAACAAGTACAATTAAACCTGGAAATAGAACGCCGAAATTCATATCTGTGGGTGTAATTATTTTAAACACCAAACTCCTTCAGTTTAAAAACCTTTTTTCCTTCAGTGCTCTGATCTTCAGTGTAAATTACTTCATTTTCTGGAACCACTTACATCACAATATTAATTCACCCTGAGTGTTATAAATAGTACAAAAGACAGGGAAATTATGACAAAAGTTAACATTACTGTTTAGCTTAACTGTAGAATAAACATCCTTCAGTGTCTCACTATGGATAATAGCTAATGAGATTTTTATTGTATGCTGCAACTTAATTGCATAAAGTTGTTCTCTTTGAAAGCTCGCTATCTAATACATTTACATGGGGAAAAAAAAAGAAAAAAAAGAAAAAAATACTATATGTCTAAACAGCCTGAAAGTTATCTGTAAAAATTATAGTTATAATATTAAAAAAAAAACACAAAAAAACCAAAAAACAAACAAACAAACAAACAAACAAACAAAACACAAACAAAAAAAAAACCCAAAAAAACAAAAACAAAAAAACCCAAGAAAAACCCGATAACAACCCAAACAAACTAATATTTTACCATATTTTCTGTAAAGATCACTGTTTTAATTTAAAGGTATCTTACCCATTCAAGTGTGGTGATATTTTGAGTATACAACAGTGTAGCAAGCCACAAGGTCTGGTGAACTGCACAACCTTGGTTTAAATTCAAATTACTATTACCAAGTTTTTGTAGGAAATTTAACATTATTGCCGTTTAATTTAATTCAATTCACTTGCTTGATTCCCAATTCTGCCCTCACACACTATGTCAAGGTGAATTTAAAGATCATGAGAGTTAATATTTCACTGTTCCTATGATAGTAGTGGATAATAAATAAAATTAAAAAAAAGAGAGAAAAGATTGGTGTTAAGATGTCTTCAGCTGTTTTCAGCTAATCTTAAACAGTAATCTCCCTACATCGTGCATACTGAAATAAAATCAAGCACCACATGCTAATGTATGTGGAAAAAATCCTGGAGTATTTTTTCTTCTGAAGAAGAAACACTCCAGTAATCTCTCTGAACTTACCTGCAGCATTAACAGCCTATTTCTGATTATCACTATTTGTTCATACACAGGTAGCAAGTGTTTGACATTCTGCACAGATAAAAAGTGTCTAAGAAAATAAGAAAACTTCCTCACAATTCCAAATGTGGTAATGAACATTTTTTTTGCTTTAAAACATTTTCCTGTAAGGAAGAATGGAAGAAGAAAATGGATGTTGTCTCAGCTCCTTAAAAGTATACAACTTTAAGCAGCAGAACCTCAGAAAAATCTTGCAGAACTGCTTGTCTGTATCCCTTCAGTCTTGCAGTGCCCTTCTCTTCCTCTGTAGTTTTTGCAAAGCCCCTAGTGTATGATCTAGTTAGGAAGAGGGAGGAAGGGGACACAGCTACCATCACACAGAGCAAAGATTAAAAACTGCCTCAATAACAGTCTCAGCCTGAGAAATCCGAGAAAATGCCTCATTTATATTTATCAGTATTTTCTGTGCCTCTGTTTCTCTGTTTATACTGAGTTGTGCTTTGATGCATGACAACCTTATAAAGACGGTTCTTGAAATACAAGCAGGAAGGAGAAACAAATAATGTGATTATTATGACTGTAGTGATGAAGACTTCCTGAGACCTTACTCTTCTATCTCTTTTGTAAGGAATAAAAATAGAACAAATACATAGATACATGAAAATAAAAGGACTGTTGGATGAAATGAGAGCAGAAATCCATGACAGTTTAGTGAAAAATAGTTAGAAATGGTAATGTGCGCTTGCAGCCCAGAGAGCCAGCCATATCCTGGGCTGCATGAAAATAAGTATGGCCAGCAGGTTGAGGGAGGTGATTCTGCCCCTCTACACCGCTCTGGTGAGACCCCACCTGCAGTACTGCGTTCAGCTCTGGGGGCCCTAACATAATAAGGACATGGACCTGTTGGAGCGGGTCCAGAGGAGGGTCATGAAGATGGCTGGAGCACCTCTCCTATGAGGACAGGCTGAGAGAGTTGGGGTTGTTCAGCCCGGAGAAGAGAAGGCTCCAGGGAGACCTTATAGCAGCCTGCCAGTACCTAAAGGGGGCCTGCAGGAAAGCTGGGGAGGGACTTTTTACAAGGGCTTGTAGTGATAGGGCAAGGGGTAATGGTTTTAAACTGAAAGAGGGTAGATTTAGATTAGATGTAAGGCAGAAGTATTTTATGTTGAGGGTGTTGAGGCACTGGCACAGGTTGGCCCAGAGAAGTTGTGGCTGCCCCATCCCTGGCAGTGTTCAAGGCCAGGCTGGATGGGGCTTTGGGCAACCTGGTCCAGTGGAAGGTGTCCCTGCCCATGGCAGGGGGCTTGGAATTAGATGGTCTTTAAGGTCTTTAAGGACTTCTTATTGTAAACACAGAAATATGGTGGGATGACTCGCACAACTGGAGTGCTGCAATGAATGGCTATAAAATCTTCAGAAGGGACAGGCAAATAAGGAGCGGTGGCGGAGTAGCCCTGTATGTTAGGGAATATTGTGACTCTCTAGAGCTTGACGATGGTGATGAAAGGGTGAAGTGTTTATGGGTAAGAATCAGGGGAAAGGCCAACAAAGCAGATGTCATGGGGGGAGTCTGTGATAGACCACCAAACCAGGATGAAGAGGCAGACAAAATAGTCTATAAGCAGCTGGACCCAGCTGACTGGAGGTTAGCACATGTGATGTCTATCTAGAAGGGCCAGAAGGAGGATCCAGGGACCTATAGGTCTGTCAGTCTGACTGCAGTGCCAGGGAAGGTAATGGAGCAGATCATTTTGAGTGCCATCACCGTGGCACATACAGGACAAACAGGCAACCAGGCCCAGTCAGCATGGGTTTATGAAATGCAGGTCCTGCTTGGCTGACCTGATCTCTTTCTATCCCAAGCTGACCCTCTTAGCGGATGAGGGAAAGGCTGTGTATGTTGTCTACCTAGACTTCAGGAAAACCTTTGAAACCATTTCCCACAGCATTCCCCTGGAGAAACTGGCTGCTGTTCATGGCTTGGATGGGTGTACTCTTCGCTGGGTAAAAGACTGGCTCAACAGCTGCGTCCAAAGAGTTGTGGTGAATGGAGATAATTCCAGCTGGTGGCCAGTCACAAGCGGTATTCCCCAGGGCTTAATATTGGGGCCAGTTCTGTTTAATACCTTTATCAATGATCTGGATGAGGGGATCGAGTGCACCCTCAGCAAATTTGCAGACGACACAAAATTGGCAGGAAGGGTTGATCTGTTGGAGGGTAGGAAGGCTCTACAGAGGGATCTGGACAGGCTGAATAGATCGGCCAAGGCCAACTGTATGAGGTTCAACAAGGCCAAGTGCTGGGTCCTGCACTTGGGTCACAACAACCCCATGCAGTGCTACAGGCTTGGGGAAGAGGGGCTGGAAAGCTGCTCGGCAGAAAAAGACCTGGGGGTGCTGGTTGACAGCCGGCTGGATATGAGCCGGCAGTGCGCCCAGGTGGCCAAGAAGGCCAACGGCATCCTGGTCTGTATCAGAAATAGTGTGGCCAGCAGGAGCAGGGAGGTGATCGTCCCCCTGTACTGGGCACTGGTGAGGCCGCACCTCGAGTCCTGTGTTCAGTTTTGGGCCCCTCGCTACAGGAAAGACATTGAGGTGCTGGAGCATGTCCAGAGAAGGGCAACGAAGCTGGTGAAGGGTCTGGAGAACAAGCCTTACGAGGTGAAGCTGAAGGAACTGGGGTTGTTTAGCCTGGAGAAAAGGAGGCTGAGGGGAGACCTTATCGGTCTCCACACCTACCTGAAAGGAGGTTGTAGGGAGATGGGTGTTGGTCTCTTCTCCCAAGTGATAAGCGATAGGACAAGAGGAAATGGCATCAAGTTGCACCAAAGGAGGTTTAGATTGGATATAAGGAAAAATGTCTTCACCAAAAGGGTTGTTAAGCATTGGCACAGGCTGCCCAGGGAAGTGGTTGAGTCACCATCCCTGGAGGAATTTAAAAGACATGAAGATGTGGTGCTTAAGGACATGGTTTAGTCATGGACTTGGCAGTGTTAGGTTTATTGTTGGACTTGATGATTGTAAAGGTCTTTTCCAACCTAGATGATTCTGAGATTCTGTGATTCTGTGTGTGTCTTTGTGTGTGTTTACAGATGTGTATACCAAGCCAGTCAACATTTCCACATCTATTCTGAAAAAATATTTAAAATTATCTTTTCTCAAACACATAATAGCCAAAATTATTTGCATAAAATTTAGAAAAAAATATGGATTTTAATGCATATAAGTAAATGCAAACTTTTTCAAGAAATTCCCAGTTATTTATTCTAGTTTCCCCAGGTTCCTGCGTGTCCAAGGAGTAGTTTATGTGAAGATTTTGATAGTCATAACCACTTTTTTTTTTTTTTTTTTTTTAAAATTATCCATCTCAGTTCTCTCTGAAATGTTTATCCTGCTCAGATAACCTCTTTTCCACCCTGTGTCTATCACACGGACCTCGTTCTCAGCCTCCTCTAGACCACACTAGCATACAAGGTAATGAGGCTCTGTAGGATGTGGCTATGACCTTTTTTTATGGGCTGCTGAATCTGGAGAGATTTTTCACATCTTTATCTTAAAATAATCAGGTTTTGCTGTTCAGATGAGCCGACTTCCCACTATGTTTCAAAGCCCTGCTCAGTGAACTCCTGCTGTCCAGTCTAAGCCTGCTGAGGTGTCCATGGCTGATACACCAAGCGCTGTGGTCTTATTCATGATCTAATGCATGTACTCAACAGTCCTATAACTTATGGCCTTAAAACCTTCAAAGAGCACTTAGTGAAGATGTAAAAGGACAGTTAACCTGTTGAACATGACACTTAGAAACAATATGTCCCGTCAGGAAATAAGGACACTTTCAAACAACTGTGTAAAACAAACAAAAAAAGAAATTTTCTTTCCACTGTGTGACAGAAGACTGACAAAGGCTGATATATCTGTCGGTCCGAGAAAATGCCATGTTGTCATGAGCAAATAAGCGATCCTGTTCTTCCTTTAAGATACTTAGGCATTAATCATTCAAGATACCCTGTTCTGCCAGTGATACTTGGCAGAATTTGCAGGCTGATTACTATTAGCCAGAGTGCTGAAAGTCCTCATCTTTTCTCTGCAATCAGTGTATAGCCAACAGCAGGAGCCATACGCAATTCAAATTAAATAAACACATCACTTAAGCTACTGAGCACGTGACTTACATCTTCAGCAGCTGACCAGTAAAATATCCATTAACTTTTTACAGAAATATCTCAAAAAGATTACTCCACATTTTACTAGGAATATTTAAAAAAATATTTCCAAAAATATTTCAAAAAAATACACCTTTTTCAGTGAAGTAATGTAATAGAATATGGAAAACAAATTATTTTGTAATTTAAGGAGGAAAATTGCACATAATTAATCAATGTTTTGTTTTGATCTCTAAAAGAGAGTAAATTAGTTCAAAATATAATTTGATGAAAACTTACAGATAAATAACTACATGAGAAAGCTTTTTAATTACAACTGCTATGCCAGATACAATTAGTATTATCATATGAATTGTAAATTGCTGAATAGAAGATTTTAAGCTATTCTTTTTTAGTTTTCATATGATAAAGATTCTTTCTTTTTAGCTCCATTATTGATTCACTGTTCAATGGGTGTACTCATTTATTGACTCACTCCCTAACTGGGATTAATGTTTCAGAAAGGGACTACCATTTCAAAGACAGTGTTTGCCCTTTTTTACAATATTTTAAATTTTTTTTTCAATATTCTTTTTTATTGGGGATTATAGATAATATATTGACTAAATGAATTGGGGTAAAATAAAAATAAATAATATATTAGACTGAACTCTTCTCTGACCAGTGATGTAAGGATGAAGAAATCTCACACGCTTAAATTGATAGTTAAATACTGAATTTATGTCAGTGGAAATGGAATTGATCGATTTGGCCAAGTGACTCTACTTTCAAGAGATTAATGTTCTTATTACATGCTATACTTGAACTTTTTAATGAAAGAAAAAAACCACAACAGTATGAAATAAAGCACAGACAAAGATGAATAGCATGCAAGAAAAAGAAAATAAGGGTTTTTTTAAAAAATAAAGAAAATAAACCCAAACCAGACGTTTGAGATCTTCACATTTTGCACTTAATCCACAAACTTAATTTTCTTTTATATTTTAATTACTCGATTTCCAGGAAATCTTCACTGATAGCCAAAAATGTTGTCATATTAGTATTAAGTTGATACATTGGCTCTTAGTAAGATAGTATCTCTCCCACATATAGAGAAACCAATCCTAAACCAAAGATTGATGTTGATTTCATTATTCTAGAGATACTTCTGTTTGTGGCTAATTTTCATGCTGTATTGGCTCTTTGTATAGGTGGAAGCCATCAGAAAAATCCTAAATCCATGTTACACACCTAGCAGGCAATATTTTCTGTCATTTAGTTATAGCAACAGAGTTTCATCATGAAGATATCGTTAGTGTTTGAAAGGCTTTTTTATTTCAACTCCAGAAAACATTTGGGAAGCTGCCAAAAAGATAGAAAAACAAAATTGAATTGAGTTTTTACATGGATACAAACATGAATGAAGCAAGAAAGAATGCTCTACTATCGCTAACAGAGCAATTCCGCAGCCTGGGGTACTACATAGTGAATGCAGTGGAAACAGTCATCAGGTTTGTGAGGTCACCCTAAATTATCTCTCATTTTGCCAGTGCTGAAGATAAGATACTGGAGGGGAATGACCATTGGCATGTAGGACATGTAGTAGGGTACTTCTTATGTCCTTAAGCCATAAGGGTCCTCAAACCAGAGTGAAGATGGCCAAGTTGAGAATGTTTAAGAGAAGACACTGAGGAGGCAAAAACCCTCATGAAACTGGTGGAGCAGTTAATCCTGGAAGCCTGGTGAGAAAATCATCAGGAGTAATCAGCACGGATTCACCAGTGGGAAGTCATGCTTGACCAACTTAATAAACTAAAAGCCTTTGACGCTGCCTCCCATAAGATCCTCAACAGAAAAGTTGTTGTACGGGCTGTATGAGCAGATAGTGAGGTGGATTGAAAATGGATGAATGGCTGGGTCCAGAGGGTGATTGTCAGTGTTATGAAGTCTAGTTGGAGCCTGGTAACTAGCAGTGTACCCCATCGGTCAATAGTGGGTCCAGTCCTGTTAAACACCATAGAATCATAGAATCATTTAAGTTGGAAAAGACCTTTAAGATCATCGAGTCCAACCATCAACCATGCCCACTAAACCATGTTCTGAAGTGCCTTGTCTACACGCTTTTTTAATAGCTTCAGGGATGGTGACTCAACCACTTCTCTGGGCAGCCTGTGCCAATGTCTGACAACCCTCTCAGTAAAGAAATTTTTCCTAATACCCAACCTACCCCCCCCCCCCCCCCGCCTCAACTTGAGTCCATTTCCTCTCATCTTATCTCCATCCACTTGACAGAAGAGACCAGCACCCACCTCACTACAACCTCCTTTCAGGCAGTTGTAGAGAGTGATAATGTCTCCCCTCAGCCTCCTTTTCTCCAGGCTAAACAACCCCAGTTCCTTCAGCTTCACCTCATAAGACTTGTGTTCCCTCTGTAAAGCCTTCCTACCCTTGGGCAGATCAACCCTTCCTGCCAATTTGGTGTCCTCTGCAAACTTGCTGAGGGAGCACTCGATCTCCTCATCCAGATCATTGATAAAGGTATTAAACAGAACTGGCCCCAATACTGAGCCCTGGGGAACACCACCTGTGACCTGCCGCCAACTGGATTTGACTCCACACAACATCTTCATTAATGATCCAGATGTTTGGGCAGAGTGCACCTCCAGCAAGTTCACTGATGACACAAAACTGGGAGGAGTGGCTGATACACCAGAGGACTGTGCTGCCATCCAGAGGGACCTCGACAGGCTGGAGAAATGGGCTGATGGGAACCTCATGAAGGTCAGCAATGAGAAATGCAAAGTCCTGCACCTGGAGAGGAACAATCCCATGTACCAATGTATGCTGGGCGTTGTCCATCTGAAAGGTTTTTGGCAGAAAAGGCCCTGGAGGTTTTAGTAAACACCAAGTTGACGAGGAGCCAGCAATGTGCCCTTGCAGCAAAGAATGCAAATGGTACCCTGGGCTGTATTAGGCAAAGTGTTACTAACAGGTCAGACAGATAGAGATTTTTTGAAATTTCTCACTTGTCTCTACAGCATGTGATATGTTCTACTTCTTAGAATGTATATTTGTTCTAATGAAGTGCAAGAACTGTAGACATTAACAATACTCTTTATCTCTTTTTTTCCTTCCTATTTAATGGAGATTTCCTGGGTTTCCTGTTTTACATAGTGGTATGATTTTTTGTAGGGTGTTCATGGAAGGGTGTTGTGGGTTGAGCTGTAGAAATGAGCATCTGTGAACCTTCCTGGATTTTTATGACATTACACATTGACTGTGATTGCAAGAAATGGGTTTAGAAGAGAATTGAACTAAATGAACACTCCAGTCCTTCATTCTTAAGTTCACTCCCTGTTGAAATACCTAACCCTGGGGCAGTAGACCAATGGTGTATGAGGCTAGAATAAAGAGAATCAATATGTCTGCATTTTTAGAAGGCCTTAGACACTTAAAGTCGTGCTGGGATACATTAATTTGTTTTCCTGATTGAACTATAGATGATTATTGGAGAAGGGGTGAAGGACAAAACCCCTTGCTGAATGAATACATTTTACATTCTTAAAATATCTTCTTTGACTATAACTGATGATTTTGGATACTGTCTCTGAAAAAAAACCCAAACAAAATCCAGGACAACTCTACACTACCAGTGCCAACCTGTTCCCCCCTTGAAAAAGTCAGCTAATTTCTCTTTGGTGGAATCTGGAGTTTTTCCATGTCAAGTATTTGTTCTCTGCATGTATAAGTCAGAGATAACAAATATGTCTGTGAGAGGAGTTTTGTAGTATCTGAAGATAAGAACGAGCTTCAGCGAAAGACAGAATTTCCCTTACTTATCTGCTCACTGCTATAGCTCATAAAGAACATTTGCAGCTTACTTCTAAAGCTGTATAAATAGTTGAGAGAGGGAGGGCCAGGCACAGCAGTGCAATCTGAAAAACTAAACCAACTAGATTTGTTTGGACCAAAACAAATTTGTCTCTTTTTTTTCCTGATAAAATAAAAATCCCTAGAATAGTCTTTTGATTAAATGAAAACTTCTATTTTTATATTTTTTATTAAAACAAGCATAATTATAATTTATTTCAAATATTTCAACATGAACATAAATTCATTTCTATTTGACAATAATAGAATGGAGTGTTCAAGCTTTTAGGACTGTCCATTTTAAGGAGAGAGGGATTCAAAACTAATTGATGAATGTGAGATGAACCCTTCATGTTATAAAGCACTCAAACTCTCCTTTTCTAATGAATTCATTAATATCTCCCCCCCTCCAGAGTTACGCAGTTCAGCTTCTAGCAGTCACCATAGCTTAATGCTTCTTTTGACATTAAACAACAACAACAAAAAAAAAACAAAACAAACAAAAAGAAAA
This sequence comes from Astur gentilis, assembly GCF_929443795.1. Lineage (NCBI taxonomy): Eukaryota > Metazoa > Chordata > Aves > Accipitriformes > Accipitridae > Astur > Astur gentilis. Next base: position 27,303,363 of record NC_064892.1, on the reverse strand, counting down.
AAAAAGAAAAAAAGAAAAAAAACAGCAGGAAGAAAGTTCAGAGATACAAGACTGATATGCTTCATAAAAAATGTGGAAGTTCAAATACATTGGATATCTTCCATGAAAAAATAAGAAATATAAGAGAAAAAATAAAGAAAATGGAATTTACTGGATATATTAATGTCTTGCATTCTCTGACCTGTAAGTTATGTCTCTTCTTTCATTTCATTTGAGAGTCTCTCTCCTTTTTTTTCCCCCTCAGTCCAGGTTTTTGATCTTTAATAGCTGGAGGCCTGAGAGGACCGCAAATCTTTACCTCAAATTTAAGGTCTCTTTTCATAAATAAAGCAAGCATGTAACTTGGAATAGAACATTGTTTGGAAAGGAGAGGGGCTAAATGGATGGGGTTTGCTTTGTTTTTACAGAAAATGAACAAACAAAATCCCTTTGTTTTTAACTGAAATACAAAGATTGCTTGTAAAACTAAACAAAATGCACATATTTGAGAGTAGTATTCATGTGAATTCCTTAAAATTACCTCCTATGTGATAGCAGCATGTTGCATGTGTGTAAAATAATGGCTCATTTGGAAGCTTTTTGTCCCAGCAGCATCAGACCAGCATTTAAGTGTAATAAAAAGCAGTGAAAAGATTTGTGACACCTTTTTGATATTCTCACTTCTAGCAATAGCTAGATGGAAATGTGTTTTCTCTACTGCAATAGCTAAGATTTTGCAGTAACGATAAGGTAGAAGTCAAACACTAACTGATGCAGTGCTCTGTTATTACTTGATTTGGAGCACAGTTGTAGAGGAGAAATTAGGAAAACAGCTTTATTGGAAATCTAGGGCACCTACAACCTCCAACAGTTTTGAAACTCCAGAAATAAAGAAGACTCTGAAGAACATTTTATGCAATACATGTCAGTGATTTGAAGTGACAACAGGAATGTATTGGAAAGGTAACATTAATAATAATATTGTTAAATTCAGAGAAAAATGTTTGCTTAAAAGTGCACTTTGCAGCTCTTTCAAAATTTGAGACCAAGCTATGAAACTGTGATAGATAAATTCAGTGAGAAAGAGAGGGAGAAAGTTGTGACAGAGGGCAATTATAATTTCCCAAGCAGAAAAGATCATCCATTCTAACTGAAAAGTTGCACTCTAGCTTTAATAAAATGAATTAACTTGAAATCAGAGAGAAAGCAACATGAGAAAGACTGTCGAGCAAGCAAAGTCCACAGAAGAGCTCACAAATGCTAAAAAATGACAGATATTGATGCAATCACCCCAAACATGATAATACTCATTATTTAGAAATAAAATAAAAGCATTGTGAAACACAATATGTAAGCATGAGAATTTATTAGATTATTTTGAGACATTTGCAAAGACCAGCAATCTCATAACATAGTAGTCCAATTAGCTTGGAGGAATTTTTCATTAGAACAAAGAGCAATACTACAGGCAGAAGATGAATGTGCTACTGACCAGAAAGTAAATCAAACATTTTTTACTTTTAAGGTGGAAATCCAAGGGAAAAATGAGTCTGTGAACCACCAGTGATAGATAAATTGGGGGCAAGAAAAGAACAAAAAAAGGGAAAAAATCAGAACTGACAATTATGAGCTTAATTTCATTACAGGAATATATGAATTATGCATATGAGCAAATATATGTGTACAACTTATTATGTGCCAGTATTGGATGATTTTTCATATTAAAGGGAATTTTATTGAAATGAAAATGTTTCATACCCTGTGCCTAATCAAGAGTATATTCACTGCAAAGAATCAGGTAATGTCACATCAGAAGAACTGTCTGAATAGGTCTTCCAAAGATTCAGAAATACAGCAATCCAGAAGAGTAGCGAAGAAAGCTAAATATCTCCCATCTCATAACCTTCCTACAGTTTCTCTGTGTAAGGTTAGAATAAGAATATTGCTCTGGAAATCACTGTGTATCAAACTACTAGAATGCATATAGCTGTTGGCCGTTGTAGGAAAAATTATCAGAATTGACAAATTTTTGACAGAATTGTCAGCTTGTAAACAAAACCTAAAAGAATTGAATATGCTTGTTAAGATTTTCTTCTGCTTCTGAAGGGGACGTGTTCGGGACGTGATGGCCCATGCCAAATATATATATTTTTTATGCTTCATACATCACCAGGGTTATGCTAGCTGCCCTTAGAAAAACAGAGGATATATTTGTGCACATTCAACAGGCCCTTTGGGAAATACTGTTTCTCAAAATGCCATTTGGGCTGTGTTCAGTACACAAGGTGTTTTAGCAAAAAATGCAACACATTTTTGATGTCATATAGGTTACTGAGGTCTATACAGATGACATTTCGATCTGGGGAAAAGACAGTAAAAGAGCATTATCGCAGACTCTAAGCAGCAGTTGAATGAAACAAAAAAACACAAGGCGAAAAAAACCAAATGTGTAAATCATGGGAAACTGAAATAACATAAAAGGAAGAGAAATTAAGAGAACAAACCTACAGATATAAAACAGTAAAATGCAGCTGCCAAAAAAGTCTGATTCAAAAAACAGGGAAGAATTATAAGGATGCTTTGGGTTGTGAACTATGCAAGGAAATTTGTGTCCAATCCCATTGTCCCAGAAAGAAAAAACAAGAGTACTAAGGTATCAGAGTGTCCTGGTTTCAGCTGGGATAGAGTTAATTGTCTTCCTAGTAGCTGGTACGGTGCTGTGTTTTGGGTTCAGTATGAGAAGAATGTTGATAACACACTGATGTTTTCTGTTTTTTGCTAAGTAGTGTTTAGACTAAGTCAAGGATTTTTCAGTTTCTCATGCCCAGCCAAAAAGAAGGCTGGCGGGGCACAAGAAGTTGGGAGGGGATGCAGCCAGGGCACCTGGCCCAAACTGGCCAAAGGGATATTCCAGACCATCTGATGTCATGCCCAGTATGTAAACTGGGGGGAGTGGGGCTGGGGGGATCGCCGCTTGGGGACTAACTGGGTGTCAATCGGTGGGTGGTGAGCAATTGCATTGTGCAACACTTGTTTATTCCGATCCTTTTATTATTACTGTTGTCATTTTAGTAATGTTATTGTTATCATTTTTAATTTCTTCTTTTCTGTTCTTTTAAACTGTTCTTATCTCCACCCAAGGGTTTTACTTCTTTTCCTGATTCTCTCCCCCATCCCACGGGGTGGGGGGGAAGTGAGTGAGCGGCTGCGTGGTGCTTAGTTGCTGGATGGGGTTAAGCCACAACACGGAGGCAATCATAGTTTTCACAAGAAATATGGAAACAAAAGAAATTTAAAGAGTTCTAACAGTGATGTGCTATGAAAGTACTTCCAAAACTAATTTTTCCACTGACATATCCAAAAAAAGAAATAGTATAGTCAGAACTAGTGTTTCTGTCAAAGGCTGAAAATGACATTAATCTTTCACACAACATATCTAGCAGCATAAGCAAATTCCAGAATAAATTGAATATTGCTATTTACTTCAGATGCTAGACTGACATTAAATTTAAGAACTTAATTTAATTTAATTATTGAATGTAATTAAGTTGAATACAAAACACTGTTTATTGTTAATTTATTGTGGCTAGCTTTACCAAGAACTGACGTGTTGGGAATCCTACCCTGCACAAAGTTTTCTAATGAGCTTTTGGGAACCAACCAACCAAGCCAGGCTAAGTACAAGTTATGCAAGGGCGATCAGCTGGAACGCAGGTGCCCAATGAAGCAGACCTTTTTTTGTCTTTTTGACACTGAGTGATTAGTGAACAAGAGGACGGCCGAGCTTACTGCACTGCTTGCCCCTACCACACAATAATTGTTATTAATTTCATCGCTTTGGAAAACAGCTGACATTCGAACTGGCTGAGAGAACTAAGATATTTCTGAACTGACTTCAACAATCTTTCTTTTTGACAGCTGGTTTGCAATGAACGAAGCTGAGCAATCAGCCACCCATGTTTGAAATAGGAGCTGTACACCTGAAAAACATCTTGAACTTGTATTTCAGATACGTTTGGAGCTATGAGTATGTTAAGATTTTGCATAATTTTAGAGACACTTCTCATATCTTGATTGAATGCTGAACTTTGTACGATCAATTACATTGAAGGAGATATATTTATAACATTTCTTGCTGATAATGGAAGCTGTTCAACTCTTTTCATTTGCATTTTCTTGAGAACATCTTTTCCTCCGGACTATATGCATTTCAGCATTACCTTCCTCGTGATCAGTTTGCCTCAGGAGTTCAGGTTGTATCATTTTGGGGGACTGAGTGAATAGCATTTCCTTGACAGCGTTTATATTGCTGAAACACCCAACTACTGCCATTACCAATTATTCTAGTCATTTCTGCAGAGCATAGGCTCTGGACTGATTCTAAGGGGGCACAAACTATAATTATTATTATTATTATTATTATTGTTCTTGTTGTTTTAAAACAAGCCCATTTTCAATAGACTTTCATTAGCTTAGTGTGAGCTATGTTTGCAGTGCAAAATATGCTTGGTCTGCAGATTGATAAGGTTTGAAAACTGCTTGTCTTTCCTCTGTGAATCTTTCCACATGATTTAGCAACAAAGGAGAAGTTAAACTTTGTATTTCCATAACTACACCTTACTCCTGGCACAATCTAGGTGGGGCTGGCTTTTCTTTATTATGTCAAAATGTTTATTTAAGAATTGTAAGATCACTTTTAGATGATTTTATTTTCAAGACACTGTAAAGAGCATACCTGGGGGGGGGGGGGGGGGGGGGGGGGAAGGGGGAGGGGGACAAACACACTTTTTATTCATATTCTTACAATCAAGTTGCTATAGCTGACACAAGCCAGTCATGCATAAGTGATCATCATAAAATTAGTGAGAGTTGTTTAAATTTTGTAATTGCCAACAAAAAGAACATTTCCCACATGGGTGATACATTATGGAAACCAGTGAAATCTTCATGAATGTCGTTGTCAACATCCAAACTCAAAGGCATAAAATCACTTACTGTGTTGCAAAAGTTGCTTCTTATGCCCATAAAGTCACTATCATGACTTTTTATTAGATACTTTCCACCAATTTCATTATTTAGTTAAAATTATTGGGTTTATGAATGTGTCTTATTTTGTTCCCACTAGTTCTCATATTTCAACTGGAAATAAAACATGCAAAAAATTGTAGCAGTCATTTCTAGTTAAAGGCACTGTGTCACAGTATCTGTTTTATTTATCTGTTGCAAGTTTAGTGTGTGGATTCTGCAAATGTTAGTAAAAAGGTGACAAGAAAAGAGATGTCTGGTTGTTTGCTTGTCCTGACAGATTCACCCAGGCTCATGCACAGTGCCAGAATAGAGCAGAAATGTTTCTTTCCCCAATGGCATCTGAGTGTGCTCAGCCAGGAGGTGGTTCTTGACGTGAGGGCAGGATAGGTACAAGTGTGGAGACAGAGAGAAAGAGGGGCAGAGGGGTTGCAAATAGGAAACTAGATGAAAAAAATAGAGGAAAGGGTTTCATCTAAACAAGTTCAGACTGCTGTGATATCGAACTAATCATGAAGACTCCTTTTACAGTCAAAGAAAAGAAATTAAACAGAATATCCTAAGGTAGACATCAAAATAGTTTTATGATTTGCTCTATAAGCATCCATTTCTTTCCATTGACTGAATATAAAGCTTAGGGTGACTAACTGAGATATATACAGGACTTTATAGATATATATACTATTAGGTGATATGATCACCATTTTAAGAGATGCCCAAGAACAGAAGAAAACACATACACCATCAAATCTGATGTGACAAAATTATTTTCTCAGAGACCAAGAAGAGATAGTGTAGAGTTTGTTGCTTAAAGCACCCACTCATTTCTATTAGAGAAAAAGACGCCAGGGAAAGGTCACACATGTAAAGATTCAATGAGTATAAGGGCAACTGATTGACAGTCCCTTTCTTTTCTTAATTTGTCTCACCTAAAGGATTTTCGTTTAATTATTTAAAATTTATTACTTTTTTTTTTTTTTTTTTGTTAACGTTCTAGTAAAACAAAGCATTAACTCTAGAAAATGCTTCAGGAAATTTCCAGACACATTTTCAAACTGCTCAGTGTAATAGACTTGTAACACAAGCTCTTCTTTATCTAACTGCTATGTGTTATAGTATCATCATTACATATTCTCTCAACTTTTTACTTTTTTTTTCCTGAGAATATTGAAAACTTCCTATGTTACTACATTCTTTGTGTTTTTTGAAGAACGTCAGTTGCTTCAGATGACAGAGGGAAACTTGATAACTTTCAGATATGTATCTAGCCTTTTTGAATTTGTAAATCCACATCAAGTATGTGCTTTGTCTGTGTACTTTGTCTGAAGTAGTTTGGCATGAAAGTCTGTAGAGCAATAGTAATAAAGAATTCCCTCCCTAGTTTCAAAATAATGATAAATAATGATACCCTATCAAACATCAAACTAGAGCTTCCAATATTTCTATAATGACCTGTTTGATGAAATAGAGAGCATGATTATTATTGCAGATGACATGAAACAGGGATGGACAGCTAAGATGCTGAAAGACAGGATTAGAATTTCAAATTATTTCAACAAATTGAAGAAACGGACTAGAAAATAGGGATAAAATTAAGTAGGGACATGTGCATTTTCATAAGCTTAGACAGAATAATTATCTATTCAAATACTAGACTACTGATTAGGTAGTTAGCGGAAAGAGGCAAACTTTCTAAGGTATCTAATATGAAGTACGAACAGTGTTTTATGGTGTAAAACATAAGGAGTAAAAGTTCCAACATTTTAAGTACTACATTTTAAGAAAGATAGGAAGAAAGGACAATCCCAAGAAAAAGTGCAGGAATGATCTGGTAAAGATGAGGTACAAAAAAAGATGGAAAGAACTGGCATCATTTTCCCTAGAAAACTAAGGAAGGACATGATGAACTATATTCTGGTTCATAGAAAGCTGACATGGAAAGGAAGGGAATAATCAGCTTTTCAAGTGTAGGATTTAAGAAAAGAAGGTAAAGGCTGAAATTGCTGAAAGAGTTCGGTTAGACACAAACTTTGTAATGTTAAAAATAGTGATACTCCTCCTTCACATGCAGCTGAGAGGTTATAGAACAGCTTGAGGTTATAGAAACAGGCTTGATTAATTGTGTAGTTCTCAGATGTACGTGTGCTGTGTAATTAATAATTAGATTTTTCACTGAGTGGATAAATTATTCTAGTGGCTAAAGCTTTGCCATTAACCACCATTTTCTCCTGGAAGATTTTTTTTTTATTTTTTTTTTTACTGGGGGATGTATTTTCAATGCAGTCAATATCGGTAATCCAAAATATTGGCATTTTTTAATGTTTCAGTTCTGTATGCCAAAATTCAGATGTTTTAAGGGAACCTTAGTTTTTCATTGTGCTGTGTATGTATTTCCCAAACTTTTAAAACCATAAAGGCTTGCAAATTTGGCATCTAAAAGTTTACATACCAAAATCGCTATTGCAACAAGTAGCAGAGTTCTGTAGAACTGCTGAAGGCAGACAATCCCAAAATACAATTCTTCAGCCAATTTACTTTCATGTTCAGATGCTAAATTTAGTCTGAAGGTACCTGTGGAAGTTGTGGAGTTCTCCTCAGTGAGGGTCTTTAAAAACAGTTTGAAGAAACTTCCATCAGCACTGATGAATGGCCTGGTGTTTGAAACCTGGGTTCATTCTTTTGGTTTGCTCTAATTATTCTATTTAGTCTAAAGTTGTCTAAAACATGAGGGAAAGATGAAACAGAGGAGTCTATATGTGAGATATTGTGAGTACAGAAAACTTTTTTTTATATAGTAAGTTGCAAAAAGACTAGCAATGTTTATGGGATCTTCTTCTGTAAAAAAAGGGAGTTATCCAGGGCTAGGGGAATGGGAAAAGAATCAACGCAGATGAAAGTATAAAGTGTTTGTGCTCAGAGAAAAGCTTAGATGATCAGCAGTTTTAGGAATAGGAGAGGGAAAGAGGCAATCTGACTGAAGAAAGAGGAAGAAGAAGCTCAGACAGTCATGTCAAATTCCTCTTTAGAACTAGGTCAACCAATTTGTTGAGAAAGACAAAACAGAAATCAGAGACAACGATGAGAAACACCTTTACCAGATGCTAACTACCAAATGTCATCTGATAGCTCAGAGGTACAAGACTTCAAGCAAAAGAGACAATCAGACTCTCATTCTGGATGGAAAGTTGAATGTCCTAAATGCAATAATAGATGGTGTAGAGGTTATATTCAACCTTTGTATTTTATAATCCTATTTTTTATATTTTATTGAAAGGAATCACGTCTTATTATTTTCATATTCATTTCCACACATGGTTGTAATTCGCTTTTGTTTCTGGTTACGGTTTTGCCTCTTGAACTTCTGTCTTAACCTTCATCTGCTTCACTTACTTTTTTCTCTCATATGCAATCTTATGATTTTGGTGCTCTACCTCTTCAGCTCTCACCTTTGTTCTTAATCTTTTATTTTCTTAGACTTTGTCTAAATGTTCTCTGAAAATCTGTTTCTCCTGCCTCCTCATTATTTGTCGTAATCAGTCTGATGATCAGTGCCATGCCTCTTATGTTCTTACTTACCTAATACACCCCACAGTGCCCTTTGCCCTTTATGTTTTCCACTCACCCCTCTGTTTCAACAATTCTTGTTACTCAAATGTTTGTTCTCAGTTTGTTACCTCAGTCATTGATGCTTTATTTCTTGCTTGTATTTCAGGATTTTGTTTCTTTTGCTACGTTATCTACTTTTCCTCAGATCTTTGAGGTATTTTCCAAAACTGTTCTTCACACCTGGAATACACTTTTACTTCACCCCAAAAGGCTTTTTCTCTTTCATATTCTTCCTTACTTATTTGTATTTAATAACTATAAAAAACAATCAATCTTTAATGGTAAGTTAAGACCACAGAACTTTGTGTCTATATATACATCAACAGAAACAACAGGACACTTTAAGCTAAACCATCTAGTTTCCCACAGGTAAGTATGCATATTTTATGTACTCTCAGACATCTCTGCTTTCTTCTTTTCTTACTGTACAAACTGATGCCTTGACTGAAATGAGATTACACATTCTTTGGTAGAGGGATCATAAAAGATCATGATCTGTCCTGTGTTCACTCACAGGTGTTATTTTTGCTCCACCCCAGATTGCTATTACAGTAGGACAGAAACTAACCCAAGTGGAGGCATGAGCACCTGCTAGTTAGTCTAGTGCAGCTGCTTAGAACTGAGTCTCTCAAAAGCTTTAATTATAAAAAATACTAAAAACATAAGTGACTCAGAAAATCACTGGAGCTTACTTGGTATGTCTGATTCAGAAAATTCTTGGCACAGAAAATACCAAATCCAACCTGTGTTTTAATTTTAGAATACAATTTGGGTTTAGATCAGAAAAGCCCATCTCAAAAATCACCCACAGAGTGAATACTACTGTGAATCCTCCACAACTACTCCCAGCCAACAAAGAAAGGAATAAAGCTGGAGTATTTTTTTAGATTACTGAACTTTAATTTTTCACACCTCCTTCACATACAGCTGGGGTGGCTTGAAGAGTTAGTAATAGACTTGATTAATTGCTTGGCTTTTTGATGCAGGAATTCATACTATATAATTAGAGTTTTCACTGAAGTGGGTAAATTATTTCAGATCTTACGTAGATGGGGGAGGCTTTCACTTCAAAAATTTCTCACCAACAGCCATTTCCCTCTGCAAGATCTTTTTCCTTTGGGAAGACATTTTCTAATTCAATAATATCAGGTTTTACAGTTCAAAGTAATAAGTAATTTTTGATGCTTCAGTTTTATGTACCCAACTTGAGACACCTTAGACAGTCCTGACTTTCTGGTGCGCTAAGGCCTTATTTGAGAAAACATTTCCTAGGCAGGGCACCAAATGCTGAACACTAAAAAATCACACAGGCAAAAATAACGGATGTCTTCAGCACTCTCAGTAGGGAACAAGGTGGTTTTGGTACTTTCACAGAAACACAAAGTGGTTGAGGATGGAAGACACCTCTGAAGGTTATTTGGGCCAACCCTCTGCTCAGCCAGAGCCACCAAGAGCCGGTGGTGCAGGACCATGTTGAGACGGCTTTTGAAGACCTCCAAGGTGGGAGACTCCACAACTTCCCTGAGTAACCTGCGCCGGTGCTCAGTCTCCCTCACAGGAAAAAAAGTGTTGCTTCCTGGTCCTGTCACTGGGCATCACTGAAAAGAGTCTGGATCCGTCTTCTTTGTGCCCTCCCTGCAGGTATTTACATGCATTGATGAGAACCCTGCTGAGCGTTCTTTTCTCTAGGTTAAACAGTCCCAGCCCTGTCAGCCTTTCCTCATATATGAGCTGCTCCAGACCCTTAACAATCTCCATGGCCCTTCTTTGGACTGTCTCCAGTATGTCCATATCTCTCTTGTACTGGAGAGCCCGGGACTGAACACAGCAGTCCAGATGTGGCCTCACCAGTGCTTAGTAGCACCTTAGTAGGAAGGATCACCTCCCTCGACCTGTTGGCACCACTTTGCCTAATGCAGCCTAGGGTTACAATAGTCTTGGTATGAACCACACCACAGCAGGTGGATATTTTTTGAAGAAACTATGGCCCTTGGGAAGGACCCATGCTAGAGCAGGGGAAAAGTGTGAGGAAGAAGGAGATACAGCGAGAACTGACCACAGTTCAGTTATGAACTGACCACAGCCCTCCATTCTCCATGCTCCTTGCACCACTTTGTGGGGGCAGGAGGAGGGGAGTTGGGAATGAAAGAGTGAAGTTGAGCGTGAGAAAAAGGGAGGTGGGGAGAAGGTGTTGTTTTAATTTATGTGTTTCTCACCATTTTAAGTGGTAATTAATCATTTTCTCCAAGTGGAGTCTGTTTTGCCAGTCATGGTATCTGGTAAATGACCTCTCTGTCTTTATCTCAATCCATGAGCCTTTTTATCATATTTTGTTCTTTGAGGACAAGTGAGAAGGTGGCTTGGTGTGCTTCTTGCAACCAGACAAGGTCAACCCAGTACATCTCTATATCACGATTAGTCCCTATTTATTCTTAGGAAAAATTAATTTACTAAGACATGCAAATAATTCCTCATTTTAAAATATTTGGCTTTCATATATTCCATGTATTAAGGCTAGGGAAGCTAAAGACTGTATTGGGCAACTAAGTATCAAGCACGTGAGACAAATTATCATTTTCAATATGGTACAAGTCAAGTTAGCCCTAAAGCACAGGAATGTCATATTCCCATCTTCACTGAGTTTGGTCACAAATACATGTTTCTTGGTACTTCTTGCAGATTACCTTTAATCAGTTATGGTGAAGCCCAAGGGCAAAATATACCACTAGGAATAATTAGTAAGAAGAAAAATAGAAAGACTTCTTGTGGGAAACAATGTCTCTAGAAGAGGTCCTTTTCCCGATGTTGACATTATGTCTGATAGCTCAAAATCCAAACCTATGATTTGCAAAATGTTTATCTTCCTAGGCAGTATTCTGACAGGAGGATTCCTCAGTCACCATGAATTCATTCAGCACCTTGAGTACTGTGTTCAAAGAGCAACAAAGCTGGTGGAGGGTCTAGAGCACCAGTCTTTTGAGGAGCAGCTGACCGAACTGGGGTGGTTTAGCCTGGAGAAAAGGAGGCTGAGGGGAGACCTTATCGCTCTCTACAACTACCTGAAAGGAGGTTGTAGCGAGGTGGGTGTTGGTCTCTTCTCCCAAGTAACAAGTGGTAGGACAAGAGGAAACGGCCTCAAGTTGCGTCAGGGGAGGTTTAGATTGGACATGGGAAAAATTTCTTCGTGGAAAGGGTTGTCAAGCATTGGCACAGGCTGCCCAGGGAAGTGGTTGAGTCACCAGCCCTGGAGGTATTTAAAAGACACGTAGACATGGTGCTTAAGGACGTGGTTTAGGGTTGGACTTGGCAGTGTTAGGTTAACGGTTGGACTTGGTAAGCTTAAGGGTCCTTTCCAACCTAAATGATTCTGTCATTCTATGCTTTTAAGATTCTATGATCTTGCATGTTCAATGACGCTTCTGTGTTGAGAGGCAAATCTTCTCAAGTTCATATTCTGTGAAGTACACAAAGGAGTGAACGCTTTTCTACTTCAAGCCCATAAAAGACACGCTGTATAATATCACATTCATTGATTCTATGAAGAAATAAGGCCCTAACAAAAGGATGGTGAGAAAGCTAGAAGCAATTTTGACAGATTGACAAAGCCTGAAGAAGTTACTGCTTACAGAGTTATCCTTCAAAGATGGGAAAAATACAGACATTTATTTTACTTTTATGTCTTGTTGCAAGTCTTCACAATACTTAATTTAGCTTTTACTTTGATATAATCTTATTGATTAAGCAGGTGCTTTGTTTGAACGACAATGTTTCCATGGAGACTGCAGGGCAGGAAGGCATATTTCTGAGATACCACAGAACTGACACAAATTATAGGATTTCATTGGGTGGATAGCACATTTTATGCCATGCCACATGGAACAGGTTGGAGAGCAGTGGTCTTACTAGCAAGCCTATGAAGATTGAACTCTAGTTGCGATTAACTCTTTACTAACTAGCAAGATGGATGCAAGGGAGGAAAAAAAGAAAAAATAGCAGCAAACTATTAAATGCATGACTCTCGGAACTTTGCACTCCAAGTAAATTTTGGCTTTACCTGTCCTGAAGCATTTAATATCTCAGAAAACACAATGGTATTATTTACTTATTCCTTTAATTTTCCAGTCAGGAAGATAGAACTCACTTCTGCTATGGGCTGAGTATTCTGGCAAGGTTGAGAACAAGTTCCAGCAATCTCTGTTGACATTGAGCATGACCTGCAGCTCACTGAACTCAGTTAAAAATAGTATACCTTTTGTTTTAAGGGGCATGTTCAGAAGTGGTAGCTGTGGCACTTACTAGATTGCTGTAAACACCCAGTTCTTTCACAATTATTTCAAGCAAAAGCAAAATGGATGGTTACTGGCATTATTATGTGAATCCTTCAAAAAGCTTTATTCTTTTGTGTTCGGGGCAAGGGGTGGTGGTGGTGTTTGCTTGTTTGTTTTGTTATTGTTGGTTTTTTCCCCAAGATAAGAGAGGAGAGGAGAGGAGAGGAGAGGACTGAACTTATTTCTTATGGTATCTTTTCTTAACATTTCTATAGCATAAGGATTTTAAGACTGGTGTTAACATACTAGCTGTATTAATTAACAGCATATTAACTATAAAAAAGTATATTTATCTGTTTGAAACCCTTGCTTGGAACACAATACAAAAAAGAAACCCTTTAGGATACATCTTCAAGTAGTTTCTACTCATAAGCCTTATAAGGGATAAATCCTAGCTCCTGCATATAGCTAAAGGAAATTATCTCTACACAGGGAGGTTTAATCAGAAGACATGCCCACTAAAATGTAGACTGGCAGTGGAAATTGTCTATCAAAGGTCTTTCCTCAGGAGGACTCTGAAACTGGATAAGGGCATCTTGGAATCTCCTGGTCATGCACTTGCTTCTTCAACAGAACTGTTCTCTGGTCCAGCCACTGCTGCAATACTTTCCTGAGCTACAGTGCACCACAAAAGAATCACAGCACACTCTGAATAATAGAATTGTAATAGTTTCACTGCTTCTCAGGCCTTCCAGAGGTAAAGTAGCTGTTTTTTAAAAACTGATCTTTTTTAATAATGAAGGAATATATGAAAGAGGAAAAGAAATTCTGTTGATATGTGCATAGAACACATATGATTACTCACAAAGCATCATCAAAGTGAAATAAGAATCTTAGAAAACTGATTTCTGAGCAGTAAAAGCATCTGACCAGTGATTTAGATTTTCCAAGATGGGATTATAACATATATTGGATGTATTTCAGGAAAAACAAAACAAAACAAAACAAAAACAAAACCCCCAAACCCCCAAACTTAAAGGAATAAAATAGTGGTGAAATAAGGAAGTGAGTTATTCTGCAAATGCAGAGAGTTACACTAGAGAGCTAGATAATTTAATAATATTTTTTGATCCTACAGTGTGTATTTGCCTGCATATATGTATACCTATGTACATATACACATATATTTGAATGATAGTGAATTGTAGCAGACAAATGTAACTGGAAGGCCTGACATAAGCTTAGCACTTAGTATGAATGGATATTTAGTTACTGAGCAACTAGCAGGAAAAACACAGGGCTGAACAGAGAAAATAAAGCAGATGATTGTTGAAAGCACTAAACCGTGTTTGGTTTTGTGGGGTTTTGTTTGTTTGTTTGCTTGCTTGCTCGCTTTGTGGTTTTTGTTTGTTTGGGGTTTTGTTTTCTGGGGCACTGTCAGAAAGTCAGAATTTATAACTACTTCTGGAAGAGAAAGCATATTAAATTACAGGAATGAAAAAATGCAGATTTCGGAAACTCAGTGGTTTCTTTTTCCTCAGCACAGTTCTCTGCAGCTTTCATAAAGTTTTAAATAAAGCCACTTTCTAAAAACAAAAACTATCTGATTTTTATCAGAGTGCAGATAAAGTGTTGTTTTGTTTGGTTTTTCCCCCCCCTGTTAGAGAAACATTATTATACTGGACTTCAGCTGGAAGTCAGAATTGTCCCAGATGCAACAGAGTCCTAATACTTTTAGATTTGAAATGTTGACACAAATACAGACTTGTAAAAGAGAAAACACCTCTACATACTGTAACCCTTTGTTTTTAATCCCATCTTTTGCAGTATACAGACTTCCAGCATATATAGGTAAAGAAAACAGATCATAATTTTGCGGGAGATTATTTACTCACTTCCAGGAGACAGTAAGTAGCTATTACTTTCCCTCTCAGTTATTCTATAATAAAGCTCCTTTAAAGGTAATTTTATTTTATTGAAACATATATTTATATCTGTGTCTTGGTTTTGGCTGGGATAGAGTTAATTTTCTTCCTAGCAGCTGGCACAGTGTGTTTTGGATTTAGTGTGAGAATAATGATGAGAACCAACTGATGTTTTCAGTTGTTGCTAAGTAGCGCTTATCCTAAGTTAAGGATTTTTCAGTTTCCCATGCTCTGCCAGCCAGCAGGTGCACAAGAAGCTGGGACAGCTGACCTGAACTAGCCAAAGGGATATTCCATACCATAGAACGTCATGCCCAGTATATAAACTGGGAGGAGTTGTCTGGGAAGGGTGGATCACTGCTTGGGCATCAGTCAGCAGGTGGTGAGCAATTACGTTGTGCATCACTTTTCCTTTCTGGGGTCTAATTTCTTTATTTTTTTATGTTCCTTTTCATTACAATTATAATTATTGTTATTATATTTTATTATTATTATTATTATTCTATTTTAGTTTAGTTATTAAACTGTTCTTATCTCAACCTATGAGTTTCACTTTTTTTTTTTTCCGTTTCTCCTCCCCATCCCACTGGGAGCAGGGAGAAATGAGTGAGCGGCTGCATGGTGCTTAGCTGCTGGCTGGGGTTAAACCATGACAACCTGCATTATAGCAACAGAATATTCTATTTTCTGAGGTGTGTAAGTATAAGTCACATGGTGCCCTTTACTTATGCGCACATATTTAGGCACATGTAATCCTTATTTTCTCTTCTTTGCCTTCCTCCTTGGATGTAGTCTATTGGACCAAGTATTGTGAGATGGGATGTATCAGTGCACTGCCAGGATGTATCATTCTTTCAGACCTTTCTCCAAAGAGACATTACTCCTCATAATGAAAGGGGAAATGAGAACTGAAGTCTAATGAGCCTTTATGAAAAGATTTTTTTTTAAAGCTTCTAAGACAGGTAAACTGAATAAACTTCATAAAATACTGTACTTTTTTGCTTGCTGTGCTTTTATGTAATCTTATAATACAAGCTATTTTTATCACTTTGATGGGTGTAAGGTACTGTACTTAGTGACTAGAGGTGTTACACAATGACACTTGGAGTACGTTGTAATCAACAAAATAGTCCTTCTGGTTTGCAGCCTTCCTTTGAAGGCCCTGCCACAGCACAAGGACTTTTTGTCTATTCCATCTTAATACTATTTTGCCCTGGCTTTCATCTCTTCTGTAAACCACGAAACATAATGGTAAATGGCTTAACCAAATGGACATAAATGTTAGGACCATTATTTTCCCTTTGAGGGCCAAACTATCACAGCAGGGCTACTGAATGAAGCAGTGATGTAACGACGTGTGTAGCTGTACACAGAATAGGCGACTGTGAAAAGGATATGGGAAAAACATGATGACAAGTATCAGGATAATAAGGGGAACAGAATATGAAAGGTTGGCTGGTAATCTGTTCTGATCAGAGCTGTACCATGTTTTAACTGTCAGCAGCAAAACTTGAACTGAATAGACTTCAAAGGAAATGAAAGCCCACAAAGGACGTAAAGAATTATCCAAAGGTTGCAATTTTATTTGTTTTCTGGGGCAGTCTATGTTGAGCAACTTTTTTTTTTTTTTTTTAATTAAAACAAAATGCAGCCTAAGAGAAGAAATATTTCCATTACAGAGCAAGAAAACAAACCCATGCTCATAGTTAATAGATATACTAATACACAGTAAACTGTGAATTCACCTTCAAATTATGAGCACCTTGGTAATTCCCTTGGAAACTAATCTAATGCTTGTGCAGTAAAAGAGCTATTGTTTGATGCTTTGTTTAACAAGAACATTAATTAAAACTTGTTCAATACTGATATTTTAGATAACTATATGTACTTCTACTCTACAATGATGGGTAGAGTACATGCAGTAAAGGTACTGCTTTATATTGTTTTGTAGTGAAATAATCTTTTTTTCTTTGTGGGAAAGAAAAATACAATGCTTTGGTTTTGTTTTTTTTTTTATTTTGTCACTGGAGGGGTCACATTTCTGTTTCATTACTACTGTGTTGCTTATATAAGCTCTTTGACAAAATGTAGCTATACATGTTTTTGAGGAAAGAAGAAAAACAAAACCTAACAGATGGTTAATAATAGGCAGCACTGTATAATGTCAAAAAACAGACAAAAATAATATTATTTTCAGCTGAAACTGCAAAGGAAATACACTTTAATTTGAGAGTTTACTTTCATGAGCATGCTTAAGTCATAGGCCTTTCAAAAAGCTGTCTTTGACATTTCAGCAAAAGGAAGCAAAATTGTAAAGGGCAGACAAGGTCTACCAATGCCAGATTCCAAATATGTATAGAAATTGCTGTTGTGTGTACAGTCTTTAAACTGCTTTCTAATTCTAGATGAATTCAGTAAATTCAATTTTCTTAAGCTGGATTTCCCTGATCCTGCACAAAAATTGAATTCACAGAGCTGGAGGAAGAAATTATTATGTTGGTCTGCTCCTTTTGTCTAACAGTTCAGTGGGTGTCCAGGGTACACTAAAAGATGTTAGTTAAAGGGCTTTTCCAGAGGTATGAGACAATATAAGCCAATTTTTGCCCTTGATTCAGCTGAAGAGTTCATTTAAGTTTTGGGATTCTCAACCTGCAGGAAAGTTGTCTCACTACCACAGTAAAAGGCATTTTGGATTACTGTTTCTTTGTGACAGAACTGTTTCACTTCATATATTATAAACCCTGAAATAGTAATTTATCCAGAAAGCAAGCACATAGGAATTATTCTTTACCTTGAAGGTTCAGACCCTCACCTAAAAGAGAGAAAGAAAAAAAAAAAGTGCTGACTTCCTCTGCAAACTGTATTTGCTGATTTATAAAAAAGTGAAAGACTGAAAGACTATCAACAGAAATCACAGAAGTGTCTTAATTTTCCAGTATTCACTTTTTTCTTTCCTCATCAAAATTCCATTTGCTCAATACCAACACATGGTTTTGATTGGAAATGTAATCTTAAAAGAGGATGAAGACTTGATACAAAGTTATCTGCAGGTAACTCTGTACTCCAAATAAGAGCAGCATCATAATTTCTGAGAAATTCGTATGCTATTTCTTTTCTTTTTTTCCCCATAATTAACCCTAAATGACCAATGTGGGTGATATGGAAAATTATTTTTACTTGTACAGAAAAGAATGAAAATACTACACTTATTTGGCATTCACATATTCTTTTCTGTTTTCAGCTCTTTAAGTGAAAGATCAGCTACTCTTTCAGCCTTACCTACCATTAGGAGATATTAATTAAAACCAGTTGTCCTTACTTACCTGTACTGACTGGCCATTGTATTTAAAATTACGATTTTTAGTATGCCTAATAATAAGATGGTGTTTCATGGTTTCAACTAGTTTATCATACACAGTCCTGCAACTGCCGTAAATTAGTAAAGTGAAAATACATAATTTACTTAGAAGTGGTGTAATTTTGGATTAAAAAAATACAGATTTAGTATCTGTAACTCATTCTTCTTTAAATTACTAATTCAGATTCAGATAGGCTTGTCTTTTCATTGTGCTTACTATCAGATTTATGGTATAACTAAGTCCTTTTACAGGGTCAGTGTCTTTTACATTTCCAACCTAACTCAAAGACTGAGCATACCCAGATATAGTCATAGCTGATGCCCATCTCCAGTACATCTGTTTTAAATATATAAAATACTCTGAATATTTCAGAACAGTAAGGTAGTTTTTGTGAATGAAATAAATTATCATAGTAGCCCTAATGTGCATACGCATTTGTAAATACCGGTTCTTTAGGTGTGATGTAAGTTTAAGACAAAGTAGATCCACAGAAATAATAAAAGACAAGACATACACTGAATTACTGTTACCTCTGTTACCTCTTTTTCTAATTGTCATATCTATAGTTTTAGATGGCATACTGAATGGTGTATTAATTGTTGTATTGTACTTGGGGTTTGTGAGTCCTTGTTTTAAAATCTCGCACGTTCCTTCTGAAATTTTGGGTCCAAAATGGCAAGCAGTGAACATATGGCTACCTAAATACATTTTGCAGCTGCATTTGGAACTTGAAATACAACTCCATCATGCAAAGCCAACCTATAGGCATTTCTTTTCTGTGTCCTCACATAGGCTTTCCATAACAAATTCTGCAATTTCTGTTACTGCTGGTTGTGAGGCACTGAAGGAGTTCATGTCTCACCCACTGCGGCAGGGCACATTCTGCAGAAGGACGAACCCTACATAATGAGGAACCGCAGGTGAGGAGCCGATCAGCACTGACCAGCCCCCGTGCCCTCTGGAGCTGGGCCGCTGGGCTGGCTGGAGCCACGCTGGGCCCGGGGCTGGGGAGACCTCCCTCTTGTCTCCTCCTTTCCCCTCTAACCCCTCCACCTCATCCCTCCAGACACAAACCGCTGACCGGGTCTGGGACCAGGAGCGGATCCAGCCGACCCCGGGCTCCTCTCTGAGAGGGAGTCCAGAAAGCAAGGGGGTCCGCTCTGAACCTCCTGACCCGACGGGAGGGCTCGCCTTACTCCCTGAACTGCTCTACGTGTGCTCACGGCGGGTTACGCGGTTTGCTGAGGGAGGTTTGTGCCAATTCCTGTTGTGAGAAGCTCCGCCACCTACTGCTACACCTGCCAAGTTCAGGCTGATTCTGCCCTGAATAAAATGTTCATCGGATCGTCTGGTGTGGCTTCACCTTAATTTAGCCCGAGGGAATTCCAAACTCATTATGGCTCCTCCCTGGTCCATCCAGCATGGGTTGTGACAGTGGTGAACAATGGCAATAGCAAAAGACAATAGCATATGGGTTGAAAAGTACTGAACACAGAAAACTGCTTATGAATACATGGTCATTCAAGTGTAGCATTCCCTCTAAAATCTTAGTATTCTTGTCATTGCTTTGCTCAATGTATCTTCCAGGATGGAGCTCGGAATGGCTGCAGCAGATAAACTACTTAGGCTGACTATGAACTTTTGCTTATAAAATTTGGGCTTTTAAAAATCAAGCAGGTCTCCTTGTGCATTGCTACCTGGTCTCTCTGGGCTTGTTACAGCCAAAGTGAATGAAGAAGATTTTGCTCCTTCTTATGACACTTACCCCCACATCCACTGAATGCAATGGTGGTCATTTCATTCACTTTGTTAGCATGTGGAACCAGCTCCTCAGATCCACAGAAAGCTAAGACTGTTCCCAGCCATGCCATTTTGTACAACTTCATTCGGCTTCTGATACCCAGTTCCATTTCCCCTGTGAACCCCAAAACTGGGGGTTTTTTTAGTTAATTGTGAGCTATCATACCTCATCACTCACAGTAACTGCCCTTCTGTGCATACCTTCTGCATAAAAGTTTACTTGATCTAGCCTCTGCTCTCTGCATATAAACCAAATTTACTGCATGTTCTCTGTGTTTAAGAAGGCTTATGTGCACATGAAAATTAGGGTACTAAACAGGCAATTGGATTTTTCTGGCATGCAATCTTCTAGTCTGCATCTACAAATGTTCACAGATGATTATGGTAACAAATATTCTAGACTCAATTAAAAATAATCTATTAAAAACATTTTTCTTGGTTATAGACGTAATAATATATTTATATGTATTATTTGAAGAAGTGGAAACTACTTACCGCTTATAATAGTTACATTTATTGTGGGAGTTCAGACTCCAAGTATAGGATATAATGCAAATAAAAGTACAGGAAATAGCACATGGTAGGAAACACTGAGTTTTTAGCATCTACTGTTATAGCTGAAGAAAAACTGATTATAGGTCAGAACAAAGTCTATGATTGTGATCATCCAGCTATTCAATACAGACAACTCCTGCTGAAGTCGCAGTGGGAGTTTTGTATTCTGAAAGACTGCAAGATGATCCCTTTGAATTTGCCTTTATTTCTTTATATTTCTCTTGATGAGGTGATCCCGCTGGCTTTAAGTGCCTTTATAACATTCAACATATTCAAATTGCAAGCAGTAAGACACAGGAGATAAACAATCAGATGCCCCATATAGAAATTCCCCACATTCACACCCTACATTACCTACGTCAGGCAAAAGATTGCTTCCTCCTATCGTTCTTAATGCTATCCATTAACTGAGCCTTTCATAAAAGTAATTAGGATTCCATTAGAGACTAACAAATCTGATCTATGTCTGTCCACCTTAAGGACTAAGAACTAACACTAAACGCTCCTCATAGAAACAAGAAGAAGAGAAAAATAGCATTCTCTCTTTTGATTCGGGAGATTGTTCAGTAAAATACTGTCACTATTTGTAGCTACAGAGGCGTACAAGAAGAGATATTCACTTAAAAGCCACCGGGTAAAAAACAGTACTTAAAAGCTACTGAAGGATCATTATCAATCAGAAGTCAGTAAAGAGCAGTGGTGCACTGGGCCTTCCTCAGAACAGAGTTGAGGTCCCTGCTACAGTGTCTGCTCATCTTGGCTTCCACAGAATAATAAGGTTTCCAGTGGGCTGTATTGCAGCTGGTGGTGGGTTCAAAATCCAGTGGCAGCATTTTTCAGTTCTTTCTGCAGTGAATATTAACATCAGCATGATGGAAAGATGTTGCCTTGTCTCACTCTTTGATGTTTATGTTTAAATAATCTTCTAGAAGGTTGGAGCTGTGTATGTGAGCCACCTCAAGGAACTGCATCTTAGTTTCTCCTTTCCTGGGTAAGCCCAATGCCCAAGCGTGGAATGAGGCATCCCATGGAGCTTGTGGAAAGGATTCCTATGATGAGACTTGGCAGAAGCCATGTGCCAAGATACTCAGTCTACACAAAATGGTGGCACATCTGAAATGTTCGCTAAAAGGATATCAGATGTTTAAGTTGCCTACTAGTAACTGCAATGATTGTGCCACTGCTGGTACTTATCTCTGTATTGACAACTTTATCTTAATCGTAACCTTAAGATGGGTAAACTTAAGTGATATTAATAATTGAGCTTCATTTCCTTTTATTAAATGTGTGAAAAAGTTTATCTTTACAGAATGTCATGAGCATAAATTAATTAGTGCCTGTGAGAAGATTGGATACTGGTTTAAGTACCATTAATAACTCAAAAATGTGTTAATAGAATTCTCATTATTCTGAAGCTTATCATACTGTTTCAGTATTGTCGATAATGAATCTCTCCTGCTTGAATTGGAATGTGTATTTTATAAACAACTTAATATTTTTCTTGAAAGTGTTTTGTTATAAATTACTGTCATCAAACATTCTGCCATTGCAGTCTATGCCATCTCATGGTAGTCTGCAGGATTATAAATGTGTAACTGATGCAAAACTTGACATAAAAAGCCAAATTTGAATGGGTCGTTTTTCATGAATGCAAAATTTCACTCAAATCAGTGAGAACTACATTGAGATTATACAAATAATGGAAAGTACATTTTGTTCCACTATTAAAATTCACAGTAGCCTCACAACATGTGGACAAGAAAAAAAACTGGGAATTGTTATTCTCCAAATCACGGTTCATTCTCTGATATTCCTGTACTCTGGTAATGTAAGGAAATAAATTTCTTCCCTGTCAGTCATCCTCTACAAAAGGACATATGCAATGAGGTGATTTGGGGTGTACTGAGCTTATTTTTGTCCTTCTTTTCATTGCCTGCTCATCTGGTCCAGAAAAGGTACATTGCAGTTTGTGCTTTCCCCACCCTCTCACACTATGTTCAGTTATTTGAACACCCTGTAAAGGCTGAAGGTACCTTAAATGAAGTAACTGCTTAATCTATGATATCCACTCTTGCAGCAGAAATATTAACTAACAAAAATTATTTCAGCTAATGAAAAAAAAAAAGTCAAAATAAGTGATAATAATAGGGAAAACTGCTTCTGTTGGTAAATCAGTCTTTGAACGTCTGAAAGGCACAATGTACCTGTTTGAATTGTAGCCAATCCATACATAGGACGGTAATGATAGGAGTGCAAGCTGCTGTCAATTTACTGCATCAACATCCATCACGTAAAGTTATTAAATATACATCTATCATTTGGTGTATTAGAAATAAAGTCATTGTAATAGAATTTTGTCATAAGATCAATAACTTAGAAAATAAATGTCTTGGCTTCACCTCAGTGTTTACAGTGTTTGGTAGCAGGAGACCATTATCTTTTGACAATGTTCTATAGTGGTGGCAATATCTCTTAATTTAAGATCAAGTACAGTATATGTCCTTTAGTTCTTATATTATTTATAGATTTTTGCATTAAAGTTACTATGAGAAGGTACAATGAAACACCATTTGTTTTAGTCTTTCTTTACTTTACTGCAAACCTGACTGGTCACACATTTGCATTAAACTGTTTCAGGCTCCTGGCTTATCTCTGCTGCACTGAAAATGTAATACACAAAGAATGCAATAGCATGTATTTATTAAATGTATACCAAGCCTGGTGCCTGTCTTCAGCTGATATGTAGAATGGGTGTAGGAGTTAGTGACATGAGTTCTTCTTTGGATTTAGCCAAAGTAGCCTTTGGCAACTGAACTTTTCTCATTGATTTACCCTGACATAGATGAGAGCGTACTGTATAT
Source organism: Astur gentilis (assembly GCF_929443795.1). Taxonomy (NCBI): domain Eukaryota; kingdom Metazoa; phylum Chordata; class Aves; order Accipitriformes; family Accipitridae; genus Astur; species Astur gentilis. Next base: position 27,279,985 of record NC_064892.1, on the reverse strand, counting down.
CTGTGAATATTTGTCATGGCCACAACTTTTAGATAAAGCCTACGGTTTTTAGACAATTTGGGTGAATTTTTCCTCCCTTACAGGTTTTTAAATTATTTGAAACAATTACATATGCCCAGACTGGAAATGAAGTACATGACTTACTATAAACTAAAGGTCATTTGAATTTTTCTTACAATATCTGTTACAGAATGTCAACATTAACATTAATTTCTGTTGACTGTTAATAAAAGAAGTGACAAAACACTGCTGAATTTCAGCTCTGCTGGGAAAAGTTCCAGTAACTGGTGAGCGCTTGGTTTTCCTCTGTCCTGGAGAACAGATGACAGAAACTTGAGTACCATGACCAAAACCCAGTTCTTCCCACGCACACGTTTCAAATTCTGGGTACACTGCCACCAACCTTAGAAGAGAGAAGACATAGGATAAACTCCAAAGGCAGAAACAGTTTTTTGGTGGTTTTGTGACTATCAGGAAGACTCTTCCTTTCCCTTTTCTATGCAACCCAGGCAAATTGGAAAGAAATTCTGGAACTGATGTACTCTACTCAGTAATCTAGATGATGTCTTATTCATATTTCATTGAATGTTTGGTTCTCTTGTTTTGTTTTGGTTTTTTCTCATTATGCTTTCAGTTAGTCTTGTATTCTTACTAAGTCTAGAAGCACTGATTTGGAAAGCATGCAAAAGAAAATGTAGCTGTACACAAACAGTTCAAAAATCAAATTAAATAAACCACTGAAATATGTTCAAAAATAAACAAAATTAAAAATTTTGCCTTAGAGAAGCTCATGACTTTTGGATATGCCAGAACTCCTGAGCTAATTGAACCTATATGCAAAGAGCACAGTTGCTAGGAAATTATATGGATGAACTATAGTTAAAACTGCATTGCAACATATGATTTATCATTTATAGTATTTATAGGAAGATATTTGGAATGAAATTCTGGTACTATTTGTCTTTGAAGAGCATGAATACCTCCAAGGATATTATCTGTGTGGATATTTAAATGTACAAATACACACACACACACATATATATCACTTGAATAAAAAAATCCAAAACCATTTTGAAGGTTTACTCATATAAGTTGACTTAAGGAAAACTTAAAAAAAAAGCCAGTGAAGTGATATGACTAGAAGTTCTTTGAACCCTAACTTTGTTGGAAATGCTATCATTTTAATAAAGTGTACATGACAACCATATTTTAAGATCAGACACCATTTTCTTAGAGTTCTAGAAGTGATATAAAAATGATCTTTTACATAATTTTGGTCAACCAAATGCAGAATTGTTCTTTGTTATAATTTATACCCGTGAAATGGAACTCAGTGGAAAACCTGAAATAATTTTAAACTAAGGCTAAGAATAACCAGGTATAAAATATACAGTATATGCTTTATCTGCTTATCTCTGGTGGTATTTTACAAACATTCTTAGTCTGTGTTCACTTTCTTGCTGTCAGTCCAGTCTGGGCTCTATCTAGTCTGCAATAAATGAATCTGAATAGGTATCCTTCTAGGTATTCTAGGTATCCTTTCCTTTTACCTCACAAATATATAGAAAATAAAATAGCCAAAGGAATAAAGAAAACTTATATATCCTTAGACTCTCATCTAAGAATGGTTGTATGTTTTTCCTTTCATAATGTGCAATTATCTTCTGAGATGAATGACTCATTCTTAGATATGGATTTTTGACCCCAGAATTAGACCAGATGAATCACTCAGAGGTACATAATTTTATTAACATTTATGTTTTAAAATCCATTTACTGTGACTAAAGTTGATAGAAATAAAAGGAAATAAACACAATACATAAATAACTACAAATATTATAGACTAACCAAAAGCTGAGATGAATCTTTAGTGTGCATTGAAGTCATTGTTAACCATGCTGGTTTATGCTAATTAAGGATTTATTCATATACTGGGTAAAATTATGTGATCACTGTTTTACTGGGCATTGCAATAGTGTGGTGTATTAACCCTGGCTGGATGCCAGATGCCCAACAAAGCCATTCTCATCTGGACAGGGAAGAGAAAACATAACAAAGAGCTCGTGGGTTAAGATAAGGACAAGGAGAGATCACTCAACCAATTACCATCACAGGCAAAACAGACTCAACTTGGGGAAAATTAATTCAATTTATTGTCAATCAACCAGAGTAGGGTAATGAGAAATAAAACCAAATCTCAAAACCCCTTCCCCCCACCCCTCCCTTCTTCCCAGGCACAGCTTCACTCCTGGATTCTCTACCTACCCCCAGTAGCGGCGCAGGAGGACGGGGAATGGGGGTTGGGGTCAGCCCGTCACACCTCGTCTCTGCCGCTCCTTCCTCCTCAGGGGGAGGAGGACTCCGCACTCCTCCCATGCTCCACCATGGGGTCCCTCCCACGGGAGACAGTTCTCCACAAACTTCTCCAACGTGGGTCCTTCTCACAAGCTTCAGCTCTTCACGTACTGCTCCAGCGTGGGTCCCTTCCCTGGGCTGCAGTCCTTCAGGCACAGACTGCTCCAGTGTGGGTCCCCTGCGGGGTCACAGCTCCTCCCAGAAAACCTGCTCCAGCACAGGCTTCCCAGGGGGTCCCAGCCTCCTCCGGGCATCCCCCTGCTCCGGCGTGGGCTCCTCTCTCCCCGGGCTGCAGGTGGAGATCTGCTCCCCCGTGGACCTCCCTGGGCTGCAGGGACACAGCCTGCCTCACCGTGGTCTTCATCACCACGGGCTGAGGGGAATCTCTGCTCCGGCGCCTGGAGCACCTCCTGCCCTCCTGCTGCACCCACCTGGGGGGCTGCGGGGCTGGGGCTCTCACATCTTCTCACTCCTCTCTCTGGCTGCAGTTTCTGTGCCACAGAAAGTTTTTTTTTTCCTTCGTAAAGCTGTTCTCCCAGGGGCACTACCACTGCCACTGATGGGCTCGGCCTTGCCCAGCAGCAGGTCTGTCTTGGATTTGGCTGGCACTGGCTCTGTCGGACATGGGGGAAGCTTCCAGCAGCTTCTCACAGAAGCCACCCCTGTAGCCCCCCTGCTACCAAAGCCTTGCCACACAAACCCAACACAAATAGATAGCTCTCTTTCTCCCTGGCTTTCAGTGTCTGTTAGTCTTATTTTATTGAACCTTGAGTAGGTTTGGACCTGTTCCTTGCAAGGTAGCTGTCAAAATGTTTCAAATGTGTAATCAAAGGAAGGATTATCAAATAGTATTTCAAACAGCCTAATTTTTCATCTTTTTCATGGAGTACTCACAGAATGGAGAGGCTTATGTTGTGTGGCAGTCTCCTCCTTTTTGTGATAGCAGTACTACAGACTTAAGATAAAATTACTTACCCATTCTGTCAATAAAATTCATGAAAGTTTGTTCAGTTGCATCTAATGAAATTGCTAATGTCAGCAACGTGGACAGAAAATACCAGGAATGAAAGTAGAGCAGCACATTATGACTGGTAGTTGTATCATTTACTGCACCAAAATTGTTTCTATATTGACCCAAAAGAGCATTCCTGTGTTATTTATAAATTCTGGAAAAATAGTAAAAGACTTGTTAATTCAGATCAGTAAGACATTTTCAGCCTACTGTATACTTGAAGTATTTGTTTGCCACTAAATCTGAACAGAAAACCTGTTGGGGTGTATTTTTCAACTGGAAGAAGCGTCTCAACCAATAATGCAAAGTATTTCTGGCTTTTAGAAATGGACACTACAAGTAAAAACTGGTAAATTTGGGCTAGGTCCTAATAACTACCATTTCAACAACACAATAATTGATTTTTCAAGAGTTCAGTTATAATTAGGAACCTACATGGTTAAATTTTGAAAATCTGTCCACTTTTTATGGTACTGTAATTGGGGCTGAATCTGGTTTTTCTTGTTATTACTTTCAGGGACAGTGACACAGAAACAAGGAGAATCACTTGTGCAGTCCCTTGGGCTTTTTTCATTGCAGAGTGTAAACTTTACCCAGTAAAAAGTTACATGGTGAGTGTTAAAACAAAAAAAACCCCAACACCACAAAACAAACAAAAAAGGACTATATTATCATATCTTAAAGTCAATAATTAGTTTTAAGTAGTCTTTATCAAAACTTTCACCGACACAAGTGGGTATCAGTGTGCATACTGCCAGTATAAAATATTAATGAAACTGATAAAAAATCATTTATGGTCATGAATACACTGCATAATGCAACACAGTGTGGGAGATCCCCAAACTAGCTCTCAGCAGGCTTGAGCCTCTATCTGAAGTGACACACTGTCAGGCAGGGAGATGCTCGCTCAGATCCTGAAGCAGCATTGAAGTGTCAGCCTTACACAGCATCATAAGAAATTATCTCAAAGGTAGGAGGAATTAGCTTGTTGCAGCTCTGCTAAAATGACTATACTGATTACAGGTCTACAGCTAATTCTGTCTCTGATAAATTGGGAAATTTCTGCACCACTTGCAGTATAGGCAGTCATAGGATTTACCCTAAGGCCAGCACGCATCAGAAAAAAAAATGATACCATTGCAAAAATTATACTCCTATTTCAGAATCCAGCACAATTTATTAATAACATGGTAAAATAGTTAATATCACATGGTGGCAACATATAAAGTTGCTGAAAAAAAACAATTACTTTATAACCTGGAGTTTTTGGTCTCTTGATAATGCTTAAGCTTAGAAGGAATAAACTAATCACATAATTGCTCTCACATTATACAGTTGTTCCCACATAAAGTAGTTGGCACTCAACTAACTAATCAGGTGTGATTACAACTGCAGTATTTGTGAATACTTAAAAAAAGAAATCTTCCTATAAATCTTAGGAAATGAAAGGCAATATGACTACAGCAAAGAAAATAATGTGTAATAAACATTCATGACACGCAACAAGTCTGAAAGTTAATGTTTGGATTTCAAGATAGAGTGGTGCAAGCAATGGCTTCTTTTAAAATTCAGTGCTCAGGCTAAGTCAAAGACCTGTAAAATAAAGAAACTCGCCAGGAAAACTGAAATAGAAACATATCAGGGTTTTGACTATAAAGAAACAGAAAGAAATGCAAAAATACATATTTTCAACATCTCCTCCTACTCAATATGAAATTGTCTATTTAATTTTTTGGACTACATAACTTCTTTCAGTTTTGGATCTTTTTTGCTCAAATGTAGATCAATCTGAAAAATGAAAAATATTTAAGGTAAACAAAAATCTGATATTTTTGTAAGGTAAATAAAATGGAGTTTCCACAGTCTTTGTTACAAGATTTCAGAAATAAAATATAGTAGCATGTTTTGAATTCCTGAAGTCCAATACCTCCAATATTTTGACAGAAATTATTAATTGAATTCTAATCAAGTATCACAATAGTTACTATCCCTAATTCATTCCACATAGTAAGCTGAAGAAAAGGTAATTTTCCTAATAGTAACAGAAAGATCAAAACACTACTGATAGTTCTAATAACTTTTCTACAGACTTGACTTTACTATGATAAATTAACTCTCTGTGTGTCTGTCTTTTTTGTTCATTCCATGTTTTCATCCACAGAAATTGTAAGCTACTTGTCGAAAAAGTCTGGTTTAGCAAAGCGTACATGTGAATGAAGAGTGTGGAAGTTCACATCTGACTCCTCTCCCTGCAGCCCCTCCCAGCCCCCATCTTCAAATAACATTTAGCCTTGAGGTTCCCTGCAAAGTATTATAATGTTATTTATCTGAGTGCATAAAGTCTGCTGCATAAGTTAAACAAGGTTTTGAAGGTGCGAGTATTTCTGAAAATGTACAGTTTCCCACAAGTACAGATTTTAACCATCACAGTTTCTAACTATGTGCACGTGGCACACATTTAATTTAAATTTTTGCATAAATTGTAGCAAACCACCACTTTGTTTCAGAAGGAACTTAAAAAGCACTACTACCTTTAATTACCTGCGTACCAATTACTAATAGCTATCCAATGGACCTGTGTTAAGGTTCACTCAGCATCAAAACATCAGGATCTTACTAATATGTACCTAGGCATTTGTAAACATTCAAAAATCCAGGAAATGCAGGCAAAAATAAGAAAGAAAATAAGAAATGCAGAGGTAAAATCTGAACTGTTATGATTTTTTTTTTTTACTTTTCTTTTACTGAGTATTATGCAAAAGAGATAAGTAATTTCAAGCATACTTACTATTTCAGTATAAAGGAGTATGACACAGTCATGGGGAGTATGGTGGGTAGTTTTAATGTGAACGGTTTCCCTTGTATACAATAGTTAGTCATGGCCGTAAGAAAACACATTAGTTTTGTGTATAATATTTATATCTTTTCTGTGCCTAATTCTGACAATAGCTAACTACTTAAAATTTATTTGGGTGTGTGGGGTGTTTGTTTTATTTTTTTAAAAAATGCTATTGTGTAGAAAAGGGAAAAAAAACCCAGAAAATCATGAAAAGCTATGAAGGCTAGTACATAAAAGATACTGTATTGTACATTTATAGAAAAAAAAAAACAACAACAACAAAAAAAAAAAAAAAACAAACAAACAAAAAAAAAAAAACCACCCACACCTTTATGGAATTCCACATATAATGAAGAACAGAGTCCTAGCCAGAAAAATTCAGTAAACTCTACTAAAATCAATGGTGATTCACTAGTTTACAGAACTGAAAATCAGTGCAACAGTATTTTAAAATTAATCATAGTAAAATTAATCTCAGTGTTTAGATTATCTTCAGCTTTATTTAAATCTACACAGTGTGTAGGATAATCTGTGTTAATTACAGCAACAGCAATAAGAACTTTTACTTCAATCCCTTATTAAATATTTTAACCGTATTGTATGACATAATCAACCTAAGTCTTGGGTAGGCAAAAGAAGGTTTAGTGTACTCCCTGGTAAATAAAAATGAGTGGTTTACACACTGCTGTGTCTGATCTAGAACAGGAAAGTTTATTGTCTTTTATTTTTTTAATTACCTCAGTGCAACCACAGGTAAGCAAACAGTATAAAACAGCATAGAAGAAGAATTACTTTTTTTTTTCTTTTTCAGAGAGGAAAAAAAAATAGGGCATAGGATTATTAATCTGATCTTCATTAATATACAGTGCTAACTGATAAAATGAATGATCATTTTCAATCTGAAATCATGACTTTATATTTTTTAAATATATTATCTAAAATGTCTTGACTTAAGACAAACTGTGAAACTCTTCAGTTTACCAGCAGCTGGTTTGAATTGGTTCTGTTTAATAGAATTATCCCATTTTGGGTTCTAATTACCCATGTGAAAAGATTATAATAAAATGTAAGGATGGAATTAATCTGCTGGAATTCAACCAGAAGGTTAAATTGGAGGCTAGGAATTGCCAAACCTCCAAGCTCCCTCTTTCAGCCATTCAAATAATCCAATAATCAACTCACAGTTACGTTTTTTTAAAAAACATTTTAAAATGTCTTTCATGTCTGTTAGATTATATGTAGTTTGTAAAGCAGTGTATTGCCTTTTCTGTTTACTTACAGGCTTCAGTAGCTAGAAAATTTTTAATATAATTAAGCTATTTAAAACATTTCATAGCTATTGATGTTTCTTTACAGTGAAAGAGAGGTCTTCTGAAGTGCTTCTGTGATAAATGTTCACTCTAGGATTGCCATTCTCTGGAAAACTCCAACTGTCACAGTTGTAGAGGCACGTAGTTTGCCAAAATGAGTTCATGCAAGTCCATTTTTCAAATTAATTCAAGCAACTTATGTTTCTGAAGCTGTCTTGGAAAACCACAGGGAAAGATTTATCGAGTGAGCAACTTCTGAGACAAGGAGGCACTTTGTTATCTGGTGAAACTTCCTGTGTAACAGGACCAGCGCGCTTTCCAGAATCAGTCCTTTTTCAAAGCCAGTACATATTTCTTTTTCTAAGGAAAGGGCAAACAATGATCAATAGGCCTTCTCCCTCTTATTGTGTCTTTGTCTGATAATTTGAAAGACCCTTTACACATTTGTCAAGTGGATCCCACCTCTTCTAAGCAGTTCTTGATCCTCAAAGAGGGGTCCATGGTTGTAAAAGCCAACCCCTGTTATCAACAGTCAAACAACCAGATGTTGACCCACAGGATCTGTTCATTTCTTCTCAAACCTTTCCACCTCACTGGCAGGATCAAAGAAAAAAAAACACATGGTCCTCTATGTTCTTGACCATTTCCCCATGTGTCAGAGAGGGAGAAGACGGAAAAGTATCCTACTTTCTCCTGGAAGCATAAGCACTGGATTTGAAACTTCATTGTCTGTGAAGTTAATGCATTTCACATTTTGTATAAAAAGCAGAGCCAATCCTGACATCTGGAACCAGAAAACTAATTCTTCAATTTTCAGCAAGGATAGTCTTCTTGCCTGATGCATTTTGAGTTTGCATTCTTTGCTCATGACTCTCAGCCACGCCTGGGATACTTTGTAGGTTCTTGGTCAGGCCCACAGCTTCAATACCCCTCAGAATGGAAAGGGCCTAAAATAAAGGTTGCAATTCTGAATGAGTACTCTAGTGAGAGGGGTGTTATGCGAAAACCAGGTCTCTCTCTCCCCATAAAGGTGCTGTAGAAGCAAGCTTGACAGTTTCTGTATCTGCACAGTAGGCACAATTGGAAAGTAGGTGTTGTGACTTGATCATGTATTTATTTAATGATTGATTCTGCTCAGGTTGAATCTTTAGGACACATCTCCAGCATAGGTGGACTAGATCTTAGCCCAGCTCTTCCTATGTGTCACTGTTTTCCAGGCTGGAGTGTCTCACCTTATAAATACAATTTAATTTATTTGCGTTTAAATGCATGACTTCCCTTTTGGCTGTATTGAACCAGATATTGTTTGATTATGTTCAGCTTGTCAAATGATCCAGATAACTTTGTAGAGTAATAGATCCTCTTTATTATTTACCACTCTTTCAATTTTCAAGCCATCTACAAATTTCATCAGTAATGATTTTATGATTTCTTTTCGGTCATTGATAAAAGCACTCCACAGCATGAAGCCAAGAGCTGAACTGAATGAGACCATACAGAAAAGAAGAGCTCCAATATTTTTAATTTGTGGGCAATTTCAAAAACAATAATACTGAAGAGATGTTTTCTCTTACATAGAGTATTAAAAAAAAAAATAAAATTCTTTTCTTTATAACATAAAATACTATGGATAAACAAAATTAAATTATTGAAACAATGAAATTGCTAATTAATGAATGTAAATGTTTCTTTTTGGAATTATAGTCACATAGTTCTTCAGACAATGCATTAATTAAACTTTCCATAGTTTGTGTTTATTTAAAAGTAGAAAGCAAGCATGTGTGCATGGGAAAGAGAAAAATAAGGCAGAATTTTAAAGTATGAATTTTAGTTCCTTAAGAATTAAGTATCTCCTTAAGAATTAAGTTTGGGTTTGCTTTGTTTTAAAATGGAAAACATATGGGATTTGAATTGATAAGGATGTTTTGAACAGTATTTCAGAGTTCATTTGTAATACATATACTGTCACCCTGAAAAAGACACTTAGAATTCAAAAATCTCAAGTGCTTTTTTTCTTCAACAGCAACATAGAAAAAATACAAATTATGTATACTATTGACAAGCCAGAAGGCAGATACACACTTGCCTCTACTTTAGTGAACATGATTTTATGTAAAAACCCAGATATTTCCCCCTCCAAAATTGTGTGTTCATAGGTAGGCAGCTAACTGTGAAAAAGAATAAAACATTACAAATATTTCCTAAAAGTCATACTATTTTATTTGAATGATAATTTATGTCACAACCACATCACTTGTTTATTTCTAATAATTACAGTGAATAAATCTTAAAAGGTAAATATACATAGAACTTGGTGAAACTCTAGTAGCATTTCTCACAATTTTGCATTATGCATTACTTTTGAGTTAAAATGCTTTCTTTCTAGCATCTTGAACTGCTTCACTTTACATACAATTATCAACTTTTAGGTGGGAAGAAAAAAGTTCTTGTTTTTACCTCTTCTTAAACTTTTTGGGAGCACCATATTTTCAGTTTTACCACTAACTAAAACATAAGGGTTATTATCCCTATCTAAAAATTAGGGAGGATTAGTTTTCATTGGTTTAATCTGTGTCAAACTAATTCTTACCAACTACAGTAGGTAATACAGAAGTAAGAACTAACAGAGATCTATGTATTTCCCATGATTATCCATTTGGTGGTAAAATTCTACTATTTTATTTTTGCTCATTTAAAGACAGTTTGTGTGTGATGAAAGTCTCAGGATTGTCATCACTTTTTCATGGCTCTCTATGTACTTGATTTCATTTAAAATAGTCAGATAGTTCTCTGAGAAAATGCACAGGTTTTTTTCTGTCCCGCTTCCTACCCAGTCATGCCTAAAGTCATGTTTCAGTCACCTGAATCTGGCATAGAAACCACACACCAATGGAAGTCCTAATTTAGAGAAGTCTTTATGTTTAATTTAGTTGTCTGTCCTCAATAACTCACAAGGTAAGCTATCAGCTTTTTCATCAGCACCTGTACAGAACCACTAACAGTTCTCCATTATCTTATGATGATACATGCATAATCCTTGACCTTTCTTCTTACATAAACATTAAACTCTTGCAAAAGCAGAATACTATAGGTGAGGGTATATAGTTACTAATCATAGTTCATCCAGTGCTTGGGGTTTTGGTGTGTTCTATCTCCCTGGGAACATCAAAATTCTGTATCAATTCATAGAGACAAAATGTCGTTGAACAGAATCCCATATAATTTTTAACAGATGGAATAATACAAGTTAAAATACTTTGTTGCCCTCTTAAGAGAAATGTGACTTTTTACTAACACTAAGTTCATCAAAATGGATCAGCATACATGTAGTAGGCCTTTTCACAAGTGTCAGTTTGGGTACTTACACATTTGCAAAGGCTGGAAAAAATGGCTCCTTTATTTTCTTCTTTAGGCTAACTAATCAGCACATTTATAAAACCAGAACTACAAGTTCCTCCAGTATATTTATGCTAAACTTTTGCAATTATGTTGTTACATGAATAAGCTTTCAACTTTGAGAGCAGTCTGTATATCAACTTAGTCATCTAATTAGAGCATGGAAACACTTCAACAAACCTTCAGGAATGTTCATTAACACCTGTTTTAAAGAAGCCTTCCTAGTCATGTGAAGTTGCATTTGAGGTTTCCTCTGTATCAGACTGCCTGAGATCTAAGACAAAGTGCTTTAAACAAAGTGAGCCAAACTCATTTCTAAACTAATTCATTCAAGACAGCCTGTCAATATTCCTAAATTTAATCAGATAACTGTACTTTGTACAGAAATGGCTATACTTGAAAAGGTACAAGGTTCTTTTCACTTGTGGTCTCACAATTGCTCTGCAAATGCCAATTCAACACTAATGCTCGTAGTATTTAGCTGGGAATTGCTAGGATGTCAGCAGCTCCCTTGGTCTAGTTTGAACATTTGAACTATTTGATAGGTAATTAAGGCTTCTTTCAGTAGTCTCTAGCTTTAGCTAAACCATAAAGTCTGTGTCAACGGAATTTTTTCTCTTCCTTTTATTTTTTTCAGTTCAACCTCCTCTCAGTGTTTCTCTCCATCTATATAGTCAGTGCTCTCCCTTCTGCAAAGTGCCTCACTGAGATCTGATTTAGTGCATGTGGACATTAGATGCCACTGAAAAATTCCTGCTAAGATACTAAGAGAATGAAACCAGACTACAATTCTGTCTGAAACGTCCTGGGCAGGTAGCCTTCACCAACTGTACATGCAGAGTAGTTTGGTTTATACACAGTAAGTCTGAGGCATTCAGAATGTATTTGGGTTTACTGCACGTGGAAACTTGTACAGTGATTGCACAAGAGATGTGGTGCATCCTAGAAATACCGTTCTTGCCATTGAGAAAAATTCTAGAGGAAAAAAAAAAAAACAACTCTACTTGGATATTTACTTAAAATAAAATTTTTATCGTGTCTGAGGCTGAAGGGTATTATTGATCCTTGATCCTTTGAACTGTGACCCTGGCTCATGCATGCATTTAAATGCCGACTCTGGTGGTGGCAGTGACACTACTGAAAGCTCAAAAAACCCACTAAACATCAAGTGAAAAACAGAACAAAACATAACCCTCACATGCCAAAAAGGACTGTTAGAAGAAATGGATTTAGCATCCAAAATAAGTGCAATAAATAAACTATTTAAAAAACAGAAAAAAGAAGTTAGACTTTGTCAGAGTCCAATGACCTGCAGTATGTTGAATTAAAATAACAATTTCTTATGGAAAAAAAGGAGTGTTGGAGGAACAAAGAATTTGCTTTAATTTTGGTAGCAGTTCAGGATTTTTGAGACCTGAGCTTTTTCATTAGATAAACTACATTCCCCCCACCCAACATTCTTTTTTATGCGTACTGCCTGTGTTAAACTAAGACATTTATGAACTTAAAAGAACAAAGATTCACCATAAAATGTCACTGAATGATAAATAATAAATATTAACAGTTACTAGTGGATATTAGTGGATCCTATATAATAGCACTATAAAAAGACTATAATAAGATTGGGTTACCCTTGGAAAAAAAAATAAAATGGAAGGACGAGGGAAGAATTGCAAGAAAATCCTGCTAAAATTCTATCATCTACGAGCAGAACTTCCGATGGCTCTTCAGCCATAAAAACTGAAGCAGTTTTCCCCATCCAAATGTGTTCTAGAAGACGGAGTAGCATATTCTGCCTCAGTCTTGTGGCCACAACTGCTACCGACCTGTTTGTGAGCTATGGCCATGGCCTACAGTGACCGTGTGCTTCACTTCCGATGTGATTCTCAATCTGTCGGCAGAGTCCTTCACCAACTCCGGAACGTGCTCTTGCTGTCCTTTGGGACAATACCCATGGTCAGTCTGCAGCATGCAATTTCAACTTGCAAATTCTAGGCCCTTTTTTTCCCTGCTGAGCATTTGTGACTTCAGTTTTTTCACCCTTTTCTTCTAATCATCCCAGACAATCAGGTCTTTGTTGCCCTGGATAGTAAATTCTCTGTGAGCTTCAAAAAGCTCTTTTCATTACAGATGATGTCAGAATAAAGGGTGGCAATTCTCCATTACTTTAAACTACCATGGGAATTTTTTAAACTGAGTTTGTTATATAACTGCATTATTTTACTGTCAAATGTATCTATAATATCTAAAATAATACCAAAAAGGTAAAATGAATGTCTCTCCCTTGCTAAGACTGTGTTCCCTGTGTGAAATTTAAGACTGCAGCAATTTGGTATACTAGTTATAAATCCCTGAAAAGCACGGTTTATGATGAAAACTTTGACAAACCTAGCTATAACTGCACAAACACATCACTAGCATGAGAAAAATCAATGTTTTTCCAGGAACAAAATGTGTTACTGCACTTGTAAATTTATATTTTTTATCTGTATAGGGAAGTAATACAGTAAATTATAATACAATTATTACATATTGCAAATGTTAGAGATTATGATCATAACACTGACATTCTATGGTTACAGAGGTAAATTTATATGAAGGCAGTGAGGGCAATAAAGCTTCAAAATTATTGTCTTTGATGATATTTTATAATTAATTAGAGCAGAAAGGGTTAACCTTTCCCGAAAATTAATAATAACACTGGGGGAATAACAAAGAAAATACTTTCATTTCTCTTAGAACAATTCCATATATGAAAACCCCACTAAATTCCCAGTTTATTTAAGAAAATAATTAGCATGTGATCAGTAAAATTGTGCACAAGCCTTCTGCTGAGGACTTAAATAATCTAATAGTTTGCCAAGGCTCTGAATTGGCATCTCTGTTGAGAATAATTTTTCTTCCTCTTAAAGTCAAACATGAAAGCATGTGGCGTACTTGGCATCCCATTTTTTTTCCTTCTTAATGCTTCAGTCCATGAAGTTGCAAAATCTTTTGAGTCAGTTTGTAAAGTTTTTTTCCCTGTAGCAAAACTATGTCTTCTCCTGCACTGTTTGCCGAGGCAACCTCCTAAAAGAGAAACAGATTTGTACAAGAGTTAAGGATGTACATTTGGAAAAGTGTTTCTGTGTTTTCCCATTTGAGGTTTACCTCCTCAAAGTTAAAGCAAATGCTATATTTGTAACCAGAAATTCCCATTGCTGATTTTAATTTTTTTTTTCCTGTTGACTATAAGGCACATTTATACAGATTCTTAAGCCTGAAGGCAGCTTCTTGAAACACATTCATATTGAAGAATTAAGTCTGCAAAAGACAGGCAAAGAAGTTTGGTTATCCCCTCCAATTAAAAGGTTATAATGATGTTGCTGCAAATTCTTGCGTGGGTAAAAACAGAATGAGGCCACGTTTGTGTCTGCGTAAAGGTTTGGCTTCATGGCTTCTGTGATGTGGTTAGTTATCTTCTCTCCCAAATGTTGCCACGAATGCAAAGCAAAAGTCTGGAAGTTTGTGGCTGTGGCCCAAGTCCACCAGATCTTTGGAGTGCAACTGCTCCCTTTTTCCATTCTACCATTTTTTTTTCTTTAAAGTGAAAATATCAAAAGACGCTGAAGGCTTATTATCTCTCACACCAGGGCGTGTCTGGAATACTAAAATAACACACAAGCCCAGGGTAAGACTTTACATGGAGAGAATGCCAATCTATTAGTGAGAAAGATTTGGACATTTGAGAACAAACACAGCTCCTGGGTCTTGAAGAACAAATACTTTACTCCAGAACTAACAGACCAACACCTTCTGGGGGCTTTCTGGGTTAGGTGCTCAGCACCACATCCTTGTGCAAAAAGTTTTCTGCCCTCTGTCACCTCAGAGGCTTCACCATGGGTGAATTAACTCCCTGCCATAGGCATGTCCCTGGCAAAATTTCAGGGTCTTTCAGGGCTCATTTGTCCCGCCAGACATCCACTCCCAAGTTCTCCAAGGCTGGTTGTGCTCTAAAGCTTTCAGAGACAAAGCTGCCTCCTTCTGTCTCCAAATGACCACTCCCAACCCAAAGCGAAGCAGCTATATCAAGACAAACAGGCAGATTTCCTCCTTCCTGCCCAGCCTCCAATCTTTTAACAACATGTATTGGACTTAGAAAGTAAACTGGAAACAGGCATATTAAATAATTCTACCATCTGTCACAAAGCAGTTGCAGCAGATTTGCATATCTTGCGCTGCCATAAGAGTGGTAATGAATGCCTTAGCTTTTAGTAGTAAATAAGAAAAAAAAAATCAATATATCGTGGACTGAGTGGCACTTTTTTCCCTGACTTTTTCACTTTCTTACAGACTCATAAGCAAATATTTGCATTTCATAGTACACTGGTAGGAAAAAAAAAAGTGAAGCAATTTACCTATGCATTAGCACACTGTGTTTCAGATATCTGAATTATCAAACGTATAAGTATTTTGTTTAATTCAGTGGCTTGGAGTTAATGAATTATGATTGCCACAGATGAAAGAAAAAGAAAGAAAAAATTAGAGTTCAAAGTATGTCATGAGTGCAAACCAACATAATTAATAGGACATGACAGGTTTTCACAGTAACTGCATTAAGTCATGGCCCTGTTCAAAATTTTATATTTACAGATAGGAAGCGAAGCTTGTAAGACTGCTTCTCCCAGAGAGAGAAAAACACAAACGAGAAGAAAATGAATTGATATCCTGATTTCTGCACTAGGGAATTCATACAGATAGGTTAGTTTTTGCATTGACTACCAGAACACACTGAATAAGTGATACAGTAAGGTATTCTTTCTGTCACCACCTAAATGACTTCTGGATAGTTCACTGTATCTCCAGCTACAATCTCGCTTTGGCATGCACTGAATCATATTAATACCTGAATGAAATTTATTACTGAAATCAATACTGCATTTTCCACAGCTTACAGGGACATTATGAAATGTTCAGCATAATATGTGCATGTGATTGTTCCACTGCTTTAAGTTTTCACATCTTATTTAGCAAATACAACGGTGATAATTGTTCAGGAACGTAAAATGCCTGTGAACAGAACCACATTTCTAAATTAAAACTTACCTCAATTGTTTGAAATAATAAGCAATGCAGCCCACCTCTTCACAGACATTTTCCAATGTCTTAGCAACTTGCCTAGATCATGTTAACATTTCTGTCATGGATAAATATGTAGCAATATTGTAGCTCTCAAGGTTGAATCATTCCTTTGGGGGAAATAACTGTCCTCTGCTTTCAGAAGTCCTGAAAACTTAAAAAAAATATGTTTCTACTCTTACCCTTATATAACACACACAATTAAGAGCAGTATCCATCCCTATTTACCAAGATAATGATTAACTCTACATCCTGACCTCTTTAATCCAGAAATTGCCCAGTAATAAGGGTGAATGGATGGAGTGAGAAGATTTTGTCAAATAGTTAGAGACACAAATGACCTTTATGGAAAGAAGTGCAAATAAAAAGAAATGGCATTTTTCATTAAATACTGTAACTTAAAGATACTTTGTTAGCTTATGCTTTTGGTTTTTTTAGAGACATTCATAAATTATTCCTTTCTTTCTTAGTATCTGTTGCTAAATACTGAAAAATGTATGAAAATGAGGAGAAGAAAAAAAGATTACACTGTCTTGTAGAACAGTCCAATGATGTCAGTGAATTGAAAGACATGTTACAACACGAACAGCATCAGTTCGCTAGGAACTTTTCTTATATAATAAAAAATATACCCTGTCTGAGGTAGCCATGCTTTGCGTGAACAGGACACACAGAGGTGATGACCTTTTCAAGCTATAATCTGTTTTTTTTGTTAAAATACCATATTTTAAGGTATCAATTTTTAATGCCATGGGAGAAGGAAATGAACAGAGGAATGACTTCAATTATTTATTGTCTATCATTTTAATGTGAATGATTTAGGTATATTTAGTCTTGTTTTCTGTAAAGAGCATGTATTAAACAGCCTCTAAGGAAACCTTCCAGATACAGTTTCTGTGGCTTTTGTTTATTTAGTGCTTACTGATTTCAAAGATTTGAAGTTAGACAAGATAAACATATTAAAGGGTCCTGAGCGAGGGGTGCTGTGGTACTCCCCCCCCCCCCCCCCCCCCCGAGACCTTATTCCTAGTTGATTTAGGCACTTAATAGTCTTTAAAAATAAAACTCCTAAACTCTTTAAAAATAAAAATCTCATCTATGGACCCCAGAATGCACTATCTCCTCAGCTCTTTATACCATTCCCTCTGTAGCTTCACTCTGAATTCAACTATGTGCAATGCAATGAAATAGCCATAGGTAGTAGCCTTGATTTTTGTCATTTTTAGCTCATGTATAGGATGTCTGTAGAAATGAAATATAACTTCTCTGCCTTCACCTACTTTCTGATCAAGATATGTCCTTATGTACTTTCGTTATTAACTGTCGTGATTTCGATTATTGGCATTGTGTTTGCATCTGACTATCCCACCAAAGAGTGGAAGATCATTGTGCTAGATGAGTACAGACATATAGGAAGACTGTGAAATCAAACTTCTGGTGAAGTTACTGAGATTTAATTATTAATTTGAGCAATCAATACAGGACTAGACAAATTCAATATTGGTCTTCTACAGAAATTTTCTGCATGCTTTCTTTTGCCTCCCTGACTAAGGACTTTCCTATTTCTAATTTCCATCAATTCTTTGAGAAAATAAGTTGTGTGCTGTACGTTTACATCACTCCTCAATGCAAATGCTTCATGACAAGTTTATTAGTCTCTTAGCAGATTTGAGGAACTTGAATAGGTGCCAGTTTGAGGAACTTGAATTAATGAGTTACAATATTTAGCAGAAAACTTCTAATGTTAAATCCATATTTTGTTTCAATTCACATAGGATATTTTTCTGTTATCAGACACTGGTTATGGTGCAGTATTTGTGAAATCAGTATACGTGTATATAAAGATTTTATTGATTCAATATTTCCCCATTATCCTCTTATAAAAGGAACATAAGAAGCTAGTAATAAGTGTTTTGTATTGTATTTTATGTTGTTTTGATTTTTTTTACAAAGTTTTTCAAAGTAAATTTATCCCAAGACAAAAATAATTATGATACTACATTGCATTATTTTTAATTTCTATGGAAGCCACTTTCAGTTATTAGACTTTAGATTGTGTAGTATATATCTCTTATATAATGCCTGCATAGCACTTTTTCGATTTATCATGTATTCAAAGGATGGTTTAGAAACAACTGTGGAAGTGTCTGTTTTCCAAGCAAGGGGTCTGGACAAAGCAGGAATGGCACTCAAGGCAATTCATGGACTCAATGTGAGAGATAAAAGTCTACCAGGATAAATGACCCCAAGCATTCAGAACTCATGAGATATACAGAATGATTTTTGTTTGTTTGTTTGTTTTCTATTTTTCAGTCCTGTTTTTCTTCTCTGTGGGAGGAGGTAGAGGAATCAGGAATGAAGGAGTGAATTTGAACCTGGGAAAAAGAGGAGGCGAGGGAAGGTGGTTTTAGCTTTTGTCTTTGTTTCTCACTGTCTAAATCTATTTTCATTGGCAATAAATTAAATTATATTTTTCCCAGGTTGAACATGTTTTGCCCATGATAGTAGTTAATAAGCAATGTCCCTGTCTTTATCTCAACCCATGAGCTTTCTCATCTTATTTTCTCTCTCTGTCCTATTGAGGAGGGGGAGTGAGAGAGCAGCTGGGTGGGCAGCTGGCAGCTGGCAAGGTCAACCTACCACAGCAATGTAACAATAGATTTTTTCATTCCAAATTTTCATTTGGTGCTATTTAAAAATCATTAAAATAGAAATAAACAGGTCTACCAGCACAGATTGCTAGTGAGGAGAGGAGAAAAGGATGAAAAGGAAAGATGGTAGGAGTGGTTGAGTTTCTCAGTCTACCAACAGTCTTGGAAAAAATAGAGAGAGAGCTCAACTTAAAACGTAGATTTGTCACTGATGTTTTTATTTCTTTATTACTCATTACCCCCCATTTTCCCCCAGAAGAGCTATTTCTATAATGCTGCCTGCATGTAATAAAACAGTAGAGTAGAATTATTTGTTCCGCTTAACGGTATTATTACACTTTGCCATGAATGAACTCGCAGTATCGGCAGAGTGCCTCAGAGGGAAGACAGAAAAAATCCCTCTCTGCTTTTTTTACAAGACAAATTTCTTAGTGACCCAGGGAGCAGAGGAAGACCTCCGGACTCGGTTTGGGAAGAGCAATCCCTTAACAAGGTAATGAGCACCACCTTGCAGTGTTACAGAGGAAAGTGGAAGAAAAGAAGAGAGGGAGCAGTGCTGCTTGAGAGACCCCGTTCTGAAGGCGTGAATGCTTGCTTTCTGCAAACACTGCTCCACTATGCCATGAAAAGTCAGGCCTGGCTCGGTGGGAAAGAAGAGGAGATTTTCAATAAGGCTATGCAATTCTGCCGTGGAGCTTAGAACTGCCCAGCTTCTATGAGAGAAACAAGATGGAAACTTGACCAAGGCACCCGGTGAGGATACCAATATGGTTTTTTTCCTGGGTAGATGTCACCATAAGATTCCCACTGTGTTTGAGCCCCAAAGAAAAACCGCTGTCATTGGTAGAAATGCAGACAGGACAGGCTTGGCTGCCTTTCTATTAATGAAAGTTTCTTGCATCTCCTTATGTGGTGAAGTCTTATACTTTCAGATGTGAAGAAATTCTGGAAAGACAGAGAAGTGCCAACGTGGAAATGAGTGAGTGATTGGAAGAAATTACGGGAGACAGGAAGCAGGGATCCTATGAGGAAAAAATGTTAAACTTCCTTTTGTGTTACCTGGGCATGTATACATACTGCAAAGAAGTTGACTTTGCTGTTATTAACACTGCAATTATTGCATGAAATTGTGGTGGGCTGCGTGCATGGAACTACAATAAGAATATTTAGTAAAATGAAAGGAATATTCGACAATTTACTTCTGCCTGCCTGTACCAAATCATACATATATACATATGTAGCTTAAACCTTCTCATTAATTCACTGTTCTGCATGCTGCAGTCTAAATTCCACAGGTAGTAGCAGCCCAGAAATTCTGGATTCAGTAAAGTCCCCTGTAGTGCGTGCTACCATCTGGGCCACACTGGGATACGAGTAGTTTTGCAGAATACTTAACAGTGGGAGATTACTTACTTGAATGTTAATTGCAGAATATAAGGCAAAGATGCTGGTTAGCCTAAATTACTGGCATAGAGATTTTAGTTTTTCACCAAAAAATGGTCCACTAAAAGAGGATCTGTGAATAGGACAGGCAGCTGAATAGGGCTGAAGAAAATGGAAAAGGATCATGTCTTCACAATATGTTATGCTGTCATAAAAATTATATTAGTAACTTGCCTGACATATTGATGTTTTACAGCTGAATGCCATTTTTAACTAGAGCTGGCTAAACAGATGCCCCGTGAAATCTATCTTTTCCTTTTGAAGCTTCCTGTGTGTTTCTTCTCTTTTTTTTTTTTTTTTTTTTTTTTTTTTTTTAAAAAAAACACCCTAGGATTCATACTAACAGTTCTAAAATACTTTACTTCTATACCTCCAGAGGTAAAGCTTTTAAAATTGTTTTCTTTTGCATATTTAGAAACAGCCAAAGTCCCCAAAGTAGGAAGAAATGGAGAATAAAATTTGACCATAGTCCATAATCTTTATAAATACCGTCATTGTCTTCTAAAGAACAGTTATTTAAATGTTATTTCTGCAGTAATTCACACCATTATTTTAGAGGAGTTTAGAAATTTTTATTGTGCAAAAATAAGTTTGGGGTTCTGTTTACAAGAAGGCTTTTTTCTTTTATTCTACTACACCTATTTGAGACAATATCTCTTTTTTAAAAGCTTATTTCAAACTATGTAAACATTTCTTTAGAAAAGCTAAATTATCATTCCAGTTAATCCTTTTTCTGAGTTTCCCATCAGAAATCTCACAAATGCAGTGGTGGGGGCATCAAAATAGAAGATAAGATATCATCTTCATTTTCCATATCATCTGATCAATACACATGGGAATTAACTACATGAGAAATTTACTTCTCTGCTTAGGAGAAAAGATTCAGTGCAATGAATACAGCTTCATAAAACTAAAACATTTCCTCACAGGCATATTTAAGACCTTGCTTACACACAAACTTGTGTGAGTTCAGTTAATACAGTTTAAATATTGTTGATACTTTGTTTAACTTTGAATTTTTTTCTAGTTAGCTAAAATCCATCCTTAACAGCCTAAAATTGAGCTGAAATATGACTTATCTGCAGGCAAATTACCCTATTTTAGCATGTCATAATATTAAAATGACATAGCCTACCTGATATTAGGAAAAAGGAGACAAACCTGTGGCTATCTTTACACTAGTATTAACTTTATCTTGATCTACTTTGACTAAAATGGTTAAAAGTATGCGCATTCAAGTTCAGCTATTACATATACATAAATTTGAACACATCCAGTCATTTCAATCACAGTAACAGCTGTTTTGACACTGTCCCTTAAAAACTGACTATGTAAAAATATGGAAAATCCTCAGTCCTTGCTCCAAAGAAATGCCAAAATACTAAAAACCATACACTTTTCTTTTTCAGTAGTACAGATCTGGCAACTTTACACAACTTGGGCTGCGCAAGAGGACCTCTGAATCACCCAGCTGGAAATAACCAGCAGAGAATAGGGAGTCCCAGGAGCTCTTCTGCCAGCCCAGCCCAGCCAGGGAGTCTTCACCAGCCTCCTTCCAGGGCTTCCACATTTTTGGCTTAAGGACCGTACCCAGAGAGGACTCCCTGTGGTGGCGATGCTATGCTGCACGGCCGTGAGCTCCTACCCCGAGCAGTGCGGGGCTGGGACTCCAGCAGCGTAACCTCCACTGGAGGCTGGAGCTGGTCCTGCCTCCACCCTCCCATCGCTCTGCCCTGATGAGGAGAGCTCTGGTCTCTCTGGTGCCATCTCAGAACCCCAGGAATGTGACTTTTGCAACCACCTTCGCGTACAGAAATTTTTTCTGTGTGGTTTTTTTTTTTTGTCTTTTTTTGTCCTTTTTTTTAGGTTTTATGGGAGTGCGTACATTAAGTTGCGCTGAATCAAATGGTAAATATGAGGGCTTTCTTCCACTTTCCCAAGACTGGCTTCTGTTTTGTGAGACTTGTATGTGATTTTGCTTTTTTCCTTACAACCTTAAGATGTTGCTCTGAAAGGAGAGCAAGATCTGAATGTGAGAGTCTTCTTTTTTTTCTTGTTAACCTACGATAAAGACAATTACAATTGTAGGTTCTTTTAAGCAATCATAAATGATGCATTTATGAGTAATACAAGTGCACACGAGGAAAAATGACATTGATTTTACTGCAAAGCTACCGGTTTCACTGGCATACACTAATTACCCTCCTGTAGAAAGAACTAGATAACACTAAAATACTATTTAAACAATTAATAACACTTCCATGTTGTAAAGTACATAATGCAATTAAGTATCATGGAAAGCACAGCATACTATGTAATATCAGACAGAAGTACAGTTTTATATTTCATTTCACTCTGAAAATGATTAGGGACAAATATACATTATTTATTGTACATGAAAATATAACTAAACTCTTTTTTCACCTTAAAAAACAGATGGATAGAAAAACTTTCTTAAAATATGTTTGCACAAGGCAGTTTCCTGTACTAAACATGAACAAAAAGATGTTAATAGAAAAATAAACAGTATTAGGAATAACACCACCATATTCAGTTCTTAGGAAGAAACTGAGCCCAAAGTTCTGCATCCATAGCAGCAAAACATTTTTGTGATAAACTTGTCCTATTTCTGAAAGTGAATTGCAATGCAGGTAGCTGTTATTTAGCACAGGAAAGCATTATCCTTTTAAAATCTATTTGCCTGTTAGGATTTGGGCTCTGAGTGTTTCTCTTTGTTGATTTCTTTGTTGCAGCTTTTTTCTTCCCTTCCCCTCACTGTCTCTGCGCAATTAGCCGTAAATGTTTCTCTGCTATCTGTGTTCTTGTTGCTCCTTGGCTATTTGCACTTGTTTTTTCTTTCCTTTCTTCCTCTTCTCACTTCTGTCCTTTTCTTCAGTTATTTCCTACTTTAGCTAACAAACATTAACATGGCTTTTAATTAGTTAGCATTACTGTTAATGATATAAAGCTTGTAGTTATCACTTATTTCATTTTAAGGGTTATCCTTCCCATAAGAAGGCCATAGCACAATTAAGGAACAGCATGTTCTCCTTTTTTCTAGTTTAACATTATTGTTCTTTCAAGCTATGATAGGTGCTGAATACTAATGAAGTAACAGCCAGTCCAGCAAAAGGCGTTGGAGGGTCATTAGTCTGAGCACCACACACTTGACTTTGTTTTTCAGGTGCCAAATGAATCGGGCTGCTCATGAATCTTTGGGGTATCCCCCAGTATAAGGTTTTTCAGCTCTGGACTATGTGTGGGGTTTTTTTCCTAGCAAAATTTATATGCAAAAGGTGTGTTGTATAACTTTCCAGTGGAACTTAGACAGAAATTGAGCATAAATGGAGCATAAGTTATTCATGAATAGAAATTGTAAGATTGTTGACAAAAGTGGATCTATTCTTTTTACAGTTGTTGTCATCCATATGGATGCATTTCAGCCTAAAAGCAATTATACAGTACTTTCTTTTTTAAAATATTTTCATAAGAGTGAGAAATCTGAATTGTTTGGTGTTAACAGAGACTTGGAACTTAAGGAAATTCAGATTAAATTAGAATTTTATTTCTAAATCTGTCAATTATCATATTCAGACTGCAGAGAGGGGGAAAAAAAGGAACAAAAAAAATAACCAGAAGAAATAAACAAACTTGGTTTCCCAGTTCTTATTACAACTTGTTCCTAAGACAATACTTACTTTATTATTTTTTCACATATGAATCTGGGAAATTCTTAAAGGCCATGTAGCAAATAGGTTCAGACACTTCATTAAATATCTGATCACATCATTACATATAAGCATGTTATTATGTCCATTTCTTTTTTTGTCTTATTAGAAAAGGTAGGTATTAGCCAATGAGGACAAGAACACAAGAAGGTCCAAATTTGGTATCAGAACTGATAATCTACAAGTTTTGGAAGGATTGTTCCAGGTTTTGTTCTAAGCTAACTTCAAACTACTGTTGTTATTATCACCCATAATATCATTTTCTATTATTGAGCTTCTTGAAGCATTATGAATATCTGTCCATCTAGCTGCAGAGTTTAGTGCAGACCTCATCAACTTTTATCTGAAACCTTTACAGAACCAAGTGCACGTGCAAAAAAAGCATATTGAATCAGACATCGCACCGGCACATTTCAGTGCAATCACATGTTGGCCTCCCTCAAACCACTGCATACTGAGAAATAACTCTTTTTTGTTAGCATGTGACATTAAAGAGTCCTGGTTCCTTGGCTAAAGGTTATAAGTTATGCACAGCCAAAAATAGAACTGTGGTCAATATAAATTCAAATTATGTTCAGAAGAGTTATGCTGGTTATATCACCTTCAATTTTCAGTGAGAGTTTCTGAAAATGAACCATGAAAAAAGATAATCTAGAAACCAGTAGAAGTACTAAAATTGTAGATCCATCTACATATCTTTTTCATAACCTGTTCTTTCAGGTATAGCTACTGGTATGTCTGAGTAATAAAGAGAAAAATACAATCTTTTCTGAACTCATGGGATGGTAGCAACACCAAAATATTTTCCCTTCATCTGAGACAAACCCTTCCCTTCATCTGAAATAAACAAGCATCAATTGTCAGACATCCTGGAAAAAAAAGGAGTGTTTTTCATTTTCTCTTTCATTCATAAACCCCCATTTTCTCATAATTACAAACAGGTAAAACCTAGTAGTAAATTGAAAAGGGTGGAAAAGTACACACATGTATTCAGTGTATCTGTCTAATGACTGAACAGCAATTTTACCTTTAAGTAATTTGTAGTAAGACATAAGAAATGGCAGAGAGGCAGATAGCATATTCTGCTGTTTGGTACAATGTGGTACCCAAGGTGTGAAGAGGACTGACAGTAGCCCAATGTCTGAAAGGAAGGCTGAGCCTCACAGCATCTTGCCTAGCCACAGTCTTCAGCCAGCTAAAGACAGAGATGTGCCCAACCCTTTTCTCAGAAAGTCTCCTATAAGGTTTTGATGATGGACAAGAGGATGATTTATACACACAGATAAGAAATTCACTTGTTTGTACCAAATTCAGAGGTTTGTGTTAGCATCTATACTTCAGAATAATTTTGAAAACAAAACGGATTTTCTTAAAGCTCTGGAATTTGCCCGTCATCAATCTTTTTTTACAGCTTCATGCAGTTCTCTTCTAAATCTCTTGTGAAATGATTATTTCTTCAGAGGAAACATAGCATTTCAAATGGAACAGGGTAATCTGATATCAGAACAGAAAATGTTAATTGAGAAAGAGGGTGAGGGGAATGAAAAGTATTATTTTTTTAAAGCAAAACAAATGCCAACAAAAGGAGTGAGTTGCTAAGATAAACTTGAACATACTGAAAAAAAAAAAAAAAAAAGGTATTATATAGTATTTTTCATCAAATCCAAAATCCAAGTAAGAGATTATAGGATGCTAAAGTTAACACACACACACACACACACACACAGAGACACAATATTATCCACAAAGAAAAGTATGTTAACCTGTGTAAGAGCAGGACGGATAAATCTTTCTGGGCTGAACTGATTCTATTTATTGAGGATATATTACATATTAACATGTTTTAAAGCAGCACCCACTTAATATTGCTGCAGTTTGATGTAATTTCTTAAATTCCAGGCAAGAGTTTGTAATAATTTCCCAAATGGCTTCTTTTAACTGAGTTAAGTGTGATGCTTGATCAGTAAAATAGCTTTGATGGCTTTAAACATGGTCTGTTTTCAAACAAAGGAAAAAGGTAAGAAAACCCACTTGATGTAATGAAATTATGAGGAAAATATGAATCAGAAATACTTCCTGATTGTGATGAACAAGTGTAATAACATTAGCGACTCCAATGGTATCAGTTTTGGCCTTTGGAAATAAGAGGTATACAAGCTAGCCTTACAACACTAAACCAATCCAAACTGCAAAGCAGGATCTTTCTATTCAACTTAACTATCCATCAAAAGTCAAACTTGAAGCCACAGTGAGACATGGGGTTCTGGTTTGTCCCTTAGTGCATGTTTTAGTATCACTTATCATCTCTACAAGGACATATATAGTAATAAAGTTGTTTATTACCAACAGACCTTTCCAATAAATACAGATCCAGTGGAAGAAGTGCTAGAGCAGCAGCAGGGTTTCTAGGGTCATACGTATGGGAATCTAAAGAAATTAATGCCTTTGTAAAAGGATAATTTTCTGTTTAAATAAACTAACCTTTTTAAAAGGCAAAAAAAAATCTTCCTGAATATTTTATTTACTAATTATGATCATATGTAAATATTGCTGATCTGTAGCTAAATGTACAGGAAAAATGACTTAAAATACATTTATGATGAACAAGGGTAACATGGTTTCATGCACTTTTGGTGACTATATGCCTGTTACAAATTTGAATAATTTAAAGCATTTATATAAGAACTGTCATAAAGTAGTCTATGGTTCAGTAGATTATTCTATATAAATGTTTTAATTAAAAAGAAGAAAAATACCACAGTAGGTGTATGAAAGTCAACAACAGCAACCTTACATTACAAGAGATGCATACAGCACTGCTGTAAATCATATGGCAGACTTTAGGAGGTGAGAGAAGGAATCAGACCAAAGAAGAAATAGAATGGCTATCAGTTCTTAAGTCAAAGGAAGTAGCTTATGAACTACCTAATTAAAGAGTGTACTTAATGTTAAAAAGCAACATAAAATAACGGCAGGTAACAGATTTTGAGCTGGGGTTAGGTTATCTAACACTGATATTTAAAAAGAAAGATGAGGACAAAATATTTAGCACAATACCAAACCTATGAAATCTTTTTGCAAGAGACTTAGATTTCTCTCAAAGTCAACTCTTGGGCAAGCTGTATGAGACTGAATATATATACAGATCACTATACTTGTCATCTTGTAATATAGGATGCTGAACTTATAATGAATCCCATTTCCTTGAACCAAAATTACACTGAATTTCAAAATGGGAGACAGAGGCCCTGAACTAACCCACCTAAGTTTAGGCACCTGACTAAAAGCTTTATTAAGGACCTGTGTCATTTTTGTTTCTCTCTTGTCACTGAGTAGAAATACTTCTGAGAGTTGATTTAGCATACCTAAGATATATCTATAAGTTGCTTACTTCCTTCCACTAATGCAACAGAATTTAGGACCATGGTGCTTAGCTTATTTACACACTTATTTACAATAAATGCAGACTTTTAGGTGGGGTAAATCTGCACTGCAATTGAATTTCAAGCTGTGAATTAGGACCAGAATCACATAACTGAGGCCAAGATTTAAATATCTACTATCTCACAGTGTACATGAGTTTGGATTAGTATTTAAGTCTTTATAGAAAGCAATAAAAGCAGCAATGCTTAGATCACAATCAAAATCTAGATATTTGTGAAGAAATTTAGACCTGTTGTTCTGGTTCTTGTTTAATTTTATTAGCAGTATGTTTTGTTTATTTTGTTTAATTCAGAACACGAAATGCATTCAGTACAATTCAGGAATAAACATTTTTGAAAAATGCTGGCATTCAAAGTAAAAAGAAAATACAGAATGCAGGATGAACTGGAAAGCCCAGCTTTCTACATGAACCATGAGAAAATGCATGGTTACTTTTAAAATGAATAGACTTTCATGCTTTGAGGTATGTACCTGAAATGAGAAAAAATTTCTGCATGGACAGACTTTTCCATTACAGGTTTCCTTGTATCTTCTTCCAGACAATCCTTGGTTGGATAGATGTGCAACATGTCACACTGTGCACCAGATCAACTATTACTCTGATATGATGTGATTCTATGTGTATGTGAATAAATACATCTTAGAGGTTTTTCACTTTTGCAGCCTGCATCACTGAAAAAAAAGTGAGGGTTTTTCCATGAAATGCACAAGCTGTAAGTATCATTATGAATGCAGATAAGGGTATAGAAAATAATACACATATAAGTGCTTTGCTGAGTCAGTGCCTCAAGGCATACCACTACTATTACTGTTGTTGCTATTCTTGTAATTATTAAAGACCTTACAAAAAGAATTTTTAAGCTTCAGGACCAACCCCCCCCCCTCCCCCCCCCCCCCCCCCCCCCCGAGCCAAGGTACTTATACTTCTGCAAGTTTTAGGCAAGGTGCCTGACAAAATTTGAAAGCTCTAAGTGAGGGAATTTGGGAAGTTAGACAGTGAGACCAGCTATTAAATCCTTTGAAATATACTGTCTTGGGAGACATCTTTGTGAGGATAAAGTGGAGGGAAATACTGAATAATAAGGATTTGTGCTGGCTAAATAGTGACAATTGGGCATGTATGCTACCATGATCTGCTGCGACACTGAGCGAAGAGATTGTGAATCCCGCAGGCTGTTAAGAACTCTTCATTAAAGCCATTATCTTTGTAGGGATTTTGCATAGCATCGAGAAGTTAATTTCTTTTTCCCTAGCAAATAATTTTTAAATTAGCCACAGAGCGCATACCCTTGTGCATAGTTCACCTTCGGGCTTAGTTAATGCAGTAAATGTGAAGTTTCTAGACCAAGCTGGTTTTGAGATAAGCAGTGGAAGCAGAGGTAGAAAAGAGCCTGTGCAACTTCTCTTACACAGAGTTTCTGCATTAAAGGACATGTTTCTGGACAGTAGTCAGGAATTAGAAGGGAAAATTCTGTGCCTTATCTATCATAGAAGATTAGACTGGATGAGCATAACCTCAAACTAAAATGAGGATCTGTTTGCTAGACCAATGAATATAACCCTTCTGGTGAGACTTGAAACTTGTATCTGAACTGGTTACCAGACCTTACGGTAATGTGTTTAAATGTTATAAAGGATTCTGTATTCACAGGAAAAAAAGAAAAAGAAAATATATTTCTTGAACTAAAGCTACCATAGTGATCTTTTTTCCATTGTACCAGCTTTTACCTAATCAGAACCAGGTAGCATATGACACAATGAAAAGATGTAAAAGACTACTCACTGAAAAGAATACTTGAATTATATCACTATTTTATAATATCTTACCATCTTTGCCAGTATCCGGGATGCCACTTAAATTAGTACTTCCTGGTTTGGGGGAGAAGATCACCTAAGATGGATGATGATGATGGGGTTACTCTGGAAATTAATCTAGACTAGTTAGGAATGAGATTTAGAGAAAACCAAAAATACTCTCAGTGTGTAGTTAAAAATTGTAATAGTTGATTATTTCCAATCATGAAATAATTATATTGTCTATACACTCATTCACCCATATGACCAGTCTAATAGCCTGTTAATATTAATATGATCTGCCCTTTCCTGATCTGTTGTTTTCCAGGTTGGTAGGAACTGAGGAAACTGTACACAGTTCCTGAGATAAAGAGCATGTCTTGTTCACTCAGCAATGAACTTTCTGGCCAATATGTCAGTGCTGACAGTCTCTCAAAAATACCTGTATGGACCTTTACCTAAAGCATGGTTAGCTGAAAATTATAGGTAGGACAGCTTTAGGATTTTTTACTTCAATTACACTGGTGTTTTTCTAGAGGTAAGGAATGGATCACATTCTCATAGAAAAGGAGTAATAAGGCATAAAAATAAACAATCTCCCTATCACACTACATCCTAAAAAAATAGTCCATGTGCCTGGCTGCAAAGGTTGAGCTAGATGCTAGCTGCTCTGCTGCCTTCCTGGAGGAGGGTGAGGAGGTATTGTCAGTCATATCTCACACGTGATGCTGAGAACTGATGAGTTGAGATGGTGACCAGGCCGTGTCAACCACCGGCACGAAGCAAACTACCATCTCCCAGGTTCCAGGAAATTCAGAATGTAGGAAAAATATGCCTAAAATAGTGCTTTTGAGAGCAGTGTCTTTCCTGACCACATGTCCAACACCTAACTCCCAAATTGAAACCTGCCTTTAAATCAGATTGCTCCTTTATGAAGACTATTTTGTACTTAAGACATTTTTAAAGTGTGGGCACTTAATGGTTTTAGAACTGAGGCAGGATTTGCACTGACAATGGCTAATACATTAGGCAAGTTTAGCAGGTGAGTTTTCTCATCTTTGCTTTCAAGTTTTACATTGTCACCAGGACAACATCAGTAAGTGTTCCTGGGTGATCAATCAATATTTCCTCTTCTACCTGGTATACTGAGAGACTCTGTAGCTGTTTGTTTTGTTATAGTAGTCTAAAAACTGCATCTAAAAGTTTTCTCTGATAGAATTAGTCAGTTAACATAAGGAAAACTAAGTAAAACAAGAGAAAACATGGCTACAAAAACAAGGAAAAAAATCCCCTCTGAAGTGACTTATTTTCTCTCCCTATTTTAAATTCTAAGACATCCTTCAGCATAATTTTTTGGATAAAAAGCTGATTTTCACTTTGTTTTTCAGGATGTAGGTGCTCAGGACCTGATCATTATGATTTTTATTGTTGTTGTTGTTGTTGTTATTAAATTTGGCAATTTATCTGCAAAACCATTTTGGTTTTACAGTTTTAAAAGAACTTGTAGTCAATGTCACTCTGCTACTGACTTATTGACAACTTACAGCTTTGAGCTTTGCCTTGTGACATCTCTAACAGTAAAAACATACAGTACTCATACTCCTTTCATTCAGAAGATCAGCAATCAGGTAGAGTCTCCAGGGGAAGGAGAACAACTACTCAGCTAGTCAAATACTGCCATCAGCACAAAGTGTAGCAGTAGAAAAGATGTTATGTGGCTACCATCTTTGAGTGTTCTTAAAGAGTGACAATTTTGTTCTGTTTTGCAGCTTATTTCATATAGTGTACATTTACAGAGAAACTTCCTTCTTTAGCATCTTCACCTAATCCCACTCTCTGTCAAATGCTGTCACAAAACTTAACCTTTTGTTATGAGTAAGAGTGAATCACTTCTTCAAAACTGAATTTAAGTTCTCAGATTCCCAGCCTGGCTGAGGAGATATAACTGTCACACCTCCATTATACATTTAGCCTCATAGAAACTGAAATAAACAGCCTTGTAACTGTTAGGCCATTTTCATGTTAGGTTTGACAATTCAGTTGTATGTGTGAAAGTCTACAGGACATTTTTGCATTCACTCTAAATGGTCCCAGCAAATCAATGAAGGGGATTCTGGACTACCTGCCATAAAACATTTGAAGTAGTCCAACGCTTACTCTACTATTCGTTAACCAACTGCTGAGCAGACAAGACCCAGATAGTATGTAACACCAAATCCATTCACTTAGGTTGTCAATATTTGGCCTTATTTTTGTATCTTAGTAGGACGCTGATCTAATTACTAGTAGATTTATTTGTATTGGTGAGTAAATGAAGTTGTTTTCCCCCTAACAGGAGAGTCAGTGGAATCACAGCTGGCACTTCCATTATTTCATTTTCTAATTCCAAAAGCAACCGATGAAACCTTAATGAGGTGGAGGTTTTTAAGCTGTCATTAATCTCTGTCTAAAGTTCTTTAATAGGATTATTAGTCTCATTAAAAAAAAAAACCTACACAAACAAACCAAAACCCAAACAACAAACCAACACAACCCCCCCAAACCAACCAACCAACCAACCAACCAACCCCAAGTAAACAATTAATTATCAATCTAGGGGCTTTCTCCTGAATGATATGAAGCATCCCTATTCTTTTGTAAACAAATTTTGAAGGGCCTGGAGGAAATATCCCTTTGACAGAATAAATAAGCATATCCAAAGCAAGTGGATATCACTTGAGAGGAAAATCTGTGTTTGCCTATGTTTTGTGTAGCTGTAGTAACAGGAATGCCAATTAGCAATCACACTGCAAAAGTGACATTTCTATCTTGTATTTCTGCAGCAATATATTCAGTGACAATAAAAATTCCAAGATGTAAAAGTTTGAGCTATTTTGTAGAATTTGATGAAAGTCTGGTGTCGGACTGGGTGAGCCAGAGAGATAGATGAAGAAGACTGCTATGCATTGTAAGTTTGCAAGAGAGCACATTCCCTTACTGCATTTCCTACCTTGTGATGAATAGTTCTAAATAATTTGCATAATATGTATTCTGTTGCTTTTGGTGCTATTGAAAATACACAGTAGACACTAGTTTAAAACTTGCCTGTAATGAACTTGCTACAGGGTTGAATTTGTTTGTTTATTTATTTTATTTATTTACTGTTTCAATGAAAAAAATGGCATCAAAAGCCGATTGCTTCCAGCTATTGAATTTATAAAGTATCACTTGTAGAAATAAACTTTTCTCTTGAACAAGAGTTAAAATTTAAAGCAAGATTGTGCATGTAAAATCTATAAATATGAAAGTATAAGACAAGATGATATCCTTTAAAAAACTATTTAAAAAAAATACAGAAATGAATTATTTTTTTAAATGCACACATCCATTAACAAAAGTTTCATAATGGATATCTCCGTTGAGGATCTTATTCATTTGTTTGCTTCTGTTTCTGAAAGGTGCACATTTGTCTGTGTGAACTTTAAAAATTAATACAGTCGTACATAAGGAAAAATCAATGCTACATGTCAGCATGCATATATTATGCCTGAGCTTACTGTGGAATGAAAGATATCCTGTATGGTTTTGTGCACTATTTGAAATCTGAAGTCTTCGAAATACTTTGTAATCCAGACTGCATTATGGTATGAAATATTTATGCTGTATTTAAGTATCTTTTAGCTTTTTTTTTTTTTTCTGGCTAGCCAGCAAGTGTGACATTCTATTTAAAAGCTGGGCCGTATTGATTTTTATTTCTATTTGAGTATGTGATTACATGTGGAAAACTCACCATGTTTTCCAGTCAAAATTGAGTTGACATTATGTTCTATATGAAGTTAACAAGCTGCATTTTTATTTTTTTTAATCCACATAATATTAAAACTTGTTTTTTGAATGTCAGTAACTGCATATGGCTACTGGGATAATGCTAGACTGTGGCTAAAAATATGAATTTAGTATGCAATAAATTTTTATTTTCTTATGAAGAATGGTCTTTGGGAAGTATACAAACTTTTTGTGTTGAAATCCTATGTTTATCCCTAGTAACATTAATTTCAACATATCCTGAAAATTGTAAGATTACATGTTTTCAATTTCCTTCCACATTTTTTAATCTTCCTTCCTTTTTTTCTTCCTTCCCTCTACTTTCCTGAAAGTGATTAAATTTCAATTCATGATGTTTCAACTGTTGTCTGAGATCCTTTGGGACCTTCTACCTGGGAAAACAAACCAACCCAAAACCTCAAGCAAACAAATAAAACCCCCACCTTTTACTGTTCTTCCCTAAATGTATCATTACTGAATCACATGAAAAGTCATGCACTACCCCAAATCCAGGAAAATGCGACGTAATTAAACAAAAGCACAAATAAAATCAGCAATTTTAGCACTTATGCGATCATGGGTCTGATCAGTTTGCCTTCTAGTGGAGAAAGTTGCACCATAGGTACGGGCTCTGCAGGTGGTTCACTACAGCTGGATAATGAACATCAGCAGAAGCCAGGTCCTACCTAAAAAGTGGAATTGCAATGCCACACCACCAGAATCTAGACAAAGGCTTTAGTTTCCTCACCTCAGATGCCACAAACGTCTGAGTTTTGGCAGTTTGCAAGGTTCTTCTTCCAACATGACAGAAACTTGCATTTTGTCTAGTAATTGAATTAGTACGTCAATGTTGTGGTACTAGCTTCTACTTCTAGTGTACAAAGTGTGATGACATATTGTTGGTTTGCATATGTGATAAATGCCACTGAGTCCAATGACTGTTGATCAAGGAAATTATGAATGTTTACAGAGTAAGCTATAAAAAAAAACCAAACAAAAAACCTTTAAAAATTACTCTTTTAGATTTCCAAGTCAAAAAATGTTTCACTTCAAATCCTCACACATACCAATGTAATTTTTCAATATCACTGACATATAAAATATGAGCTAGCTGGAGGGCATTAATTTGTTTAGAAATGGTACTGGATTATTTACAAAAATCCCTGGTTGGCAAGCATGTTCTTGGATGGCTTTGGAGTTCTGTTAGCTTGTAGACAAGGGGAAAGGGAGGAAAACCAGAAACCTCAGGGATCAATCCTTAAAGTCTGCAACAATGAGAAATTTGGAAAAATCAGGAAGCTACAAGCCCAAGGTTTCAAAACTGCAGGACTCTGAGGTAGGAGCGTGAATACCCACTGGAGCTAAGGAGCAGAGCAAGCCAACGTTGCCACTGGAGCTTGTGTCTCATCAGCTCAGCAGGGTGGGATGCACTAGAGAGGAAGTGGCAGCTGCTGCAGCATTCCTAAGCTCCATTATTTCCTGAGCAGAAGGTCTTTTTTAAGAGACATGAAGAAACACAAGTATCTCACGAGGTGTAGAATACTGCCAATGCTATAATGACATACGGGTGAAATAATGAAAAATTGAGAAAGCAAGAACAAACCCAAACTTTCCTGAAGTTTCAGAAAGGTTTATTTTCACTCAAAATCAAAACTGTTTCCTACAATACTTCCAAATATGACACTGCTCTTGGGAGCTAACCTGTTCCTCCCCTCTTGTAAAGGTCCTCTCTTTGTGTTTAATAAATTGAAATGTGGTCTTCCTGTCACTGTTTTTTAATAAATTCCTCATCTTTACGTGAAGATGTGTCTGGCTTGCTGACCTACCTCTCACCTTCTGACATAGCAAGTGGATTTAGCAATATAACTGAAGAATATTTTAAATCTGAAATGATGCTCAGGCTACTCTCTGATCCAAACCGCACAGGATACCATGCAATTCCTAGTTCCTCTTGGGTGAGCAAAACCTTCCATCTTTCACTGTGAACAGCTCATTTAGCACATTAAAGGTATCTTTTGCCTTGTAAAGTGCAGGCAAAAAAAAAAGAAACAATTGAGGCATTACTACAGCTCAAAGGTGTCTCATGTGTACTGGAGAGGCCATTGGGCTATTCATCTTGATCAGAAAAAAGGATGGTTCTGGGAAAAGACACTGAGATCACCTTTATCTTCTCCCTCTAACAATAAGAAAACAAGACAGACACAGGTATGATCTTACAGCTATACCCATAGCTCAGGAAGAGGGAATGTTGTCCCTGGCTGTGTCACAGACTTCCCCTGAGTTCTCTTGCAGTCCTTTCCATCTAGACTGTTTAGATGCTTCAATCTTCACCCATGATTAAAGGAACATTTGAGAATCTGTGCTGTGGACTTTCAGGGTCTCAGTTTCCTAATTTAAAATATGAATGACAAAGACTCTCTACTCTCTCCCACATTATAGTTTTCATCAGTATTAAAGAAAGATGTTCCAGTGACTGAGATGTTGTAATTATAATTATGGTTTAGACCAGCTCGTGAGATCCATGTAAATCTGCATGTTGTGTTTGTGTGGAGAGCTACTAAGTTGGGGGGGTCAGGGCAGAAACAAAAACCTAATGTATGTGAATAAGCTGGATCCTGGACAGGAGTCCAGAATGTTTTATTCTTGTTTTATCTTTCAGTCTTTTAAAGTGTTGTTTTGGGTTTGTGTGGCAGGGTTTTTCGGTAGCAGGGTCAGGTCAGCAGGGCTGGCTCCATTGAGAAGCTGCTGGAAGCTTCCCCGGCTGGGAGCCGGACCTGCCTCTGGGAGAACAGATTCCAGAGGGGAAACCTGCCAGGAGTCGGGGGATCGGGATGGGAGAGGAATCCCTGTGCAGATCCCGAGGGCAGGGAGGAAGGAGGGGATGCCCCTGCAGCCCGTGGGGAGACCAGGCGGCAGGCTGCGTGTCCCCAGCCCGCGGAGGGGAGTGGGGGGAGGATGCCCCACAAGATGGCCGCCGCTCTGTGGGGAAGGCCACGCTGGAGCAGTTTGTGACTGAAGATCGGCCCGCGGAGGGGAGCGGGGGGAGGATGCCCCACAAGATGGCCGCCGCTCTGTGGGGAAGCCCGTGCTGGGGCAGCCTGGGACTGAAGGACTGAGGCCTGCAGGAGGGACCCATGCTGGAGAAATTTGTTGAGTCTGGGAAGGAGGGAGGAGTGGGCAGAAGGTGTTTTAAGATTTGGTTTTACTTGTCATTATCCTGTTCTGTTTTGATTGGTAACAAATTAAATTGATTTTGGTTTTTTCCCCAAGTCTGGTTTTCGCTTGTGGCCGTAAGTGGTGAGTGATCCCTCCCTGTCCTTGTCTTGACCCACGAGCTTTTCATTATATTTTCTGCTCCCCATCCCACTGGGGGTAGGGGGGGGAATGAGTGAGAGGCCTCATTGTGCTTTGTTGCTGGCTGGACTTAAACCACAAGTGTGCACACTATGAATTGTAATGTAAAATTGCCTTAACTTCTTAGGCTTTGCAAAGCCTAAGCATCTTGGGTTTATTACACCAACCTGAACAGCTTTGACTTCTTCTTTATTTTTTTTTTACCCTGCTGTACTGTGTCTGTCTGGGAAGGAGTTAATTTTATTCACAGCAGCATGTATGGTGACATGTTTTAGATCGGGGACCAAAACTGTGCTGATAACACACTGATGTTTTAACTGTTGCTGAACAGCACTTACACAGGCTTTCTGTTTTTCATTCTGTCCCCCTTCAGGCAATAGGCTGGCAGTGGGCAAGAGGTTGGGAGGGGACACAGCTGGGACAGCTGACCTGAACTGACCAAGGAGATATTCTATAGCATACAACTTCATTCTCAGCAGTAAAATGGAGAGGGAGTCTTTCCAAGGTAGCCGTTGCTTGGAGACCGGCTGGGCATCAGTCTGCTGGTGAAAGGTGGTGAGTGATTGCCTTTGCATCACCTGTTGTTTCAATTGTAGAGGGTTTTTTCCCTTCACTTATTAGACTACCTTTATCATGACCCATGAGCTTTTCTCGCTTTTGTCCTTCCAATTCTCTTCCCCATCCCACTGCGGGGAGAGCAAGTGAGCAGCTGGTGGGTGCTTAGTTGCTGGCCAGGGTCAAACCATCACACCTGGTGTTTATTCAGTACCATTCAACCGCTTGCCTCAAAGATCAGCTGCTTATTCTCACAAGGATTTTCATTTTCAGGACTCAGGGAATTATTTTCATGGATATCACAAAAATCTGATAGGATCATTTTTAACTGCCTTTTTTTTTTTTTTTTTTTTATATAGTGCGAGATAAATATTTTACAGGGTCTCACATCAGGTATAAATCACTGTAGCACTGATTCCAAATCAGTGAACTACTTCTGCCTAGGATTATTTTTTTTAATTATTATTGGAACATGAGCATCGATTTTACACTATTGTTGCCAACACTTTCCAGAAAATATTTTAAATAAGTAAATAGTTAAATCGGTACATGAAAAACTCATCCTTCTAAGTCTTTTAACAATATCTACAACTGACTTTCTTAAAATGCATGTCTGAAGAAATTATGTTTAAAGTATAGTTAGGAATGAGTAAATATTGCTAACTATTTCTTAGAACTGTGCTCTTATTAGTATTCAGATCTGATACTTAGAAGTACATTCTTATTAGCATTCAGACCTGATCAATTTGTTAATAAGATTGTACGGAAGCAAAAAGAAAGTCCCAGAAGATAATGCTCAGCATATCACTTTTAAGTGACTCATTTGTTGTTTTAACATATCCAAGATCCAAGTAGAATCAACGCAATAGCTCTATTACTATAAGTAGAAAATCTGTATATAGGTCCCATAGCTGACAGTGTGCATTCATTTGAAAACCTGAATTAAGCTTTTAATATGGAACAACAGATAAAACACAGTCTGTTGTTACTGATGATGCCTTTCCTACTATCTGAAAACTCGTCTCATCTTCAACACTATGAACTTAGGATTTGAAGGTTGTTCACTAGTTATTCACATGTCATCCTGAAAGAAATTAGCTTCCATCAAGAAAGGAGTTGAGATATAAACTACCCAAAACAAAATGTTCAAATTTTACTTTGAGATCCTTGGAATTTCTCTCTTTACATTCCTCTCAGTGTAAGTTCTATGTATCTGCATGTATACTCTTCCTGCTAGTTTAGACTGTTAAAGCTTACTCAGTCACACCTGTATGAACTGTTTCTTTAATGAAATATAGTGCCTAGGTGAAAAACTTAAGGTCAGAAGAGAGTTATTAAAGTAGAATTAAAAGAAGGATTTCACACACTGTTTGCAAGGCAGAGGATTCATCTACCAGACTTTTCCTTTCCTCTCTCTACAGACTTTTGCCTTTTAATCCTTCATAAAGATTATTTGATCGGAATTATATTAAAAAGCATAAGCATTTGTTCTAACAACATGCTTGTAACCATCATTGGAAAATGTATTAAAGCTGCTGTCAAGCTGGCTAACTGATGTGAAAAATCCTTCTTCAACCCAATGAGGTATGAGTTTCATCACAGTTTAGTTTTATGATGAAGGCTGAAGGAAGCATATAAAAATTAACAGGAGTCTTAGGAAAGAATAAGATAACTGGCTTGAAAAGATTTTAAGAAAAATAAATTTTAAATTTCCAGTAATACAGAAAAATTTTTAAAGCTTAAAGCTGGTAGGTTAATGATGCTCAGCTACTTATAAAAGCAGTGCATTTTAAAATAGCATCAGCAAGAGCATTCACATCATACAGTTTAAATTAGATTAAAAATCATCAATGCTGTGATGAAAACACGTGTAGCATTAGAGGAGACAAAAAAAAATAAGCAATAAAACTAGAATTAAACTGGAAAGCAATCTGGGTTTACTTTTTTTTTTTTTTTTTTTTTTTTTTTTTAAGACAAAATGTGAAAATGTGTAGGGAAGATAGTCTAGCCATGCAGTTGGGTAACAAGTTGTTGTGCCAGACTGTCATACTAAAACAGATCAATGATCCATCTACTCTAAAATACCATCTCAAACTGATAAGTACTGCAAACTGCAGAGCTGGGATGCAATACAGCAAAGAACAATTAAGAAAAGAACTTTCTTGTTCACATCATCCATTTGATCATTTTTGCCCTGACATGCAAATCTTTACATTCTCTGAACTAACTGGGAATGTTTTAAAGGAGACAGTGGATAGGTACACCATTAGCTGATAGGGGCTAATGTGTTAGAAGCTCGGATACAGTATTACATAGCTGAAATGACATTTCTAAGTCACTCATGATATAAAGGAGCAAGACTAATAAGTGATGGACCTATAGCCCCCACTTTACACAAGGCCTTAAATTTTAAGAAGTATTAAGGATTTTATATTTTTCTAGTTGTGACAGGTTAAAATCACATAAAGACCTTCTTTTTGAGGTGCTTAACATTTTTGAAGATAAAACCTTCAAAAATAGTTTTAGCAAAAAATAGTATTCTCTTTGGAAAAAAATTAAAGGGGAATAAATTAGTCTGTCAACTGAAAAGACAAAAAAAAAAAAGTCAGAAAACTTAAAGGTTTAGGATGCCAAAACAAATTTTATGATTTACCTGAAAGCAGATAAACATGCAAAAATTTCACATGGATTAGAAAATAAATCCTGCAATTAACATACACTGCAGATATAAGCATTACACCCTAGTAAACTGCTTATTCTATACCTCTGATCCTCCTCCTATTTCATAAAGTTCGAACAATAAATCGATTATTTGGTACCAAAATATAAATAAGACAAGTCTCTAAAGACAGAAATGAAAGCATTGACCAGTGTAAGATTTTTGCAATCAAACCTTTACATCCCTAATTGGCTTTTCCAAGGTAAAAGTCTGTGCAGAAACCAGGGGAATAAGAACAGAGAAAGGATTGAAACGTTCACCCCATTAGGTCTGAGGAAAACAAGAATAGGTATCCCTGTTACAAAAGAAAAGAAATAATGCACCTAGCAGACTGGAGAAACTGGAAGCCTTAAAAGAATTACTCTCTTAACAATGCCAAGATCAGCGCCTGCATATATCATTTGCCATATTATCAACTGTCTTTATTGGAAATTGTCTCAGTGTCGCACTGACGAGCTGGTACACAGGGAAGTTTGTGCCAGATTGTCCCCTTTCTCTTCACTCCATTTGGCACTTACTCAACCCCAGAAAGCACTAGCTAAATATGCCATTAACCTGCGAGTAACGGCTGTTGATTAAAATCAGTTTTGTGTGAGGGAACGGGGTAAAGAATGTTGTTTCGTGCAAGTTCATCTTCAGTAATATCAGTTTTTATTTAAGACCCTTTCTATCTAGGCTTCTGGGTCTGTCTTCTACTTCACTACCAAATCAGGCAGCTATCATTGTAATGTTTCCAAAACCAGTTCCAGCCATATATGAAATAGACTTTTTGTGATACAGAGATAAAATGCCAGTCAATGAACTAAAATAGCATTGACCTGAAAATATGAACCAAAATTTTTAAAAGATAAATTATTCCTTTTTTTCCCAGCAAACAATCTGAAAGTTCACATGGAGAAAAACATTGCAATATACTGGCTTTGAATTGTATTTCAAAGTGAAGTTTTGAGTTTTTTTAAACTGACATTTCTGAGCTAACTGCTTGTGCTAATCATCTTAAAAATTATGTCATGTCCCTGCAACACTAACATAATATGAATGAAAGATAGAGTAAAGCCAATCTTTATCCAGCCTTTATGCAAATTTACAATCAGAATAGGAATTCTAATGTTTAAAAATTAAAGATATTGTTTAAAAATTAAAACATTTAAAGTCTTTCTTCTGATTATTTTAAAAAAGCACAAGAAAACCAGAAAGAAAATAGTTAGCAGTCTTTTCTTTTTGAATTCTAACCATTTTAGTATCACAAGTGATGTCACTTTCAGCAAGATGATTCTGATCAGCAATTACCTGAGAAACTTCCCTTGCAATTTGTATTATATTTAAAACTTTTGGTTTCTTCACTGTAAACAGTAATTCTCATACTTCAAACTTCTGGAAAACCAAGTTAAAGAGAGCAACAGAGGTGCTTCTGAATCTGGTGTGAAATGAGAACTCAATGTTCAGACACAAGTTTGGAAAAACTTTAGGCTCGTACTCAAGGGTAAATCATGGTTCCGTGATGGAGTTTATAATTTGCAAACTTTAAAAATCAATATTACGGGTAACTAACATAAATTCAACAGTAGGCTGAGACCATAATTATCAGTAAGGCATTCCTGTGAAGTTTTTGCTGAAATCAAACTAGTATCAGAATACAGTCTTTTTCAAGTTAATATTTGATTTGGAGGTAAAATAGGGTGGGGTCAAATATTATCTGGAAAACCCCTCAGAACTCAGAGAGTTCAAATTTTCAGTGGTGTCCTCTGAGTCAGATCTAGTAGCATTTTTTAAGTTCCCTGAATAGAGAGCCCTAATGCCATTTGAGATTCCCTAGATTATCTCAAGTAGCCTCCTACTGACAGTCCAGAAGGGGATGCAGGTCATTCATAGGTTTTA
The DNA here is from genome assembly GCF_929443795.1 of Astur gentilis. Classification (NCBI taxonomy): domain Eukaryota; kingdom Metazoa; phylum Chordata; class Aves; order Accipitriformes; family Accipitridae; genus Astur; species Astur gentilis. The sequence continues at coordinate 27,238,585 of NC_064892.1, read as the reverse complement.
TGTCATATTTGCCAACTTCTTACAGATATCTTGGATACCCCAGGGCTTCTCAGATGCCACTAAGTGTTTTAGCATCTGGGGAACGAAGATGACCCTTATTGCTTTCCTCTCTGTAATCAGTTTCGCAAGAGGAAGCAAAACACATTTGAGCAATAAGCAGCTGCAGCAATCTAGAAGGCTTTTACCACTCTTTTTTTCCTTTCAGTTCAGACTTTATTCAATATTGTTATGTTACAAATCTTGTTTAAGGGGAAAGAGGAACACACCTTATGTATAAAGCCAATAATTTATTGTTAATGTAGTGGCTATTTTATCAATCTAATCCAGGAAGCATTTTTAGTTCAGGTCAAATTGTTACAGAAAAGGAAATAATACTTCTCTGTAGAAAAAAAAGTCTCAGTAATACAATTAAAACTGTTATAGACACATTTAGTTTTTATGCTTTTCCTGGTGTTATCCCTCCTCCTGCTCCTCTGAGTCCTGGAGTCGGTTTCATTCCAGTGGTGGTGGAGGCAGTGTTAGTGAGCTGTCAGCAGCAGGAGTCCTTCACCAGGAGGAATTTGTTTGGTGTTCATGTTGAGGCTTTCTTCTTCCTCACTCTGGGATCCACTAAGAATATTTTTTATATGTTTGCTAAAATGATTTTATAACTTTCTTCATTGGTCTGTCGCTGTGCATTATATCTGAATATAATATCTATGATAGCTTTTAGGTATGTTACATACTCTTTTTTTTTTTTTCCTTTGTTACTCCTAAAAACAATTTTGTCCAGCTCCAGGTCTGCATTTCTATAACTGACCACAGGTGAGTTATTTACAGCCATGGGCTCTCTAGTGCCAGCCACTACTCCATCCCTTATCATCCCGCCCCTGTGCTCTTCTGTGCTGCTTTCCCACTTCTCAAGCCTTCTGCTATCAGACCAGGTGTGTATTTCTCTACTCTACATCATTATCTTAGAACCATAAATATCCCACTCTGCACAGAAAAACTACTTGTCATTACTATCTCTGTACAACTATGGTTGCACCATATAATGATAAGCAAAACAAATTAGCCATAACCACCTGATCAGAAAAAAAAAAAAAAATCTGTTACAGCAAAATCAAATAAAAACAAAGCTGCAGGCAGGTCAAGAAAAGTTCAGACAAAGCAGTCCTGACAAACCTCAGTCCTAAGACCATGCAAGCTTATTGCAATGCCTGTGGCCTTTACTAGCTGTGGGTATATTTTATTACAGGCTACAGGATTACAGTACTTGCAGAGAAGGAAGTATTATATTGTGCATCAATATTAGACGCATGAAACTTCATCTAGTACAAATAAAAATCAAATTTTAATTTCTTTATTTTTAAAATATAGCAATGAATTTCACATTTATGACTGGACCTGAAATCATTCATCAAAGAGAAGCAAATATCCAGACTATGGAATTTCAAACACCTGACCCATATTCTGAATCTGGGAAGTGAACAAACAACCAAGACTACTGGTATCCTGGGCTGAGTCTGCCACCAGAACTGAGAATATTTTGAGATGGCTATTGTAGATGCCTTAGATGTGCTAATTTTGTTTGGTTGGTTCATTGCCTGGTTTGTTTTTCCTCAGCTGTATGTAGGGAGTTAGTATCTGGCAGGTTGAGAAACCAGTCTCTATAGCTTACTTGAATCTAAGCACTGTAATATTTTTAAAGTTTAGATTGATTAAGTTCAGTAGAGATGCCATGTCAGGAGGTCAGAATATGGCTCAAAGTAGTGGCTTGCTCATTTGTGAGATACGTAAAGATCTTTCACATAAAAAAATGTATGCTTTTTTTTTTCCCTCTCCTAATATGTGGTCATTTAATAGGAAATCTTATGCTCATTTGCCATTGTATTTTTGAGACCTTAAGCAAAAGACAGAAAACAGTGTTGTGTTAGGGCTACTGAATCTGTAATGGAGGGCACTGGACAGCTCAGGAGCAATTTCTTTATTGAATTTCAATGGAATGCTCTCAGGGAAAATGGCTTAGTAGATGTGGGATACATCTATCAAAGCTCACTGCTATGAAAGGACAGCAGATATGATTTTGTGTTACTCTTGTCTACCTTTTTAATCCTCTTGTCACAAGTAAGTAATGAAATAAGTGTTTATTGAGCATTCCATTAACAGAAAGAATTCTGGCAAAACCTTGTATAAACATGTCAGAAGACAGATGACATTGTATCTCCAAACTTCTCCAGCTGTACCTACAATATAAAGCCTGAAGTAGACTTCAGCACAAGCTTACAATAGATAAATTTGACTCTGTTTAAGTTGATAAATAAAGGCAGGCCAAGAATTAATCCCTGGCCTTGAAGTCATCTGGAAGAAGCTTCTTTTAGGCCTGCATTGACTCACTGGATCAGATTTGTCTTGGAGAGATCTAGTTGGAGTAAACCAAACCTGAGCTATGGACCAACATAACAATTAAGCAGAGTGAACAATAGCACTTCACGTACTGCATGCTTGTGTGCCAGGGACTGGTTTTTGGCCCTAAGCCTGAGTAGCACAGCATGGCTTGTAGACATAGACCTAGCTCTCTCTCCTACTATCCCAATCAGGCTAGCCAAAATGCATTGCCCATTGCGAATAGTCCTTAGCCCATGTAAATGACCAAACTGTGGTCAAGCACTATTGGAGAGTGGTGGCTGGCACAGACTAAATGCTGGGATGTACTTTCCTAACACTTTAACACTGTGGGTTTAACAACTGTGTGCCTGTACCTATGACATATGTCTTCTAACTTTCCTGGAACAGGTATAACCTTGCATATTCGATGCACAAGGTTTCTCCTTGCCTCTCTTTTATTTAGTAATATAGATGTACACTGAGATCCATGCACTTTTTGCCTGCATTGTTGTCTGTTGAATTGTTTGTAGCTTGGCTTAAGGTGTTTGCATTACGCTTAGAAAAAGACAAACTGACATTCTGCTGCCTATGACTCAGTTTTTACTGACCTAGCAGACTGTAAGACTGAGCACCTGGCTGCACATTAAGACAGAGAGTATGCCGAGAATCTGCCTTCTAAAAGGGACCAGAGCTCATCCCTATGCCCTAAACAGAGCCCAAGCTTATAGATAAACAATACAGAAAGTAACCAAGCTTTAGACCCGCATGTGACTGACAGTACGACAAGCTTTCTGTGTCTAATCTTTGCTTAACACGGAAAAGTTTTCAACAGTGTGGTTATAATTGTAACATGAAGCCACCATGAGCAGAATACTCATTTGCTTCAAATGGATGACTGATGATCCAGTTGTGGTCTCTCCCTTTTCATAGATGTTTTCTGCATCGTAAAGGCACCATGTGGCTTTCCAGACATCTGGTAATGGCTGATCATATTCAGGACAAGGGCAGCAGGACTTCTGTTTGGCCAGATTGCAACACAGCACTAAAACAGCAATGAAGAATCTTGCATTTTACTTAACTCTATTGAGTATTATCAGCCTCCTCCTTTCAGGAGCATTCAAGTATTAAATGAAAACCAGAGCCCATTTATGAATACATTGTTCCAGTTCTATATATGCTGTACAATTAAAGAGCTATTACACCAGTAACTGATTACCCAAAATGACTGCAGTCAACCGTAAGGGAACACACAAAACTGTATTCACCATTTGTTTAGTAATTTAAAAAATAATAATAAAATAAAAATAAGTCCAACTAAGTCTAAGGGTGAAGAGAAGGTCAAATTTCAGTGCATTTTATTGATTAGATTTTGTTTACTGCTATGGGGCACACTCATATGAAACATGCTATACAGAAAAAGAATTAAACCAAGCTAGAATGGCTCAGGGGCCTCCCAGGGCTTTTAAAGCAATGTTTTAAAATTATGTCTGGAAAGGGTAGCATGGGACTCAATGTACACCTGTAGGCTGTGGCAAATTTAGGCCTAATAGCTCTAAAATATTGTAAGCAAGCCAGTGCAGATAATGAACGTGCGTTCTGAACATGTGTTAGCAACAGATTTTCTAATGTATTGATAATGTAAATATATGTATGGTTAATAAAAAGAATAAAATTAAGAGGCTGAATATAACTATTAATTTCATATCAGATGACATGAAGTACCATCTGTCTGTTCAAGAGCAAAATATTTTCTCGTTGTTATATTGGCTATGCTTGGAGAACTAGGGCTAAAACTTTCTTAGCATTTAAACAAATAAGGCACCACTCCTCCACTGCCCCCAAGTACTTTTCTCACAAACCTGTAACAAATTGTAGTGGCTTAATAAACTGGGGCTCTGTAAGCACTTTGAGAATCTCTGGTTTAGCACCCAGTCTTAAATACATTTAAAATTTTATTATTGACTTCTACCCGTTTGAGCACTAAATACAGATACAAATATTGCATCTAGTATAAACATATAACAGACTAGAAAACTAGTTTTGTTCATTACAAAATCACAAGTCTGAATTTCAAAGAAGGGATGTTTTCACTAAGTGCTAAACTGTATTTCTGTGAAAATTTGAGTCACTCTGAATTGTAAGTAATTTGGGGAGTTAATCCTCTCTGATTCAATGAAACTTAAACAGTTCTAACCATCTTCCATCAATATGGAGAATTCTGCTGAAAGAGTTTGGGTCTGGTTGGGTTTGTTTGGTAGGTTGGTTTTGGTTTTGTTTTTTTTACATTTACCCATAGATGTAGAAAATGACACTTACTGAGTGTGCAAGGAATTCAGGGACTAGTCCAACCCTCAGCTAAGCCAATGAAAGTTTTGCTAATGCTTTCAGTAGTGCAGGATCAGGGATATTGCATTTAGTGTACAATAGGAATTAACGCAAGGTCTTAGCATTTCAATATAGGCTCCAGCTGTGAAAGGCATTGTGCCGGTTCACTGCATCCTTTAGGTCCCTTTACATGACTGTGAATAAAATGTACATTCATCTTTGTTGACCAGCAATTCCACATAAGACACTGAGAGTAGAAATGGATCTCTATTAAAAAAGGGCACTGCTGATAAAAAAATTGTCTCTATTTCTGGCAGTTTTAATTAAAAGAAAGCAAAATTTTTGCTTCATGCCCTCAGAATTACTTTTAGCTGTATAAGGTTGTATTACATTGTCAGAGTGTTCATGGGAAAACTGAAACTTACTGAAAAGACTAAACCGCATATATTTTTACTATGCTGGACTCTGTTGTACAGTGGCATTCTGTTTTAACTGCAATGGGCTAAGGAAATTGGCAGGATAAAGTTTGTAAGGAGATGTACCATCTTCCATTAGTCACCTGGAACTGCCAGAAAAATTAGACAATTTTTTGGGCATGCAAACCCTACTTGCAAACCTTGTCCTGTCCTTGTTACAAAGAATAATTCATTCTGAAGGGCTCCAAAAATATATACACAGATGTGAAGACATTCTCTTAGTGGCTAAGAGATTACTGAAGTGTATTTTGATTCTTTAAGACCCCCAGTATGTTTGTACTTTTTCTCATGCTGCATACACATTAATTCCCACAGTGTATTCTTTCCAAGTAGCTGGCTGCCTGATATTCAGAATTTTTTGTTGCAGGTAACTGAGCTAAATAAGAAAAAAAGAAAAAGAGAAAAAAAAAGAAAAAGGTTAGTCCATTTTCAAAGCACTAACTTGCTTGTTTTGACATAAGTACTTTGATAATTCACACCTTCAGAAAACTCCTGAAATTGTCATGAAGGTAGCTAGAAACAAAGAAAGAGAAGCCACTGGCAGGCAGTCTATAGAATGAAAAGGGTGAGAGAGAGTAAGCTGTGGAATTAACTACTTTGCTCTACCTTTGTAACCTGCACTGTGGCTGAAACACAAATCATAGCTATTATTGGTTTTAATAGGTAATTCAAAAATTATAATATATTACAAAATTTTCAGTGTTTTAGGAGAGATGTGATGTAAATGAAGGAGAATTTTTGGAGGAGGGGCAACGAGGTCTGTTCCCCAGTGGTGAAATACAATACCCAGTCTAGAAACATTCCAAGGATTTATCTATAAGCAGTTGTGCCATTTCATTGATTTCAATAGGCTATACTTGAAACTGAGTAAGCACATTCTTTTTTTTTTTTGAAGTTTGGCTCTACGTCAATCAGCTGAATAACCTTCCAGTAAAAAAAAAACAAAAAAACCCAAACCAAAAAAAACCAAAACAACAACAACAACAACAACAAAAACAAACAAAAAAAAACAACCCAAAAAACCCCAACAAACCAAATCCAAACCCACAAAAGATTATTTAATATAAAACTCTTAATTTGAAACTTCTCTTTTCATCTCTTTTCTGCAATTATGCTAAGGTAAGAAATTTCAGACCAATTGAAAACAAAGAGTTCAGTATTTAAGTGAGGTTGTAATTACCATTAATTACTCGTATGACATAGAATCATACAATCACAGAATCATAGAATACCAGGTTGGAAGGCACCGGAAGGATCATGTGGTCCAACTTTTCTTGGCAAAAACATGGGCTAGACAAGATGGCCCAGCACCCTGTCCAGCCAAATCTTAAAAGTGTCCAATGTTGGGGAATCCACCACTTCCCTGGGGAGATTATCCCAATGGCTAATTGTTCTCATTGTGAAAAATTTTTCCTCTTGTGTCCAGTTGGAACCTTCCGAGGAGTGACTTGTACCCATTACCCCTCACCTTTTTCGTGTGACTCCTTGTAAAAAGGGAGTCTCCATCTTCTTTGTAGCCACCCTTTAAACACTGGAACATGGTGATAAGGTCTCCCCTCAGCCTTCTTTTCTCAAGGCTGAAAACCCCAGTTCTCTCAGCCTTTCCTCACATGGCAGGCTTCCCAGTCCTTTGATCATCTCTGAAGCCCTTCTCTGTTCCCTCTCCCGCCTGTCCACAGCTTTTTTGCATAGCGGGGACCAAAACGGAACACAGTATTCCAGGTGTGGCCTGACAAGCACTGTGTAGAGTGGGATTATGACTTCCTTATCTCTGCTGGTGATGCCCTTGTTGATACGACCCAGTATGCTGTTGGTTTTCTTTGCCTCAGCAGCGTACTGTTCACTCATATTGGGCTTGTTCTCCACCAGAAGCCCCAGGTCCCTTTCCACAGAGCTGCTGCCCAGCCAGGTAGATCCCAGGCTGTGCTGCACTCCAGGATTATGTTCTCCCAGGTGCAAGACTTTATATTTGTATTTTTTGAACTTCACAAGGTTCTTGTTAGACACTCTTCCAGCCTATCCAGGTCTTCCTGCAGGGTGGCTCTGCTTTCCAAAGTGTCCACTTCCCCACTCAGTTTGGTACCATTGGCAAACTTCATCCAGATCACTTATGAAGATATTTAACAGTGTTGGGCCCAATATCGATCCCTGGGGGACCCCATTTGTGACAGATTGCCAGCTTGAAAAGGAGCTATTTACCACCACCCTCTGGGTGCGGCGTGTCAGCCAGTTCCCCACCCACCGCACAGACCACTTGTCTAGGCTGCAATGCATCAGTGTCTCTAGGAGGAGCTGGGGGGAACCGTATCGAAAGCCTTGGAGAAATCCAGGTAGACGTCGTCCACCACTGGCCCCACATCAACCGAGCAGGTTACTTTGTCGTAGAAGGCGATCAGGTTTGTCAAGCACAATTTGCCCTTGGTGAATCTGTGCTGGCTTTTCCCAATCACGTGCTTCATTTGACTTACGATAGCCCCCAGGAGGATTCATTCCATAACTTTCCCAGGGACTGAAGTAAGACTGATGGTCCTGTAATTTCCTGGATCCTCTTTTAAGCCCTTCTTGTAGGTGGGGGTGACATTAGCCTTCTTCCAGTCTTCTGGGATGTCCCTTCATCTCCATGACTTCTCAAAAATTATGGAATGATGTAATGATGTCAGCCGGCTCTCTTAACACCCTGGGGTGGGTATTGTCAAGGCCCATTGATTTGTAGAGGCCAAGCTCCTGTAATGTTTCACAAATCAACTCTTCCTTCGGTGACGCTGGGTCTGTGTTTACAACAAACTGATTTTTGTTCCCAAAGCCTGGGACCCAACAGTGCTGGTAAAGACAGAGGCGGAGTGTTGAGAACCTCTGTCTTTTCAGCATTGTTGGCGACTAATTGACCTCTCCTGTTTAACAGCGCATCAAAATTTTCCTTCTGTTTCTGCTTGTTGTTTATGTACATGAAGAACCCTTTCTTGTAGCTTTTGACATCTCTGGCCAATTTCAATTTGAGCTGAGCTTTTGCTTTTCGAATTGTATCTCTGCATGGCCTGGAAATGCCCTTGTAGTTCTCAATGGGTACTCGTTGGCTTTTCCATCTCGGTTACGCTTCTCTTTTGGTTTTGAGCAGACTCAGAAGCTCGCAGTTAAGCCAAGGGGGGTCTCTTGCTCTGCCTACTTGCCTTACCTTTAAAAGGGATGAACTGTTTTTGTGCTTCCAGGAGAGCGTTCTTGAAAAACTCCCAGCACTTGCTAGCTCCTTCAACCACCATGGAAGCTTCCCACAGAATCCCTCCCAACTGAGCTCTGCGTGAGCTGAAGTTTGCTCTTCTAAAATCTAAAGCTTTTTTCTCAGTACTACCCTTCAGTGTGCTCAGCAGGATCCCAAACTCCACGATATTGTGATCACTGCAGCCAAGGCTATCGCTAAGCGAGGTATTACAAAGCAAATTTTCTTGGTTTGTGAGTAGCAAGTCCAGCAGTGTCTCATTCCTGGTTGGCACATCTAACATTTGTATGAGGAAGCAATCCTCTAAGCTTTTCAGGAACCTGATGGATGACATGTGAGCTGCTGTATTTTCTTCCAACAAATGTCTGGGTAGTTGAAGTCACCCATAAGAACCAGGTTCTCTTGACCAGAAGCTTGCTTAAGTGACCCAAATATTGTTTCATTGACCTTATCGTCTTGGTTTGGAGGTCGGTAGCAGATGCCTACTGTAGGATCCCCCTTGGAGATGACCCCTCTGATCTTGACCCAGAGGCATTTGATAGGATTTCCACAATCGACATAGTTGACTTCTATATATTCAAGGTTCTCCTTAGCATAGAGTGTGACTCCTCCTCCTCTTCTTCCCTGCCTGTCTTTACAAAACAGCCTATAACCATCTATTGTGGTTTAACCCCAGCTGGCAACTAAACACCACACAGCCGCTTGCTCACTCCTTCCCCCCCCAGTGGGATAGGGGAGAGAATCAGAAAAGAAAAAGTAAAATTCATGGGTTGAGATAAAGACAGTTTAATAGGACAGAAAAGAAAGGGAAAATAATAACAATAAGTATTCTCCAAAACCCCACAATGCTGCAGAAAGCTTGTGTTTCCTCTTTGCTAGTTGGTGGAGACATAGCTGGTATTTTGTTGATCACGTCCATTGGGGTATGATGACATCCATCTTGCCATCCGATTCCCCAAAACTGGATTTCCTGTGCAGGTCCCTTGACCTTACTTTGTTTTATGGCAAAACCAGCTTTCAGAAGTATTTGGACTATTTTCTTCCCCTTCTCGAAAACTTCTGCTGTGTTGCCCAACACAATGATGTCACCAATGTATTGCAGGTGTTCTGGAGCTTCACCCTATTCCAGATTCCCTATTCTGGATCAGTCCATGGCAAATGGTAGGGCTGTGTTTCCACCCCTGGGGCAGTCGATTCCAAGTGTACTGGCTGCCTTTCCAAGTGAAAGCTCACTGTGACCTGCACTTTGCCACCAAAAGGATTGAGAAAACTGCATTGGTGATATCAGTTGTGGTGTACCACTTGGCTGCCTTTCACTCCAGTCATGTGAGTTGTCCCATCATGTTTCAGTTATTCCTGTGATATCATAACTTGCTGACTGGGCACAGAGCTCCAGTTCCTCTTGTTTCCTCCCGAGGCTGTGTACATTGGTATACATGCACTCGAGGTGGTTGGTCTTCTGGTTCTCATCTTGGGAGGCAGCTAAGGAACATTTGTTGCTTCTCTGGTTGGCCTAGCTTATTTCCCAGTTGGATGCAATGGTGTGATCATTGCCATTTTGGACCCTGCCTCCCAAGTCCTTCAGTTTAAAGCCCGCCTCACCAAGCTGGCCAGACTGCTGCCAAAGATTCCCTTGCCTCTTCCAGACAGGTGGGTCCCATCCTGCCCTAACAGGCTATAGTCATGGAAGAATGTCCTGTTGTCATGAAAGCTAAAACCTTCACGACGGCACCATCCGCGAAGCCAGAAATTTATTTGCATTTTACATCCATTTCTGGCTGCACCCTTTCCTCTAACTGCTAAAATGGAAGAAAAATTTTCTTGGGCACCAATACTTTTCACTTGCACCCCAAGGCTTTGCAGTCTTCCTTGATTCTGCCCACGTTCTGGCTTGCGGTGTCATTTGTGGCCCCATGGAAAAGTAGCAAGGGACAGCAGTCCGTGCTTTTGACAAGCTGCAACACGCTCTCAGCAACATCTCGGACCTTAGCTCCCAGAAGGCAGCATACCTCTCGTGACGCTCTGTCAGTCTGGCAGACGGGTGCCTCAGTGCCCCTTAACAGAGAGTCACCCGCTACTAGCACTCGTCATTTCTTTTTGTGGTATCCACTGTGTGCTGCTGGTCCAGTTTCTCCTTGCAGACCTTGCTCGTGGGTGTCTACAGCTGTTAAAGCTTCATACCTTGTTTTGGTTGTAATGCTGGAGGGTGGGGACTGAAGCAGAGTCCTGCTTTTGGGGGTCACCAGGGTCCAAGGTGCCTCATTCTCTGTGGTGTCCACCACAGAAGCATCGTTCTGAAACCACTTATCTATCTCCATCTCAGCCCCAATATCACTGTGCAGTTTTTTGAATATTTCTTGCAACTCACCCTCATGACACAACAGATCATCAACCCGTGCACAACTTTTGCAAGCACTTAGCTCATCTCCAAGAGAAGGCTCTGGGCACTCATTGCGAACTACTATCTGTACTGAAGCCTCCTTCCTTCCCAGTTCTGTCTGGGTGGAATTGTCAGACATCTCAGGGGCTTTCTCTGTAGAAACACTGTTTTTAACTCTGAGGTAAGTGCTCAGCAGAGACCTAGAGCACTTCCCTGGGTTGTGGGCCTACAAGCAGGGTGCATGGCCCTCCTCACTCGCTCTTCTGCATGAACTGCTACACAAAGCACGGCACTCTCTCCACCCCTGTTTGCAGGCCGGTCAAATCTCCCGTGTTTGCTCCTGGCAATGCCCAAGGCACGTCAGCCTCTCTCTTGAGAGCTGCCGGCTCCTGGCGTGGGTCTCTGCTCTTCCTTGGGTTTCCCTGGCTCCAGGAACCCCCTGTGCACCTCCATCTAGCGCTCAGCCACAGGACTAAGGGCTGTTCTATTTAAATGGGAGAATCGAACTTTGTACCTATATAAAGAGAAAGACTTATTTTTAAAATGCTGACATCAGAAGGCTTGCAAAAAACATTATAGCATATTTTAGGAATATTACACATTAATAATGTCCAAAGGATGTAGGCTTCCTTTTTGAAAGTAATTCCCACTACCTCAAATAAGTCCAAGTGAAAAAAGAACATGACATGAACAGTAAAAAAAAAAAAAAAAAAAAAAAAATGTGGAAAAAATAATATTTCTCAGACTTTTAATGTCCCCTCTCCCCAAATCTCAACAACATCAGTATAACTGTAAAGGTTTAACATGAGATGAAAAACTGAGGCTGTCTTGCAGATGTGAAGAAATATTTTTCAGAGTTAAGAGAAAAGTATATTTCATTTCAACCTTTTTAATAAATATAATCTTCTCTATGGTAGTAAAGTTTTCTTTTTACTATACTGTATTTTGAATATGAAATACAAAAAGTCACAGGAGATGTTCCTTGACCTTCAATTTTTTATTGAAGGGGAATGAAGTAACAGGATGAAATGACTCACCCGAGTTCATAAGGTCACAACAACCGTGACAACGTATTAAATGTTGCATTGCAATATACCTGTATTGACAGGACTTTAAATAGTTGCCAGCTTACTATCCAATAACAATTGTGTATATAATATGCAGGTACAAATGTGCATATAAGAAACATATATAGATGGACAAATGATGTCATGTGTGGTTGTATTTAAACTTATTCACCTTGAATTTGGGATTAGGATAGAATAAGAATGTTTTGAAATACACTATATATTTTGTATGTGTCTCATAAACTAATGGAGACCTATTTAAAGACTGTTTTAGACATCTTAAATATTTTAGTGGAGCAGTTTTTCTTTTTTTTTCCTACCTGTTAAGCCAGGTGCCACAGTCTCTGTGAACCCAGATGTCCACAGCTGAGAAGGAGCTGTAAAGTTTCTGATCATGTGCTAAAACAGTGACTGTGTGCATTAAAAAGCCAAGTCTTTAATGCAAGGACAATCATATTACTTCATAGATATACAGCATATATAAGTAAATGTAACGTATCGATGGAGTAAAATCTGGGGGGGGGGGGGTTCAGTGTAATAACTAAACACATACATTAATGAGCAACATTTTAGTAAGTCAAGGTCATTACCTATCTGTTTTGATGGTAAGATGGTAAGATATTTGGCCAGTTTACTTTGTAGTGCTCTTGCAGCAGTTCTGCCTGAAGAAATAAATCCTCATCTGCCAGCATACATATGTATGTATATGTTGATTATATATGGGAACATATATGTATTTATAAATCTCTGTGTGTGTGTGTGTGTGTATCTCTATGTATTTGTAAACTTCTATATACATATGTATATGTGTATATATATAAACAGATGTTCATAAATACCTAGATTCATATACATACATAACACTTTACAAATATTTAAATATTCTAGATCTACAATGTACATAATCTTTCAGAATATATGAGATTGCTCTGTGGTTCATATAAAAATTGTTGTTGGTCTTAGTCTATTACGTACTGGAGCAGTGTCCATAACTTACACACTCAAAAAACAATGATATTGACGCCCTTGTTAGTAGTCTCATAAAAAAAAAAAACTTGTTCGAAAAGAATTACAAACTGAATCCAGCCTCTGTAACCTTAGGCCACTGAGACATGAGCCTGGGGCACTTACCTGTCATGTATCCCTTTACACCTCTAAATCCCCACAGTAACAGACCATCTGCACCCATAATCAGATGGCCAGACTTTAGAGCGATACACCTTGTTTATAAAGGGCAATTCTAATTTACAACCAACACTATTTTGGGAGGTACTCTGGGAGCAAACCTCTGATGCTTTCAGATCAGCCATCTGTCTCCACTCTTGCCAAGTTACCTCTAGGTTATGCTCTTTCCCCTTTTCAGCATATTATCCTGTCTGTTGCACACTCACGTAGAGGAAAGATCAAGACAAAGAGCATTTGAGCAGGTAAGACAAGGAAGAATAGTCCTAAAATATATGTTTTCATACTCTTCTAAGTGCATATGGTTTCAGTGGTGGGATGAGGCAGCTTTAGGCACTTTCTGCTGTGGAATTTGCTGCTTCTTGTGGCCCTGATTTTCAAGGGGAGAAGGGGGTGGTACAGGAACAGGCCCTTCGTACAGCCTAAAAGCATTAGCACTACCCACCTAGGTCTGTGCTGTGGGGCTCCCAGGGGCTGGAACATCCCTGTGTGGCCCAAACCCGCCGCATCGCCCGCAAGCAGCTCTCCAGAAGAAATGAGCTCTCTTCCCTTGCAAGCCGCAGCTACATTCGCTTCTTTGAGAATGGTCTACCAGATGAGTTTGATGCCAGCTTTACCAGTCGGCAGAGTGGCTTATCCTGAAGATGAACTCGGTTTACAGCAAGGTAATTGGTACGCAGCAGTGTAGTCATTAGGCAAATCCAGAACTTTGAAGGACGCTTGTGCTTCCTTAAAGGTGTTCACCTCTAAAGTGCCCCAGCCACGGCAGGCTGCTCATCGTGGGCTGATGTGTCCCAGCGGTGCAGCAAGTTTTGAACAGAAAACACAGGCTAAATTACTTCCTGGAAGAAGCCAAAGTGGGACCAAAATTTCAGCAAATGTCCAAACAGCAAGTCATTTCACTGCTCTAAGCATATATCCCATCCACCAGTGATAGCAGCCACAAGAGCCAGAATCTCTGCTGCACAAGAAAGTATGTTAACACTCATGTTTTTGGCAAGAAAAACAGGAAGGCAGGAATAAAATATAGAGGTTTAGGGAAAAGATAGCTAGATCAAGTATTTTGTTATTTGCAGAGGCATGAAAATTTTTTTGCTGCCTTTCTTCAGCAGATTGATAGACCGTGACCATTGTAAAACTAGCTCCGATGCAGTCCACACAGCTATGCTGAAAATCTGTCAGTCTCCAGAGTAGCACAGTTAGCAAATTTCATGTTTGCTAAATTCACATTTGTATCAGCTGCATAATGTAACAACCTAAGGAAAAAAAAAAAAAAAAAAAAAAGAAAAAAAAAAAGTTGAAAAATACCTTTAAGAACAGCTACAGTGAGTGAATATAGCAGTCTGAATGCTATTGATAGAATGTTGTAAAAATAGAAGTTGGCATAATCACATCAGCTCTGGGAGTATCTATCATTTTTGTTTAAATAGCCACTAAATCTCTATAGAGAAACTCTGTGAAATGGTACCAGGGCAACGTAAAATTTATTTTGAATAAAATATTATAAGTCTTTTTGAGGAAACACCTAAATATTTATAGTAATGTTATTATTCACTAGGTACGTGAAATATTCAGATGAGCTTGGTTTTGCTTCATGCAATCCCTGCACCATCCAACTCCTGCATCAGTTTCAAACACTGTCTTTACTAGGGTGTCAGGGTATGCTGAAAAGAGTACCAGCTTAATTGCTCTTTCAGCATCAGTCTGGCATCGTTTTCTTGTGAAACCTGCCTAGTCCTGGTATAACTAAGGCCTCATATACTCATACCCTTTATATCAACATTACTACTTTGATTACGGGTGTGACTTTCTAATGGTGTTATTATAGAAATAGAACTTGCAATGAAGACAAAAGCAATGTTGATATAGCTTATTTTTGGATAAGGAAATAGATGTTCATTCTAGAAAAAACTGCACAGCTGGATGCAGCTACTAGATTTTCTATCTCCCTCCCAGATTCCACCTCACACCTACCTATTGAAAGCCCTGGTGGATTAGTATTGCTCTGGTCTACTTCTGTCTAAACGAAATGGGTTAGCAAAGGGCTGTTATTTAAATGATTCACGCCTGAGGACAGCTACCCTGGACACACCTCCACTGCTGGGAGATTTCACCACCCAGCATAGCTTGCTATTTATTGACATTTCTCAAGCACACTTGATTTAGAACTGTTAAAATGTTCCCAAATCTTAGTAAAAATCAGCCAAGTGAAGTCAGACGTGGTATTTAAAATGCTTGAGCTGGTCTGACCAGGCAAGGAATACATTCTTCGTTATTTTCAGCACCTAAAGCTCAGACACCTCCCACTTTCCATCGTAAAATTTCAATTCCTTTAACAAGAGTTAATAAAAACAGGGTTTGGTTGTGGTTTTTTTTTTTTTTTTTTCTTTTAAAATAATCTTAAAAGAATGGAGCTTTTTTTATTTACTATCATTTATCTCTTTTTTAAGCACTCCAGGAAAAAAATGAGATTTTGCTGTAAGGATATTTCAAGGAACTGGGAACTTATATTAAAATATGCTCCTTAAAGCAATAAATAGCTATGAAAGGTTGCATTTAATTATAAGAAGATGAGTAGAACATTCCTGGTCAACCCACTTTCATTCTGTTAAGAACCTGGATAGAGTTCATATGACTGCTGAAGGGGATATATTTGCAGAATAAGAGTAAAGAAAGTCAGGGCTTTTTGTGAAATATTGATGCAATTCATGTCTCAAAATGTTTCTGAATCCCACAATATAATTCTCTGAAGTGTCATTTTTTTTGTATCAGTGAACCAGTTGAGTCAGAAATGAGACTTCTCTAACCTTTGTCTACTTTTAGTGTCACATTCTGTTTAAATCTTTCTGAGGTGTTTAAACACTTAGATAAATATGATTTCTCTTCCATTTTCAGGAAGCTCGAATTGGAAGTGCCAAAATATTATGATATAAGTTGTTCTTAAGGGACTTTGGCCTAAAAGTGCTATTGGCAAAGTAGAAAATATCTGAAAATCTGTTTTCATGTAATTTTCTCTCCCATTTCAGTGGTCAAAGATTTGGGAATTCAAATACTTCAGGTACATTTCATATCACTATTTAAATTTCAGTATTTTTAGAACCTTAGAAATAATGTTTTTGAGGTACAGAAGCCTACGTTTGAACAACACCTTGTAGAAATATTCTGGATCCACCAATTATTACACTGTGTCAAGTATTAGTCTAATTCTTATTGGTTTAGACTGTATTCATCTCTTCTTTCCTGCCAGGAATGAGGTTCAGATGTATATTTCATGTTGAAGCAAAACTCTTATTGCCTGTATATCATAATAGGCTATACACAGTGAAAGGAAAAGCAGCTAGATAATTGATTCTCAAGTCACTTATCAGCATACCAAATGCTGGGACCTGTTTCCACATTTATTTTTTTCAGCCATAGATTAAAAAAAAAATAGATGGAATGCTGATTCTGTGAGAGTTTCTGTATTGATTACTGATGCAACACATATCTGTTATGATTATCTATCTATCTACCAATATTTGTGTATAAAAAAAACCAATAAAAAGATACATATACAAGTATATATAATTAAGGTATCCAATGTAATAACTGTTTCTGCTTTTTCCCTTCTTTTTCAATTTTCTCCTTATTTCATTAGACAAATACTCTATCATACAAGAACACAACAACCAATATGCATTGCACAGTTCAAGTGCCACATATAAGTTAGTAATCTACATGCAAAAGTTGACAAAGTGCCAAGTATTATCATCTTCTATGATAAATAATGACTGTACAAGTGTTTGTCCCTGAATCATAAACTCTTGCTGTCATATTTGATATTGAAAAAGCTGGAAAGTTGCAGTTTATGAGAAGCAATGTGGCATATGTGTAGAGAATATACATCCTGTATCCTTTGATTTATTAATTAGAAAATTTGGTTGTGGGGTTTTTTTTCCCATGAATTTCAATTTTGTCAAACCTTTAGGATCTGAAGCAATGATTCATGACCCTGAAATCTTTAGATTAGTTCTAGCTTCAGATATCTAAAATATTGAATACAGGAATTTGCCTTCTTTTATGTGAATCATTAGAAATGAAGTTATCATCTAACGATAGAACTAACAGCATTTCTTTATGATTTTTAAGAGAATGTTGATATACATTATTCTCATGAGGCTGTAAAAACACCACTTGAATTTGAGTGAACAGAAAAAAACAGCCTACTTCACTCTGGAGGCTGACCAGGGTGGGATTTGAAACATGAAGAGTCCACTGTCCATCTCCCCCCTTGCTTCCTGAATAGAAGCAACAGGAATCATCCATGTGTTGGATCAAGAAAATAAGAAATCAGTCAGATTTACACTATAGGCACTGAATTCAGACTTTACAGGCATCTCTCTGACTATAGAAGGAGCCAGCTAACAGCCACAGCATGCATAGGCTGAATTACTCATTGACTTAAGCCAATGTGAGAGGCTGAATGTTTTACCTTGCCAGCAACTGGAGATCTGTTTGTTGCTTGCATCTATAGTTTTCATCATTTTAAGCAACTTTCTTCTGTTCCCTGGAAAAGCCCAAACTTTATTTCTCTTGTTAAAATACTTACAGTTTAGTAATACAGCCTGAGTCTCTCCTGAACATGTGTAACCTGCAATTTTCTGAGTTTTGCAGCTTAGCTGAATTCCACAGAGCTTTCTCGGAGGTGGCAAAAGGGGATATTCCAGAGAGCAGGGCACGCATACTGCCAAATTTAAAATTGTTTCTCCAAGGCATGGACAAGCTACAGCTTTCTGCCAAATGACTGTATGATTAACACAAAGCAAGCAATGTATTTTTTCTCTAGACTCATACTGAAATTTATCCTTTTCTGTCTGTCAAAACACAAACCCAAACAACCGAAAATAGTCTCAGACAGACATGTGAAAAATATGTCAGGAAAAAAGTCTTAAATGTTTGGCCAAGTTTTATAGAAGGTCCTAAAAATAAAGACTTACAAAATCTTAAATAATGTGAGTATAGACAGTTCTGTCATCCATCTCCTTCTTATCCTCAAAATTTGAATTTTAGTGGGACCATTTTTTTTTATTTTCTTTCTCAAAATTATTAGAATGCTCATTTAGTGAAAGGAGCAAGGTGAGGAAGAAATAGAAAATAGAAAAATATGTAATTTTTTGCATTATCACAGATAATAGAAAGAAGGCAACAGATTGTGACAAAGATTTCATCTCATCACAGCCATGTTCACATGCGGATGTGTCCATTCCTGTTTGATATTCTGAATGATCAAAATTTTTAGAAAGGAAGTAAATGTCCCTGTAAATCGGCATCTCATGTTTATGCTTAATCTAAAGTTTCTTCATATACTTTATCTAATATTAAATATCTAACATTGCAAAGAAAAGGTGATTCATTTCCATCAAAGAATGACTTTTTCATTTGGAACTATTAATTTAAAAGCAGAGTAGCCCTGATTTAGGGGAACAAATCTCTGCTTTGTTTAAAAAAAAAAGAAAAAAAAAGAAAAAAAAAAACAAACAGAGAAAAAAATAAATAAAAAAGAAACTCAGATCCTTCTATTAAGGAGCTAAGGAAAAAACAGACTGAAAGTACCTAGAGTTTGTAAAAGATATCCTTTCTCCCATTCTTTTGTGATTTATTTCCTATAAGCTGTGTTCAGGTACAATACAATTTTTGCTATTGTTTTAATAAATCAGAACTATCAGTTCATGTCAACTCTGATTTACCAAAACTCACAAACTCTTCAGGTTTGAACCTAATGACTATGTTCCTATCAGTAAAATAAATAGAACCAGGACACAGATTTAAACCCTGAGCATTTTCTTTGCTCTTTAATAGTGAGCTCTTGCCTCTGGCATTGTTTTGGCTTGTGTGAACTAGCACTCTTCCAGGTAATGTTTAGGCCATTGATGGTTCCCAGCAGGCAGGATGGAAAAAGCCACTGTATTCTGGTGAGAAAGACAGCTGTGACGTGCCAGTAATCCTTAATGCTGGAGAATGAGCCTATTTTATTTAATAATATAGCTGCACCTAGTGAAACTCTGGATGCTCACAGTAACTCTGGCTCTAGTACCTTACCATCCTGGACATAAATCTAAGAGCCGACTAGCTCTTATTTCTAACCCTAGCAGAAATACTGTGGAGGTCATAAGTTTTACTGAACACTCATGTCCTCATGGGTCCTTAGCTTTCCCATATGCAGTTTCTTGGGACTTAAGGAACCAAAGAGCCAAGAAGTAGCCATAAACATAGCATTTCCCATAATACACTCTCACTTTTTCCACAAAGAAGCCCCAAGCAGTCGGTGTTCATGAGTGTGTAGCGGTAAACTACCCCCCTAATTACACACTAGTGTCCTGCTGTACCTCTAGGGCCTCCACAGAAACCATCTGGAGCAGTTGTTTGTGGCCTCCAGTTGTGCCTAGGCTCTTGCGTCTTATTTTGTGGTTTGAATTAAAAGCGAGCCACAGAGCTCAGAGATGACTGAGTGATCTCTTGGAAGAATCAACTGGATGTATCCAAAGTTTTTGGTATTTAATAGGGTATAAATAAATAGCCTTAAACCTAATCATTAAAACTTACTGAAATAGTTAAGTTCATTAGTTGGTATCGGCAACATCAAATGAACAAAAATTTGGGTTGTGGTACATTTGCAAGGTTGTAATCAGTGGAAATAATAATTAAACAAAAAACCCTCAAATGGTAATACTTAGCTTTTTGAAGCAGTTATAAATGTGTTTTTAAAATAAACCAATATTTGGAAACTAGTAATGACTTAACTTTGTCTGCATCCATTGTTCAATAATATATTTAAGTAAGTCTTACTGTACAGTATGTAAATAGAATTGTAATATGCGTGGTACTATATTTTTCTGTTTGATTGTAGTACTCATAATCTGTACCTTTGGGAAACAATACCTTTAATATCAGTCAGGACCATAACTTTACAAGCTGTAAAAAAAACCCAAATCATAGTCAATTTATTCCTAGGAGAGTCACCATAAAAAAACAAACAAGGCTTTTTTAATGTTTTCCCCCCTGTCTTTTTGCTGCTAGCTGACTCTACAGATATCACATATATTGTTTTCATTTCTGTACATTGTAACCCACCTGAGAGTTCATAAAACATGTGCATGTTCCTTGTAATTCAGCAAACTCAGTAAATGGTAGAAATATATTAAGTTTGCACATCCCTAGTAGAACTATTAGGGAATAAGAAACAATGACCCATACAAGAAGTCAGAATTCAATAGGGATATAAAGTAGATTGATCATAGTAAAAGAAACCTTCCAGAAGAAAATAATACAGTATTCAACTTTTTTAGGTCTCAAGGTAGCTGCCTAGGCAGTTGAAACCACAACCACAGCTACTTTTTTTTTTTATTATTAATATTATTTAAATACATATTTACATAAACTTTGTGACAGTAATTTTTTCTCATGGACAGTAAGAGTTGCAACAAACTTTTTTCCAAGTATCTGCTAGTGGCTAAACAAATGCCATATGAAATGAAAACCATTTCATTTGTGAGATGAATTTTGGAGTTATCCAAGTCTCTACATGGGGAATATAGATATAGGAAAATATTCTCCTTATTTACATGCCTCTGTCAGATGCATAAAGTTAGCTGAAATGGACTTGGGCTATAATAGCACTTTGTCTTTTTCCAGCTGAGGCTGAAAAGAGATAGATCAACATTAGGGACATTCCATTTTTTCCCCAATGTGTAGCGGAGTAACCAGCCATTGCCATGGCATAAAATCTGATCCCTTCCTGCAGTACATATAGATTCTTTAATTATCTGGCTCTTTGTTCTGTTCTTAGTTCTACATGGAAGAACTTTCAATATATGAAAAAAATATTTAAAATTTATAACAACATTTTCTTCCCTACGATATTCTTCTATTAAAAAATAATTCTGACAAGATTTTCATATAACCCTGTGACCAGTGGTTCTTTCTGTGATTCTAGGCCTTTAAAGGTATCTAGCTAGAAGGAAACACTAGCTGTGTGGATGTAGGTGATAATTAGATGAGCTGAAGCTCAGTCTGTGAAGTCTAATCTTAGATTTTATATCCATAAAATTCACTGAGTAGCACTAATTTTCAGAAGAGGTAAATTCCAAGCAGCCCCTAATGAATTTGGTGGATAATGTTTGATAATATTGCAGCACCATTAAAAACAATTAAATATGACATTAATGTTTTAACACCACAGAGAATTACTATCCCTGCACACACACACACACACACACACACACACACACAAATCCAAACCAAAAAAAACAACAACCAAAACAAACCATCCAACCAAACAAGCAAACAGAAAAATTCTGTGGTGTTAGACTGAGTTAGGTACTTAATAAATAGACTGAAGCTATTCTTCATAAGATGCACTAATATATCTCAATTTTCTGTCCATCATTGCTGATATATGCCCATATCTGTTTAAGTACATTAAATTAGTCATCAATAGTAACTTGAAGAACTTATTAAGATCCAGGTGTTTAATCATCATTTTGGCTTATAAGATTTTGTGAAACCTTGAGATAAAAATACTCAGCCTGTCAGCATACTGATAAATACTTAACTTATTTACTGCCTTTTTCAGATCACTTCAGGAAGGAGTAAACATCATTATATCCTTTGAGAAGCAAGGTAGAATGACTGGCTGAACAACAACCAACAGGTGAGAATCCAGGGTCTCCCAAAACAAAGGTAATACTTTTAATCTAGAAAATTACAGCAATGCTGTTCCCATTTGCCTAGAAGGAGTTGCTCTTTATGTGCAAATTAAAATTTGGTCTAGTAATTATGGTCCACAAGTGAGTTGGATAGGAAGTATAAAGTTTGGTATATTGACTGCCTTTGCCCAGCCCTATTCCTGGGATTCTATCACCTGGGTCCCACCCGATACATCTGTGCTGTTGAATAAGGAGAGTCATGAAACAAGCTTGGCTCCTTAAGTCCACACTACTTGTCACCTCACTGTATAAGTCTATTTAGGACTGCTCCAACTTACATTCTTTAAGATACTATCTGGACATTGTTAGGGAATAGTTTACTTCCTAAAACTCTCCAAAAGGCAGTGGGGTGGACACTACACCATGTTTGGTACCCTGCAACCTCTGCAATGATCAGATGCTCCTTCAGAAGACAATTTTTGCAGCCTCAATCATCCCATGTTCTTTCATGTGCATCCCAGGTCATGTAACACACACTTCCAATTTTATTCTGCCACTGTTCAGCGGAACAAGATAATGCAAACTTTTTATTTCAGACATAAAGAGCCAACAAAATAGCATAAACAACTAGGACATAGGGAAATCCCATTAGAACAGCTAGGGGAAAAAGATAGGGCAAATCCATTTTAGGAAGGGCTTAATCAATGTGCCAAGGATTGGACCCTGATCTTTTATTTAGCAGCATACACATAGCCAAAGTCTCCTAAACCAAAAATTCTGATCACAGAGACACTAATGAAGATACAAAGGAGATTTTAACTCCCTTACTTGGATGACTAACATAAATTCAGATTTTATCAAATGTGAATAATCCTGCATTACTCATTTCGTTACCGAGTTTATAATGGACAATTGTGCTTAAAGGAAAAAAAAAAATACTGCAGTTTAACAAAAGCCTAGCAAAAACTATCCTATGTAATTATCTTTTTATAGACTTGCTTTATGTGGAGAAGAAGGACACTTCCTCTCTTCTTAATGACTTTTTTCTATAACAAATATTTGTCAAGGGAAAAGAACGGTAATACTTTTGCTACCCTCCCATTCAGTGTTTAACACCTACAGCATCAGGTTTTGCATCTTCTCTCAAAGTCAGTATGAAGGTCTTAGCTGCCCCTTTCACTAGATTTAAAATTTTACACTGACCCTCTAAATGCCTTGTCAGCTAATCTGTAGGGTATTGGACTGTCGTGGGCCTAAAGGAATAATCAATTTCAAGAATGAATTACTTAGGAGATGAAGAGCGCAGCCCAAAAAATTCAGTGGTTTGCTGCACTACCATACCAAAGGCCTGATACTGTAGTGTACAATGAGGAACTTGGTCTTTTATTCATTTTTCTGCAATTATGTGACTTATTGTCTGTATCCTGCCATTCAGATTGTTGGGGTTTTTTGGTCCACTTGTCAAACCCTTAGGATAAAATATTATTTTACAGGTATATAAGCACATCTATAAACTCCTTTGAAGATTCATATATCATGGGAGCTTAAAATAAAGCAGCCTGTATCTTCTCTTGGGTGAGGACAGATGAAGTTGACATTATAGTGGGTGCCTGCTATAGGCTGTCTGAGCAGGAAGAACAGGCGGATAAGGCCCTCTGGAGACAGATAGGAGCAGCCTCACCTTCACAGGCCCTGGTCCTCATGGGGGACTTAGGCCACCCCAATATCTGCTGGAGGGACAGCACCACAGGACATAAGCAATCCAGGAGGTTCTTAGAGTGCACTGATGATAAATTCCTCTCTTCAAAGCTCTGCTTCGAAGAGTCACAATAGATAAGGCCCTGGAAGGATGAGTGGCCCAAGAAAGTTGGTTAATATTCAAGGATCATTCACTCCATGCTTAAGAGTGGTCCATCTCAACAAATATGAAGTCAGGCAAAAATGCCATAAGGCCTGTGTTGATGAACAAGTTGCTCCTGGCCAAACTCAAAACCAAAAGCAAGCATACAGAAGGTGGAAGCAAGGATGGGTAACTCGGGAGGAATACAGAAATGTTTTTCCAGAATCCAGGGATGAAGTTAGGAAAAGCTAAAGTCCAAATGGAATAGACTCTCTCGAGGAATGTCAAAAACAACAAGAAGGGCTTCTCTAAGTGCATAGGTGACAAAAGGAGGGCTAGGGAAAATGTGAGATGGGGACCTGGTTACATAGGACATGGAAAAGGCTGGGGTATCGAATGCCTTGTTTGCCTCAGTCTTTACTAGCAAGACCAGCCTTCAGGAAACCCAGGCCCCAGAGACCAGATGGAAATGTGGAGTAAGGAAGACATACCTTTGGTGGAATAGGATCAGGTTAGAAAATACCTAAGCAAATTGGACTTCCATAAGTCTATGAGCCATGATCGGATGTGCCCATGAGTACTGAGGGAGCTGTCTGATGTCGTTACAATGCCACTCACAATATTCTTTGAACAAACATGTTGACTGAGAGAGGTGCCTGAGGAGCGGAGGAAAGTGTGTCACTCCTATCTTCAAAGATGGCAAGAAGGAGGACCCAGGGAACTACAGACCAGTCAGAGCCACCTTGGTCCCACAGAACGTGATGGAACAACTAATCCTGGAAAATAGTTACAGGTATGTGAAGGACTAGAAAGTGATCAGTAGCCAGCATAGATTCACAAAGGGGAAGCCATGCTTGACTAACCTGATAAACTTCTATGATTAAACAACTGACTTGGTAGATAAGGCAAGAGCAATGAATATTGTCTACCTTGACTTCAGGAAGACTTTTAACAGTATGTCCCATAAAATTCTCATAGAGAAGCTTATGAAGTATGGGCTACATGAGCAGTTAGTGAGGTGGACTGAAAACTGGCTGAATGGCCAGGCCCAGAGGGTGGTGATCAGTGGTACAAAGTCTGGTTACAGATCAATAACTAGCCATGTACACATGGGTCTATACTGGGTCCAGTTCCGTTTATCATTTTCATAAATGATCAGGATGATGGGGCAAAATGTTCCCTCAGCAGGTTTGCAGATGACACCAAACTGGGAGGAGAGGCTGATACACCAGAGTGTCGTGCTACTGTCCAGAGACAACTTGACAAGCTGGAGAAGGGACAGGGATCTCATGAAGCTCAACAAGGGGAAGTGCAACATCCTGCAGCTGGGGAGGAACAACCTCATGTATATGCTGGCGGTCACCCAGCTGGAAAGCAGCTTTGCAGAAAAGGCTCTAGGGGTCCTTCCGGACATTGAGTTGAACAGGAGACAGCAATGTGCATTTGCAGCAAAGAGGGCTAATGGTATCCCAGGCTGCATTAGGAGTGTTGCCAGCAGGTCAAGAGACGTGATCCTTCACCTCTACTCAGCACTGGTGAGGACACATCTGGAGTACTGTGTCAGTCATGGACCTCCCCCCAGTGCAAAAGAGACATGGGCATACTGGAGAGAGTCCAACAAAGGCCCATGAAGATGGTTAAGGGACTGGAGCATCTCTCCTATGAGGAAAGGCTAAGAGAGCTGGGACAGTTTAGCCTAGAGAAGAGAAGGCTCCGGGGGATCTTACTAATGTACATAAATACCTGAAGGGAGGGTGTAACAGAAGACGGAGCCAGGATCTTTTCAGCAGTGCCCAGTGACAGGACCAGAGGCAATGGGCACAAAGGGAAACACAGGAGGCTCTGTCTGAACGTCAGAAAACACTTTTTTACTGTCAGGGTGACTGACCACTGGCACAGGTTGTCTGGAGAGGATGTGGAATCTCCCACCGTGGAGATATTCAAAACCTGTTTAGACATGGTCCTGGGCACCTGGCTCTAGGTGGCCCTGCTTGAGCAGGGGGGCTAGACAAAATGACTTCAAGAGATTCCCTTCCAACCTCAACCAATCTGTGATTCTGTGAATCTCAGCCATAAACACAGAACATATCATACATATATTTTGTTTTTTCATCATATTAAAGAATGAATATTTGTCAATGAACCTGCATTTTAAATAGTTATAGCTTTACAATTTCACCTGCCTTGAAAATAATTTTATTTTACAGAGACTTGGTGTCAAATCTCTTTAATTCACATAGCAGGGCAGAAGATTATTGATAGACAGTGGCACTCCAAACCTATTGACACTATGTTGAAGTAACAATCTCAAGTTACACATAAATACTTTTTCTTGGACTCTACAGTTCCAAGACACATATTTTATGGCCTGCATCCACTAATATCAATCTGCATGACATAAATCATCTTCATACCGTGTTGCATAGGAGAGTCAAATGTCAGCAGTGTGGGACACCAGAGTACTATAATGCTATCACACAATAAAATGTGATGCACTTCTGTTAGTGTTGCCTATAGTCTCAGGGTTAGTACAAATATGAACTGTACAATATGTTAGGCAATCCTTGATCAAGATTCTTTAACAAGGCATAGCACTGAGTGATCTCTGTTATAAAGTTTGCAGAACTAACCCAAATTTCCAGAATCCTCATATGTTATAAAATCAGAGATGCCTAAACCAAACAAAGGTTTGAGGTACCAGATGTAGTGCGGAGAAGAAATATGACCAGTCTGGCCTTTTTGATCAGTTGTCTTTCTGTAAATATTTGGCCAATAATACTGCAATTAGCTTTAAACTGGGGAAGGCAGAGGGTATGAAGGAAGAAGGAGGAAAAAGCTCTCTACTTTTTTGTTGTTGTTGTTTGGTTGTTTTTTTTCTTGTTTTCTTCAAATGAGAATGCTCTTAGTCAGCATCAGGTTTAAGAATACCTTTTCATTAGTGATCATGAAATGTGACAAGCACTTACTGGCTGTCTTTGAACTTTACAATTGAGAGAGACATACCTTTTCCTGTATTTGACACAGAAAGCCTCTTATTCCCATTTAAGAAAGAATCAGTTAGATCTTTCCGGGCTTGCAATGATATGTCGCACAGTTTTACTGGCTATTAAATCTTCCACATCAGCTCACTGAGTCATAAAACATTTGACTGGAAGTAGGTCTCAACTTTTGCTTCTTTTCTTAATTTTTCTCTTTCTAACCTTCTTACAACACAGCATTTATGAAGCCTCTTCATGGCTTTTTCTCTACGTGATATGAATTAATAGTTTGTGTCATTTCTTTTTCTTAATATTTATTAAAAAAAAATCTGTACTGGTAGATCTTTTTTTTTTTCTTTTTTCACTTGTAAGAAACATAAACCCCTGAAAATTCTGTAAGAATACAAAGAATCCCCCCCAAAATGTAAAATGTTAAATTTTCATAACCATCACTATTCATGGCATAGGAAAAGACGGATCAAAGTTGATTATTCCTCTCTATCCTAAAATGCTTGGGGTATTGACAAACATTTAAAAGCACTCTAAAATTTTTATTTCCAATGAAATTATGTGGTTTTTTTCATTTTTACAGAGAACCCAATCTCACTTTAAAAAACCCTTGGGGGAGGGCAGTGTTTTGGTTTGGTTTCATTTGGTTTGGTTTGTTTTTACTGCCAATCCATATCATTTTTCTATTTTTATGCCTTGGAAAAATGGGAAACCAAACAAGCAAACAGATTTTTTTTGTATATAATTATTGTTTCTTTCTGCAGGATTGCTAAATGCATTTAGAGAAAAACTAATGTAAACAGTGGATTCAGCTGCCAAACCAGGTAGGTTTCTCTGACTGAAAACTGATTCCCCTAAGCCTTCTCACTCTTTTTTATAAGTGCATCTGGAAGTAAGAAAATATATTTATAAATTTGTATTTTTGTTTTTTTATAAATGAAAAAAGGAAAATATCAAAGAGAGAAAAAGAATTAATTAGAATAAATTCCCACTGAGCAGAGAGGTATCAATGACATGGTTTGTCAATATATTCCTACATTTGAATGATATTGAAAGCAAATGCAGCTTCAAAATATCCCTGTCATTCTTAGATATTGATTTGCCAACGTAAATGTTTATTATTGCTGAAACAGCCTGAAGGTTGGGGTTTTTGGGGGTTTTTTGTTTTGTTTTTTGGTTTGTTTTTTTTTTTTTTTAAATGGTACTGTTGGAACAATTACAGGAGGTAAACTGAAAAGAACCCAAATTACCGTCACTTTTTAGAGACTTACTGGTAACATTTAAAATACAGAAACAGGTCTGGATTTCTTGATTCAAAATATTAATAGATTAGAAAAGGATAGCCATAATAAAATTGAAATTTGTTAAGTTTATCCTAGGTACATTGTGTCATTCAGAAATCATCCTAAAATACAACACTAATTTGTGCTTCAGGGCATATAAGGGCTGAAATCTAGAGTTCACTTAGAATTTGGGTTAAAGTACTTCAAAATTTAACTCATGAAAATAACCTCTTTTTTATTTTTACTATCAATTTTTTTTCTCCCCTCTCAACCCTTCCTTTGCATGTACACACTTTCTCTCACACACACACAAACACATGCACACATGTATGCAGAGTACATGGGCAGTCAGAGTTTAGTTACAGCTGGTAATTCAGTGCATTTAGAAATTATTTTGAATGCTATGGATCAGTTTCCAAAGAAATCAAAATAGCGACATATAGTTTTAATTTTCAGAACTCATTCCTTTTAAAACCACTGAAATCTGATTTTCCTTTGTGGCAACCGTTAACTTTAGCAACATCAAAACACGTCGAGAAAGAAAAATCGCAAAACATGTCTTTGAAATATTATGGTGAAATGTAACAGTGAAAAAGTTATCTGAAACCATAAAGGTCAGAGCTTAACAAAGTATTGAATTTGACTAAGAGTTCCTTAGGAAGCATCGAGGTTAAAATGAAGGCTGACTGAAATATGTTGGAGTTGAACTCCATGATCCTGATGGGTCCCTTCCAACCTGAGATATTCTATTCAATTCAATTCGATTCTATTCTATTTGATTCAATTCGATTCTCTGTATAGAGTTGAAATATTTTGTAATGAGTGAAGTGGAAATGAATTGTGGCAAAATTTAAAGAAGTTATTTTCAAAACACTAGCTACATAGCTGTCCTGGTTTCAGCTGGGATAGAGTTAACTGTCTTCCTAGTAGCTGGTACGGTGCTGTGTTTTGAGTTCAGTATGAGAAGAATGTTGATAACACACCGATGTTTGCAGTTGTTGCTCAGTAGTGTTTAGGCTAAAATCAAGGATTTTTCAGCTTCTCATGCCCAGCCAGCGAGAAAGCTGGAGGGAGACACAAGAAGTTGGCACAGGACACAGCCAGGACAGCTGACCCAAACTGGCCAACGGTGTATTCCATACCGTGTGACGTCCCATCTAGTTTAGGAACTGGGAAGTGGGGGCGGGGAATCGCCGCTCAGGGACTAGCTGGGTGTCGGTCGGTGGGTGGTGAGCAATTGCCCTGTGCATCATTTGTACATTCCAATCCTTTTGTTATTGCTGTTGTCATTTTATTAGTGTTATCATTATCATTATTAGTTTCTTCTTTTCTGTTCTATTAAACCGTTCCTATCTCAACCCATGAGTTTTACTTCTTTTCCCCAATTTTCTCCCCCATCCCACTGGATGAGGGGGAGTGAGTGAGCGGCTGCGTGGTGCTTAGTTGCTGGCTGGGGTTAAACCACGACAATAGCTTAAATCTTAATAATTTGAAAGTGGAGCTAGGGTCTACCTGGAAATGTTCTTGCAGATAATAAAGAAAATTAAAGATTATAAAAGGAAAATGTGTTAGTTTGGTAAAAATTACATGAGAATCTAGTGGTATTTTGCATTCATCTAGACTTATCATTTGACTACAGATTTATCAAAAAAATGTTATTTTAAGTGTGCTTGAAATTTATGATTGCTAATATTTATTAAACTCTTGATTTTTAGGTTCAACCCCTAAAAATTTAAATGCAAATTTGAAGTAGGTAGCAGATCTGCATATGAACAACAAACAACAAGAAACAAAATGTGATCTATCTTTATTGCTAAAATCAAAATTAATTCCAAAATTAGGCAAGCATTCTCATACTTGCCATTCACCAAGACAGAAACAAGATGAATAGCAGTTCTTCTGACATCACCTTGAGAAAAAAGTCAAGCAAGTAATTCTTTAATATGCTTTTTATCTTCAAATTGTCTAATTTGCATATTATTAATTAAGTATAGATGGTGCATATCCCCCACAATAAACTTACGATACCATATTCCATTAGCTTAAGGTAGTTTTATTGGCATTTACACTAAAGTGGCATTAAATCATAACATTATTCAAAATGAACATGTTTAAAAAATTGTAAAGCTTAAGCAACTATCCTTATAAAATATCTTATGCATTCCAAGCATTAAAAAAATCTTTTCCTCTACTCAGTCAAAACACATTCCAATCCTAGCAAATACGTACATCACATTTTTGTCCCACTTCTTCATTAGCAAAAAACCCAAATACTTTCTATGACAAGAATAAAATCACTTTCTATTGTGTTTGTTAACATTTTTTAAAGTTTTTCTCCAAGTTATAAGCCAAAATTCTTTCGTTACTTTTAAGTTTACTTTCCTTACTATTAAGTTAACCAGCACACACAAAACAGTGCATATGGTATGTATCTTCACTTCAGATGTGGTATTTCCAAGCTGCACCATTATTCTTGTCACTGGAGTGGGATGCAATACAAAAAAAAGAAAACTGTCATCTTCTAAATTACCAATGCCATTATTTTCATACCCAAATTCTTCCTGAAGACCTTCTTGGGGTGCTTCTAATTTGGAACAACATGGTTTTAGTTGGTGGAATGCAATGAGAGTATAAACTTGTGTTATGGCTGAAGATGCAGAAATAAGGTCATTAGCATATAGATGCAATAAATTTTACATCAAGGGCAAATCAGCTTTCAGATGGCTGTTTTACGCTGTTAAAACATTCTCCCCAGGATCCAGATTACTCAATATTCTTGACACTTAATCAAGGTTGGCCAGCATACAGCAAGCAAGCCTAAGTAAAATATGTATCCCAGCAATATTTTAGCTTAACACTATCTTCTGTTACCTTCAGCTTTTCAATCTCTCAGCTTTTCTAGGTTACAGGCAGTATTTGATCATTTTCAGCATATTTCCATATCCTATTCTTTTTTTAAAAAAATACTTTCGTAGTTAATTAAATAAGGTACAGCATTAGGTCCAACCAGAATATGAAAGCATAGAGCACAAATTGTCAGGAAATAGTAATTTTAAAAAACAAAGTGAAAGAAGATCCCATACATTGTGTGGAAATAAATCCCTTTGAACTAAAATTAAAAAGGAAGAAGAAGAAGAAGAAAAGGCAGACGATAAGAATTTCATAATCCCCAGGTAAAAGACAATGTGACTGTTACCACACAAAAAAGTCCAGATCACAGCAGGACCTAGAAATCAAGCTAAAGGTTCATTGCTTGAGTTTTACCTAGAATGAATGTTGCACAGAGACTTTATTAATTTCCATGTTTTTTCATCCCAATATGAATAAGAACTTTTTAAGGCCATGGGCATGTCTATAGTATGCAATAGTGTTCAGTGCTGGGACTTTTGAGAGGGTGGTATAACTATGTTTACACAGTGCAGCACAGTATAAAGATGATAACACAGTTCTCTACATCAGTGCAGTATTATTACTACCTTATTTACTTTGAGATTAAATAGCTCAGCCTATTCTGCTTCTAACTCTAGAAGTACTGGTGGCATTACTTTCAGGATCTCTGCATTAAGATTGTGAAATACAGACAGACGATTAAATTAAAAAAGTGATCTCTTCCCACTGCATTCAGCTACCCTTTTTTTTCTCTTTCATTCAGTCAATGTCTCTAACAAGAAGGACATAATTTCATGCCCATTTATAACGGCATCTCTCTTTCTGTCCTTTCTCTAGGTTTTCACTCAAGTTTACAGCCTTTCTAACTTTCATTTTCCTCACAGATATTGGGTACATCTTGGCTGTATTTTGCTCACTCCCAGACCTGAGAAGCTCTTCGTGTTCCTCATTTCTTTTTCTCACTTCAGAACAAATCTAGAGAGCAAAAGGAACTTGTGTACCATTATTGCTTTCACAGGTCAGTATTATGGGTCAATACATTTGACGGTGATAGCAATAGTCAACTAAACAATCAGGCTGTAGAGAGGGTAAATTTTCATTGTGCTAACAACAGTTTGGTCTGAAGTTGTAAACACAGACAGATGAGTCCATCATTATTCATCAGAATTTTGCCTTAAATTTAATGTCTCAACTTTCCACATGGGAAATTTCTCTTTATCAACTCCAAAATACATCTACAGAATAAAAAATGTCAGCAGAAATTTTCTGCTGTTTCTCTAAAGCTAATAAAAATTATGACCAAAATGATTCTCAATAAAATTTTAGATAAAGTCAATGAAAACTTATATCTTTTCAACAAGTCTGGAAAATACCTAAAAACCCTGCAGTTAACAAGAAAACTTCATCCAAAGTTATAATCTGGTTTAATTTCTTCCAAAGATAGATGGTGCTTCTTGATCAAAAGCTCCTTTTTTGTTTTCACTTTTGTTCTACTGTTCAAAAGCATTAGATCTACAGAACCTAGAACTTAACTTCTCAAAGAGTTTGATTTTATCTCAAATGTATCTTGCTTCAAAGAAATTAAAGACAGTGCATAGTGTAAATATTTAAATTGAATTTAGAATTTAAGTTCTGATTTCATCGCACTAATTCTTTCCAATACAGAGATCTACTGTAAGGCTCTTCAAATGTCCAATTTTTCAGCCAGCAGAAACAGGGATCAGGGTAGGAAACAGGCATTTAAGATTTAAGACATAAAAAGAAGTGCAAAAATATTTGTGTTGAAACTAAGCCTACAGTACTAATTTCTATCTTAACATGTTCTTGTATGAATGTATGTCTTCATAGGTTATATTCAGCTTTGTGTAAACTTTTGTTTAAGTGTAAAACCTTAGATGACTTGACCTTCAGCTTTGAATTTACAAATGTTGAGATTACATATTTTTTATTTTCATATGTTTTAATCCACTCAACGTGCTAAGATAGTCTTGCAAAAAAAAAAACCAACAAAAAACAAACAAAAAAATCCACAAACAAATTCTTCCAAAATGCAGTGATTTCTGTAAAAAGTAGGTAACAAAAAAAAACAAACAAAAAAAAAAACAAAAAACAAACAACCAAAAAACCAAACCCAAACCAACAAACTGACCTCTTGTTTTATAGCTAGGAGCCGTACCACACAGCTATAGACAAAACTTTCTGAATCATTTAGAAATGTCAGTACTTTGCTATTAGGAACTTTTATTGTGGCTGCAGACAGCAGTTGGTGTCTTAAGACTTGGTTGTGTGTTAGCTTTACAACAAATCATGCTGAAAATATTTTAATATGGCTATGTGTAACTACTGGTTTAATTTTGGAAGATAAAGGTGAAAAAATGTAACTAACTCCTCTGCTCATAAACAGTATTCCAGCTGTTATCCCACTGATGTTTCAAGTATTTTCATGTAAATTTATGTTTAGATTTTGAATGACAGCAAAAATCTTCACAGATGGCATAGGTCTCTAATTTCCCTAACCTTGTTTCAGATAAGATCTTAGTTCTAGACATAAAACAGTTTAATTACTCTAGAAATAAGATGCATATTTGCATGTGATTTAAAACATATCAACAAGCATTGGCATACTGAAGTGCAGAGCATCATATTTCTTGGAAGTCTTACACTTAGTCCATTCAAGGGACAGATCTCTCATCCATATCTCCGTTGAGATAGTACCAAAGTTTTATCTTTTAGGTCTTTTATCATTTAATGGAATCTGTCACCCAGAGTTAAGTACTTAGGATCCCTGGACAAATCACAATTCCTAGTGATCAAAGGCAGGAGCCAGAAAAACTAAGTTGGTGAACAAAGACATCAGCTAGAGTAGAGTAGGAGAGTCTGGAGGAAAAAGAATGGGAGAGCAAGCCACGAAGATGATCAGAGGGCTGGAGCCCCTCTCCGATGAGGACAGGCTGAGAGAGTTGGGGTTGTTCAGCCTGGGGAAGAGAAGGCTCCAGGGAGACCTTATAGCAGCCTGCCAGCACCTAAAGGGGGCCTGCAGGAAAGCTGGGGAGGGACTTTTTACAAGGGCTTGTAGTGATAGGACAAGGGGTAGTGGCTTTAAACTGAAAGAGGGAGGATTTAGATTAGCTGTAAGGAAGAAGTTGTTCACTGTGAGGGTGGTGAGACAGTGGCACAGGTTGCCCAGAGAAGTTGTGGCTGCCCCATCCCTGGCAGTGTTCAAGGCCAGGTTGGATGGGGCTTGGAGCAACCTGGTCCAGTGGAAGGTGTCCCTGCCCATGGCAGGGGGGTTGGAACTACATGATCTTTAAGTTCCCTTCCAACCCAAACGATTCTACAACTCTATGATTCTATATTCTTGCAATCCGGCCCTCCTTCCCCTCCCCCCTTCAGGACATAGATGTCATATTCTAGGCAACCTTCTCCTAGTTCAGGACTTGTACCAGGCTAATGAAATAATTTCCAGTGCCATCTGAGGATCCCACAGGGAACCCAAAAGGGCTACAGGGTAGAGGTACACAGGACCTGTAGGACACATGAACTGGCAGGAAGAGTTGGGAGGAGTCATCTATGGCATCTGTAAGGGCAGTAGGCATCGAGGTTTGGGCAAATGAATTTGCCTTTCAGTGGCGAAGCAGAGATTCAGCTCCATATTGTAAGCACCAACATCTTTTAAATTACTATTAAATTAACAGAGCTGAGCAGCAACACAGATTTAGATACCTAAATGGCAGTCAGGTTGTGCAATTTACCCTTGTTCTTAATGACAATGTATGCCAGTAAAATAACATTCCTAGTGGCATTCCTGGCCCTGAGACCAGCTGGCACAGGCTGGCCAAATCTGCACAATGAAACTCTTGTATCCTCCCAACAGAGGAGGCTACAGGCAAATTGCTTGTTGGTCATAGTCCCTCTGAACCTTCTAAGTCTCAAAACATGCCCAGGATGTGTTCGGAAGAATGATGGTTGGCATGAGGAAAAAAACAATTTAACATTATAAAAAATGGCATTCCAGTTCCTAAGAATATTTCCAGGTTGTTTTTTTTTTTTTAAATTTATTTTTATTTTCTAGTTTGGATGGCACCTTGTAGTCTAAAAAACCCCGACTATGATTTAAAATATATTATACTACTACTTAATGTAAGACAGCAATTTTTTAAGCTAAGAACACTGGAAGATAAGTAACAGAATTTTGATGCAAATGCCACCTTCATTCCCTCTGATCTGAAAAAAAAAAAAAAGGAGTTAAAAATAACATTGGTAGTATTACTGTAGAAAATACTTAGCTCATCTTAACATGGAAACACAGGGAACTGTTTGAACTTAGAAAATTCTGTCTCATTTCCCGAAAAGGCTGATTAGTAGCTACTTGTGCTCAACAGCTAAACAGAGCATTGATCTGCAGAGAAGTTTTCATAGAAATTTGCTAAGTTGGCCTGGGGGGAAAAAACAAAAAAATAAAAAAAAGGAAAAAAAAGAACAGAGGATGGGAATCTTAGTAGAAGCAATGGCTCAAGGCAACACCTGTATTTTTTTTTTTTTTTCTCAAACCTACTTCTCTGCATTTTTCAGAAAATTCAATTGTACCATAACACCTGCATCCTATCTGTATTCTGGCTCAATCAGTTTTAAAGTAAGATTTTTGAGGTCTACTTTCCCCCATGTTGACCAAAGCTTATAGGTTAAAATAAGGTTTATGAGAAAGATACAAGGAGTTTTTTGAGAGACTGTTCCTCTTAGTGATGACTTTTTCCCATTATACAAACAGATAAAACCTAGTCTTCCAATCGTTTGCATAATAGTTATCACTAGCATTCCTGATATTGCATATGCTTAAATCTTTCCCTCGTCTTTTTTGTCTTTTTGTGATCTGGGCCAAGCAGTAGCAGATTTATGCTCTAGTCACTCAACTGAGAAATTTGGTGTAACTCCTGGCATCAGTTTCTGGGCTGTTACATAGCAACAACTTAAAGGCCTGACTTTTCTAACTGGGAGGCAACTGACAAAAAGGTCAAACAGCAGGTGCTGCACATGGTAGCAGCAGACCCAGTGTCAATCCAAAGACCCTAAATACCAAAATATTCCAGTTCAGGAATGACAGATTCAAGGTCAACTCCTCCTGCCGTAGGAAACCCAGCGTGAGGCTGTAGCTGACGGTGGAGTTATACTAGCCCAGACAAACCGTGAGAGCAGAGTTTGGTCCTCAGTAGATCTCTTAAGTCAAACAAATAACTGAATGAAAGATTTTCATTTCACAAATGTGCACGGGTTGGAAGTTATAGCAATCTTTCCTACTTCTACCCCTCTCCCTGTGACTGAGCAATGGTGCAAAGAAATCCCTTTTGGCATTCAATATTGTCACCCTAAGCAAAATGTAGATTTCAATCATAAAATATTTGAAATTAAATTTTCGTAGCTATGTGCCTTTTTTTTTTTTTTCATCTATAGAACGGGAAACATGGTCACCTTTCCCAAGGATTCTAATATTGAAAAGCATGAAAAGTGCTCTATAAGCAATAAATATTCTTAGACCAATATTGCATTATGTGATCAGTCCAAAACAGTGGGGAAAAAAAGAGGATCTATATTGCGAATTTGTAATTTATACTTAGGCATCAATGTGTTCTAAAAGTCTTTAAAGATTACCATGTCTATTTCTGTTCTGCAAACATGTCAATTAATAAATTTAATTAGAAAACATTAACATTCTGAATGATTTGCTATAAATAAACAAATTTTGCTTTTCAGTTGAAAATGTTGCTTTCGTTTACTGGAACTACAGGAACTATTATTAAAGTTAGTGCTTAAATATATATAATAACACATTTTGGCTTATGAGGAGTGTGGCTTCACTTGGGATTTTATATTAACCTTCTATGTTTCATTTTTTTTTCCTGTCACTTCTTTTTCTTATTATTAGTATGTCTAATTGCCATACTTATTACATATTGATTATATTGATCAGTTAACTACATTAGATAATATAACTCCATGACATATTCCACAAATACTTGCACAGACTTGTCCACAGAGTGCACTCTCTGCACCCTCTTTTTTGCTTTTTAAACTTTTTAATTTTTTTTCCCAGAAGGGGTCAATTGCAGAAGGATATGAAGATGCAGAAGCTGGAATCACATGTTGTATTTACATTTGTGTACATCTGAGCTAAGTACCTGTGATTCTGAGAAGACCAATAGGCATAGGTAAGATTTTCTAGAATATTGTTCATCTCTTTTTAATGAAGACATTTAGAATAAGCCACATGAAACAGGCCTTAAATGTTTCCGTTTCTTTACACACGATGTAACGAGGAATGATTTTACATATAAACATCTAGTTGTACAGGATGAGTTTTAAGGTATGATGTAGTCCTTAGCTTTTCTTACTAGTTAAGAAAGCTACAGCTTTCTACTATGTCTTTATTTTTTTTCATAATTCAGGCACATTAGAGGAAGTAGATTCTAACAGGAGTGCAAAGTACCTAGATTCATACTATTAAAAATTCTATTTAGTTTACATTATATTTCAGTTTTAAATAAATAAAAATAATTGCACAGATCTAGGCAGCTCTTCTGGCAGTAAAATAGTCAAAGAAAACCTTCATAACTGTTTTGCTAAAAAAAAAAAAAAAAAGTCCATGTTATTATTAACTCAGTTAGAATATTCACTATTAGACTTCCATTTTGTTACCTAAGATAGAATCCACCGCAAAAGAATGTCTTCCTATGAAAGAACATGTCAGAAAGTGCTGGTCTTACAAAGATTTTTGCTCATGACTTCAGGTGGTGTTGGAAGATAAGAGGGTCTACCATTTTCCAGTAGTCTGTGGAACTTTACCCCTACACAGATCAACATTTTTTCCTGATCATTTCTTTATGGCAAGAAATTAACCGTTACCTTCAACACTTTTGATCAGATGCTATTTCCAAAGTACTAACAGCAAGAGGCAATATAGTTCTAGTGAGGAAAAATAAGTATGTAAATAAATAAATACATAGAAATTTAATATTTACTGGTAACTGACAATATCATGTCTCTCTGCTAAGTGTGCAGCTCTGTATGAATTTTCCTTACATAAATTATCACACATAGTTACTGGAAGTATGGCCAAGTGGATGAGATCTTTCATCTCTCCCAGAGTCTTGCTCCCCAGTAGTAGATAGCAACAGATACGCAGAAAATGAAAATAAGTCAAGCAAACCCTACAGTCTCCCTGGAGTAAGCAGCACAGAGACATCTATGTTGATGTGTTCTTCCAAATCATCATATTTAGCTACCATGAACATACTTACATACTTTTGTTCAACTTCTCTTTGAAAAAATTTAATTTTCAATTTACGGCCTCTGCGATGACCTTTGGCAGTAAGTCAGGCTATATTTAAACATTTATTTTTTATTTTAAGTGTTGTTTCTTGCAAAATTTATTAATGTCCTCTTTTTGTTTTTTAACAAGAAAATACGATTACTAATTCTGAATTCCGTGTCTCCATACCATTAATGATTTTACAGATCTCTCACATGTGCCTTTACTTGTTTCAGTACGTTAATTTTAGGACAAAAAACTTCACATTACTTACTCTACCAAATGATAAATTTCTGTCATTGAAATTTTCACTCTATGGAGTAAGATAGCTTACAAAATTTTTTTTCTTATATTATTTTAACCCCATAAAAAGAATTAAAGTTATGTTAACAAAACTTGAAGAAACTTCATTACTAAAACTTGCCTGCATATTCACTAAGTAGAAATTAATTAGAATTTTTTTTTTTCATTTTAAAATGGTTGACATACAGAAATAATTCACAGCAGACAGAACTCTGTTCTTCTGAGTTTAACTTTGTTGTGTTAAAGAATGCAACCCTTCCTTTTCTGGAAAAGAATGTTGCATTCCACCTCCAGTTCTTCATGCACTCTCCATTCTCATTTTGTTTCCCATACAGATTCTTCCTTTAGTATTTCAGTCAGATATTCAGTTGTAGATCCCAGTTGTAGGGGGGGGGGGGGGGGGGGAAAAGGCAAGGCAAGGCAAGGCAAGGCAAGGCAAGGCAAGGAAATCAGATCTTATAAATTGAAATCTTGAAGGGATTTTTGAATAAATGTCTATTTGGAATTTCCAAAATCATCAAGTCAGGAAAGAGTGGAAAGAAGATTGTTGGGGGGGGGGAGCTTCTTGAAGGTGAACTAGATGCACAGAAGTTGGATAGAATATTAATAGAAGTTTAATAGAAGATGGGTAGAAGAAAATCCTCCAGTGATTCTATCCCTCCTCACCAACCTCTTTTCCTGTCCTGTTCTCCAGAGACAGCCTCACTAACCCTAGGAGGCAGGAATAAAGTGGGAAAAGTCCCAGTTCCTGAAATGTGTAAAACTGTGTCACCTATTTGTAGATGTCATGAGGCAGAATATAATACATTTAGAGTGGAGTGCTTAATGGAGTACGCAATCAAGATACTTAAAATCTTTCATACAGCAAACTGTCCCTAATCAAGTAAAGTTGCATAAATTATTTTCATGACTCAGTTCTATGGAAAAAATGGCAATTATTTTATTGCAATTGATTGACCTTGTCCTGGAATGTCACAAAGTATAAATCTTCATTTCTAGACCATTTCTCCATGGTTCTCATGAAGAATCAAGAAAGCAAAATAAAGCAATGAAAAGAGGAGGCAAAAGATTGGTAGTTAATAATGATACTTGAGAAATTGAAACATTAAGTATGCATAAATGAATAACAAGGATCAAGTACCACAGAGCATTTTCAATAAGAATTATAGTACATACAAATTAGGAAGGAAAAAAATGGTTAAGAGCAGATAACGACTGTATGTCAAAAGAAAGGAAAGCAACATAATCCAATCACCTTTCATTTAGTCTAACAAAATCAGAAGGACACGTGTTTAATTCAGCGTTTTTGTAAGAATAGAATCAAAGTATATGCATATCACTGCATAATTTTCATTATTTCACATGATGATAAGAATAATATTAATATTTGACTTGCATTGGGGAAGGAATTGCTCAACATTTAAATATTAACACAAACAGTGTGGAAATAAACTACAGACCTGATAAAAAATCATCAGTAACACTTTGTGTACTAAGAGATACCTCTGGAAGAAACAGGTTGTATTACTTCTGATAATAACCACTGTGTTGTCTGAAAGAACACTTTCCTAATCTTACAGTGTAATTTTTGAGACAACACTGCATATTTAGGGTAACTTCTATGTTTAGATAATTAGCTCTGATTCCATTAGAGCTTTATTTCAGTGGTGCTCCTCAAGACAGTCTGTTATTCAATATCCTGTGAAAAACTGGGGTTATGAAATGACAAAGTTTCTAGATGTCTTTCCAGATTTCACTTTCCTAGTTGATATGATTTGAACTTTGGGAAAGGTTCAGTTTTAGTTGAAATGAAAGATAAATTAGTTAGAATGCCATAGTCCAGCTTCCCCCCAGTACATCAGTGGAAGGTACAAAGAAAATGATAAGTGTACTTATTCAGCAACAGAATGAGTTTGCAAATATCAATGCATGAATTCCTGCTGACACAAATAAATTCACTCAGTATAATAATAAACTCCAGGAATTTCAATTTCTTTCCAGAATGTATACCAAGAAAAAAAATAGGGATAATAACAAAAGTGTAATTTGAATTCAGAGACAAAAATGTCCGACCAATTTAGACAATGAGACTTTGGGAAATATGCAAAACTTGCACTTAACTTTTGTTCAGAAATTAATTTCATCAAATTGATCCAAACTAGATAATTGATTGAAATAGTCTGAATCACCACTATAAAAGTACAGCCATCATTTTGCTAGAAAATCCAAAGAGG
The DNA here is from genome assembly GCF_929443795.1 of Astur gentilis. NCBI lineage: Eukaryota > Metazoa > Chordata > Aves > Accipitriformes > Accipitridae > Astur > Astur gentilis. The sequence goes on along the minus strand of NC_064892.1, from coordinate 27,198,051 downwards.
AACTGAAAATAAAGGATGATGATATGGCTTATCTTTTTTGTCAAAATATTGAAATAACTTGTGATGTAAAGATAAGTTATTGCCTTACCTAAATAAATGAAAGTTCTTACAAATATAGACTCTAAGAGACAGTTTATTGAATCCGTTTACACAGATCATGCAACAGTTTTCCAATAAACAAGATATCACATTTTGATTCTTTCTGCTAAGATGACGAATCGAGAGTGTGGTCAATTAACAACATATTTCGGTTGCGCAGGCTGTATCAATAAATGTTGATTACAACATATATATATATATATATATTTTCTTTCCTATTTCATTGACTTTATTTTCCTTCCTATGTTTTCCTTTTGGAATACAGGTAAACTTGCTGATGTGTTTCTCTGCACTCTTATTTTATTAACTCTGTTTTATAATGATGTAATTACTTTTCAGTCAATTTGAAAATTTAGAACTAATAGGACTGAAGATAAAAATGTGGACCATTAGGTATATACTGTTAAGTACAATTTGAGAAATTAATGATGTCAGAAGTCAAACAGAAAAGAGCATAAAAAGAATATATCAGTACGTGCTAAGTGGGCAAATCTTTGGCATACTGACATAGGCAAGACTTGAGTTTTATTGCTGGAGAAATACCTATGAATACCTGTAGCCAGAATCAAGGTTACAGTGAACAAGGTGAAGATGATGGACTGTGTTGTTAAAGAAACAGCATATAAATCCAGCAAAGTGGTATAACTATGATTGTATATTGCAGTATTTATATGTCACATTGAGTAGTGTATGTAATACTGGTTATCATTCCAAAGCAAGAAATACAGTAGCTATGCTTGAAAGGGGCAAGTATTAAAGATTTATAAAGGGTTGAAGAAACTGATTCTGTTTTGATAGACAAAATGTCCTAAAAGGAGTCATTAAGATATGAAGTGCAATGATGAAAAAGATCCTAATAACTTTTGAATAACGCTGACAATGCATAAAATCATAGAATGGTTTGTGTTGGAAGGGACCTTAAAGATCATCCAGTTCCAACCCCCCTGCTACGGGCAGGGACACCTTCCACTAGACCAGGTTGCTCAAAGCCCCGTCCAATGACCCTGAATGTGATGGTTTTACTATCTACCACCTCCAGACACCCTCATCTCTGCTGCTTTACACTGTTTCAATCTCAGTTCAGCCTTAAAATCTTTGCTCAGCTATTGATTTACATTGGCCCAAAAGGAGAACTAATAAATTTAGCTGCCTTGTCTGTTAGAATAGAAGGTTTGTAGCTGGATACATTTCATTTAATGCTTTTCCTTTTTTTTGTCTCTATTAATATAATTCCTACATAGTGGTACCTTATAAGGAGCCAGAAGAGCAATATATGGAATTAATAATTTCTTTAATGTTGTCAAAGTAGAATTTAGCAACATTACCATAGCTTTATTTGTGTAGTAAAAAAGATTATGGTATCAGATTAATACAGAATATATAACTAACAAACAATAGATGATAGCATATAAGTAATATTTAATTGGATCATAGTTTCAAAATAACATTAGTAATATATATATACAGACATACAAGTACTGTGAAAGGTTTTATTAACATTGAAATAAATCATATTCTGTATGAGAAAATCTGAGATAAAATATTACATTTCAGAGGTTTTACTTAGGTATGTGAATGAAATTATTTGTTTTCAAAGTAAATCAGTTCATGGAGTGAAAATTGAGGGGTTCACAAAATTTTATTTCTGAATATCTGCTTTAGACAGTTATTAGAGCACACAGTAAACTAGCGCTCATCTAATAAGTAGCTACATATGTTTCAATTTCAGAGTTCCTTTATTTTAAGCCCTCTCTTCAGATTTTTAAGACTTTGGGATTTCTTATTTAATGTTGAGCATTTTAGAACTTTCTTAGAACAATATGCATAGTTACAGTGCTATATAAGTAAATTATAAATGACATTTTTTTTATTAAATAAGGGAACATGAAATGCCTGTTTTAGAAAGTTTCATGTATTTTTAACTATAAAATGAGAAATCCAGAAAATAAAAGGTGAAAAATGAGATACAGACTTTCTCCCATAACAGGAAAAGGGAACAGACCCTTGCCCTCCTCATTGTTTTTCACTGCTGTGACAGCAAAGGGCTTAGCCAATATCTTGAGGGGTAATACGGTGCAGAAGAAATCCTTGAATAGACAGCTGTTGAATCAATCAAAGTCTCACCTTCATCACTAATGAGATTATTGTCTGAAATTAAATAATCTTTTCTTCTTTTTAAAGGGAAGCAACCCACTTCATTGCAGATACCTCACTACTCTTCTCTCTTAGCCCAATCACGAGGGTAGCTGGGTGAAGTCAAGGGCTGACATGAACATGTTCCTTTGGTGAGTCCTATCTGGGAATTTGGGACCAATGGAAATGACAATTTTCTAGTACTTAGACAGCTTCTGCTCTTCTGAAGGAACAATGTTTTAACGAAATGGGAGTATGTTCTTGTCTCATACCACCTTCAATCCTCCTTTAGGGATAATAGAGTTACAGAATCACAGAATGGTTGAGGTTGGAAGGGAATCTCTTGAAGTCATTTTGTCTAGCCCCCCTGCTCAAGCAGGGCCACCTAGAGCCAGGTGCCCAGGACCATGTCTAAACAGGTTTTGAATATCTCCACGGTGGGAGATTCCACATCCTCTCCAGACAACCTGTGCCAGTGGTCAGTCACCCTGACAGTAAAAAAGTGTTTTCTGACGTTCAGACAGAGCCTCCTGTGTTTCCCTTTGTGCCCATTGCCTCTGGTCCTGTCACTGGGCACTGCTGAAAAGATCCTGGCTCCGTCTTCTGTTACACCCTCCCTTCAGGTATTTATGTACATTAGTAAGATCCCCCGGAGCCTTCTCTTCTCTAGGCTAAACTGTCCCAGCTCTCTTAGCCTTTCCTCATAGGAGAGATGCTCCAGTCCCTTAACCATCTTCATGGGCCTTTGTTGGACTCTCTCCAGTATGCCCATGTCTCTTTTGCACTGGGGGGAGGTCCATGACTGGACACAGTACTCCAGATGTGTCCTCACCAGTGCTGAGTAGAGGCGAAGGATCACCCCCTGCTTATTTGTTGGGATGGACCCCTCTTGAGCTTGGAGGAGGTGATCCTTGAATATTAAGCAGATTTCTTGGGCCCCTCTTCCTTCCAGGGCCTTATCCCAGGGGACTCTTCCAAGTAGACCTTTGAGCAGGCCAGAGTCTGCTCTCCTGAATTCCAGGGTTGTGAGCTTGCTCTTCACTCTTCTCCGTGCCCTCAGGATCCTGGACTCCACCATCTCATGGTTACTGCAACCTAGGCTGCTTTCAACCTTGTCATCCCCAAAAAGCCCTTCTTTGCTTGTGAATATAAGGTCCAGCAGGGCACCTCTTCTCGTTGGCTCCTCCATCACTTGGTGATGATCAATGATCTCCAGGAACCTCCTGGCCTGCTTATGGCCTGCTGTGCTGTCCTTCCATCAGATAACGGTGTGATTGAATTCCCCCATGAGGATCAGACCCTGTGAACATGAGGCTACTTGTATCTGTCTGTATAGGGTCTCATCCATTTGTTCTTCCTGGTCAGGTGGCCTGCAGCAGACACCCACTTCAGTGTCATACATATTGGTCTGCTCTATTCTACTATAGTATCTGGAATCTCATTTCCAGATACAATTTGACCCACATCTCTCCTCAGGAACTGTACCAGGAAACTAGGACAGTTGTGTGAATAGTCCACTTTTGAGTAAAATGACCGTACTGGGTAGCGGAAGAAACGGGTCTCCTAAAACCTATTGAGCAGTATTTAAAGCAAACTAGACAATTGTTATGGTATAATTTTCTTCTTGTTGTCAAATGGGTGCTTTCAGATTATTTAGTTGTTTGGCTGGATTTATCTGGGAAACAAGAAGTTATAAGACATGAGAGCTGTAAACAATTTTCAGAGGTAGAAAGATCATTGCTTTCAACTTTCAACCACCACTCAGTTACAAGTTTCTAAAATACAGGTGACTTCTCTATTTCCTAATGAGAATGATCACATGGACTCCTTAGGCACTAACACCTGTCTTTAAACTTTTTTGTTTTCTTTTTTGTTACTTTGTAGTAAATGGTAAGTAAACCTACTATAAATCAATGAATATACATGAGGAGTCTGTACTGTCATCTTTTAATTAAAAGGCAGTAAAAGGTATTAATTGGTACGTGGTGGTAGGTGCTTGAAATCATCCTGGCTACCCCTCTACTGTACTGGAATGTAGCAAAAGATAACTTTTGTTTAAAAGATCCTGTAATATATTTATGAAGGACTTAAATTTTCTTTTTTTCACTTTTACAAATCATTTTATAGTGAGAAAATACTTTCCATCCATGTAGCATTTTTATCCTAGATCCACACTTTTGCCGGCTTACTGACTGCTGTCAGCAGAGTCCCTGCTGTAGAGTACGGGGCTTTCCCCTTTATTGCCTAACCTAGAAAGGGGCTTCAGGTTGGAAAAGACTTCCCATAGAAAGGAAACACTTTGCCAGAAGGTACATCAGGAGACACTACTGTAATGTAAGTTATTTTAAGTCTTATTATTGCAATAAATTTATCCTCAACATCCCAAGTGAGTGCTTTATTCCTGAATATTCCTCCCAGTTCTCTTTTATTCAGAGAACAACAGAAGTGAATGAGTAAGTCAACTGAAGTTCCTAAACTGACAGGCTTAGTCATTGATGCTAACCTTTATGAACCCTGTAGACTCCTGTTTAAATAACAGGTCCTTAAGGAGACATAAGCCAAAGTTATGATCCCTTTTAGAAGGGGCTATTTACTACAGACATTGGAACAAGAGGGTATTTTTCTTTAGTGTTTGGGAACGTTTCATGTAATATTATTGGCTTAGATCCATAGAAAAATAAACACATCATCAATTTTATTATCAAATGTGTCAACCTGGGTTGCTAAAGATAGGCTTTTAAATATGTATATAGAAAGGAAATTAATTACTGCAATTCCCTTTGGCTTCGGGTGTTGTCTTTTGTTGGTTTGGTTTGTGTTGGATTTTTTTACCATAACCTTTTCATGTGTCTAGCTTCCAGACACTCATGTTTGAAAGTCTTGCCCATCAGTCTATTACAAATGGAGTCCATCCTCCATTCGTGTTTGCTTATAGACTCAGTTTTTTTCACTTGTGCATTTTTCTTGTCAAATATGATTGCAAGAACCATTTTTTAAATGGAAATACCATATAGATGGCTATAAACATGTTCAAAGTTCACATCTAAAATTTTAAATTATGTTTCAAAGTATCAAGCAATCTTTAAAGTCAACAAAAGGAATTTCATTCATGTTGGTATCCACTTCTAAAGAGGTAAATTACAGCCACTTCTCCAAAGTTTATTGGAAGGATTTCTTTTTTTCACAGTGTGAAACAGTAGTTCCTCCACCCAGAAGCTTTACACATTTGCCATTAATTTAGATTTTAATAGGACTGTCAAAGTTAGTTCATACAAATTTATTCATGAGTTGGAAACATAAACTTCTGAAACTATATCTTAAGTTCAAAATGTTTTCCCTGGAGAATTTATGATAATCCATAACTGGTGTTCTTCCTTCTACACAAATGAACAAAACTCCCAGTTATATGTCCCAGTCAGCTATTCCAGATTTTTTCTTTAACAACATCTTAATAATTTGAGTCAACAGCTATTATCATCCTAGGCCGTCCTTTAAATGTGGAGGGAGAGATGGCATCCCTCATTCCTCAGTCAGGGAAACATGATAATGCTGTAGGACTTTATTGTCTTTCTGTGAATAGCTGCAGATACCTCCTGAGGTGATCTAAATATTTTTACATTCATGCCTTTTCCACAGAGACTTTGTTTCAGACCATCTCATGCTCTTTTATTCTTTATTTCTATATAGACCCCTCAGAGGAGTGGCTGGATAAGACAAGAAAGCTTCCTGAATCTTTGCAGTATCTTTGAATGTAAGAAAACATTTTTGCCATATACATGTGATGATTAAAAAAACATATTTCCTCTACTGTTATGCAACCCTTCGCCAATGTAAAATCTATGGCTTAGTAACCACTGGCTAGATGCTTCTTTTAGAGCATTTTTTTCTGTGGTAATAAGAAGTTATTATAGAAGGTATAAAAAACATGGCATTACAATTACAGTTTGTATTTTGATAAATCATTTACATGTGTCATTTGCTAAACTTGGAAATGTGCTATATAGCCTGGTTTTGACGTCATTTGTATCAAGACAAGTCTGCTAACTTCAATAGGAGTTATTTCAGGTTTATATTAGAGAAGAAAATTAATAAACTACAATAATTAAAATATTTTCTAGTACAGGAATAGTAATAATGAAGAAGTGATTACAATTATGTAAACTCTTGTTTGATGAGGTAACTTGGTCCATTATTAGCAAAAACACAGAATAGGACTAAAACACACTACACGTGACTTAAGAAGAAAAAAAGTATAGGTATAAATTATAGTTATTGATTTTAAAGTTAGTGAGTGAATCATTGCACATTATGTGAAACATTTGAGCTATTTGCAGCACAGCATGCTAAGAAAACTAGTTAATGAATTTAAGACTCACTTTTATAAATTTCTGAATACGCATAGTGATACACTTTCTAAAATTAATTGCAATAATAAAATGATTCAGCCAAACTCACTATAAAAGTTCCAATTTAGGTAAGTTCAAAATCTAGCCTAACAGTGAAGAAAAAAAATAAATATAGTTTGAGCTCTTGAAAGATGTTCCTGAAAGAATATTTCAAGCTGGTTGAATAATGCTGAAAAACTACAATGATCTAACTTTTTACAGAAATTTTAGAAAAAAAAAAATCCTGAGAGGAAAAAGAATTACTTACTGTTATCTTCTGTTCTCTGAAAACAGTGCCTGATATACAATGTGGTTTTCTGGGGGTGATTTTCCTATTTGTGACTGTATTTGGCTTGTGTGGCAAGGTTTTAGTAATGGGAGGGCTACAGGAGTGACTGCTGTGAGAAGCTGCTAGAAGCTTCCCTGATGTCCAACAGAGCCAATGCCAGCCGGCTCCGAGACAGACCCGCTGCTGGTCAAGGCTGAGCCCATCAGTGGCAGTGGTAGAGCCTCTGGGACAACATGTTTAAGAAGGGGGGAAAAAACCCAACCTCTTTCAAAATAGCAGCTGAGAGAGGACAGTGAGAAGATGTGAGAGCCCCAGCCCCGCAGCCCCCCAGGTGGGTGCAGCAGGAGGGCAGGAGGTGCTCCAGGTGCCGGAGCAGAGATTCCCCTCAGCCCGTGGTGATGAAGACCACGGTGAGGCAGGCTGTGTCCCTGCAGCCCAGGGAGGTCCGCGGGGGAGCAGATCTCCACCTGCAGCCCGGGGAGAGAGGAGCCCACGCCGGAGCAGGGGGATGCCCGGAGGAAGCTGGGACCCTGTGGGAAGCCTGTGCTGGAGCAGGTTTTCTGGGAGGAGCTGTGACCCCGCGGGGGACCCACTCTGGAGCAGTCTGTGCCTGAAGGACTGCAGCCCGTGGGAAGGGACCCTCACCAGAGAAGTTCATGAAGAACTGCAGCCTGTGGGAAGGACCCCACACTGGAGCAGGGGATGAATGCGGAGTCCTCCTCCCCCTGAGGAGGAAGGAGCGGCAGAGACAAGGTGTGACGGACTGACCCCAACCCCCATTCCCCGTCCCCTTGCACTGCTGGGGGAGGAGGGAGAGGAAATCGGGAGTAGAGTTAAGCCTGGGAAGAAGGGAGGGGTGTGGGGAAGGCATTTTAAAATTTGTTTTTATTTTTCATTACCCTACTGTGATTTAATTGGCAATAAATTAAATTAACTTTCCCCAGTGGAGTCTCTTTTGCCCATTATGGTAATTGGCGAGTGGTCTTTCCCTGTCCTTATCTTGACCTACAAGCCTTTTGTTATATTTTCTCTCCCCTGTCCAGCTGAGGAAGGGAGTGATATGGTGGCTTTGGTGGACACCTGGCATTCAGCCACTGTCAACCCACCACAGTGACAGGCTAAAATGGTCCTGCAGTTTTTTACCTACAGTTCTTTATGAGGGAAAAAAGCAATCTTTGAGTCTTCCTCCCAACCACACCCACCCATTCTCTTTTAATTTGCCATTGTCCATGGCAACTACACTTAAAGTAATGATGCAGAATAGTAGGTGAAGGAGGCAGAGTCAACACATCTTCAGCAAGTGCTATTTTCCGAGTACAGTGAGAGGACAAAAATAAAAAAGTTTTAAGTAACTCATTTTTATACTTAACAACATTTCTTCCGAAGAGCTTCACTTTTTACAACCAGGCTGAAAATCCCCTGAGGAGACAGGTTGAATGAAGTATATATTTAGTTGAACGCAGAGTGGAGCACTTGCTTTCCCCGTATTTCCCATTGGTACTGCAAGGACAGAGGAAAAGGAATACATGAGGCTGTGCACTAAACTGCATGCAGAAATCCAAGAGATTGCAGAGAATGCCATGGAGGTTAGATTTGAAAAATGTGAGAAATTCAGCATCAACCAAGTGTGTAAATTTTACCTGTTTCGGATCAAACCACCTCTAGGTATTATTTATGAATTCAGACACTCTGCTTGGAATAATGGAATGATATGAATGATAGTTATTTGGTTTTTTAGCTGCCGGACATATCTAGGCTCACTAAAGATAGTTTTGATAGTTACAATAAGGACAGTGAAAGAAGTTGGTTTTTTTCAATAATACATTGTGTTTCTACTTAAGTCTCAAGACTACCTTAAATTTATCAATGGCATTAAAAAGTGAGGGATCTGTAATGCCAGTAATTGCAAAGCTCCCCTAATCAATACAAAGGTTATGATGACAATAAAAGGTGTAAGCTTAGAGACAGCAGGAACTGCTGGGGCAAGTTGGCCTCTCCATGAGTTTCTGTTAGTGCAAAGTCTTAGTGGAGGGTCACCAGGCTCCTGGATGGAGGAGTACAAGTTTCGAAAGGACCTCTGAAATTGTTTTGGAAGGAATGAGCACAGAAGAAATGAGCGTTGTGCTGTGTATCATAAAGAAATGGCTAAAAGGCTAGATAACGTAATCTGAGCCACAGACAGGGAGTCTGCCAGGAATCTGCAGAAGGAAAAGGAAATGAAGGAGCATTACAACTGGCAAAAATTCCTGAAGCAAAGGAGTTTTTACCATGACAGTATGTATCCCAGCACATATAATTTATCCCCATTATGATAGTCCATAGGTCACAAAAAACAATTCCTATGCAAGTAAAAAAAAATACATTTCTTTTATAACTTTGAAGATAAAAGACATTCTTAGAATGTACAAGACTCAATCAAACTTGTAAAGTTTGTTATAAAGAGACCTACAGGTTCCAGTTTGTCAGTGGTGTAGAAGACACAGCATAGCTAATAGCAGCAGCCCTGATCCAAGATTTGGTGGGTTTTTTTCATAAGCTTCAGTTGGCTGCTTATAAATAAAATGGGAACTTTATGGGAATTGTGATTAGCTTGAAAGGTAATAACTGTTACCAGCACAATAATTTTCCACCTTCATTTGCAGAAATTTCATTCAAAAAGACGGAAGAGTTCTGCCTATTGACAGTGAAGAACAAAGATGAAGTTAGGCATAGAAAACCTGCAGAATCTGGCTTCTCTTAAGCTGAAACAGCAAGCTACAAAAAGAAGTATGTTATAGGGGTCTATGACCATCTCTATTTCTCCCATTGAAATCTTTATCAAAATGTTCAATGTTTCTCCAGCCCTGAAGATATCTTCTCCATTTCTCTCATAATAGAAAATATAAATACTAAAAAATACCAAGCAAGTTTTAAATTCTGATTCTTTAAAATATTCTTTAAAATCTTATGTTGTAGCAAATCTATACTTGATGTGTGCTCCAGGTAAGGTTACTCAGGAATAACTCTGATTAGTCTTTTTTTTTTTAAGCTTTTTTGGTTTTTACCTCCTCTTTTCTTATGTTTTGGAAATATATACAGATAACCTAAGTTCCACTTACAGTTTTAGTTACAACTAGTAGAGGGCCTGCCACTGTGTTTTAGGCTGGGTTTTTTGCTATAGGAAACTGTCATTGCAAATATTACATATTATCTGCAAAGAAAGGTTCTAAGAATTATTTTCTATGATTAATTAAAAAAAAATAAATCTACAGCTTCTTTACCATTTTTCCCAGTCCGTCACAAGACCTATACTCAAAACCCTTATCAAGTTCTAAAAGAAGCTGAAAATCAGGAGCAATACATAATTCCTTGACATTCTCTGACTCTATTCCTTGCTCCCTTCTTCTCCTCATCCCCCCATCAATATTTAAGAAGCACATAAAAGGAGCAAGTCAATAATTAAATAGAAAAGGTTTCAAATTCAAGTTTCTGCATCTTCTAACTGTATTTGTGTTGCAGGAATGTCTATAAAATGAGAATTCTAACCAACATTGTTTGGAACAAAGTTAAGCATCAAACTGACTTAAAATTGGATTCTTTTGTTTCAGCTTCCTCATTTCACTCTGCTTTACTCTGTCCTTACTTTAAATTTAAATATTTATGTTAAATTAATATTGGTTATATGTTTTAATATTTTTTTTTCTTTTTCCCTAGATCTCTAAATGCTTGAATATCCATTTCATAGAAATATAGAAATTTTGTGCTAAAAGCATTGTACACTGATCTTAGAATCATAGAAATTAAAATAGGAAAAGAACCATTGTGATAGATGTGAATTCTGCTACTAGTAAAGTCCAGAGCAGCTTTAAAACCCCCATATTTGCTTCTACTTTCCAGACTAAATACCCCATTCAAAAATATTTCACAAAAAATGTGGAAAGTGCATGAAGACCACTTTGTTCCCCCGTCCTTGTGACAGACACATTTGGGAACATCGCTCTTAAAGAACTGATGAGAGAAGGGAAGGCATGAAACTGCGCAGGTCAGTATCCTTCAACATGAGACAGTTCACCCTGTTCTCCTGTACACTCAGAAAGAACTGAATGTCCTTAAATTTAAAAGCCCTTCTGAAATTCTTTCTAGTGTAACACGTCTGCTGTGCTCTCAGGAGCATGTCTGTGCCAAAAGAGCTTAACATAACCTAGGCTGTTCACCTTATTCAATATTTAGTCAAGCTGTACAGATTTAGTTCATTTAATCTTCACTCATAAATCAGTCTGATTATTTTTTGCTATTCCTGTGTAAACTCCTTCCAAATTGTCAATATCTTTTTGGTAATGTGGTACCCAGAATTGAATAAGAGAAGTTTAAATAGCTTTCCAGTAGCTGTATTATTATTATTGTTGTTGTTGTTGTTGTTGTTGTTGTTGTTACAACAAACACTTTATATTACAAATATTCCCATAGGGTCAAAGTTTTAATAATAGGCTTTGGTTTGGCATCTACAATCAATTGCAAGATGAATGAATTGTAGGTACTTTTGACACCATTAAACACTTTGTGCTGAGTTACTCTTGCCTAATTATCTGTAAATTAGGTACCTAGGTGAAGCCTCTTTAGGAGAAAAGTCCTCTGAAATTATGCCTTGATATGTCTGGATTGCTTTTGATTCATATCAAATCAAACATGAGCAGAATAACAGACTAGAAATGAGAAAGTCACAGCAGATCATTTTAGAGCTGCCAGTGCCATTGTGAAAAAGAACACTTGGGCAACATCTACAAAAGTATTTTACAAAGGCATTTTTAACACCTTTCATACTAATATGTTTAGGATGTGACAGATGTGAAATCTCTTTGACTCAAAGAGTATTTCAGTGACTTTGGAAGTCCTTGAAAGCTGTAAGAACAGCCACGAGCCTGGCATGGTTTAATTTTTCTATGCATCTGCTCTACAGGCAAGCCGCGGACAGCTTCTAGGAGTGCCTGGCAACGCAATGAGTGTCCCATACCTCCTCGAGCAAGGCCTTTAAAAGCATTTAATAAGTTTTCTGTTTGTCCAGGAAAATCATAATCTCATGATTTACCAGTGCAGTGTGTATCCATTCTGGCTAATAGACCTTCCAAAAGCTTTTATGAAAAATTCACGTGAGGTACCCAAAAGGTTGGTAGAACACTAATTGGAAAGGGCGTTTATAAGATGAGTATTGTTGTTACTGTCTTTTTATTTCTAAGATTTAAGCAAGAGATTTAGCTCATCAACTTCCTTCTCTAGAGAACCGTTGTGGTACTTTTATTCTAACAGTTTAGGAAAGTGTCACAGCACCAGCTGGTAAATGGGTAAATACCAAATGTGAGGGAGAGTCCTACAGGTCAATATGATATACAGCAATACTCTGCAAGCAGTTAGCATGAAAAGTAGGGCTATATAAGCATAGCAAAGATAGAACAATGAAGCTTGACTCTACCTAAACCGCTGGATGCTGCAATAAGTCTTGAAAATGTTTCTGTAAGCATATAAGCTGACAATTCCTGAAGAAAGGGTCGTTGCAAGGCAGTGAAGGTATAAACGGAATGAGTCTGTGAAAGTGAGATATACCAGAACATTACATTCTGAAAACAGTAAACACAGGTAGTCTTAGCATCACTAAGATCACCAAACCGAGGCTTCAAGATAAAGAACATTAAAACCACACATATAAAATTAGCATTAGTTGGAGAATTTCTGAAATAATTGAGTCACAGATGCTCTAGTGTTCAGTGTTCCATCAAAAAGGAAGACAACATTCCTTTGAACATTAGTCAGTGTATGGTATGAAGGGTGCTTTTGGTTCTTTTCACAAACTGTTGTAAATCAAAGGCAACACTATTAAAGCTGATGAACTTAAACACTGATGAAAAGAACTGTTTAATGAGAATCCAGCCCAAAGTCTTGTGGTTTTACAGAACCTTTACTGTATGTCAGTAACTAGAAAATATAAACAAATTTAAGTGTGACAAAATCCGTGACAGGAGAGCAAGAGTTTATGGAGTATGTGGTACAAAAGGTCATGGCATTTCTGCCTGTTGATGTACACTGCAAGTAAAACTGAAGTTGAAAGTTTTCAGAACTGGCATTTTCTCGGGGTTTAATGTAAAGCTGAATCTCAGAGATGAAAAAACACTTATCAAGATGTTCTGTTCTTCTGAATTTAAGCTGATCCCATTCCCAATAATCCAGATCAATCAAGGTACATACTGTTCTTGGAATTACAGATGGGGATTTCAGTGAGAATTTTTCATTGGAAAAATATAGTTTGAACATTAGATGATCTGATATTAGCTAATCTGAAATGTAATTAGAATTTACTTGTAATTAGGTGCATATGTCAGCAGTAATGGCTCCAAGTTTGATTACTTTTCACAAAGAGTTGTGATTACATGTGGCTACCTACTGTTATTTTTTAAAGCAATGCATAAGGAATGCCCATAAAAGAATGTTAAGCTTACTCCTTCCTGCCCTGTATGTAGGCATAAAGAAAAACTATAGACAAAGCATGCGAAGGAAGACTGATTGCATTGACAAGGAAAGAGCAATTTAAGATATAGCAATATGTTAAAATTGTCTCATAACCAACTAACAATTTCATCACAGATTATTTACTAACGAAATTGGGTTTTTCCTCAGGATGACAATATTTGTGAAACAAAAAGGATTGTAAAAGTTCTTTGTTCACAGGTAAGCTTGATGGGGTCAATAACAAAAAAATTTCTGAATGTATTTATCATTTTTTTTAATGAGTACTTCAAATTTTATTCTTATTTATTCAAAAGTCAAGACAAACGTTATTTAGCTTGAAGCATATGAATGCTCCCTTTGATGTGAATGCATGAAGTTAATCACATGCTCTGTTGGATTAGATCATGAATGTATATTGACTTCACTGGATTTCCAGGAAAGGAAGGAAGTTGCAGTCAAAGCCGAGTAGTATAGCTTTATACTTCTGTGTGAGTTTTCTTTGTGGCAACATATATCAACCTGAGTTGAAAGTATACTAACCTGGCACATTGCAGTGATGAAATGAGGGGGGGAAAGTGACACAAGGGTTAATGACATGTTCAAGAACATATATATTTCTTCCGTAGTCTTACCAACTGCAAGCAGATGTGTAACATCACAGGATCATTAAGAAATTATTAAAATGAGGTTAACAAAATATTTATATATGAAGCCACTGAATGTCAGTGATTTTCTGCTTCTAGATCCAGTGCTATATAATAAAATAAGTTTCATATTCCTTTACCTTTGTTCTTGACTTTAATATCAGTCTTCAATAAGCCAGCTCCATCAGTTAAGAGTAATACCTGCCTTTAAGTAAGATTTAAGGTTCGAAGGTATTTAGGAGCTTATCATTTTCTCATTTCTCATTTTTAAAAACACATGCATCTTTCTGACCCATGGTCAGGTTTATAGCAATCTCATCATAACTATACCTTTGTCTTATCTGAACCCAGCCAAGAGAAAGGGCTTTCTAGAAACAGCCCTACTTGGATAAAGCCAATGTTTATATGAAAGCCAATGTTTATATGAAAATGAAAATACGGGATTTTTTTCACTTTTCTATTTGCTTACTGTCTTCCCACCCTTTGAAATTTCTCAAGCAATTTTAAAAACAATTTTTGTAGTATAAATCATCTCCTGTGCCTGTAGTTAAAAAGAAATATGTAGCTCAGGATTACTATTTGCAGATTTAACAGTCGATAACGTACTAGTGGAGCTGTGGAAATTAAACTTGTAGCCTGGAAGACCAAATCCATGGTGTGAATTTAATCTTCACTTATAGAAGAGACCAAACAACAAAGAGCAAGTTGGATGTCTTAACATGGTCTAGAGAATATTATACTCTATCTATACCGACTGCAATGATGAAAACAAAATTAAAAAATTAGCTTGTATAAGATTATGCAGAAAGGTATCCATCTCAGATGAAGTGAAAATATATGTATGTTGCTGTTCCAACAGAGGAAGAAGGAAGAAAATATGTTTTTTTGTCTAATCGGTTTAAATAATTTCTTTCTTTTACAGTTTTGATCTTCAAATACAGTTTCTGTGGTTTTATTTTCTTGTAGAAGAAGCAGAGAGGTTTGTATGTACTCCTTTGTGTTATCATGAGGGAACTGAGAGAAAAAGGCCTGGCACTAAAGGTTGAAGTTATATGGTACCTCTGCTTCCCAAATAAATATATACATACATCAGAAGAATATGTATATGTATGTATTCCTGTGTTCATAAGCAGGATCTCACTGATAAGCAGGACACTGTTACAGATAGCAGGAAGCTTTGCTGTGACATGCATTGCATGCTTCTGTAGAAGGATACAGAAAAGATAAGAGAGTCCAGAAGATAAAGAATATCTTTAGTATGTTTAAAAAGAGAATAGTAAACAAGAAACAACCGATTTCTAAATTGGACTATGCTGTCATTTAACGCTCCCTTCAGACTAAAAAAAATTGCAGTCTCATATATAATAACTTGTAGCCATTGGTAAACGGTCATTGCAATGTTTCTTTGCAGCCTGCCCTTCTGACAGCCCTGTAAAATACACTGTTGAGGTTAGAGAAGTAAAAATTCAAGCACTAGATACATCACTGGCCTAAGAATGCATATCCTAAGGAAAAAGAAGTCATAATCCCAATGATTATGACTTTCTTATGGAACATGCATACTGCAGAAAATTAGATTCATTTAAAAAAAAAACATTGTGGGTGCATACTGAGGCTACCTTTTCTTCCAATAAATAGAACTAACTGAATAGAAAGCAATAGCTTTCATATAATTTTTAGTAAGCCATCCTGTAGAATTTGTCATGAACTGCTTAAAGCTTAAGTCTATAGTAAGACTGTACCTCCTTATTAATTTCTGTAACTTCTAAATAGATTTCTTATTGAAGCATACTATTATTGTTAAGTTGTGCCTGATTTGTCTGTAAACATGTGCTCCAGAGTACGGACATTTGGGGTATTGTAGTCTAGATGGAGAAATTACATGAGAGGTTGAAAGCACAAAAGCATAAGAAACTGGATCAGCTTTTAAAACTCTATTCTTTGTTGTCATCAGAGGATCAAAAATTAGCACCTGAAATGTTATACAGACAGACTTTTCATAGTGCCTAACTTCAGCAGTCTCTCAACGAAGAGATGATATGAAAGGTTTCTAAAAGAGAAAACTGTGAAAAACACAACTAGAAAGTTTGTAGCAGCCCTTATTGACTACTGTCCTTCAAATGCATGGCGTGGCCGCTCAGGAGAGCGCAGTGACCCAGCTAATAGGGACTGATCAGAGTGATTTCCATGCCATACCTGAAAATCACAATTCTGGTTGTGTGCAAGAACCCTTACAATAAGTTAGTGGTCAGCTCTTAGTCTCCCAAATAGAGTGAGTTTTTGTTTGAGGGATAGATATCTTAAGCTGTCAATATAGTTCATGAGCCTATCAAGCTTTTAGATGGCTCATTCCTGAGTCTGTTCAGCACTTTTCCTCATCAAGAGTGCACCATGTTTGCTTTGGCGTATTATCTCTCCGACTCTCTTTAATGTTTAGTGCAGTCATTTATTTAAAGGCACTTTTTATATTGGAATTCATATTGGAGTTTCACTTCATATGGCTGACTCATGCAGTACTGTGGATGTTTAAAATTGTCACAGAATATTTCAGGCTCAAAGATGATACTACGTGTTTGTTCTTTTGTGTGTTACTCTGACTTCCTCTTTAAAACTTTCAGTTCCCTAGTGAGCAGTTTTTTAAAGACGGCTTCAGTTTCTAATGACGTAATTTTGCACATGAAAGTAACCACATCTGCATTTTCTACCTTCACAAACCTATCTCGTGTTTTCCAAAAATCGTATGTTGAAGCACACTGGTAAACTCCTCAGTCTTCTTTTTTGAGTCTTGAAAAGCTTGACCCAATATCTGTTAGAAGTTTTCAGACCTAATTGAAATATGTTGAATTCTAACAATTGAGTCTCTTGCTTTTTTAAATTTAAATAATTGTTATTTTTGAGATTATTATTGTTTTTATTTAAAAGAGTAGAGAGTTTATGTGATGGCAATAACTTGAGCTAAAAAGAATCTCAGATCCTTGGGATTTGTTTTGACACTGTGATTCTATTTGGGACTGACTATGGCTTTAAATGTTTTTATTCATTTGGTCTGTGGTGGCTCGTCCCATGATTCAGAAGGAAACAATGTTGTAAACATTGGAGTCTTTCATCTGTTCTCTGTATTTAATTTATTCTGAAGAATCTGTGCTGATTATTCTGTTACTCACTCACTGACCATTTCACTCACTTTTATTCAATAGCAAACCAGTTTTTACAACTACAAGATGAAACAGTTAAGCCAGAAAGATGACAAATAAGAGAGGATAAAGTGATTTGGGGGAATAAAAGCCTTCACTTTAAGTGAGCTCTGAAAAGTGGACATCCACCTACCTCTCCGAACCCTGAGACAGAGCGGCACATGGACCCGGCATCATGTCAGAATCCATGTACACCTCCTTATGTCCACACATTCCTTCCCCTTTTTCTTCAGTCTCCTTTCTCCCTCCCATGACCCAGAATTCAGACTCCTCTTCCCCCTGAACCAGAATCCCTCCGCACTTCAGAAAATCTTATCTATGCTGCTGAGAAAGGTACTACCAATAAAAAAACTATGACACCAACCACATCCATCACAATGCCAAACTTGCTGGTTTTGGAAGTTACTCCTTCCAGTCATTTCCCTCTTCATGGAATCTTTTTCCACATGTTTTTTGTTTTTTTGGTTTGGGGTTTTTTTCCTATTTATGCTGCTTCCTTTCTTTTCTAGAAATATTTCCATCAAACCTACCTTATTTATATAATCTCACTTAAAGTAGGAGGCACCTTTCATATAATTCTACAAACACTCTGCAGTTGTCATATTTCTCTCATATGAATTAAGACATCTGTCATGCTGTGCTATATTATCCTTATTTCCATGGTTTTCTTTTCTGGGTCTCGATAATTCTTACCTATCCCTCCATCAAACTCTTATAAAAGGCTAGCATAAGCATTATGAAATCACCTGTGGGTATGTTTATATCGTGATTCCTCTACATACTTCTGAAACAATTTAGCAACACTTATGATAGTATCAGCCACGCATTGTCCAAACTGGTTATCCAGAAGTATGCCTAACCATTTTCCTAATTAATAAATAAATACTTAGACAGAAATTCCTTCTGTCTAAGCAGCACCAACACTTCAAATCCTAGTTTCAACCCTAAAGCTAATGTATTTCCCAGAATGGGGACAATATGTTGAGCTATACCCCTACCACCATGGGCAGGAGTGTGTTGCTTTTTCCTCAGTCAGATATCTGTCTCTCTTTAAGGCCTGGCATTTCTTTTGTTTTTTCCTTCAGACTCTAGACTTCTTTTTTGGGTTGTATTACTCTCTCATATCACTCTCCCTAACATAAGGTTGCTTCTTTTTCTGGAGAAACACAAAATGCCCATGAGCTATTGTGACTTTGAATTTTTTTCTGTAATAATAATATTGCATTGCACAGAATAATAGTCTTATAAACACAGTCACTTGAGGATCAAGTATAGTCTGTATCAGTACAAAGCAAAAGCACTCTGCTCCCCTTCTTCTCTACATAACATACAGTCTGGGTAGCAGGAGGCAGGCTGCCACATGCAATGTAGACAGACAAATGATTGACAATGCTCAGAATCCACTGCATATTTTTAAGCCGATCACCTCAAACACTAGAGCAAAGCAACACATTTTTGCTTTTTTTTTTCTTGCAATCCTCTCCCACAGGATATTTTGGAGGTAGTAGTGGAGGCTTTCAGTAAAATCAACCAACAGGAATTTCTGTTCAGACTGTGGCTGCTTATCAGCTTCTCTGAATACTAAAGCAGTTAGCATGGTTTGGATGGAAAATTAGAATAGAGAGCAAAGGGACACCAGCTGCTAACTGAGAAAAGTGCAAGAAACTGGAACTGGCACTTAATTATCTTTGAGACCTCTACTCCTCTGTCAAATCTGGCTAAAATCAATAGATTCAAAAGCTACAGAAACAGGGAAGAGACATACACATGAACAGACAAATGCACACACGAACCTTGCTCCCACGGCGAACACCGCTACGCAGCCAATTCAGCTTACGTGTGCGAGGGACGTTCCATGCTGCTCAGAGGGACAGCACCCACAGCGAGGAGTGGCCACGTGGGTGTGAAGCGGTAAGGACGTGCACTAGGGTTGCATTGAGACATACCTCATTTGTAGTCTGGAAGCTGCACAGCTGCTTTGCTGTACCTCCAGAAGCGCACACAGTCGCAAAGAGGTTAAGGAAACAAAGTCAAAGGTTATTCCATCCAAATGGTCCCTCGTTTATTGGGCTGCTCAGGAGGAAATATGGCTCCATAAGGCACACTTATTTCCCCAATACTTCATAGACTGGAACCAATGGACAATACCAATTGCTACTTGAATCAAAGGTAAACGCTATCAGCTTGTTCTCTGTGGTGCCTCAAGTAATGGTTAACCCAACAGGTTATGTTTTGCCTTGGACAGATCTTAAAACCCCCCCAAAACTCAACCCCAAGATATCAGTGGACTGGATAAAATTGGGGAAAACAACAGACAGAAATAAGTTGGAAGGAGTGAACAGTGCAAATTTCACGTATAAGGCAGGATAGTTACAAGGACAGTAAGGGGAGAAAGACAGATGGAAACACTCTTTGTTTAACAGTTCACCTAATGGCTCATCAAGAACTGGACTTATATTTTCAGACTTCTTGAAATCATGTCTAAGAGCTCAAAAACCTGATGAATTACCATTCCTCTACTGAAACCCCTTTTTTTCACATCCACATCTACATATATATATATATACACACACACGTATGTATGCATGTATCTGTGTATATTCTGCCAGTTTAAATTTTGTCTGTGTTTAAAATAATCCTTTTATGGCATTCAGTTTTGTCTCTAACTTCATACATAAAGGATTAGATGGATCTGGGTCTACATCTTCAGAGAATTTTTCTTTGCATTTTAACCTATACCAAGGTGAAAGAAAGTGTTATTTTCTCCTTCTTGGTGTATTCTTCTCTCATTCTTTTATGTTAAAAAGATTTCCCTTTCTGAATGTTTACTCCCTGACATTTAAGACATGAATCATCTCATAAGCTTCTCTAACTAACCCCAGCAATGTAACAGTAAAGGAATATTTTGATGGATTGGGTTAAATTTGTCTGCATCTGTGTCAAAATTGAAACTCCATTTATATGTCATAAGATGATGATGATAATGATGATGTCACTCTTTCATGCTTATCCCTTTGTCCATTTTCCTGCACACTGGAGTGGGGTTTCTACAACGTATCAACAGAGAGTTGAAAAAGTACCTATGGTCTCCTATTCAAAACAAGACTGTACTGTGGGAGATGAGCTACTAATGTCCATTTTAACGGTTCATCCAGTAACCAAGCAATTGATCACTTCAAACTATTTATTTTGAATCACTACCGTGACTCCTGACTGCATTTTTTTAAAGAAAGGCTCTTTTGTGTGCTGACTCAAGGATGGACGGGTCAATTTGTCTAACTACTCATCCATGGGAAAAATCCCGAGATGAGAAGTAAAGTATGTAATACAGCAAAAGAAGAAGAATTTTTGATCTGAGAAAGAGACTGAGCATATTTCAAATGGATCTTCAATAATGATTGATGAATGTAGATTTTATTTTTTATTTTTCTAAACTGTTTTCTGCTGTTTAAAATTAAAAGATTTTTTTTGTTGTTTTCCTGAATTCTGTCTACTCTGCTTTGCTTTCACCATGACAGATGCCATAAGCTAGGTGCGGAAGGGTGCAGAGTGGAGATAAACATTCATAGAAGTGAGAAATTATTCAGAAGGCAGCAAGCAAGGACTAGAACTGTTTCAGTGGATAGGCAATTGGATATTTCTACAGTGCAGGCAGAAGACAGAAACAGGGTAGTGCCTAAACATTGCCCTGATACAGCTTTCCAGGGAGACAAGGATACACAAGTCATGGATCCAATATAAACTTCCTGGTGAATCTTCACCAAAGCCAAGTGATCTGTGGTTGTAAAGAACATATTTTTATAGTTATTTTATATATGCATCTAGATTAATGTACATAATGGATAGATGTTTCTTTCTCCATAACTCTGTGTTCCTGTGGTCCTTGATGTTAATTTTTTATTTATTTACTTATTTATTTTTCTGATGGAAAATCCAGTTATCTTCCAGAAAAAACATTTTTAATGCATACCCTTGAATATACAGCACAGTCTGATGGCTATGAAAGTGTGTTTATCAACTTATTTTCTTCATACAAAATTAAATGATATTACAAATTATTAATGCTTAGAGTATTTGGAAAGTGCGCTGTTATAATAAACAATCAATGTTAAACTAATTAGCCATTAATGTGTGCTTATAAAACATATGTGTGTGCGCCTCTGTGAGTTACAAGACAGTTACTTAAAGTGGTGTTACTGTATTAGTTGCTCAGTTCTGAGCTGGTTTGTCGTGGGTTAGCCTTGGCTAACAGCCAAACTCCCCCTCAGCCGCTCGCTCACTCCACACACACCCAGTGGGACGGGGGGACAAAATAAGAAGAACAGGAATGAGAAAGTTCATGGGTCAAGATAAAGAGAGGGCAATTGCTTACCAGTTACTGTTGTGGGTAAAAAAGTCTTGCCTTGGAAAACTAACTTGATGGATTATCAGTTGAACTAAATTTGTAATGACTATTTCAGGTAGTTGGAAGCAAAAAGGTAAATATTAAAACACCACCTTTCCTCCTGCTTTCCCAGGCTCAGCTTCACTCCATGCCAGACTCTTCTACCTCCAACCCACGGGGTGCAGAGCGATGGGGAACTGGGGGTTGTGCTCAGCGTAGAACAGGTCCCCTGCCACTCTTTCCTCCTCGCACTTTTCACCCGCTCCTCTGTGGGTCCTCCCATGGGCTGCAGGGCGATCTCTGCGCCGGTGCCACGGAGCACCTCCTTCTCCTCCTCTTCTGACCTTGGTGTTTCCCCTGCTGTTTCTCATAATTTCTTTTATTTTCCCCTTCTCTGCCTGTGTGGCATGTTCTACTCTTTCTTAACGAAGTTTTCCCTGAGGAACGACCATCTTGGCTGAGGGACTCAGCTGTGCCCTGTGGTGGGTCCATTGGAGCTGGCTGGAACCATGCGGCATGGGACAGCCCCTGGCCTCTCCTCACAGATGCCACCCCTGTACCCCCACCGCTAAAACTTTGCTACATAAACCCATGAACTACATATGATAGTGAATAGCATCTATCGCAGTGTGAAAAAAGAGATAGGTTTGCAAGTCTGACACACGTGAACTACTGGCATCTGTTCTGTGCCATCCTCTGAAAGCTCTGAAAGCATGATTCTCAGTATAACCTCTTCAAGAATTTTTTTTTTTTACCAGAAAAATAAAGCAAAACATGTAAAGTCATGTTTTTCATTTGCCCACATCTACTTCCTCTGCTCATAAGGCACATATTGTCAAGGGGTTACACAACAAAAGAATTAAAGCGGACTTTGTGGTTCTCAGGAACTATTTGGGATTGCGTAATAGTATGGAATATTTTTCATCTTATGTAAAAAAAAAGAAAGGAGAAATTGTGAAACATTGATCAATTATCATAAGGACAGTGTAAAGATTGTAATCAATTGTTGGTTTCAATAAGTAAAATATATCAGCAATAGAAAGCTGCAATTTGTTTTTCAGTTGTGCTTGCATTTCTCAGTTGTTTCATCAAACAGAAATTCCTGACTAGCAAAAGTCAGACATTGAAATGTAAATGTTGGTTTAAACACTTATACTAACTGTACGTGTCTGTATATAGGTAGCCTTTAATTTGTCCATCGTATACAATAAATCCTTGACCAAGCTGCACAGTTTTTCACCTCAAGAATTTCACAGTAAAAGGCGAAAGGGAAGTAGGAGGACGAGAGGAAGGGGAATGGGAAAGGCAAGGAGAAGCTTCTCAGTTGCTTTTAGAAGCTACTTGCAATTCTCTGCAAGCACTGAGGCAATCTGCATCTATCCATAAGTACGGATGTCTATAATCCCATATTAGCCTGACAGTGCTGGCTTCCTTTACACAGAAAACTGTCCGGCTGAAAATTATCAGAACATATTCCTAGGAAAAAACCAAACCAAACCAAACAAAATGAAACGAAACCAAACCAAACCAAACCGAATGTTTTTCCCATCAGTATGGAGGCACCAGTTGGCAGCAAGCTCTGAGATGCCAACGCAGGGAGATAAGTTATCATAGTTCTAGGAGCGTGCACACCAGTAGGGAGACTAACCTTTGGTACACCATAATTCTACGTGTGTTAGCAAGAAGCAAGGACTAATAGAAGATGATCTCTAAAGCCAAAGAATTGGTGCAGAGAAACTAATGTTTACGCAATGCCCATACAGGGTGGGCTCCCCCCGTTTCTTTTCTTTTACTTGAGTATAAACTAGCTTTAGTCTGGTCCCAGAAAGGGAATGCTCACCTGCAGCTGGAAAGCATTAGGTGTGTCCCTGAAGGACATGCTCCAACAGTTTCATCTGAAGGAAACCCAACTCTGCACTCCAACAGTTTCCCTGATAGGAACTGAATCAAAATGAGTGGGGACCATTCAGAAATTAATTGAAAAGCACATTTCTGATCCAAACTAAAAGACTGATGCAAGTTCAGCCTGTAGAATAGTTCTACTTGCTAGCATTAAAGCAAGTAATTTACTTACCAACATGCAAAATCATGTTACGGTGACTTAAATACTACAAAAAAGGCAGAGAGGCAAAAATGGTCTGTTTCATGATATTTAATCTAACTAAGAATTCTAACTATTTCTTTGCAAATTTTTATTATTATTTCTAAGTGTATAAACAGTTCTTCATTGGCATTAACACTGTTCATTGGTGTTAACACTGTGAACTCCTAAAGCCCAATCGTATGTGTAATGATATCTGGGATATAATCCAAAATTTCTAACCTAATTATTGTAATTATTATGAAATTTTAAAAAAAAAAAAAAAGAGAGAGAGAGAAGGAAGATAGAGAGGAGAGAATAATAACTCTCTTTTCCCCACCCTTTGTCTCTCTAGATTGCTAGTCTTTCAGAGGCTGACTCTTTTAAAATCTATGAACTGTAATTAGAATAACTGAGCCCTGATCTCAGGTCTCTACTTCCATAAAATCAGCAGGAGCAGGCGAGCAAAAGACATCTATGGTACTCCTACACTTAAAGTTATGGATGTACTTAAGTGCTTCGCTGATTTTGACCTAGATGAGGAGCTGGGAGGGAACTTGCTACTTGAGCCGTGTACAGTAGTTGTTGAGTGTCTGTAAATTCCACCTCATTGATCAGCATATTTCAAGTAGCTGTATTATCTCACCACTTACTAATTGATATTCACCCTCCAGTGATGGAGAAAAAAGCTTTAGATGCAGTTTTGTTGTTGTCACTGTTGTCAATTTTTTACCAATTTTTGCTAATTATTCTTCACCATATTTTAGATAGCTACGTTACAGTAAGTGTTGGTCAGTCCAGGCATTTGGCTGATAAACTCTTTCAACTGTTTCCTCCAGCAACTAAATTTTCTTAAAGTTTAGTAAATTGGGTGTATATTTAAGATGGCCAGCACTCAAACACTTCACTAATAGAGTTGCATGCTTTACTGATCTTAACAGTTGAATGGTATATTTCATTTGTGTTCATTTGCATAATTTGCTGATTAAACTACATGTTTAATCTGTTGACCTTTATTCTGTACTTACCCCACATTTACAGAGATGTAATCAATGTGCAGATTTACTGAATGCAGCTGACATCTCAAGGTTTACTTACCCCTTGGAAATTCCATTTACAGCTACCAGCACATTGTCTCATTGTTGTTCGTTGGTGTCCCTTCTCTTCCTCCTTAAAGCGCACTGATTGGAAGATCAAAATAATCCATGTAGATAATAGAGAAACAATATCCAAATTTATCACAGACTATATCTAGTCCTGGAGTGAAGGATGCAAAAGCTCTGACCCCAAATTGCCAAGTAAGGTTGTAAAATCAGCAAAACCAGATCCAATGAGGGAAGAGTGAAGAGACATTGGTTGCTGTCCTGGTTTCAGCTGGGATAGAGTTAATTGTCTTCCTAGTAGCTGGTACAGTGCTGTGTTTTGGGTTCAGTATAAGAGGAATGTTGATAACACACTGATGTTTTCAGTTGTTGCTCAGTAGTGTTTAGACCAAGTCCAGGATTTTTCAGCTTCTCATGCCCAGCCAGCGAGAAAGCTGGAGGGGCACAAGGAGTTGGCAGAAGACACAGCCAGGGCAGCTGACCCCAACTGGCCAACGGGGTATTCCAGACCATGTGACATCATGCCCAGTATATAAACTGGGGGGAGTAGGGGGATCGCCGCTCGGGAGCTAACTGGGTGTCAGTTGGCGGGTGGTGAGCAATTGCCCTGTGCATCATTTGTATATTCCAATCCTTTTATTATCACTATTGTCATTTTATTAGTGTTATCATTATCATTATTAGTTTCTTCTTTTCTGTTCTATTAAACTTCTTATCTCAACCCATGAGTTTTACTTCTTTTCCCAATTCTCTCCCCCACCCCACTGGGTGGGGGGGAGTCAGTGAGCGGCTGCGTGGTGCTTAGTTGCTGGCTGGGGTTAAACCATGACAGGCGGAGAAAAGGGAGTATAAGGTAAAAACAGCCATGTGATCAGGGCTTTTGGGGGCAGCTATTGAGCAGACTGGCATCTGATCAAACCAATCTGGAGCAGGAACATAAACCTGCTGTTCTTACCATACCATGCATGCCTGTGTTAATTCTATGACCACTGGCTCCTGAAATGCTTCCCCTAACGTTGATGATGAGACATCTTGGAGGGGACAGGAGCTGGATGAAGCATCCCTTACAATTTATTTGCTGAGAGAGAACTAAACAGAGTTAACCTGAAAAGTGAGTCCTGACAGAAAGCCCTGCATCATATCTCTCTCTGTCCTCCCCCCCCACCTCCACCCACCCCTCTGGTCTTCATCTGGGACTAAAATGCAAGAGCAAGGAAGACATTTTTGGCAAGGGCATATATCCAAACCACTGTTTGTGGATCAGTCAGGGAATGATGCTTCTTACGAAATAACTATTTCATCCTCAACACACTTTGTTACCTCAACACGCTTTGTCACCTTCTTTTGTTATCTTCCTATAACCAAAGATTGAAGTGTTCAGGAGTCTCCATTCTCAACACCAGTAAACCCAATGCCTTTTTTTTTCTTTTTTTCCCCTGTTATTTTTCACTTACTAAGTGAGGAATCACTTCTTGGTGCTGAAGGCCAGATTAATTCAGAGAGAAAACAGTCAGCATGTGGGAACTGCCTGATATTTAAGAAGAGCAGCATGAATCACATTCTTAGTACATTTGAGGACGACAAGTCATGTTCTACACGTCTCAGAGCAGCTCTGGCTGGACTTCCAACAGATATTCAGGGATTTCATTGATTGCCTGAAGACTGGGTCATGGAGCTGAGTCCAAGACAACCTTGTTGCGTTATCTTCAGAATGTCATCTGCCAACCTCCTGGCCAGTACTATCCTGCTGCAAGTCATATAATTAATTCTGGTGTGGGGGTCACAAATGCTAGGGAGCTGCCTATGGCTGGAAAGCCACAGACTATCTACCACTAAGTGTAAGAATGAACCTTTTTGTCAGGTATGGTGGTCATAATGACATTGTTGATGACATTTATCCCTTTCATCAGTCAATTTGAATCATGGCCTGTCACCGACAGTAGTGAGAATTTGCTTTTCTGTTCAAGTAGAGAAATTGCTAGCATAAAATACAAGCTTATGCCTGTTTCAGAGAATGAGGTGGGCTTTTGGAGAAGAAAGCCATGGTAAAGATTTAAATTTGCTCAGCTGGAGAATCCACTTTGGTTGTGCACCTCTATTCCATCTGAGAATAAGATTGTATAGGGAACGCTATAGGGAAGCAGATACTGCAAGCCCATCAGAATAGGGCAAGCTAGCCTGTGGTGAGCTTTTTGAGAGTTTAGGAGAAGTGAACATGAAGAGCTTTGAGAAAGGAGCATACACTGTATTGGAGAAAACCTCAAGGAATTCAAATAATGGCTGAAGCAGCATGACCAGGAGGAAAAAGAGGTTGTTGATACAAACTCAGTCCCAGATGGGCAGCCCAAGGCTGGCCCAGTCAGTAGCAGTCTGGATACCTGAGGGCTGTTAGCACAAATCACGATGTAACAGAAGCAACTGGAATTAAACTGAAGAATCAGAATCAGGAGGTGGCCCGAAAAATTATCTGGAAGTTGCTGAAATGGAGACCCAGAGGCAGCCAAAATTGATGAAAATGGAAAATGTGCTTGAACTGCTATGGAAGCAAGGCAGTGAACAACATCCCAGGAGCCTCCACCAGCTGCAATCGCCATCTTTGACAGATTGCATCCACCTTTAGAAGAAGTTTCATGTCAAGCAGGTTTTTATGCCTAGCAAAAGTCTGTAAAATTGGGATAAGACAGCAAAAGACTATAAAGTATCCATTTAACTGTGCAGGCAGGAGGGACAAAGCCTATCTGTTTTCAGCACCCTATTTCCACATCAACTTTTCATATTACAATCTGCATAGGGTAAGCTTTATTTAGCAAGTTCAGTATCACTCTGGTATTGTACCACCAGTAAACTATGGAACTTGCAGAAGCACAAAGGAAGGAGCTTTAGGAGAATATCTATTAATTACATACTGATATGATGAAAGGGAGGAATCAGTGGTCAACAATGCATTGCTAATTTTTTCACTTCTTAGGTAGTTCTAGACTGTGGCAAAAATGAAAAATACAAGTTTAAGGAACTCACAAAAACTCAATAAATAAATACAAAGCCTGCCTTACATATAAGCATTTAGAAACTAGTTTTCAGGAACAGAAAATGGGGAAAAAATAGAAACTTCACTATGCATAAAGAAAGAGAAGAAAACAGCACCTAATCAGACACAAGCTTAGCTTTCATCTCCAAAGTCTTATAATACCCAACACTTGTGTGGATCAGCAAAGCTTCTGGAGCCATAATGCCCCATGTTGGTAAAAAGTGAATGTGAACCTTAGATCATCCAGCAAAATGCACAAGAGAAACTACAGTAAATTATAAATATGCTTAAGGTGGAGGGAGCCAGACATTTCTTATCAAAAGAGACATAATCCCAGGTGAAGTAGTAAGACTTGTTGCTGTGAAAGAAATAGAAATGCCAATACTGACAACAAGATAGCAAGGTGGTATAAAGAGCGCCTTCACAGTAAGAAAACAGACTGAACTATGTGGTGTGGTAAATTATAGTGATACTTGTGTAAATTTCATAGGATACAGTGGCAGAAATATTCAGTTAAAACCTTAGCATTAAGAATAAGGAGGAAAGAATTTTGGAAGAAATGAGAAAAAAAAAAAAAAGTTGATGAGTTTCATCCATTAAGTGAGACAGTAAAAAAAAAACATGCGATAAGTGACTGCCCCTGATGCATCCCACTTCATAAAATTATTCTTACTAATCTATTTCATAACTTTTGCCTAAAGTATCTTAAAGGAACTCCTCTTTGAAACAGGAGTCTGTAGAGGGACATCCACATGAGGAAAGTTGGGCTGCCAGTAGAGATCCACGAATTGTACGTGCTAAGTACTGAGCTGAGCTAAAGCACATCTACCCTTCCACAGGTTCTCTTGGGCTATAGCAAATTTATGATTAGTTTAAGAAACATTTTTACTAGTCTAATAGACAGAGCGAAGAAAAGGACTATTCCAGACTGCGATATATTTCAGAAGCAGAAAAGGACTGCAGAGATTTGTTTCTTTTTATTAAGGAACAGTTCTCTGGAGCTGAAATAGATATACTCGCTCCATTCTTAAGTGTGATCAAAGCAGGAAATGTTCACGTCTCTGGTTCCCTTTTCTATCTTTATATATGTCTCTCATATAACATTCACACTGATATTGTCTGTATGTGAATTGTAAAAACATATAGCAAACTGTAAATACGTATTCCATTTTAAGGTGTGGTAATTCTCCAAAAAGAAACCCTTAGATCACTGTTGTAGTGCATGGCATCCCCATATAATAGAATTCCTAAATAGAAATGGGAATTTTCTCCATTAGTGGAATATTTAAGAGACACCGTTAACATATGCTGGATATGTTAAATAAATCTGTAAGTCTTGTAAATTCTGTGCTTAAGAAAGACAAGAAACTCTTCTGGTAGCCTGAATTACCTACAAAAAATGCAGTACACTAGACAGCCTGCCTGAATCCATATGCCTCCCAACATATTTATGGAAAAGTGATGCTCTGTTGTCATATTTTTATTATAATTAAGAAAATTTGCTCAACTTACTTAAAACCTCTGGGTGTAGTATTACACACTATGAAAAATATCTTAGGTTTTAGGTTTGATTTTTTTTAACGTGTTTCCTCAAACTGATTATGAAAATACCGTAATCATTTTAATTAACACAGAACATAGTGTAACTACCAATTTTATTGAAAATCAAAAATCCAACTGGATCACCACAGTGTGCAGCTGGATCCGTAAAATATCTATTTGGAATATCAGACTACATACTGCAATACATAGGCTATATTTGTACATTTTGAGGCACTAAAATCTGCAGCTGAATCAATAAAATATTGTTTATCAGGAGGGGATATGAAAAAAACACGCAACGAAAACGTGCAAGTGAAACACAAAGATGTTAAATGTGAACAGTAAAAAAAGGTCAGGCATTATGTAAACACTGTGAGTACTATAGTGTAAGCTGAGTAACAAAATACATCAAAGCAAAACTAACAAAATTTGAAAATAGTGTTTCAGAACACTGTGCGAAGCAAAAAATAGCGTAACAGGAATTTAACTCTGAATGGCACTTCTTTGCTGAATGTCTATGAAGTGTGGCTGCAATGATCCTTTTTGGCCATTACTAACAAAAATCATAAAGAAGAGATAAAGAAAAGGACAACTCTTTAATAGAACCTTCAGCGATACCATGTGTTATGTTTGTTTTTCATGGCATAGCTCACCTTGTCTTGGCAGCTCGTGAGGACTGTCATTATTTAGCAAAATAATGATGAGAAATGACATCTATTTTTGAGTTATCTTCCTACTAGATGCTGCCGTTGACTGTCATCAGTACATTGTCTCTATTCATAATTTCACAACCCAGGATCTGAGGCTAGATCTGAAACTGAGGTAAGTCACACGTCAGTCAGTCCAGCTCTACCTAACCCGTGGTTTACACTAAGCAACGTATTTGCATCAACTGTGGGTCTGGTCTTCCCAATGTAAGTCTGAGACATTTCTGTGAAGTTTCTCTTCCTGCATCAGTTTGCATCAGAGAAGGGGCAGATGTGCCAGGGTACTCCAACTGCTGTACTCTGACGCAAAGCAGTTACGAACCCAGCTTCACCTGCCAGGCTTGTGGCTTCTTTGGCATGCTGGAAGAGTGCAAAGCAAGGAGAGTGTATCCATGAATGTAGACTCATGCCTCGTACAGCTATGTAATTTTGATTCAAAGTTGATTACCCATTCATGCCTTTAAATTTGCTATGTATGTATAGTATGATTTCCTTCTGCCCCCACAAATTCTTTTCTTTTTGAATATGCACAATGACTATAAAGATTTCTTTAAATTATAGATGAAGAGAAATCATACAGGCTTTAGAAACTATACTTGTGTAGGAATAACTCCAGGAATAACTCCATTAAAGAATAACTCCATTAAAGTCAATGGATTACAGCAATGAAACTGTAATACAGTTACAGAACAGGTACATAAACATCAGCAGGGAAATAAAAACATCTATCCACAAAACAGGAACTGCACAGACTAAAAAGAAAGGTACTGATTCTTTTGAAGTAGATTTACTGTAAATTGGTTGCATCTATATGGTGGACCAGAATGTATGCTTCAAAATGTTTTGTATTGCTTCTTAGATCTGGGCGACTAGAAAACATAACCTATATAAAACAACCTTTAGATTAATTGCATTGGCAGATTTCTGTCGGCACACTCTTTCTTTTAAAAAATGAACAGCTTTTGCCTGGGCATTCTTGTAATCCATAAGCTCTGCATACTGATGCATAATTCTTGACTTTTGTAATTTTTTAAAACTTTAAAGAACCTAAAATAATTTACAAATGTTTATTTATCGTCAAGAAATAGTAAACTGTTATTACACCACATTTTCAGAGTGAAACTTGTTCAAAAGAAAATTAAGTGTTGGCATTATTATTATTAAGCAATTTACATAGGAAACAGGCATGTTTGGGGATCTTTTTTAGAAATGTACTTTAGGATGAGATAAATCATGCCTTCAAAGCTCTTACTCTTGCCACTGACAAGGGAGTGGCTAGCCCAGGTGAAGCCATAGCCTCATTGTAAAGATGAGGTTAGTGCCGCTCCGAGTCCTAAAAAGAAGATACTTCCTGCCCTGTGGTGTTTCATTGGGATAACCACTAAAAGTCTCCCTCTGACCAAGTTACTATGCCTGAAAATTTTGTTCAGTCTTCCTCTGTCCTTTAGCATATATTTTTTGTCCACAGAGGGTGTTCATTGGCATCAGGATTTCTGTGGAAAACAACCTGAAGTTCTGACCCCCTCAGTGGCTGTAGCTGCATCTAGGGCTAATAGAGTGTCTTTTCGGAGAATTTTGACTGTCACTTCCAAAGCCCCTAGAAGAAATTATCCTAGCTCATGAGGCCAAGGCATTCCTGGCTCTGTCCTCAACCTCCCTCTCCGAAGCTCCATTTGGATGGAGTTTTCACTAACTGCAGTTCCTAGCGGTATCATCCAGGGGGGCTGGTGCTGAAATGACATCCTGCCAACAAGCAAATATACTACAGGAGGATGCGTACCTCATATTTGTTACATTTTGCAAGTGTTTGAGCCTAGCTGGAAAGTACATCAGTTATTAGTGTGAGCTTTAGTCTAGTTTTTCTTCACACAATGAATGTTATCAGCTATTTGCATTTTGTATTTATTATAATTTATAGTTGAAGTTTACGGACAAGAAAGTTCCCAGTAAAGTCCCTGTTTAAATCAAGAATGTTGTAAATTTTGTTTCACAAACATCTATTCTTTTACTGTGTTGACTGGCATGACAGCACTTCTCAGTGGTCACAATCTCTAGTTGCACCACCAGACTTTGTTGGCTATCAAGCTGGCATAACGTTTCCTTACCATCTGCTTTCCATTGCTATTCCTGTTCTGTATCTCATTTGTTATGCTTCTCCACTTACCTATTTTTCTATTATGGCATTCTTCCTATCTATTCATCTTACTGGTATTATAACATGTATGTCTCGTACCAGATCATCTGTTAGCCCACTCTTAATTTTTGCCTTTCTCTAGTAGTTCATGGATTCCCGACAATCTTCCTGCTGGTGACTCCTGAACTTTTTTTCAGTTATCTTGTGCTTTCATTCCTCATCTTTAGGAGGTTTTAACATTACTCTTTCACTCCCATCTCACTCGCTGTTCTTTCAGAATACAAGAAAATTCCCTGGGACTTCACTTCTGTCCTAAACTATCAGGTATTCACAGATACATGTGTCCACAGATGGCCCTTGCAACATCCCCAAAAAAATGCTTTGTGCTACGATATATATTTTTAATGCTATGGAACTTTGCCCCTAAATGGGCTAAATAATGTGACTGGGAACTGGAAGTAATGTGACACTGTCCTTCTTTTGGCTGGGATAGAGTTAATTTTCTTCCTAGTAGCCAGTACAGTGTGTTTTGGTTTTAGTGTGAGAATAATCTTGATAACACACTGATGTTTTAGTTGTTGCTAAGTAGCACTTATCCTAAGTTATGGATTTTTCAGTTTCCCATGCTCCACCAGCAAGCGGGTGCACAAGAAGCTGGGAGGGAGCACAGCCAGGACAGCTGATCTCGAATAAGGGATAGTCCATACTATAGAACATTGTGCCCAGTATGTAAACTGGGGGAAGCTGGCTAGGGGGGCGGATCACTGCTCAGGCATCGGTCAGCAGGTGGTGAGCAATTGCATTGGGCATCACTTGTCTTTTCGGCTTTGTTTTTTTATTATTATTATTATTATTACTATATTTTATTATATTCCTTTTCATTACTATCATTATTATGTTTTTATTATTCTTGTTAGTATTAAAATTTATTTTACTTTAGTTATTATATCATTCTTATCTCAATCCACAAGTTTTACTTTTTTTTCCGATTCTTTCCCCCATCCCACTGTGTGGGGGGGTGAGCGAGCAGCTACATGGTGCCTAGTTGCTGGCCGGGCTTAAATCACAACAGAGACTTTCAAAAAAATCCAACAAAATCCTCTTTCATGATGATTATCTAAAGGGTATAAAAAAATCTAAAGACATAGATGTATTGAATTAAAAAATTAAATCCTCAAACTCACACTTTGAATTACCTAGTTAGTAGAGGTCCTTAGGTGCCCCAAATATTTACCTCTGGGCACGACCAAAAACTGTCTGACTCTCAGCATACCTAAGACATAGCAGCATTCATGAACTAGATGTTCATGTTTACTTGATAAAGTGCTACAGATATGCTAGAAGCCAAATAACTAATTACTCCATGAGAAATAAAGCTGCTTAAACAGGAATATTTGAGTGGCTGTTCCAGGATGTCCTTTTAGAGGGAGACCAGAGCCTCTACTTGTAAAGTAGTATGGGCAAAAAAGATGTAGAAAGCCTTCCTCAGAAAAAGAATAAAAGTTTCCACCACAAAGGGTTTTCCCCTTTGTCAGGAGATACTGACCTTGGTAGTATTATGACAAGTGAGTTCTATGCCAGCTTTTAGTTAGTGAGAAGAGGGCAATGTACCTATATATACGTGAGGGCTAGGGATTATGAACTGAGGATTTCAGTCATAACCTTCTATTCAAAATTTCCTATTGCCTAGCTTATAAGAAATACTCAGCATTTCCTAATGGCTTTTGTGAGCCACTCAATTCATTGCAGACATGATACAGAAGACTGAAGGCTTTAATTCACTAGGAAGTAAGACATATAAAGCTCAGGCAGTGCAACAGCTTTAATATTTGGGGAGGACAGAGGAAAAGAATCCACCCTTCAGTCCTGATTTGAAGATTTTCAGATTAAGGGAGATAGAAAAAAAATAGGAAAAAAAGAGATATTTTATTTTACATCAGAAGAAAGCCTGCTTGGTAAAAATAATATTCTTCAAATATTCAAGTTTATGAGTAACTGAGGAATTTAAATTAATGGAGAACTAAAAAGAGCCTTATTGATATGTATTTCTAAAATCTCTCACTAAGAGGTAATAGATAGAAAAAAAAAGAATAAAAAGTCTATCAATACCAATGGGACTATCTGTACTCTTACTGATGAACTTTCTAAAGGGACATTCAAAAAATCTATACATATCAATAGGAGAGTGACTAAAACTAGGAACAGACCCTGGTCCTGTCATTACTGAAGCTGATGGCAATATGACAAAAGGTCTCAACGATTTCAGTATTTAAACACTACGTGTGTCAACTGTTTGCAGAATCACCGGATCTTTCTGCTATATTCTGCACTCTTGAGCTGTTTCCCTACCTTAGCTCTGTAATATTTACTGAGCTATCACGTATCTTTACTGCATCAACAGATTGCTTCTCAGTACGTTCACTCTTTTCTGTAAGAAAATAAGTACATAGATCACATCGTGCTATACCAGGAAACTAAATATTATATAGAATAATATTCAAATAGTTGATGTTCCATAAAAAGAGTGTTTTATAGCAAAGAAAGCACTCTTAATAAGTGACTTTCCAGATATGCGCTAAAGTGATTTCACACATTCTGTAAGCCCAGTTCCTGTTGTCTGTCAGCACTCAGTATATAACACCAAGCAATAAAGCTTATCTGATAAAGAGGGAGCAATATAAAGTGTTATTGTTATTATTATTATTATTATTATTATTATTGGCATTCTTTGGTGGAAGACTGAATGGAGTTGGTATGTGAAGGAGGTTGTCTGAATCAAAAATATTGCCCCTGTATTAGCAAGGGTAGGATGCTAGCAATATCTTACTTGGAGTTTAAAGCAGGGACTAGTGAAGGACAACATTAGCATATTGTATAAAAGATGAATACAATATATGAAACACATAAAGGAGAAAGGAAGGAGAATACTAAAATTGTTAGATGAATGGAGCAGCAGGAAGGAAAAAACTAAGGAGGTGTTAGTTAACCCATTAAGGGATCTGAACCTTTCTAAGTAAAATAATGCCATCTACATTAAATTGTGTTGTATTAGTTTCATTGTTATGTTGTTCCATTAGTCTATATCAGTACCTATCATGCTGTCTGCAATCTCTAAACATGAATTCTTGCTTAAAGGGGGTTTACCCCACCAATTTATTGCTAAATGTGCTCAGAGTGACTGGCTTGTCCCTGGGCACATTGTGTAGGATAACCCAGTGTTTCTCCCAAATCACAAGTTTCTTTCATGGAAAACTGTGACAGACTCAGGCTCCAGACCAGACAACATGCAACAGGCAAACAGAAAGTACAGAAGGCTTTTCAGGACAAGAGAATAAAACCCCATCCATCCCTTTTATTAATAGCATTATAACCTAGCATCTGTAAGCATAAATATAACTACAGTATACATTCTTCAGATCATCCCATTCATATCTTAGAAGACATATTCTTTGGGTAAAAGCAAAAATAAGTAAATGAAAATAACAAGAAAATAAGATGTCATAATATCTTTCTTCAGAAAACAAATTTATCCAAAACAGCAGCTACATAACTTTTCTACAAGTGTTTTCTAAGTAATGCCTTCTTCTACTGACAAATATAAAAATGGCATTGCCAGCCTATTGCATAAGCATTTAGCATTTCCTGTTCAATCTCAAAGCTACGCAGGAGAGTTTTGACAAGGACAGAAGTCTCTTGCAGCAGGAAAGATGTAAACTTGAACATTATACGTATACATTTTTTTCAACATTTTTCAAAGATACGTTATTTCTATTTCTGTCCATAACATCCAAGACAATCACTTCCAAATGATTGCAGTTTAAAGCTAGTATATAGATACTGAGCATTGTAAATAATTCTAACTTGACCTGACTCTAAAATTAGCCCTGAAAATGGATCCCAAAGAGAAGCGGAGCACACAATAGAACATCAGAAAAATATCCTTGACAACTAATTTCTCCTTTGTATTTTACACTTCTTTCTTTCCTTCATTTTTAGCCCTCCTTTCAGTAAAGCTGAAGCTCTGAATTCAACAGGGCTTAACTTTCATGATGTGCTTACGTGAATTGTCTAAACTAGAATGAGTTCCTGAATCGTTCTTAGTCTTTAATATAAATGCAAGAGAACACAGGTCCTACTTTCAGATGACGAATTAATGTATTTGTGGGTGGTGGTTTTTTTCTTCCTATTGTTAAATCTTTATTCTCTGGTTTTTGACATCAAAATTATTTCTACAGAAGCTAATGGTTATGTCACAAATATTATATCAAGTCGGGAATAAATACGATGACATCTGTTAGCTTTGGGGACCATCTGTTAGGATGAGGAATTATGGATGTGATGTTAAATTTAAATTATATTAATTGTAAGCACAATAGCATGGTGTAATAGGCAGTATAAGAGACTAGTAACTTTCTGATTTCTCCTGTGAAAAGCAGGAAGTGTGGCTGTAGCCAAGGGAATTGCCAACAACGAAAGGTAAGGGTGAGGTTATATTTGGGAAGCACAGAAAAATAATAATTAAAAAAGAAAGAAACAAAGAAACAGCTTTTACATAGTCATGGGTATTGGATAATGTATATATTTATAGATCCTCATTTATGAAGGCATTTAAGCACACACTGGACCAGAAGTACACACTGAAATGTTAGGTAAATTGAAACCTTGTAGGAAAAACTTTCCCCTCAGAGACTCTGCTTTCTTAGAGTCTGGCACTTTCACTCCTATTAAGCACTTTTGATGCCAGAATTATAAGTAAATCTTATCGTAGGTAAACATAATGGACAGATATATGCACAATCTAAACGTGACAATCAAGAGTGTTGGGGGCAGAATATTCAAAGAAAATACTGCTGCAAAGTCAGGTTATATGTGAATGTATGTATTACATCATATATTAAAATTGTAACCTGTGCCTGAGTTTGAAGCACATCCATCCTGCATATTTTGAACTGATACAAAGTACTTAGTTTGACTCAAGAAGCTGATTTTTTCTTCTTCCTAAATTCACAGAAGTTTATCCAAATAGCAAAATGTCAACTGCCAAACAACTTCAATTCTGGTTAGTTATCTGAAAAGTGGCTTAGTAGTCTTCCTCTTTCTTTCTGCTCCCTTGAAAGACATCAGGTATGGTTAAGTATTAATACTGGTTAAGTATTTTCACTGCTTTGACTTAAGCTTTGTCAGAATTTTAAGCTCCTGTATGGTTTTTGCAATCCATGTTTTACACAATCTCTCTTTCCTACCTCATATATGTTCTCATATGTTTTTTCTCATACTTCTTTGTGTTTCAGGCAATTAACTCACTTAATTCCATTTTTATTCTTCTCCAATTCATTCTTCTCTGTATCACCCCACATAATAACTACACAGTTAGGACTTTAGCTCAGTTCTCACTTAGGTATCTCTTTCCCCATTTACTACTTCTACAGAACCCATTGAACTCTGTTGACTCTTCCTTCCTGTTGAATTTATCAACAGTGAAAAAGCAGGAAAGACAGTACTTGTGAGAAAAGCAAGGTTCAAATAACTAATAAAACATCATCTCAGTCATTGTCTTGAATTCCATTTCATCCACACTTTCCTCATTCAGTCATTGTCAAATCCATTTGCAGATTCCTCAGAGCAGAATAGCTCTTTTTCTTGCTCTTTTTAAGACATTCTAACATACTGGAAGTGCCCTGTAAATAATTATAAAAGATATCAGGAATACAATGATTTTCTATGCATTGATTAATATTGTAGTCAGAAGCTGGGGTAAGATAAGATTCAACCCATATCCCAGTTTACTAAGACCTAGACTAGTGACTTCATTTAATTTGTTTCATTGTGACTGAATCAGGGAGTTGGATCTCATAATTTTTTATTTTATTTTAATTTTATTTCTTTGCTTCTCAGATATTCTAGTGAAAAACATTCAGAATAAAAAGTAATTGACAGGGAAGAATCCTGAACAGTTCCAACTATGCTCTATTAATTAATTTCATTTCTGTTTAAATGAAACCAAATCAAACTGAAAATGTTCTCTTTTTTTAACAGATGACAGTAATACAAAAAAAAAAAAAAAAAGGCCTTTTTGTATGATTTTTATCTCTATTGAAAGCTTTCCAATAAATATTTGCATCAAGATTTAGTCCTGATATGGAACCTTAAAGCAAATTTATAAAAACAAGCAATATTTTAACTTTTCTGTCCCAGCAATTTTGGATTATTCCTATCATCTACAAGTTTCCTCTTAATGTCAAGATTTCTGCATATCTTTCATTACTTTTTTATGATGTAATCTGTTGTAGTTTAGTAGATGTTATTGTTAAACAGACACTGTTTTAAAGTTGCCTGAGTTAACTCCCAATTGTAATTTCTAAGGAAATTTTACAGAAACTTGAACAACAGAGCAATATAAGATGAAATCCTCCTGCCTTTGTATTTGCTTTTGAATCTTCTTGGAAAATGTTAGGAAGGGCCAGACTTGAATAATTCTATGTGTTCTGAGTCTTCAAAACATCTCTCATTTTAAAAACATCTTTCATATTGCAACAACACCTCGTTCTTAGAAGTTCAGGCTGATCCCAAACCCATCATGAAATATTGCCAGCTTATAGACAGTGACACCAGTCCACAAGGTTGCGGTATGAATTAATAAATGGTTCTTAATAACAATAATCTAACCGAACAATATACTTCTAGCAGCCTGGGTAACTAGCTTCCAGGAAGTCTTTACAGCTTTTAAAATTAATTAAATCATCCAGAGGCAAAAACAAAACAAAAAAATCTCCAGCCATCAGTATTATATGAACCATGCTGAGAAACCTCCAGGCTAGGATAAAAAAAACTTGACATAGATAAAAAAAGATAGAAACAATTACTGCACTGAAGTATATAGGAATGAATGAGAAATAATTCTAAATCTCAGTTGCACTTCTTAAGTGAATATACATTACATTGTAAATCAGTCCTAGGTTTTTAGTTCCTAAGCTGTATATAAAGTGAGGATAAAACATGCCACAGCTTTTAAGAATATTATGTGGTCTTATGAGTTTATTTTTGGTGAGACTTTTTTGTTAAGTGACATATTAAAGATTAAGCTGTGTTGTCATTGGCAAATGTGTGTTTTACAGACAAAATGAAGATCAAGAAGTGGGATAACAGCATGCTAACACAAAAGCAGAAGACATCTCTCAGCATTCCTGCTGCATCAGATCACTATCGTTTCTTTACCCCTTAACCTCTCAGTGCTCACTGTGGTGAAACATTAAACTCCCACACACTTCTCCTGTCCCATCGATGTTTTCCCTTCTCCATATACGAACTTCAATGATAACTGAGCTTCACTGAGTCTTCCACTATGAAATTTCCATTTCTATTATATTCAATACCCATAGCTTCACTACAGGAAGATATTGTGGGCTTCCCAAATATAATTCACTCCTGATCCACTGAAAAGTAGGCTGTTCAAAGCTTGAATATAACTTGGTATTAAGTAAGGAAAATAGAAGAATGGTGCTTTTTGAGAGCTAAGATTTTTTTTTTTATTTCAACTCTTCCATAGAGTTGACAATAGAAGTATGATTTCGCCTTTATCAAATATGAAAAGTAAATGTACTCTCTGGTTTTAACTTCCCCAAAGAAAAGGAGTGACAATTCACTCATTGTTTCATGAATGAGTTTCATTCAGATTGCTATTAGTTCTTCATTTTAAAAAAGATTTAAAAAGTCTTTCGGTCCTGGATTCAACTTCCATCTGCTGCAAGATATCACCCTTCCCTCAAAAGAGGTCTAGGTTTGTTTTGAAGTTTAATAACAAAAAAAGATTAAGACCATACTTAAGTATAGCTATGCAAAGGGTGAATATTTATATAAATGTGCAAGAAAGAGAGAGAACACTAAGAAGAAAAGAAGGAAGAAAGAAAAGCCCAATGTTTAATAACATGCTTTTGGGAGGACTTTTTTACTAATTGGAAGTACACCAACATTGAATGGTGCACTTTGTAACTCTATGTATTAGCAGTTCTGCCTGAAAGCTTTATAAAAACCTGCCTTTGTTATCACAGTGCCAAGTCAACAGTATGTCTCAAGGAAATTTCTATCAGAAATTGCAAGGAGGTAATCACCTACAGAAACATTAAAGTCAGTTGAGTGCCTTCCCAAGAAAATCATTAAATCAAAAATTTTAATGCCAGGATGCACAATATGAATGGGCTTTAGCATCCATCCTGAAAGTCTTATCTGTTTAAAAGGTATGTAATGCATTTATTATGGTTTAATTTTTCTCAGACGGTATTCTGACAGTACTAAGAGTTACAGTTCTATGCCATAGAAGCAAGTGAGATGGGAATATTCTATACTTGGTTCATTATCAAGGTTTTATGACCCTAACAAATTAATTTCTGGCTAGTTGGCTAAATCAGGTTAATATCTACAGAAAAACAGATATTTTTTTTCCCCCCATAAGTCTAAATGGTAAAAGATAAATGATGAAGTCCATAAATCAGGAGTGGATTCAGCAATCTTAATTTATTGTGACTGAAAAGTGTCAATTAGAAATTTAGGCATAAAAAGAGGAAGGGGTCATTTTCATATTATATACAACCATCACATTCGTGGCTTTTTAAAAACATCTGTAATAGTCTTTGCAATAAGCATAAATTCCAAGGGCTCCCATTCTCATGCAGTATTCTGTGAGACAAGTGTATAAAAACAGTTTGAAATGGAAAAAGTTCAATCTAATTTTTTTCCCCAGGGTTTCTCCACTGTTTGATTAGAGAATGGCTGCATTCAAACATATTACCATTCTGTCAGCAGCACTCACAGGCTTGTACTTTCACTGCATGATAAATGAAGTTTACACAGTTTATGTTGTGTGAGGACAGAGTCTAGTGATTCAGTAGCGCACATGCGATTTGTAAGTGTCTGATTTGGTTAATCATTAAACACCACGTAGTTTTAAGGTTTCAAGAATTCTGTGCAAACATGGAAACCAGTTGGGCAAGATCCTTGGGTGGTTTAAATCACCCTAGTACCAAGGAAGTAAGGGAAAACATATCAGCTTCTACCGGTAATGATCTGGCTGGTGGAATTTTTTTTTCCCACTTACACATGTTAAAATACAGATTTCTATTTAGAATTAATCCAGTGTTTAAACAAGTTTATTTATTGACAGAGTCATATATACTTTCCCCTTACAGTGTTGCTTGGCAAGCAGTACACATGCAAAATGTGTACAAATTAGATGGTTACTTTTTTTTTTTTTTTTTTTCACAAGCTGTTCATCCATTCTGCAAGTTGATGGATCAATTTAGTGATATTTACAGAAGGTCTGCATCACTGAGAAGGAATCTAGAAGGTTGGTCTTTTCAGAATTTT
The DNA here is from genome assembly GCF_929443795.1 of Astur gentilis. Lineage (NCBI taxonomy): Eukaryota > Metazoa > Chordata > Aves > Accipitriformes > Accipitridae > Astur > Astur gentilis. Next base: position 27,156,492 of record NC_064892.1, on the reverse strand, counting down.
TAGGGGAAGATAAGAGATGACTTGTTCACAATCTTAAAATGCCTAAAAAAGAAGATAATAGAAGGTTCTTTCATTTGCAAGGTAAGGCACACAATCAGTCAACAACCGAACACTGACATTAGAAACAATTACATGAGAAATATCATGCAGTTTTGTAGTAAAAAGCTAGGGCATATTCTCCATTCTCCATTTCATCTAACATTTCAAAGTTGGATGTGTTTCTAAACATTTTGATATGACTCAAAGGAACCATGGCTTGACAGCTGCAGGTCTTTTGGCTTAGGAAAAATTCCAGGTTAGATGATCCCAATAGTCCCTCCTAGTGTAAAAATACATAAATACGAACAACTGCATTTGGAAGCTGGCAAAAAAAGAGAAGAAAAGTCCTCGTGCTTCAGGTCATGAGCTAGGCTTAACTACAGTAGTCAGTAGAAATAACTTTGAAGTAGTAGAACAGGTTTGCAGAACTTTTCCACGGTATTGCTCACAGGTAGAGTCAAAGGACTTGACTAGACTAACACCACTTTTTTCTATAATTGTACAGCACTGGCACCCAGCCTGCAGTCTCAGAGCTCCAATCTGCCTATGACCTCTAGGGCATAGGCCCAATGTTTCAGTGCCCTTGACTTTATGGATATACACATTTATTGACTGAGGGAATAAACCCATGTAGTTCGCTCTATCTGTATGTTTATCTTAATATGAGATCTACCCTCAGGCAAATATTCTAAGTCTCCAAATACCATCTTCAGCTATATAAATATCTCTTACATAGAAAACCATCAGTGTTTTCAGACAGTTAATGTCATAGATAAGTGTAATAGGTCACACTGACAGGAAACTTATCCAAGGAAACTCTACTTTACTTCTTGGGTGCAAGACATGACTGTGTATCAGTGAGCACATCCTATGAATATCTACTACAAATAAAATCTACGGATTTTTGAATCCCTTTCCCATCACCCTGAGGGATTAGGGGTCCTAAAACAGTCATAAAAATAACCTAAAGAAATGTGCCATGAGTCATACCTTTCCTTTTTACTCCATGACTAACATCCTTATTTCCAGACAAATTACTCTTGGGGTTTTTTTTTGTTTTGTTGGTTTTGTTCTGTTTTTCCTTTATATGAAACAGAAAAGCAGAGTCACGGTTAACAGCAGAGTGGGTATTTCCTCTTCAGAACACCTTTAAATGTAAATGAGCCCAGGAAAAATTTATGTATTCACAAGGTACTTTCATTCATACTCTTGTTTATATTTAGTTCTGGAATAGTTTTTACGTATGTCCTTCTGAAATGTTTTATGATAAAAAGTTATCAACTCACACCTGTTGACCTTCTTCTCTCAGGCTCTCAGCAGGCCTAAGTGAGTCCAGTTTGAGCACTGTAACTGTTCTCTCTCAGTTCAGTTTGCAACCTTTTCTGCTAAAGCACTGAGCTGCTGGGTTTGGAGTCTGCGCCTTTCTTATGACAGGGTGATTACGCACAGCAAGGAATCTTCAGATGAATATAGATGCAAAGGAATAAATGAAAATCTCAAAGGAAAGCAATCAAGATGTCAATATTGCCTTCATATCAACAAAATTGTACTAAATGGAATGAAACATTACATATCCATACAAGAGTCCTATATGAGAGCTGACTGTTGCAAGTGAGCAGGCAAATCCCCTTTCCCCAGAATCGTTTGTCCTCCATAAGCCCTTCTATATTTTGTCTCCTTTTGTCACATTTTTTTCTACTCATCTTCACGGAGAATGCTACTTTTCCTTCCCTCCCTCTTTTCTCCTCTTACTTTCATGCTCAGTTCTTGGCTCTGACAAATGCAGAATTAATACTGAAAAACCCTACAAAAATAATGGAGAGCTAATCTCTGTTTTGCCACCTTCCAGAATCAAGATTCTTTCCAGTCATTGCAATTGTTTCCCTTTTTCCTTATTTTCCATCTGCTCTGGATATTTAGGATCTGATCTAAGATACATTTAATTTAATTACTCTTTTGCTAAAATCAGTGGGGCTTACACTAAAAGCAAAACAGCTTTAAAGCATTAAATAGCATTATGGCCTTGTTGAACAGATATAGAAGTAAGCATATATTTAAATAAACGTATTGCTGACTTAGCTCCATAGTTTTCAAACCAACAGATTGCTTGGGGCATAAATAAGAAAATAAAAAAAAATCATATTGCTTAAGGAAGTATTTGTTCTCCTATAGGATGGATCAGCAACTCATAGTAACTTTAATGTATTGCTCACTGTAATAGGAAGAGCCAGCATGTGCAGAATATTTTATTTAAATGTATTGATCTTTTGACATACGGTTAAAGAAAAGGAAGAAATTCCAGGAGATCCAATGAAAAAAATCTTAAATTATATTTTACAGTAGTTTAGCATATATCAACTGGCAACACTAAACCAAAACTCTTTACAAATATACTAATGCTTGAGCTACTCATTTATCATATAAGTCTCAGACAAGACTGATAAGACTCATTCATGTATTGTTGATGAAGGTCACAGAAAGGCAGACTTTCAGATGACCTTCTCTCTCCCTAAATTACTGCAATGAAACTGTAAAATGAACATGTGAAGAATACTATATGATTTTCAGTGGCATACACTTTGAATAAGTGACCCTTTCACGTCAAGGGCAGACTACCAGATGCTTAAGTTGTAACTGGGCAAGTCTGTCCCAGGCTGTTCTATCTATTGATTTGTCTCCCTGCTAAAATGAGGTACAAAATGGTTCTGCCGTATCTTTTATGTCCTCCAAAAGGTAAAGAAGTTGGGTGTTCAGCACTTAACGGGTTCTGGAAAGAGCTGTGGGATATAGCAGTTGGTGTAATCATTACTGCAAGAAGATAAGGTCTCTTCTCTGCCTCATCCAATTAAGCATTTTGTTGTGGAGCCTAAAACCTAGGATACACTGCCTTGTGTCTGTTCATCTGAACCCTGCACCAGTCAGTGGAGAACAGAGATGATCTCCCTGAGAAATCTGATGCTCCTAAGGAAGGAACATGCCTATGGATTATCTCAGAAGCCATATGTATACATCTGGACAGACACGTGTATGCTGACTGTATATTAGGAAGGCGGTGACTAGATATTGCTACTGGATTTTGCGCAATCTCTAAACTGTCTCAAACTGAATTGAAAATCTGTGGATAAACTAAGACACAACTAGCAAGTGAAAAAAAAAAAGATAACAACTCCCTTTGAATTCTAAGTAAAGGTTTCATAACCTTCTTAAAAACACAACTCCTGACAAAGAAGTTCCATCTTTGCCTGGAAAAGGAAGTTCTCATATTTTTTGTATATCTTTTATGTCACCTTCTCAAATATTTGTGTTTAAAGTTGCAAGTTGTCATGCTTATCCTCTGCAGAGCATTGATTCTTTTACCTAGGAGATTATGCACAATTGCTTTTGCAGTTTTGATCATGAGAAGAGTAAAATACTAATGCCACTTTTCTCATGAACCCGTGAATAACATTTACCCTCATGAGTCACCGCTTCAAGAAAACTGAACAGGGAGAATAAGATAAACAAGAACAGGCAAACATTCTTATTGGAACTGTCCACTCTATCTAAATTCAGGAACCTCCATTTCTCCTCCTTCCTCTTCTGCCTCCTCTACTGAATGGGTACCATGTGTCTGTTCAACAGCACGGAGACCATCGAAGGGATTGTAAGAATTGTGAATGGAAAGGCCAAAACATGGGATGAAATCTTGACTGCACAAATTAGTAAGCATTTTTTAATTAATATCAGTAGGTATACAGGGTGGTTCTATCTTGCAGGGCATAACTGAGCTAATAGTTATGGATTAAATGAAGAATAAATTAAAAAGAGAGAGAGAAAAATAATAATGAGCCTGGTTTGACAGCTGCAGCTGTAATACCATCAATACAGAAAGGAGACTTAAAGAAGAGCTACAGAGAAGTTATGATTAAGAAGTTCTTAGCTATTTATCACCTTTCTTATTTAGTGTTGCCATATTTCTGGCTGGTTGAGTATGCATTTATGACTGATGCATGTAGCATATCAACTGTTTTCACATTGTATTTATAAAATACTTCTAATGGCTTATAATGGAATATTTTGCTTTTTGATAAAAAAAAATAATCCATCAACACAACAGGGAGAATGGAAAGGAGAGAAAACATTTGTTCAGAAAGCTTTTAAATTATGCTGTTTGTTCATGTTAGCAATTTTTTTTTTTCTATTGTTATGTCTACCCTTCTTCCAGGAGGACCAAATCAAGCAATTACATAGCAAGAAAAACCAATACATTGCCTCACAGTTCACATATTACCAGCGGAACTGGCAGGGGATGATTTGCAAAATTGCTGAGCTCATGTAACAACAACTGAAGTCCACAACTGCTGTACCTTAAACACATGACAAGCTGTCCTGTAGCAAAGATTTTAAAAAAGCGTGTTGTCAGCATATCAAATAAGGCACGCCAGATTAGAAACTTTTGGCCTTTCTCTGCTTCAACTACCCATTTGTAAGATAGGATATACAGCCAAATATTTTACAGGAATACTACAAAAATACATGCATTATTGTCTGAGGCATACTTGGTTATGATACTGGCAGGTACTATAATTCTCCACAGGATAATTAATAATTCAGTGTCCAGGACAGGTTCTCCAATAGCATGCAGAAACTGTGAGGATCAACAGAATGCAGCACAGCCGCTCACTGATGTGCATCCATCTATTCAGGATGCAGGAGATGTGGGAAAATCTTTTGAGGACAGTTTTTTGCCTGTACACAACTTGAAGTTTCATAGATTGCTTTAAACTCTTAAACAATTTTGTAGTAACTAATGCAGTAATAACAATGAGGGGAAACCGAAGGAAAAAGCAAAGGGATATTACAAAGTGTATAGAATGAGCAGGAGCAGATAGAAAGAAAAGAAAAAAGCTGGATGATACTGTGTGCTTAGAAGTAAGCCAAACAGAACTCAGTAGAAATAATCATGAACCCCACAGAGTTTGCCATACATAAGTCTAAAAGCAAAATAAAATAGGGTCCAGAATGTAGCTCTTTAAAACACACTATTTTAGGCAAGTCTTTGTGTCAGACTCTCCTCACCAGTAAAAAGTGATCAGTGATACCCACTTTGGTACAGCTCTGTGTATTCAATATTTACTAAAATGGTGTGGGAGTGAAACTTTAAAACAAAATACGTTCAACAGCCCACCCATGGTTACTTGTCCTATGAAAATATCAGGACAAAACCAAAATGCCTTCTTCTTTTCAGGAGTGCAGAGGCGAGTTAGCCAGATTACACCTAGACATCTCTAACCTGCAATTTTAGAATATTTTTTTCTGAACAAGATTCAAATATTTGCCCCTGGATTCCCAAGAATATTAAGTTATCATGCAAGCATCATGCCAAATTTGTTAATATTTCACTCTTAAAGAGCTATGAAAACATTATTTAATATTAATGAATGTATGTGGTATTATTATACATATGCCCCATGGTATAGTATCTGCCTTTTTTAATTCTGTTTGGAAGTGCTCTGCCCTGTGGACAGATGTGACTATCAAATTCAATGCCTGCAGCACATTTTCTGACCTTCAGCAAGCTCTGACTTTTTTATATTGCAACATTATTTTGTTTTATTATTTTACCCGAAGAGAGCAGTCTGTGATCAGCAAAGAGATGCTTTTATCTTAATCATTGATCCCATATTCATAAATATTCAGATTTTCAGTCTCCCAGGAACACCATTCGCTATTTCTTCGTATCGACAAAAAGCAATGAAATCATTTGAACCAAAACTCAATACACTAAAGCTGATAGTCCAGTTATATTAGTAGCATAACATCATTTTCATTTGTGCTTGTTTACTTCTGTACAATTCTAAGCTTGCAGTCTACAAAGCTTTCACATTAGGTGTAGCTCCATTTAATTCAAGAGGAATACTTACGTAGTGTCAAACCCTGAATTTGCAAAATCTGGAGGGAAGCATTTTCTTTATTCTTACCACCAGATTCTGGTAGAATTGACCTGTGATTAAACATGTCAGGGACCAAGAAACAAGTCAATACCTTAACAAAAAAAAAAAAAAAAAAAAAAAATCAGGCTGAAGCCTGACACCAATATAAAACTGGAATAATGTCATTAAATTTAATGGATTAAAACTGGTACTTAGAAACAATCTGTCCATAGTGTCTTAGAAGGGAAGAGAGGAAATTAAAGCACTTTCAGAATCATCTCCAGAGAAGACACAGGTATGGAAATGGTCTTTATGATGCAGTGAATTCAGGAAGTTATCTTCAAGTCAGAAGCCTTCAATTTAGCATGGTTACAGAATAAGCTATGCATTTTTTGTAAACATATGTGCATTAGAATGAGAACGCCTGAAACGTAATGATGACTATGACTTTGATAATCTCTTGCTGAGACATCAAGTTACACATTTTTACAATTTCTTCTATCTTTGTACAAGAGTTTCACACAAATATTAAGAAAAGCAACCAAAAACTTAAACAGAATATGTATAAAATATATATAATATAGTAGTATATGTGATTTTATTATAATTTCTTTATAATTTAAGTTATGAAGACACTTTATTGTCAAGTGCTGACGAAGAGAAAAAGGAGGATTTACATTCTTAAATTTGGGCATTTCAGATTATGCAGTCACTTCAATACCAGGACACTGCCTGAAGTAAGAATATTATGCTTATCTCTATTCTGGTTTAAGATATTCATGCAGCTGTAAAATTTTAGACCAGGATAAACATACAAAATACCTCTCCATATCACATGGTCTAAACAAACATAAAATTTTGGAGGTTGGGAGAGAGAAGTAAAGGATTTATCACACTACAAATACTTTGAAACTTTCATTTATATTTCTAAATGTTATTATATGTAATTGGTATAGGTAATACTTTTCCTCCATTAAAAGTTCTGTGAGAAGGATTCTAAAGCTTAAAATATTAAGGTTGTAAGTATCTGAAGTAAAAGATTTGTGCCCTCTAAATTTTATATTTGTCAGCTAGGAGCATAATAGATTTTTTTCAAGTAATTAATAATGCGGACTATTAATAAAAACAAGAACTTTGTTGGAGCACTAAGAATAATCTTTGTACTGAGTGGTCCAATAGTGGTCCAATAGTCATAAGACAGTTTATCTGTCAGTACCCCAAAATAAATCATCTTCTTTATATTAGGATTTTTTTATTTTGGTCAGTAAGTGTCTTTTGGCAGTGAAGCCAAACGAATCTAGGGAATAGTTTTGCTAATAGTACTCTTAATAGTGCAAAAAATCTTTAGGCATGTGCTGCATGATCTGCAAAGAAATCTCTGTTACCAACCTGAAGAACAGAGTGCTGAATTGCAGCCTGCCCCAAGAAAGCAAAACATCATCTCTTTAGTCTGATACAATTATTAGCATTTTCAAATCACTTTAGTAATAATTAGAAACCAGTTATTATTTTTTTGCAAAAGATGCCTCCTTTCTAACACAATGCCCCTGCACCAGCCTATCTTGTTAGATTAAAAAAAAAAATTGAATTAGAAATCAGGAAAAAAATCTAATACCACTAAATGTACATATTCTTGAAGAAACAGGTAACACTTTCAGTTTAATAGTCATTTAACTTACTGAGTGTTTCAGAGACATTTGCTCGACCACAAAAATAGAGAATTTCCACTTCTCTTGGTACTTTATTCCAAGACTAAATAGATATGACTATTAAAAATTAACTACTTATTTGCACCCATTTAATTCCATGCAAACTTTTTCATTTACTTCAGTTATTTTGGCATTTTACCAGCACTTGACAAAAGTGTCCTCATTACTTCAATCTTAAAGAAATTGTTGTGTTTTATTACGGATTGCTTGGATCAAATGCATTTACGTAGCACCAGTTTTGCAGGTAATATTGACAAAACTTACTCAGCCACGGCCAACTTAATTCACAAATATTTTTCACAACGGAATTGTACAAAAAACACAGAGGCATCTGGATATAGGGAGGAAGGGCCACACAGTGACTGTGTATGTAAATATTTCCACTTGTTCATTCTGCTACCTGTGAAGCAATAGCTTAGAAACTGCTTCTGACACTGCTATAGTTATCTGGGAATTTGGAGAGGAGCACATGGGGAAAAGAAGGCGATCTGTTAAGAAAGCAACTGAGGCAAATACTGAGTACATCTGTATGAGAGAAAAAAAGAGCTCTCACTCTAAAGTCTTTGCTACTGTAAATGTACTCCAAATCGGTGTTAGTATGACGCCGTCTGATCAGCCAACAAGAATGTCGCTTCTGGGGCTGCATGGAGGTCATTCTTTGCTAGCCAGTAAAAAGCTAAAAAGGTCTGATAGTTAGTCTGCTTCTGTACATCGTTTCCCATTTTCATCATATCTTTGCAAGCGTGGTATGGGAAATGTAGCAACAAAAAAAAGAGGGAAAGACAGGGACAAAGATTCCATTTTCACATGCAAGGGTAGTAGCAGAAAAGGATAAAAAAGTCTTTTTAGTGACTATTTGTCTGATGACTGGCACAATCCAAGAAAATAAAGTTTTCAGTCTATTAAGAAGTTTTTTTCTCATGAAGAAAACAGCAACAGAATGATAATATCATTAAAATTAGCAGCACTAATGAAGTTGTTTCTGATTACCTAATTTCTCACCAGCAGGGTTTGCCAACTGCCCAAGTAATGAATATGGAGTTTGTTCTGGACATGTCTTGTTTTATTTTCATTCATGAACCTATTTTACAACTTCCCCAGGAACTGGTAAGGCAACCAAAAGAACTACAAATATCTCTGCTTTCCCCAAATTATGTTAATACCCTTATTAACAAAACTTGTTATACTGTTTGTATGTAGCTGATGCCCCTGCTTATGAGCGAAACAAAACCTGAGTGCTAATGACTTTCTCCAATAGAAAAATGCATAAATGCTATTAAAATAGAGAATTTTTCACTTAGGATACATAACATTTTAAAGTGAAAGATAAGATATGTGAAATAGTGCTTTACCTTCTAATCTTATAATATATATAATCATCAGCATAATATCTGAAAGCTATAAAGCTGTTATAAATTTTTTTTATCCTCATAATGTCTCTTGGATGCAATAGACAGGGACGGAAGTAAAACCCCCATTTTACAGATGAAAAAAAGGAGCACAAAGTACATTATCACTTACCTAAACTGACACAGCTGATGTGTGCTTACACTGGGAACTATAAAAGTCTTAATGGTATGGTCCCTTTTTATGGATAAAAACTACTATAGATTGCTTTTCCTAATTCATAAATATGGCATATGAAAATAAATTACGATATTGCAAAATAAACACAGCAAGAAAGGAAGCAAATATAAATGCTTGATTCGTGCATAGTGCAGATTTTATACAATTTCATTATCATATAAATAGCTCACATATATAATCTTTCGTGTGTTAATTCTGATAAATGTTACAGTAAAAATTAAGATTAATTGAGGTTGCTTTGAAAGATTTGCTAGGAGTTATATCTGCAGTACTTTTTAGCCTAGTTACATTATGTTCTGAAAAGTTTCAGTATTCTATTAGTGATTTACGATATCTGCTTACTCGTATTTTTATAGACTGCTAAACTGTGTAAAATTGCTTTTTTCAGTCTTAACTTTTGATGCTTAGAATTCTTCTTTGCTTTTTTTTTTTTTTTAAGCTTGAGTCTTCAGAATATACAGAGATCTGCTAGAAGACTGAATTGCTAAGTGTTTTGGAAATTAATACATGATAGCTGAGAAGAAGCATTAAATCTGCATAAACCTACAAAGGTTCACAGCTAAAATGGGTTACAAAAAGAAATTGAAGGGCAAACATTATTTGTTGTCGTTGAAGGACACTAAGTTTTCTCACAGTCACAAAGGTATCTAGGGATATATTAATTCTTCCTTTGGATCTTACACATACAGAAATACTGCATAGCCTTCTGTGTAGGTAGACATTCAAATAAGGCAGCTGAGAGCAGGAAAGAACTTTATCTGGCATATTTAATGAAATATGCAGTGAAACACTAGGAGTCTGATTTTTTACTGACTTACACCTGGTGCAGACATTTTTGTCTTTAAGAACGGAATGAAAAACGGATTTAAAATATAACCACAGCAGAATGTCAGCATTTTATACTCACTTTGCACAGATTTACAAAACTACCTGTTATATATGATAAACTATGAAAAAGGTATTTCAGTATGAGAGCCTCTCATTTCACAGCTGTACCAAACACAGCCTTCCATTTCAGAACCCATAAAAAGCTTTGTGTCACACTACCGCATCCTGAAAACCCATGACACAAAATGCGGTTTTGGGTATCTCCATTTCCATTAGTGGATTTTATCAGAATCTTGTATCTTATTGTCTTTCAGCTGTAGTTCAGCATTCGCAAATTTTCACAACAGGAATTAAATTAACTTAGATCTCCTCTCTCCTGCTTTTACCCTTTCTTCTCCTGCATACTGCCAATTTCCCTTTGAATGTCATCCACGCAGTTAGGTTAGAGTACTACAAACAAACCAGATTTTCTTGTACAGCATTAACCACCCTGCTGGTTTGGTACTCTCTCCAAAATAAATGGGCATGGTGGATCTTCAGTCAGTAGTGCCAGGCTCAACAATGCTCAGCAATGAAATTCCCAGAAAACTTAATAAAATCTGAAAAGCATTTATCCCATTTTCAGTGTATAAACGCCACGTCCCAAAGTTAGTGTCATACTTTAAAATCACACAATAACATATTAATGAATAGGGTTAGTCTTTGTTGTTACTTTGCACTCTTTAGAATTCTATAAAGCATATCGTGCAAGTGTTCCTCTGGGATGAAACAGCAATAAATCTTTAATAAACTATGAACAACATTTCAGTCTGAGCGACAAACACTTTGCTACAAAAGTATTACTGGATAGATTATATTAAAAATAAACAAATGAGGAGATATTATTAAAAGTTTGCCTCTTTTTCCAGATATGTGTCTCATATTTGAGTTTGCTTGGAATTAAACACCAGTAAATCTTTAATGAGGTATGAATGAATATACCAATCACTTGAGAGTTATTGACACATCAATATCCATAGAATAGTATCTTATTAAACTATTGCAGTTCCTTCCTTGATAGGCATTATATATTCAGTATTAATAATGCATGAGCATTTTTAATTCATTTCTGTTGTTACACCCTGTCCTTACTCCTGCAGCAACATTATTAAAACTGATTTTATAAATATCATTTTCTCGAGATACATATGTTAAGTGTGACTGGTACTGAAGTGTTGTAAATGTAGCTGAGTTTAAAATTCCTAATTTATTACTGATAAATAATACATGGCTTAACAAACAGAATAGCATTACACTTAAACTGTTCTTTCTACCAGATTGATCCAGAAGGAAGGAGAAAACTCTGCCTTTTACAAGTCTGACCTATATTAGTAAATTACTAATTTGCAAAGATCAGAGAGCTATGCAGCTGAATGCTGATCTTTCCGCCTTGACATCTGGCTTCTGAGGGTTCTCACTACAGTACCATCCACAACTTTCTTACACTTCCACATCTCAGTTGCTGTTATGTTGAAGTCATCGTCCTAATCTTATTCAGAGTACAGCATCCCTCTAAAGACAGGGAAAACTCCGGTCCCTTTGGCTTCTGTCTTCATCTGACACAGTGCCACTTACAATTGTTTTCTACCAGACCAGAACACTGAGAGGTTCTGCAGTGACATTGCCCTGCTGTCCTCCCGAGTCAGTCGGACAAGCACGTAAAGCAGCTCTGGTTAGAAATGAGACAGCGTGAGAACCGTGTTTTGTAAATGGAGATTTAAGCCGCTCGGTAGAATTTAAGGTTCTGCAAAACGAGGGAAGACCTGCCTCTATATCATGCTCTGCTTGACTGCACCCATGTCCAAGTATTTCTTTTTTTTCTTAATCACTTGATGATTTTATTTCGTGAATGTTAAATCACTTTGCAGTTACTAATGAATGATTTCTTGTGAGATCTGTGCCTAACAAGTAAAAAGTATGTATCATTTCCTGAAATCACTGATGAGGACACTGAAATTTGGTGACATGCTGTGATTAGCTTGTATAATCCCCAGTAGTCTCTGGCAGGGATGGATCACTTAAAAGATATTACTATGCTTTTTCCAAAAGACACCTTGTATTTCGTGTTCCTATAGACAATTACCACCCTTTTACCCATGTATTTTAAATAGAACGTAATTTTTAAATGTGATCATGTTACAGTAATAATGATTTTGATAATGGTGTCCCTTCTCCTGAGTCCATAATTTGGGTTCCCTCCACCTGTCATTATGCTGCTGTGCACCTCTGAGTTTGTGGCCATGGGCCTCTGATGGGCTGATGGCTCCTGTGCTGCACCTGGCTGGGGTAGTATTTGGTGTCCTCTACCTGCCATGGTCTTTCTGAACTTCTTTGTGGATCTGCAGATGAGCTTTTTATCTCATAATGTAACACAAAAAAATGGCAGATAAATCATATTCAAAAATATATTTTTCTATAAAGGGAGTACAGAGAGAATATCATAGACATACTGTAGACAACATAGTTAAAGACTTCGGGCTTCAGAGGTGGCTAAGTTTGCAGAGTCTATTTTCCTGGTACAGTAGACATTTTTGCCTCTAACAGGAAATATTTCTACCATTTGCCCTCTGAATCTCAAATACTATCATCATTTCTGAAGTTATCTGAAGTTCTGATTTCACTTTTTGTAAAAGTAGATTTGTTACTATGCTTAGTTAGAGATGAGAATTTTCAGTTCTAGTGTCTTTCTGCCCAAAAAAATTGGGTTGGTTTTTTTTTTTTCCACGACTTTGCTTCAAGCTATGGTCTCTGCAGAAGGAGTGAAATGGTGCTTGATATATATGCCTTCGCTAACACAGGACAGAGGAAAAAAAAGGTATTTCAGTGAATTTGGTGCATGTTTACTTGCAAGTGTATATTCATATGAACACCTACAGTTCCAAATGAGAAATTTCCTAAAGGATATATGTTTACTATTTTTATTATTCTGGGAACAGCTACAGTGGCTTCTTTCTTTTCTATTACTATTAGGGGCACAGGTGAGTCCATTGAATTTCCTTTGTGGTGCTGCCTGTGTCTGATAAAGCATTTCAACTTATATTTTACCAGATTTTTTTAATCAGTTCCAAGCACTGAGCAGTTACGATTGCATGTCTTTCAACACTTGCCAAAGTCATTTTAAGTGCTCATGTGTAACATAAAACATCAGTATAAGTTTAAAAGAAATAAGTGGCTGCCTTTCAAGTGTGATGTAATATTTAATAATTTACATTTCTACATTCTCTTTAATGGAGAAATATAAAATTACAATAATTAAGCTTCCCAACCCACCTGCGACACCACAAGTTTCTGTAATGCTTTGTTTTTACTGAATTAAAGAGAAAAAAAAACCCGTAGAAAATAAAAATAATATAAAAATCTAAGGCAAAGAATAGAATTGGTTTACCCACCAACTTGGTAGACCCAAGAATATAAGATGGAGTCTTACGAGAACATAAGATGGAGACCGTTCTTTCCATAAGAACCAATGACACAGTGGGAAACTGGACATCACAGTTTCTCTGTAATGATGGGAGGCAATGACGTTCATCATAATACCTACAATTCAGAATAATGCTATTTTAATTAAGCTGATTCATTTTTGTATTAAACACATAGTAAATACTATAGCTATCAAAATAATAGACTATATCAGTGCCTATGATGAATTTAGTAACTCAAAACTGTTTCTCATTGTGTTCATTAGTGGCCGCAGCCAACCCAGTCCTTAGAAAAGCGGTGGTACCCTTCTTACTGTACGAGTTTATGACCACCTGCAACTGTCAGACTAACACCTTACCACAAGACTGGAATTTTCTGTGACTCTCCACCCCACAGAAACAGAGAAGACAGACCCCTCGAGCCAAGGAGACAAATGAAAATAGCAGCCTTCTGGTGGAGGATCTTTAAAGCTGCTCTCGTGAAATTCAAGCCCTGTACCAACAGGAGACTGGCTTTTAGTTTAGTAACCTCATTTAGGAATACAGTAATATCTGAGTAGAACAAAATTCTTGAATACTAGTTTCCATTCCTGTTTCCTGCAGGTATTATGCATGCTATAATAACTTTCATAAGCTTCACAACCTCAATCTTAAGGTTAGGATTTCTCACCCCTCCTGTTTTCAAATGTCACTATTCAAATAGCAAAACCTTTTCTATTTTCCTGCCTAAATGTACTCACAGATAATACTGCTTGTTTTAGTTTTCTTATTCCCTGACTGGAGTATATTGACAGTTCTTTGTCTTTCTCTAGGTGATTTCATAGATTGTTACTCATATAACATTGTTTTAACACTTTTTTTCTTTATGTCTCATGACAGAAATTTATAGGAAGAATGCCTAATTTACAGCATGATCTGAATATAGCAAGGATAGAATTGTACCCAGTATCTTTAGGGATTTGTTTTCATGGTTTGGGACTGGCTATTAACCTCTACCAATAGTTTTCCTACAGCAGCAAATATTACATTCTGCTACATTTCTGCAGCTTATTTATGTCCAGTCTTTTCAATCACTCTCAGGAAATCACTGGAAGAATTTCCACAGCTGCAAAACAAAGAAGTGGTGCAAATAAATGTTGATTTTCTAAATATTAATACCATTCCTCACTGTTTATTTTTGTGACTGTTTCATAATTAATATACATATAATCATTATTTAAATGTGAATTGCCAATCAGATTGATTGACTGTAGGTCAACCCTGCTTTACATTACTATATTCATTACCATCACCAAAGAGCTAGTGTTAGTTAAGTAATGGATGTTGTATACCCTCAAGTGTCCAGGCACTGAAAATATAGCATATATACAAATACAAACAGAAAGAGTAAAGTGTGTCGGATATTGCTGAAGGTTTTCTTTCTTTTTTTTCTTTAAGGCATTTCTGTATGTCTTACATATTACACTATTAAGTTAATATTCTAGCTTTCAGTGGGTTTATCCATAGGATATAATATGGGATGAAATATAAGAAATATTGTTTGTTCTAATGTTATAGTTCCCATTCTATGGTCTGCGTAGACATGTCAATGACTTTGGTGCTGTACTTTCAAAAACAAGCTAACTATTTCAAGAATCCTTCAAACTTTTCTTTAAAGTCACTTGAACTCTCACCACATAAAAGAGGAGATCTGACACTGAAAGCAAATATTCTATGCTCATTCTAACAGTGGAGGTGTGGTGGGTTGAGCCTGGCTGGATACTATCAGGTTAATAATGTTATTGCATGAAACTGAAGATACATATGTCCATGACATCACAAAGGTGAGTTAATGGATGCCGTAGCACTGCATCGGACAAAGCAGCCAGTTGCGGTGCAGTTTCATCTGTGCCACCTCTTGGGACAGCTTTCTAGGGCAAACTTTCCAGAATCACACCCACATTGTGCTTTGGAGGTAACTCACTACTTTACTCCAGAAAGATCCTAGCAGCACATTAAACTTTAACTACAATGGATGACTGAAAGCCCAATATATACCTGCTCAACAAGTAGGGGCTCTATCTTGGAAAGGGGCATCCTGAAAATGCTTTTAAAGGTGACTGTGGTGGGTTGGCCCTGGCTGGATGCCAGGTGCCCACCAAAGCCGTTCTATCACTCCCCTCCTCAGCTGGACAGGGGAGAGAAAATTGAGCAAAAGGCTCGGCTCGTGGGTCGAGATAAGGACAGGCAGAGATCACTCAACCAATTACTGCCATGGGCAAAACAGACTCAGCTTGGAGAAGTTAATTTAATTTATTAGCAATCAAATCAGGGCAGAGTAATGAGAAATAAGAACAAATCTTAAAACACCTTCCCCCACCCCTCCCACCTTCCTGAACTCAACCCCATCCCGGTTCTCTCTCCCTCCTCCCCCCGGCGGCGCAGGGGGACGGGGAATGGGGGTTGGGGTCAGTTCCTCACACCTCGTCTCTGCCGCTCCTTCCTCCTCAGGGGGAGGAGGACTCCGCACTCCTCCCCTGCTCCACCGCGGGAGACAGTCCTCCACAAACTGCTCCAGCGTGGGTCCTTCCCGCTTCTTTGAGTGTTTACCTGTATTATACTTTGTTGTAAAGAACCGTCAAAGAGTCATTTCTGGTAAAACCACAGTAGTGTGGCAATACCAAGAGGTCTTATTGACTTGAGATCCTATGTTATAAGGCTCTGCAGACACATACACAGATAGCAAAAGTTCCTGGTGTAGATTAAATAGAGAGCAAATAATATTCATCGTAATAGTCACTATCAACAGTAAAACTTGGTCATATTTTAGTGTTTTCAGATCATCCTAATACTGGTTGACTTTAACATCAACTATCCTGAAATACTGTTCATCCAAGCCACCATTTTTCCATTGACATATTATGGACATTAGAACAAAAAGCGGTCATTGAAAAGGAGTGTGAAACAAGAAGTGTTGAATGGCTGTAGACAAATTTGGAAAAGATGTCTTGCCTTAAGGCAGTGTAAGCAGAAGGACGAGAATATCTAAAGAGTTAGGTAAGTGTTTTTACAAAGCCAGCATTACAGATGGATGGAAGATAAAAGAAAGGAAAAATAGAAAGGGTCAGAGTTGTGAAGGATGTTAAGGAGAAGTGTCAATTACTGCTGTGAAACACAGGGAGCCAGTACAGTGATTAAAAGGTTGGAAAGGTGACAATGGAGAGAGTGATGGGCAACGACGACAATCCCGGCAGCTCTGCTTTTTACAGTCTGGAGAAGGGCCATGAGGATGTCAGGGATGGCAGAAGAGAAGCTGTTGCAGTAGTTAAGGCAAGAGTGAGGGCTCAGGGAGTCAGCAAAACAGAAAAGGCCACACACCAAAAATGATATACAAGAAAAGTGAATGGATTAAGAAAGGGTTATAGTCTGTGAGCTGTGGAAGAGGAACAAGCTGAAGATGAATCCCAGGTTATGAGTCTGAGTGACAAGGAGGAGGATGGGGTTGTCAACATTGATGGGAAATAGGAAGGAAGTATGGCTTGAAAGGAAAAGCAAACAGCCGAGTTTTATTGTATGTGTTAAGTCTAGCTTGCTGGCAAGATGTCATCCAGGAATAGATGTCTGAAAGACAGGCTGAAAGACAGGTTGGGGTGGAGAGGCAAAAGGGAAGGGGAAGGGGAAGGGAAAGAGGAAGAGGAAAAGGAAGGAGAAAGAAAAGGGGAAGGGGGAAGAGAAATGAAGGGAAGGGGAAATCGTGATTTTTGAGCATAATCTTCTGTTGGTGTTCCTTCCAGTGGGAACAAGAGCAACATACATGGTTGTTATTTTTATTTCATGACAAAACACAATTTCACTTCTATTATAGTATACTGCACATAAAAGATGTAAAGAAGGAAGTTCATAGGAAGTGAAAGTCACCTAGATATCATACCAATACGTACAGTCAGTAGAAAACTCTTGATAGTAATTCTCATTTAGTTCGTATGGTCTTCATTCAATTCCTGTGCTGTTGCATATCTAAAATGTTTCTTCTTCCACTTTTATGTCTTTCTTTTGCTTTTTTCCCCCCTTTTTTTTCCCCCTTAGGACATTAAAAATATACTGTCTTGCCTGAATACCAGCCCAACTGGATTTTCAATTACATACGTTTATATCAAAAGACATTTCCCCTGTATGAAAAATCCACAGTAAAAAAACAAATTATCACTAGGAATAATTTATTTGACTATGTGAGATCACATTAGCAATGAAAACCAGATGACTATACAGTGTCTTCCCAAACCATCTGCTAGGTTTAGTTGCTAAGACCTAGACCTTGACTGCATGTGGATACCGAAAAAGTGTCATGTTTTAACAGAGATACCAGGTTATGGGGTTGACTGCATCCAGTTTTGACAGACAAAATATGATGTGTACCCAAGGGGAAAAAAAAAAAAAAAAAAAAAAAAAGAAGAGGAGAAGAAAGACTGGAGGTATTCAGAGCTTCATTTTGCCACAATGCAAAAATGAGTCACAGTGGGTGCAGGCTCATGACTGGAGATATACAGCAGAAGACGCAAGCTGAGTTGGTTTAGTTTGGATGAAAGGAATAGAAAACAAACCCATATGTCTGTCAAAAACTGAGCTAGGCAGTATAGATTCACAGCATAGATAGATATCAAAAGAGAGATAAATTAAACCCTAGAAATGTCTATTTGGTTATTAAAGAAGTCTGAAGTTATGCACCAAGATATACACTTGTACTTTGCAGATAACTAAAATTCAGTAAGGCGATTCCAGTGAGATGCACAGGACTTGAGCAAATCTATATGTATTGAGATATTAATACAGAGATGATAGGTGGACTTGTGTTTGCAGGTGAGCTTACCTAAGCTGAGGGAGAAAAAGTACCACAGGCTGGTCCTCCTGAGTACCTGCGGGGGTACACATCTTACAGGAACGTGGATGGGAAATGAAGATTACCCCACAGTTACTACATTAATGAATGAGCTGGGACTCAAGGTTAAGACCTTGCTGCAAACCAGAGAAAGGAGATACTCAAATGTACCCAATTTTGCATTTTATGGAAGTGCTTTGACTGCTAGGCTTTTGAAATATTCTCACAAAAGGGAGGAAGGGAAGATCTTTGTCTTAGCTTAATAGCATTTTGATACAAAAGTTGACTAGGGGTAAGTTGCAAATAATGACACACACATGTAAAGAAAACAAGAGATACTATATTTGCTGCTCACCCTGTGTAGGTCCTGACACACCCTGGATCAAAGCTGGCTTGGATCTGCTCTTCCTAAGTGTGCTGAGGGGGGCCAGGACCAACAACGAAGCCCAGCTTCTGCAGCTTTTGGCCTGCAGGCTGGGTCTCAGCTGTCTGAGCAGCAATGATTTGAAGCAGCATATATTGAGAGAGGCAAACAGGTCTTTGGGTGTTTTTTAAGACCTTTACAATGAAAAACAGACTGAAACTGGGAAGCACTCAGGTCATGAAAATATCCCTGAACAAAACCAAAGCAGCTTTGAGATCTCTTAGGGTTCTTCTCAGAGCCAGCTCTGTCCCCAGCACTTACTTTCCACCCTGTTATGTGCTGACAGCATAGAACAAGTTTAAATTCATTATCCACGGGATTAAGACAAATAAGACACAAAAAATTAGTGAACCAGACAATTTTATTGAATTTATTGGTTGCAAGCACAATTGGCAGACAGCTTGCTGTACAATTGTATTTGGTAGCTCGTAAGGGAGAAAGGGGAGGAAGCATTAACTCATGCTTTGATCTTTTCCTTATCCTCCTCTGTCACCAGAAGCCTCCAATTGTGAAAGCCATTCCTGCTAGCTCTGATACTTTGAAGGATTATGTCCTTCCCTCTTGTCACTTTACAACTGACTTTCTCCTGGAAGGTTTGGACAAAGATTAATCCTTGCTAGGAGAAAGACTGCATATGTTTTGAGCAAGCCACTTGACTCCAGGAAAGATCTTGGTCTTGGCTTCTTCTCCCACCGAAAAGGGTCTGGCTCAGCTGGGTGAGCTCCAAGAGCTCTGGTACAACTACCATGATTGCCCGGAATTGATCATCTGCGGCCATTTCCTTTTGTTAGGTCCCTAGAAATATCAAGGGATTTAAAAGTCTCCTGAACCAGATCAAAACACAGCATAGATTTTAGGAATCTTGGCACCATTAAACTGTACAACTGCTGTCCTGCATAATATGTATTCTTACTGCAGTTCTACACTTTTCCTGGTTTATTAAGCTCCTTTACAGCTGGCATGAATGCCCAGCCAGTCTTCTGGTGCTTTTGGGACCCTTCTCACCACCCACACATTCAGAAGTCTGTAAATAGCCTGTGGAGCAATAAGAGCTCTGACCTTATGGTTCCCTTTGGACACTAAGATAAAATAAATAACCCGCTGCAACAGCAGGGTAAGTATTTATGTGTCCTGTGCAGGAGTCACACTCAGCATAGAGAACAGTATTTCAGTGAAACACTTCAGATCACACATGCTTTGTTTTACTTCCTTCCTAATCTTACAAATAAGCAAATCTCTTTTTTGTTATGTTCACACTGTATCACAGCTTGAAAAACATTGAGCTAACTTGGGGAAAGCTCAAGCTGCTCCTGAAACATTTCTTTCGTTCTAGTTTGGATATTCTCTCACTTGTATAATCAAATGTCTATCAGTCAAACCCTTCACAGCTTCACTTATCCAAAATATGTCTCTGCTTTTGTTTTCACTCTGCCTGCATTAAGCCTCGTGTAGTAGTCTGCCGGCCACATTTGCAATATACATGTCTTATTTCAAGTCTTTACTTCATTCCAAGCAGCTGTCATAGTTTTCCCTTTCTATTAGAGTAATATTTGCCTTACTTTAGTGGTTTATTATATACAGTTGGTGTACCTGTACTTTATTATTTTCCTATTCCCTCACTACTTTCTTTGTTATTTTGCTGCCTTCTCCCCAATATTTACCTTATGCACTTATATCTTTCTTCTGTTAATATGTGCTTCCACCAGAATTTCTCTTCTTTTTTGTTTCCTTATATTTTTCTCCTCTGGGATTTACCTTATTACTCTTGCCAGGTATTTACATCACACTCACTAGTTGTCTCTTTTATGTGTTGCTTTTAATATTTATTTTGTCTTGTCTTTTTCCTTCATGATAAATCCAATAAAGTCTCTCTCTGCTTCAAATATTGAAATGTGTCTCACCACAGTATATAGGAAGTTTATAGTGATGACATGGCAACTGATAGCTCAAACTCGTTGCTCCTTTCAACTAAAACAGTGATGAAGTTAAGGGTTTCAGAGACAAAAGAGCAAATGTCTGTACCACAGTCTTGCCGTCTTCAGTATTATTGGTTTTAAGTACATCTGGAACCTGAGGTCTTTCCAAGAGTGACCTCCTTGTATGTCGGTACATGGGGAAAAGTGACAGGCTGAGTACATTCGGGGAAGAGAAGAGCTACCTCTGTTGGAAACTTGGAAGTTCTCTTCTTTATAGCAGATCCCTCTGTAATCTCTTCTCCTGTCGTCCCTATTCTCTTAGAGCCCCGAAAGAACAGAGAACATGCCCTCCTTAAGGAACAGTGTGGCACCATCTGTAGACCTTGTTGTGACTGGAGAAAGGTGTTTTATGCTTTCTCATAACTACTACAGTTAAACTAATCCCAGTAATTAACTACTAAAGCTTAGTGACTGGTGCACTTGTAGAGATATGTACGGCTAAATCACAATTTAATCTGTTAACTGCAATATTTACCTAACTTGTAGAGGAGAGGTGGGGTAATTTTCTTCTTTTCATATTCCTCTATGTCTACTGTTTTCATTACAGAATAGCATTTACCCCTTCAACCTTACGTTCCTTGTTGTAGCCAAGGAATAATTCCCCATTTGTGTACACAGGGAAAAGACCATATTATGTTCTCCTTTGCTATTTTCCATTTTCTTTTATTAATTCACTCTTCACTCTCATTCACTCTTGCTTTCTTCACCTCCTTTCTCCATTTTCAGAATGCCAATAGAAATCTTACTACTGTGAGAGGACTGTCAGACTACTAATATGTTCAGAACTCTGCATCAGTCAGGCAAAATGTTCTACCTCTTCACAATGACTCAGGAGGTCACCACCGCATCTCCAAATATCACCAGTTCCAAGACACTTTTAAATAAAGAACAGCTCATTTGAGAAAAGGAGCTATTAGGCGATTTTTAAAAGCTGAAGAAGTACGAGAGTTATTTTTGTACTGGAGTTTGCATCTGAGTTATGGAGAAAGCTGATATTTGAGCCAGTTCTTCTATAACTTTTTATTTACTGCCGGTGGAAAACTGAATAACTTGAATTATGTGCTGTCCGAAATCAATTGCATATTTGTCTTTCAAAAGTAGTTTCATTTTCACTTTGCAGGTGTCAGAGGGAAGTGTTCCTGAAAACATTCACAACATGTTTCACAAAACGTGGCTGACCAAATTTTGCCCTAAGTCTCACGTGTGTACTTACAACCCAAATTCTGAACTTCTGAAGAGGGTATGTTCATCTCTATGCCCCTGTATTGCCTCCTACTTAGGCTGCAGTACACTTCGACAGCTCATCTCTAAAAAGAGTGATTCAAGGGCCTTACTGCCAGTGCAAGTCAAACCAAAGTAGTCCAATTTTGTTTTATACTACAAGAGGACGAAATGGTGGAACAAAAGGAACCTGCAGTTACTGTACTTCGAATGTGAAGAGGAAGGTAATGCCAAGATTAACAGAATGTGGAACAGGATTCTGCAATCCATCACTACCTTCTTCTCAGCTGGAGGTGGGGCTGTTGAACAGATGTGTCGGGATTTCTGCAGAGAAAGGAGAAAGAACCTGGACAAACACAAAAGGAAAGCACGCTCCACTGAAGGATGTCTTGAGAGAGGGTGGGCTGAGAAGGAGTCTGCTCTGCCACTCAAACTATCCCCAGTCAATCAGTCCCTAGGACATTACCTACTTATGCTTTTCTGTTTGGCACAAGGTACAAAGTATCTGAGGGAAGCATCACAACAGAAGGCATTTTATCCTTCTGTGTATCAAGTCTGTCTACAAAGCAAAATGAAAAGCAGTCTGATTCCCAGTATTTTAAGAAGTTTTTATCTCCGATTTTGATGCATGACGCACAGCCTTCACACTGATTGTAGATTTCTGTTTAGTCCCGTGGCTATAAGTAGGCCAACAAGGTTTTATGAACCGTGTCACCATAAATTCAGAAAGAAACTATATATGCAGAGTGTACAGAACAAGCTCACAGAAACATCTCAAGGCTTCCTCTGTCAAGCTCAAGGATGGATTTTTATTTTTTTTTACTTGAAGGCAATGTGCCTTCACAACTAGGGAACTTAACAGGAAGTAGCAGGTCAAGGTTAACACAGCAAGACACTGCTAAAGAATTATAAGACCAACTTTCAATGTATCGGACAAATTGCTATGGTAGGTTTCATATATTGATTATATATATTGCTATGTCTGGAGTCAAAGATTATTCAGGAAGTTGATTAGAAAATGTACCTTTCAGCCATATTGCTTTCAGCTTATCTAAACCTGACACTTCAAGCCATGGCTATGCATAACGAGGCAGAAAAGTATTTCTAGAATTTTATTAATTTGCTTCAGATAGATGAGTTCGACTAAAAAGTAAAATGTTCA
This sequence comes from Astur gentilis, assembly GCF_929443795.1. Classification (NCBI taxonomy): domain Eukaryota; kingdom Metazoa; phylum Chordata; class Aves; order Accipitriformes; family Accipitridae; genus Astur; species Astur gentilis. The sequence goes on along the minus strand of NC_064892.1, from coordinate 27,133,321 downwards.
AATATGCACCATCTTAGTCATTGCTGTTTGCACTTTTCAAGCACTTGGTATGTCTTTCCTTCTAGAGGTTTGGCATTTCTGGGCATGAAAGAAATATGAACATATAAAACTTCATGAAAAAATGTGAATAATTATTAGGAGTGGAAGTTGGGAAGGGTGAATTTAATATCACTTCTGTATTTTCTTTCAAAATATGAAAGGGACAAATGACAGCAAATGAAAGCCGTCTCTCTTGCTGGAGTGGTAATAAGAATCCCAGTGGGGCACGGACTCAGCAGCTTGAAAACTGTGAAAAAGCAGAGTTCGAAATCTGATTATTACAATATTTCAGATTACGCTATTCATTTCCTGCCTGAAAGTCAGTATTTCTTTCTGCCTGGCTCCTTGATACGGAGTACTTTCCAAATAGTGTCCATCTGATTAACGATAGGATTTTTTCATCAATGTGAATAACCAAATTAATTGTGAAAGCAGGATTGTTGTTTTCTTCAGGTAGTAGTGGGATTGGATATATTACTATTTGCACATCTCTAGAACCAATCCCATTATGTATAAATTGGAATTTGATTTAAGAATCTAATTTATAAATATAAGACTTTAAACCAAGACTTTAGTTTAAATTTCCAAGCCATGATTAATAAATCTGCCTAGTAAATCAGTCTTTTTTAACAAATAAACTGGGTTTCATAAAATAGATCTTAATACCCAGAGTATATGGAGTTCTGACTTATAAATCACAGATATGACTTAAAATCAGTCACATTGCTTATAAATCAGCAATGCTACTTTAAAAAGTGCCACGCTTCTGAAAAAGGTGCAAGACAAATGTTCCTTACTTTATATATGTACATTTAATTTAGGTATTTAAAGTGAAAGCAATTATAAAGCTGCTTCTAAAATGGTTATTTGAAAAACAGCATCTTAAAGAGATGATAGAGCAGAGGGGGAATTTTATTGGTATTCATAAATGTGCACCTTGCCATTTGTAACTGTCTTTGTACTCTCCCCTCTGCACAGGCTGCCTATCAGAGTTGTAGTATGCTGTCAAGATTGTTGCAGGTCTGATGCTTGTTTTTCTCCTGTTTGCTTTTTTCAAATATGCCCTTGCCAGTCTCAGTAGCAAGAGATGGACTGCTTTAGTTTATTCATTCCCAGATGCTATTTTAGAGGTTGGGGCTAAACCACAGTTTACAACCTCCAACTTTGAGTAGGAGGAAAAAGTGAGAGGAAGAGATTAACAGATTCTTAAAAATACTGAAAGTAAGAAATTTTTCTAACATTTTTCAGTGAGTTTCTGCTTTTCTTGTGTTTAGTGGGAGCATTTGTGAATGATCCCATATCCTTTAGTCAGTTACTCAAAGAATAAGTAAAATACCAACAGACTTTTAGAGCTGACTTCAGCGTACATAGGAAAACTCAGTCAATTCTTTCCCTAAAATCCTTAAACATTTAGGTTTGGTGTGATTTGGGTTTGCATTTTGGATGATGGCTTTTTTTGTGTTTGATTTTGTTTGGTTGGTTTTGAGGAAGGGAGAGCTGCTTTTTCAGTTAGTAGGAAATAAGTGTATAAAGTACCATATAAAACTATAAACTATAATGACTTCAAGTCAAACTTGTATGAGGTAAATATAGTCACTAAAGTGCTTTCATTACTGTTCCTTACAGTTCTGTATACCAGTTTTCAACCCCCAAATGTTACAAAACTCCTTCCATATACATAAGCAGAGACTTTCTTTCCTTCTCCCCCATCTAAACCCATAACATCTCCTGCACAGCTCAAAACTGATGAATTTTTCATTCGAGATGGGAAAGACTCAAGTTCTCACCTTCATTCATTCTGCACTTCTCCTATGCTGGACCAGCACCCTGACCAGAAAGCTGCTAGAGGGAGTAACAGAGAGAAATAAATGTCTTTCAGTTTTCCCTGCTTTACTTTGCATAGGTATTATATTAAAATATAATCACTGCAAGGTTTCAAATATATCCCATGACAAAAGTAGACCTCTAGGACAGACACATATGGTCTGCTCTAGCTTTCTCTTTCTCTCATTTCAGTAAGAATTCTTAAGACCATTTCTTCTTCTCTGTAACCGGTGTTCTCAATGGAAATGTTTAAATTGATTGAGAATTTCTGAAAAAAAAATATAAAATTCTCACTAACCCCCACATCCTCTCAAGCTTTATTTTAAAGCATATTACCTCTTACAAAATTTACTTTTCTTCCTTTCATATAACTAAAAATAAAAACAAAAAAAAAAGTTCTAATTTTGGTAGATTTTTGCTACAGTATTTAATCTGTCAGTTTTAGCTCGCTATATCTTTTCTTTCTTTTTTTTTTTTTTTTTTTAAGTGACTGTGTGTGCTCTTACACAGTGAGGAGTCCTAATAGCCAGGTTCTCAGTTTACCTTGGTCAGACATTCTTTTTTTTTGTAGGCACATTTGTTGTTATAATATTTTTCCTGCAATTATTATCCAGGAGACCAGGTGCAAAGCTAATACTACTATCAACTTGAAACTAAAGAAATGGAACTTAATAGACAAAGTTTAACCATCTCATTTTGTCTATTTAGTGTGATTGATATAGTCCTGTCACTCTCACTTTGATGGTGCAAATGTATAGATAGAAAAAAATCTAAATTTTTAAGAGAGCTCATTAACCCAACAGAGACCTATACTGACAGAACAGCCATCGTTCCTGTTTTCCATGATCCTGTTGCTAAGACACACACAAAATACCATAAATCTGTTCTTTGTGTCTGTGTGTGTGTGTGTATGTGTGAACGATCCATGTCCTTCTGGTTACTATGCATATGCTCTCTATGCCTCAGCGTCCCCTCTGCAAAATGCCGGTTATAATGATGTTTCATAATATCTCCTCCCCCATCCAGGATTTATTTTATCCACCTTGGTGTTTTATGATCTGGTTTTGGTAATATCCAAAATATGAGTAAATGTCTTGCCCAGGTCCCAGATATATAGGGCACATTGTCTTATAAAGGGGATTCCTGGTCACAGCTGCCTCTCTAGTTTCTACAGGAGAGACAATAAATAGAAATAATCCTACTCTGTGGGGTTTTTTTAATGAATTTTGTGTTATTGCAGTCAGAAATCATTTCCTATATCAATACACCATACAACAAAAATAAATATTGTGAACTTGGGAAGGAAGAGAGAGGAGCAAACACAAAGCCAATAAAAGGCAAGTTCACCACTAAGGTACTTTATAGGGTATGCCCACATTACAACACTGGTGCTAAGGGACAGAAGCTGAAGAGTGAAGGAGCTGCTGGGAAGAACTTGACTTTGACACAGTGAATATTTTGAGGGGTTTACTTCAGACTGAAGGTAGTGTCTCCCACAGGCTGAATGCACATCAGCAGGTAGGGCCTGTTGGGTGCTCTCCTGCCACTTAACTTCCATTGTACTTTTTCCCAGGAGGAAATTGAAATTTCTTGATTCTTGTAGATATCTATAAGGAGCACCGAAGATATGAATGCCATAAAAAAAAAAAGGAACATCATAGAACAGAACAGCCTTTCGGTAGAGCAGCAAGCTGACTGACTACTACTTTATACCCATTGTTCTCCCACTTTGTTAGCTAAAATTTTCTGACCAATCTGTCAGGGAGAAACTGGTGTTTCTACAGATGGCTGTGACTCTAGCTGGTTGTCTTCTGTTTTGGTTTTTGTTTGGGTTTTTTTTCCCACTGAGCAGTTTTAAGGCTCAAGAAAAATGGTTTTTAATGTCCTTTTTTAAACATTATATGGCCATTTCAGTTGTATTTTGTCATTGAGGATGGTATTCAGTCAAAACAGCTCCTCAACTTTAGAGGTTTAGTGAACCAGTATTTCTGTACTTACCAAATTTCTACAAACATTCTGTAGAGAAAAGTAATTGGTTTGGGATAAATCCAGAGTGTGGCTTTACCTAGCTAGGTGCCTAATTTTAGGAATATATGGATGTTTGTCTCTTTCTGTTTAATATATAGGTCATCTACCTGCATGGGTGAAAGTCTAATAGAAATTGCATGTTGAAAAATCTGATTTCCGGACTGTTTACTCACTAATTTTGGATATCCTGCACTCTCAGAGTGTCTTGTCTCCTGCACTCTCGTCTCAAGAGAGACAGAGTAAGTGACAGCTTGTAGTGGATCTGGATACCATGATTTATTTAAACCCCAATGAGATTAGAGCTACTTGATTACCTCCGACACTTACTAGCCCACAGCATTGTGTTCGGTAGGATTCAGCTTCTTTTTTCCTGCAGGGAGGTCATTGCTGGGCTGGGAGAGTTGGGCAGCAAGTCACATCAGTTCATGCCATGCCTCTGCCCACAGTTACCAGTCTGGGGTGTCACTGGCCTGGGTGCCTCCCTGGGGTCTCCCAGCTTTCCTCTCCACGCACCTCTGGGATCTTTCCTCACTTTCAAGATCTTTCCTCCAGCCAGAGCAAACCCAAGATCTTCGCCACCACCTTTCTGAGGCCACTTCTTTCCAAGGCCATTTCTTTTGTTTGTGAACCCCTTTTTTTTCAGCACCAGCCATTCTCTCTGGCATCCTAAGCCCCCAGTTTCCCTAATTAAACAGTCTGTGTGCAAAAGCACAACACCTGATCAGCTTCCTAATTGGTGGTTCTCTCTCATGTCTTTTTATTAACCGAAGGCTTTGGGATGAGCTAAGTCTGTTTAGTTCAGGTGTTACAAAAACTTACAACCAGCCCATACCAGTTACATCTAGCAAACAGTAGGCTCCTTTTTGGTAGTTCAAAAGTTCAGTTTTGAGTACTTGCACTCACGTACATATATCCAATTATCTGCCTCCTGTTAGCGTTCCCAGCTTAATGCCTACAACACAAGTATACCACCAGATAGAATTCACATTAGCATCATTTCAAGGAATGATGTGAGTAAATATCTTGTAACAATGGGAATAATTCAATTCCCAAGTGAATGAAGAAAAACTTACTGAAGGACAAATAAGTGATTCCACAAGTGAAGCAAGTTTATTGTTTGGAAAAAAAAAATGTATTGTGGCATAAAAATGATAACAGTCATAAGTCAGAAGACAAGCTTTAGGTAAATGTTTGAAATGCATGTATTTATGCTGTGAGAACAGCACAGAAGATAACACTCATGAATGAGATGGAAAAACAGTGCTTCAAGGTGAGCCAGAAAAGATTTTGCTGAAAATGTAAAACCCCAGAAAGGTTTAAGAAAGAGGAAGAAAGGATGGATAAAATGTAATTATCATTGTGCTTTTATGTTTCCTGTGTCAATTCTCATTTCACATTGGTCCTAAAAGAGCTGAGAGAATGAGTGCTTGTTTCTGGAAGATTGATTGCTGTCAAGAATAGAAATTTGCCATGAGTATCAAGAAAAAAAAAAATCCTTTAACTAATGACTGTACTTCTTCATATCACAAACAGATTATTATCTACAAAGTGTTGCATTTGGCTTGAAACTGCATATGAACTACTCATACTAGATTTTTTAAAAATATCTATCTTTTATTATATGGTTTATATATATGGTTAAATATATACCATGAGAAAAAAGACAGACTTTTTAAAACGTTGAAGGTTACTTGTATATGATTTGGGATTTAATACATCTCTGAATTTTCACCTACTGATTTTTTTTCTTATTATTGTTTTTATTTTTTTTAATACAGTGTCTTTGAATAACAGGTCACACAGTGACTCAGATGCTGCTGGTCTTCTTAAAATGTGCTGGAATTTTCCAAGGAGTAAGGACTATTGGTTTGGTTACAAAAGCTTATGTACAGAAAGTGGTTTTACACCTGTTATTTCAATCCTCTCCTCCCTACAGTATCCCACTAACTTCAGGGGTAAATTTGTCCTTGCAAATTTCCTGCCAACAGAATTCAGTGAAAGACTGAAAGTTTATCAAAATTACAATTTACCAAAGACCGTTATAGTTTTATACAATATTAAATCCTGCTGTATGATCACTGACAAAAGGTTCAGTTGTGTGTTTATAAATGTGTAAATTTCTTATTCTAAAATGTAAAAGCTGCCTCAGTTAGATGATTGATTAAAAAAGGACAAATCAAAACCCCAACCATGATGGAAAACAATAATTAACCTCAATAAGAAAAGTCAAATTGAAGCAGATGGAGGAACATATGCTAACTAAAAAGTAGATGTAATTTGCTGTGTGAAGAGAAATCAATAAGACCTAGAATTTCAGATTCTCTTTTTGTTTGCCTGTTTAACCTTAAATAAAATGCAAAACGTCGTTACAAATATGAGCTCAATTTTACCAAGTACCCTAGTAGTGAAAAAATGCAATATGCCCAGGTAGGTGAGACCCCATTTGCAGTGAGCTTTAAATGGTGCCTTAAGTGTATTGCTGAACTGAGGACAAAATAAGGTAGAAAAATATGTTTGCTGTAGCTAATTACCGTGAGCCTGTTTTACCTGTCAATCTCCTATTCATAAATATTTCAATTTGAACACATTCAATGTAATTTTCAGCAATTGTTACTTCTAGAGTATTGCAAAAAAGAATTGTTGTCCAAACTTGACCAACTTTGCAACCACTAATACAATACTAAGCAGGCAAAACAGTGACCAAAAAAAACCCCACCCCAAAACCCAAACCCACAAAAAATGTCATACCAAGAAAACCCCCAAACAAACAAACCAACCAACCCGAGCCACATCTGTTTTCTGCTCATTTTGAACAAGCTTTTCACTAATCGTCTGTTGTTCTGGGGACTGGAATGATGTTTATTACAACCTAAAAGTGCAGGGTCCAAGTTTGATCCCTCTAAGATGAATAAAAAGGGGTTTGTTGGGTTTTGTTTGGTTTTCAGTCTGTATTTTCTAAACTACTGATTCTGTTGAAAGAGAAGGAGGAGACCAAAACAAATGAACAATTAGTCAAAATTTCAACTGTATCTTGGCAAAGATTTTGGATATAGATTGTTCTGTGAGAAGGAGGGGATCATAAAACACTCTTCACTCTCATTATCAGTTGCAAAAGCTTAGAGGAGCAAGAAATACTGGATATGTTAATTCTTGTAATTTAATTAACACTACTGATTTCCATTACCATCCTCCTCACACTTAGCAGCTACACATTCATCTCTCACCTCCAATGAGAAATGGATACCTTTAGGAAAGAGATTAAAAAGTCAAGAGTTGGAGCCCTGCAGCCCATAGTTATGGGCCCATGCTGATTTCAATGAGCAATTAGAAACAGTCTCTGTTACGTTACCCTGTGTACACATTTTTATGAAGTGTATAAATCTTACTTCAAAAGATTCACAGTGAAATTATTTGTGTGGAGTATTTCTTCTCGAAAGCTAGCTTCAGTGTTCTATTAAATAAGTATTGAAAATTCCTCTGCAAAGGGTCATAAAACCTTAGCATGATTCAGTGTTATAAACAAAAGTACCAGAATGTGCAGTTCTGAAACTATTTGAAATCAAAGAAATTCAGTATTAATCAATAAAGTTAAGAGCTCTGTACAAGAGAGTTTCAAACATGTTGTTTCTCCTATGTGAAACTACAGAGCTGACATCACTTCATATATCAGGGTAATTTAATCTCTGTGAACAAGCCAGATAAACACACTTTTCTTCCTTTTCTTCTTCTTTAATCTTTGTGAATTGAAGCATAAAGCCACTCTCGGACATAATACTGTTTCCCTCTACCTCATATTTTACTTTATGGGGCAAACACATGGAATTGGACGGGGCTTCCTGGCTTAACAATTTCAGATATTTGCTATCACAGATAATTGTCACATACAATCCATTCAAAAAATAACCTATCTTAAGAATAATTAGAGTTTGTTTCATACTGCTACTGCTAGAAAGCTATTCCAAATCCTTGTTCCTCTATTTCTTAGAAGTGAGTTTAGCCTTAATGCTGGAACTGCATTTGAATGCCTTCAAATAGCATACAAAAGGTTAACTTACTGTTGTTGCTGAAGCAATTTATTCTATTTCCCTTTTACCTCTGGGGTTTCTTTTCAGATTATTCTTTCTTTAAAAAAATTGGGTTTAAAGCCTTCTGTAATCCAGCTGTTTTTCTGCCATTTGATATCATCATTAACTCCATAGAATTATTAAAAGAAAAATTGCTGCCAGGCCAGAAATGGTATGACTCATGTATGCTGAGGATTAGGATGCTGTGTCTGATTTAGGCACCTGGTAGTCTATGAGCTTTTCTCTCATCTGGCGTAATTCGTATATTTCTCTAGAAATACTGGACAATCTACCCTGTCCCCATGTTTGACATTTTAAACGCAGAATGATACAGTCAGTGTAGTTCCTTATTCTGTCCTTCTATAGGAAAAATATAAACCACTAAACCAATTTTCATAGTGAGCAGCAGCCCCAGTCAAGAGTTTACACTTCAACTTAGATTAGTGTTAGCTAAGCCAAAATCCACTACATCTACAGAAACACAGTATCCTCTACAGAACCTCTCAGGAACCTGACATTAAAAGGAACTCTGTCCAAAACAGTGTCTCATATTATATGGCTACATTATTATTATATATTACATTTTATTATATTATATTACATATTAAATGGTTATGCATTTCCATGGACACCTCTCATAAATACTATTTGCAAATTTCCAATGATATAAATGGGATTTTTAGTCTTAAAGGACTGAAAAGTCAACTCTTGTAACAGCTAAGCAACAGGATCTTCATCTCCTTAACAGAGTACTTGGAGTTTTATGGCCTAAAATACCTAGAAATTACATCATTCATCTGAGCATTATTTTAGTTGCATAAACAGGTTTGATAAATGTATTTTAGTTTGGTTTACATTTATTTGATGTATTTCTGATAGCGTATTTAGAAGTCTTCATATACTGCAACTCAACTTCTCTTTTACATTACCGCCTAAAAGTCAACAGGGACAAACAAGTGTTTCGGAAAAAAACAAAGTCTGAAAAAAATAGTATCATTGTGACTCCACTGAGAAGTCAGTAAAGAAAAAGGCATAAATATACATTCACTTCTTTTAATATTTTTCCACTGGTTAATTCCTTTCATTTTAGAAAATGTTTATATCGTCTTATTTGAAATTTTCTAGCTATACCTTTTATCCAGTGATTCTTGTTCCTCTGTCAAGCAGACTACAGAGCTCCCTGGCATTCAGTACTTTCTCTCTGCAAAGGTGCTTAAACATTGTGTTCAAGGCACCTTTCAATCTTGTCTCTGCTAACACAAATAGACAATATTTTTTAAGTTTTACAATATAGGACATTTTGTCCAGCTTGACTAACTTGAAAGTTGTTTGTTTGTTTGTTTGTTTGTTTTTATTTGCTGTACCCAATCCAATTTTCAACCACCTTCAAGAACCGTGACATCACAAGTCTATGTAGAAATCTGGCACTAATTTCAATTATTCTGTATGTGGAGTTAAAAGTGTTTTGTTATGCCTTAAGTTACATTCTTAAAGGATGGGCTAACATTTTGGCACAGCATTATCCTGGCAATTAATTTACATTTCCTTGCATAGTATCACTGAACTGGGTTTGCGTGGCAAGGTTTTGGTAGCGGGGGGCTAGAGGGGTGGCTTCTGTGAGAAGCTGCTGGAAGCTTCCCCCATGTCTGACAGAGCCAATGCCAGCCAGACACAAGATGGACCCACTGCCGGCCAAGGCCGAGCCCATCAGCGATGGTGGTAGTGCCTCTGGGAGAACAGGTTTAACAAGGGGGGGGGAAACTGCTGGGGAACAGCAGCCAGACGAGAGGAATGAGAATGAGAGCCCCAGCCCCGCAGCCCCCCAGGTGGGTGCAGCAGGAGGGCAGGAGGTGCTCCAGGCGCCGGAGCAGAGATTCCCCTCAGCCCGTGGTGATGAAGACCACGGTGAGGCAGGCTGTGTCCCTGCAGCCCAGGGAGGTCCGCGGGGGAGCAGATCTCCACCTGCAGCCCGGGGAGAGAGGAGCCCACGCCGGAGCAGGGGGATGCCCGGAGGAGGCTGGGACCCCCTGGGAAGCCTGTGCTGGAGCAGGATCCTGGCAGGAGCTGCGGATCTGTGGAGAGAGGAGCCCACGCTGGAGCAGGTTTGCTGGCAGGACCTGTGACCCCGCGGGGGACCCACGCTGGAGCAGTCTGTGCCTGAAGGACTGCAGCCCGGGGAAGGGGCCACGTTGGAGAAGTTCATGGAGGACTGTCTCCTGTGGCAGGGACCCCACGGTGGAACAGGGGACGAGTGAGGAGTCCTCCCCCTGAGGAGGAAGAAGCGGCAGAGACAACGTGTGAGGAACTGACCCCAACCCCCATTCCCCGTCCCCCTGTGCTGCTGGTAGAGAAAATTGGGAGAGGAGTTAAGCCAGGAAGGAGGGAGGGGTGGGGGGAAGGTATTTTAAGATTTAGTTCTTATTTCTCATTACTCTGCCCTGATTTGATTGCTAATAAATTAAATTAATTTCTCCAAGCTAAGTCTGTTTTGCCCATGGCAGTAATTGGTTGAGTGATCTCTGCCTGTCCTTATCTCGACCCACGAGCCTTTTGCTCAATTTTCTCTCCCCTGTCCAGCTGAGGAGGGGAGTGATAGAACGGCTTTGGTGGGCACCTGGCATCCAGCCAGGGCCAACCCACCACAGTCACCTTTAAAAGCATTTTCAGGATGCCCCTTTCCAAGATAGAGCCCCTACTTGTTGAGTAGGTATATATTGGGCTTTCAGTCATCCATTGTAGTTAAAGTTTAATGTGCTGCTAGGATCTTTCTGGAGTAAACTAGTGAGTTACCTCCAAAGCACAATGTGGGTGTGATTCTGGAAAGTTTGCCCTAGAAAGCTGTCCCAAGAGGTGGCACAGATGAAACTGCACCGCAACTGGCTGCTTTGTCCGATGCAGTGCTACGGCATCCATTAACTCACCTTTCTGATGTCATGGACATATGTATCTTCAGTTTCATGCAATAACATTATTAACCTGATATTATGTAGTACGGCTCTTATGTTGATTAAAACTGAAGGAAACACACACACACACAAAAAAAAATTATCAATCCCTATAGTGCGATGACAATCCAAGTGTGCAACTTCTAAACAGTTCAAGAATCATTAACTGGAGAGGACATGGTTAACATCTGTCTTAGGAGTGCTTATTTTTCATGTTTGCCACAGATAAAGGTATTAAAAGGCAATTGGATTTTCCTAGAGAACTCCATTGGGAAGGAGTTCAAGGATGTTTCCCCATTTGAAAATACTTTTTTGAGAAGTACTGTTCATTCGTTCCTTAATTCATATATTGTGTGCTACATTGATATTATATAGCATTAATTTTTGAATCAGAATGTCATGCTGTCAAACAGCTGATAAATGTCTAATATTATTAGATATATATTTCTAACTTTATCAACAAAATTTTTACTAGCATTGAGGAATGAAATAAAATTTGACAAGATCCATTTTCCATAAAAATGTATTAGCACATAATTATATCCATGTACTTTATTCCTCAATCAGTTTAATCCCATTGAAGCTTTTTAATTTTTTTTTCCTTTGGATTGCTCTCAGACTAAATGTTACATTTACCTGATCACGTTTCTTGTTTTTCTCATTTGTTTTTAATTGGCACAATAAAAGACCTCTTTGATTTCCTTGATATACTCAGATATATTCAGAACAAAGATAGACAAACTATAGATCTCTTTAAGTCACCTTTTCTTGGTCTCTGACAGTAGGGTAGACTTTAATCAAAGTAGTTCTCCTTGGCCATGGAAATACCCTGTTTTGTCTATACAAAGATTCATTTTAAATAATGCATTTTTTGTTGTTGTTTGTATTTTTCCTGGTTTTATTTTTCAACCTTTTACTTAGCATTTTGCTTAATTCTGGGAAATTAAACCTTCTGAAAAGCAAAGTGGTTATATGTGAGCAGGTTATTGCTTGAAACTATCTTGCATATTAAAGTCAAGCCATGATCTTGTTCCCATGTACAAACTGATGACTTTTATTCATTTCCCCATCCTCTCAGGCTTTGCTGAACAAATTGCAGTTTATAATCTGAACATTCTAATCACTCATACCACCTCTCCAGATTACAGCAATACCACTTGTACCAACTTTTTTCTAATTAACAAGGAGTTCCAGTTCCTCATGCATGTTTTCCAAATTCCTAAAACTTTGCAGTAAGCAAGTGAACAACTTCATTTTCTTGGACAATTTTCTTCAATTTCTTCACAGCAGGCAGAGTTTGCATCTGCCCCACATATGCAATTTTAAATTAAAGGCAACGAGTAGATTTTATTTCCACTTAGGATCAAAGCTGCTATTTTAACCTGATGATATCTAGTCTTTAATTTGTACACATTTCTCCTGCGTCCATATGTATGTATATATAGGTGGATCAGCTGGCTGTAACATGGCCTGAAAACTCAAAATTTCCCTTCAAGTAGAGCAATATAAATTCAATGTAAGTCAGCAAACCAAACTGTTTTTTTTCCATCCAATGACATCGTATTAATCTCTTTACATCTCCTATTTCAACACATAGCAAGCACAGGATAGACATTTTAAACACAAACTTTCATCTTCAATTCACATAGTTTCTCTTTGAAATTATGCCACATATGGAATATGTGCAAGCTACATCCTGATCTGAGGCTCCAGCAAACCACCAACCACCTACATTTCACTGAAGCAAATTGACTATTTTAATTGAAGATTTCTTTTTTTTTTTTTTTTTTTTTTTTAAATGAAGATGGGGTAATGATGAATATTTGCTGCTAAAACTGCATAAAAACCCCAGAACTTTGAAACCTCATTCCTTCAAGGTTTCACACAGTGCTCTGGACCGCTGAGGATGGCATAGCTGATGGAAGTTAAAGCGGTCTCTGTGTAATCCACTAGTCTCTTTTGTGCTATGATCTTTTCCTAAACTCAATCCAAAGGGAATGTGAGAAATTCTCACTCCCAACCACAGAGCCTGTCTTCTTAAATTAAGCTGCAGAGAATTGTGCCTCCAGCTCTCAAAGTCCCCCACGTATCCTCCATGGCAAAAGCAAGGGGCTGTAAAACACTTACCATCAGAGGGATGGGCAGGCAAGGGTGGAGAGCACGGCTGAGGAGCGGCTGACGCACAGGCGCTGTAGGTGTCTCTGCCGGAGAAGAATTTCAGCTGCAATTCCAACTTAGGCAGGCAGGAACAAAATACAAAGATAAAAGTAGAAGGAGGGTTTGAAAGCAGCACCTAGGTGGGAATCTTGTGTGCAGTCAAGAAAAGAAGTACACTAAGCAGAAATGAAAGTACAGCCTTGATGGGGAAGACAAGGACCTTGAGCACGACTAAAGGGATGGTAAGCAGTGAAAGAATTTTAATTGGGGAGTTTCATGGCCTGAGCTTCAGGAGATAAAACTGACTTTCACAGCAGCATTCTGGAAGGATTTAAGGGGAACAAAGCAAATAGCCTGGCTTTTATCATAACCTGTGTAACGGTTAAATGGAGTTTTATGTATGTCTGTCATCCTTAGCTTTATAATCATTTTTTAAAAGACTTAGGGAGGGGTCAAAAGAGAAAAAGTTTCTTCTGTGCTACGTGAAGGGTATATTCTGGGGGACAGAAGGTTGTCTTTCTAAGCTGACCATCAGAGCTGAAAATATTCAAGATTTGAAAACACTGTCCAGCACACAAATGAGGGCCCAAGTAAACAAAGCAAGCTCAGCATGGAGGATAATAAACTCCTTCCAAATTGTATCATGATCACAGTAGATCACCATCTTGTTTTATACACCTAGTCCTGCCAAAAAAACCCACAAAAAAACCCTGGAATTCGTTTGATAAAGTAATTCTTTTACTGACAACTTAAATAAACTCTTTAATTTGTTCCCTGAGAGCCTATATAAGTGCATTCGTCATTTAAAAATACACATTATTTTTTACACTCTAACACTAATAAGTATTCTACAATTCAAGAGAAAACTTCTCTACTCATGACAATACACAGATGTAATAGTCTGTAATGGCTATGAAACAAAGGCAACAACAGAATTTCAAGTTAATTAACAGTCTTCAGGTAGTTCACTGTCTGAATCTTACAATTATCATATTAACACACCCTATAGTTAAGGACCTCTACTGTAACACATTTGACTTCCTAATTCGTAGCTTCCTCAAGCATGTTCATGTTTCAACCTAGAGCAATTTTACTATGGATGATTTGTTCAAATCAAAAGGCATTTGAAAAAAATAAATTCTGACATTATCCTAACTGTGACAGTGCAATCCAGAAAAAAAAATTCATTAATTTGCTACATTATCAATATAGAGGGTTTGAAGTCATAAAAGATATCCGTGTCAGCATTACACTGCTATCCATTCAAAGGAGAAAATATTCTGCAAATATTATGTCTATGGCTGTCCTTGTTACAAAAATGACTAGCAGGCAGAGCTCAGCCTCTTTGAAGGCTTGTTGGAGCCTTTAAATCTCATGTCTTTGTCTCTCAATTTGGGCTTGCCCTGACAATCTTAAGAGTGCAATGATTTTGTTTCAGAGCTCAAATATATTTTGTGTTTGTGAGGCATTAAAAATAGTAATAAAGAAGTAACCAAGCAGTTACCAGTTTGTATATGTAGCAGTCACCAGTTTGTATGTATTTGGATTATAAGAAAGAGATGCCTAGGCATCCATTGTAACCAGGATGAGTCATTATTCTAAGAGGCATCAGAATTTTTTTGCATTGTAAAACTAAATCTGATAAACTCTCAATTCTGATCCATTTGCTACTGATGTTCTGGCATTTGGGTCTGATCATAATAAAGCTAGATAGCAATTTACAGAGCATTTTTCCAAGTACCTCAAGTATTTGAGGGCTGACTCTCACTAAGGCCAGATAGCAAGAATAAAATTGGAACCCGAGTCTGGTGAAATCAGAAGTTTTGCCATGATCTGCAGAGTGGGTGCAGTCCTGGACTAGACAGAGAGGGCAATCTATATGCAGATACATTAGGGCTTGTCTGCTGATGATGCATCCACACTGGAATGTACTTTACATCTGGACCACTGTGAGGCTTTGCTACATGCTATTCCAGTTTCAAGCCAAACAGAAAAATGTAAACCACTATGTCTGGGGATATTTCCTTTTTGTTTTACTCCTATGTATAATATTCAGCTGATGAACATAGACTGTTTTCATTGAAACCACCAGCCGGTTTAAGCTATGTGTGGGTTAAGCAGGCCGTATTTGGTTTTACATTAGGACAGAAGGGTAGCAAAGCATTCACACAGGTCTCAGATAGTAGAGTGCAGTATAAGAGCAGCTTGTGTATCTCTCCACACACTTCAACTCCAGTTTGTCTCCCCTTTGCTAGAGATGGTTTCCAGATCCTCATAGGAGGGTGGCAGAGGGCACAGAGTTAGGAAGAAAATTCAGCTTGCATTAACCACACAGTGTAGACACAAGTCAGATTGCAATGACACATTTCTTACAGTCATCACCGCATACATTTTGCTGATCACTATATATGTGGGTCTCCCACCAGCAGCTAGAGATTTCAACTAGACCAACTACTTCAGCTTATAAACTTCTTATTCTGCTAGAGACATGGCAGAATTTGGGAACACAAAGATAAAGAAATTAGCTCAGGACCACTGAATGTCTTGCCTGAAGGTCTTACCAGTTTCAGAATGGAATGAAATGTTTGGATTCCTCCTGTACCTCCGCAAAATGATATTGTGTTACCAAGTTGCTAGAATTCAGAAGACTCTTCCCTAAAGAATAACAATTTCCCTTTGCCTCTTACAATGACAGTAATAATCATTTTAGTATTAAGAGAATAAAAAAGAAAGAGACCTGATCTATGACAAAGATCCTCTTATGCTAGTCCTTCCACAGGAAGCTCTTCACCGTCAATCTGACACCATAATCTCTGACTCATCCCATCACTATTATATGACAGTTAAATAAGGTAAGTACAGCAGAATTGCTAGAAGGAACTGAAGTGTTATTAACTTATTTCTTATTACATTAACCATAATAGTCATTCCTGAAGGATTATGTATATTACAGCCATTATTTGAGACATTAACACCCTCTTCTTGATGGAGAATTCTCAGTTGTGTCTGCTACATGCTCCCCTCCCCATCATTAGACACCACTAACTGCTTTCCTTCCATCTTTGTTCTTCTTTCTTCTACATATCAACAAAACACACTTCATTTGCAACAGAAATATCTCTCTCCTAATTGAGGTTTCCAGGGAAGCAAAGTGAGGTAATTTAATTACACTCCAAATAGCTACTCTACCTCAAACTGTTCAAATCTCTTTAAATCAAACTTCACATAACGGATAGAGTGCACATAATTTTACAAGTGTAAGTAAGTATCACGGGCAATACATACCTCAGACTAAGCTTGACAAATGAAATAAAAATTAGCTTTATAGCTCAGATTTTTACACACAGAGCCAAGCACAATATTCATGATCTCAGAAACAGGAGGAATATCCTAAGCATAACACTGTGTCCAGCTACTTTGAAGACTAGAGGATGCACCAAAGTAGTTCAGCCACTTTTGGTCACCTCCGAAAAGGAACAAGTCTGACAGCATATAAATTGTACTTTGTCAGAATTAGACTAATCAGCCTTCTTCCAGGCAATTAGCAGGTGTTTCTGTCTATCTGCATACTTACATGCCCTCTATTAGCTCACTCTCTGAGCATTTCACAAATTCTAATGAGCTTGTCTAATGCAGATGTAGAACCTATGCTGCATCCCATCAGTGCAAGATAAGTGAGGTGAGACTAAGAATGGTCCTTGATGGAACATCAGTGTTGAAGGGCTAGTACCCAATAGAGGGCACAGAAGTTTTAAAGTCTTGATCACTTATGGTTATTCAAACTCCCTCCGATTTTCCTCACAGAACTAGAATGATGGTAAAGGGGAAAGAGACCAGAGTTTAACTCTAAGTAAACTCTTTATAAGATTAAGTTAGCATTGCAGCTCACCATGAACTTGAAAGTTCAGTGGCACTAGGAACACAGTTCTATCTCTGGTTTTGCAGTTGTACAGAAGATGCATATCTACTTGAGTTGCTTAGCTCCTGCTACATCAGATACAAACTGGTATAATGTTCTGCCTACAAAAGAACTGTGATTAGCAATTGAAGGAAGGTAAGCAGATTAAGGAGACAGGCTGGAAAGATTGAATTAATGTTATTTGAAAAGAAAAGATATTTTCCCCCAGATTTTGACGCTTACATAAATTAATGAAAGTTTGTTGCCAAATAAATTTGCTATTATATTCTCTTTAGTTCACTGCTGTGTTTGAATATGAGCACTTCTGTGACCTTTGTGGGAAAACTATTTCTTTCTGTGGCAATTATAAATAAGAGTATCCTAATGGGTGGATGATTATGCAGAATTTGGTGACCTCCAGGCTAGATTGTAGCTGTGTGTTGCACTTAAATGCCTGTAACCACACACTTTCAGCAGATGCGGGTACAGAGAACAGCATCTTCTGTGGACTGGCAAAAGGTATTTCTGACTTCATCTTTTCTGAAAAGATGGAAATACTTTATAGGAATTTGTTTCTATTACCTTTAGCAGAAGTTTCTGAAGGCTGATGATATCCCACAGGATGAGACACTATGGACATGCAACAAAGAGATGTAAGAGACCACACCTAAGGCCATTGTGGCAACATATAACAAAGGACAGTTTCACAAGCTAACCTCTCAGAAGCATAAAGAGAAATTATTTCCTAAAGAAAGACTGAAGAAACTTTCCAGCCAAATAAAAAATGAGACATGGTGCCAAAACCGTGAAAGCAGAAAAGGTCTTTCCTGAATCCTTATCCTTTTTCAAATAAATCCTGTAGATAATGAAGCTAAAACATGGTAGATGCAGAAGGTAACAGCAACCAGAAAGCAGTAGTGGTTCACACCGGAGAAAGAACAAGAACCTGAACTAGGATGTGCTGATGAAACTGTCACTGATAGGAAGGCTAAAATTAAAAACTGAAGCAAATGAAAAAGACATAAGGAACATCATTTACATCTCTGCGAACAAAAGAAGAACAATAATTTGAAATTGGAGGGCATGTCAGGAGGCAAGAAGAAACAAAAAATTGTCAAGTCTGAAACAGAATGTAATTAAGGAACCATTAAATGTGGAAAAGTGCTTACTAGAAGGGCACACAAAAGTTTGTTTCCTGTGTCTGCAATGGGTAGAATACCCAAAGATACAATTGTCAAAATCTATTACTATGAGCTGGAGAACCCCCCTCTTTTGGGATAAGGAGACTTTTTTTTTTCACAGATTTATAAAATACTAATCTTCTAGAACCTCTTAAAAGTGACATCTCAGCAGAAAAAAAGAGCTGAAGAATAAAAGTAAAGTGGCATTATTTAGATAGAGTTGAGGTCTCCCTTTAAATTTCTATCTGCTTTTGACAGTTTTACTTTTTACAGTTTTTACCTGTTACCTTTTAGCTATTACATAAAATCAGGAGGTGCTCACAAATAGCAAAAGAAAATGGCTGTTTCACAAGGAAAAAGTGAAAATAAAGATACGTTTTGAGGTTTGTTCTTTTTTCATAATTCCACCTTAAAGAAATCAACAAAGGTGAAAGAAAGGAAAAAAACAAAAGTCTTGAATTACTGTAAGACTGCAATACTGCAAACCCAGAAGGAAGATACAGTCCCATCAATCTTTTGCCTAGAGATGCACTGTAAAGGGTCAGGAAGCAGAAGGAGGGAGAATTCGTCTGAGGGTAACTATTTGAAACAAGCTCACAGGGTCTCTATGCTGCCCAGAGTTATCATAATAAGTAAGAGTTCTCAACCCATTCATTTTAGGTAAACCCCTGAAGATGCATTCTTGTGTAAAGATTCCTTACAGTGAAGAATGCAATTACAAATATAGATAAAGTGTAGATCAGATAATGGGATGTTATAAATTTATTTTAGGTTCACATTACATTGGGTCTCTGAAGCTCAAGAATTTTATGTGAAAAACTTGACTGTAACCACATAGGTATTTTTTACCTGGTTATTATGACATATACTTTTGAGGTACTTCCCTCAAAAGTCCATCAGACAAAGACAGGTTGTAAATTATAGCAGAAGGATACCACTGTAGTAGTACTCGCAACAAAGGAGGGTACAAAATGGACCTTCATAGATAGCAAAGAACATGACAATAATATCTATACTTTGCAATGTTGAAAGTCCTTTCTGTAGGATGGTAAAAAAAGAAAAGCTAGTGAAAAAAAATCCATAATGAGTATGTATCAGAATATTGCTTGGGAAAACAGACTGGAATTTTTTAAAAAAGCAGACATGGATATAGTGATTAAAATTACTAAGAGTAGAAGTATTACAGCCTGTGAGAAAAAGATATGTTAAGAAATGGCAAAAGTACAAAAAGCAAGTTCTTTGCAGTCTGGGTAATTGTTAATTTTTTGACAATGGTACAGCAGAAACATGGTTTTTACCAGAGCACTCTTTTTGAAAGAAATAGGATTATATTTTATTACAGCATATATCAAGATATACCTCTACAAGTAAGAATAGTGACCATGAATAACCTCATTAAATTAATCTGCACTAATGTAAAAGACGTTAAGAGTATAATAAAAAGGAGGAAAAAATAGGAAAACTTGCAAAGTTTCTAGCAGATATCAGGAGACACACTTCAGAGATGCAAGAACCATTGTTCAGAGAAAATTGGTTTAATCCGGCTTCTTTCTTCTTGTACCCTTCTAAAAAGAAAGAAATGGTGTAATACTAGACAAACATAACTCACTTACCAAAAAAAGAAACAAAACGAAAGGAAAAAAAAAAAAAAGAAAGAAATAACAGTCCCAGTTTGACCTCAAAGATTGCTATAGGATTAGACAGTGCCTCCAACCAGTACAAGCAGACTTCTACGATGGTTTCAGGTGTAGCAAAGTCTGGCTCCAGAGCTTTCACATTCTGCTGGTAAAGCGGAATTCTGGAGCATCTGGTGCAGATGTTGTTCTCCAGATGTCTATAGGCAGACTTGAGTAGGATTCATCTGCCTGACTTAGATGTTTAGTAGTTAGATAATCTGAATTTTAAACATAATCATAAAAGCCTAACTTACCAATTTAATCTGTTTTTATTATCAATCGGAAGGAAGAGGAGCCTCCAGAGGGCTATTTATCCCCTTTTGGAGTAGTTATGTTACACAGGCCATGAGAGTACCTTATATGTAGATTACTGATGTACTTGTATACGTTTAGGGCAGATGAGTCTCAGCAGTCATTGTAACTGATGAAACTTGACTATTTTCAGGTTAGCAAAGCTCTAAAGGCATCTCAGAGAACATTACTATGGTGGACAGAACTGATCTGGGCAAAACTTGCCCTTTTTTATGGTTCCTCTGTTTTCAGGCTTTCAGGAACTTTATGATAAATTATTTCTTATATAAACCACAGGCTAGATTAATACAAGCTCCTTCTCTGGCTCTTTCTGCATTGCAAAAAAAAAAAGTATTCCTGGCCTTTGTTTCGGCCTTTTTAGGCTTCTTCAATAAACATTGATTCAATAAATAGGACCTGATGGTCCTGTTACCAGTAAGTACACAATTCTTTTTCTTCTTGTGAACTTGAAAGAACTTTGACTTCTTCCTCTCACCTGCAAAGACATTATCTGTATTTATTTCCTTATCAGATCAAGCTGGTAATGTGTACTTTGCTGGGGATGCTCTGTAAACTACCATTCCCAGAATGCTTTCCTGGTGCCATGCCACATATCTGTCCAAGTGAACTCAAAACAACTTTTGAATGTGTAAACTGGATAACTCCATTTCCTGCCATCCAATTTGCACTTGTAAATGTCAGTTTGCCTGTAGAAATGCCGATTCTTACACATAATATTTGCATCTACACATGTTTTGAAAATTTGCCTCTAGGCGGACAATCACATTAACCCAGAGCAAATTGTTCCTTTTCTTAAAAGCAAAAAGTTATCAAACCTTCAGATGAAAGGGACACTTCAGCTAAAGGTCAGGAAATCCAGCTGTAATTTGGCTTTAACTAGTGCTTTAGATCTCAACTTTAAATTCCAATTAAAGATTGAGGTAGAAGTATGAAATTCTAATGAGGAAGCTGTAGGCTATATTTTTCAGTGTTACATCATGTCCTCTGTTATTTCTAAAAGCAGGACATCATTTTTGTATACTTAGCATAATTTGAGGGCTTGTTTTTCTCACAGAGAAGAACGTGGAAGTTCTATGAATAATACCTGACTACTGGTATACAGGAAAAAAAAATAAAACAACATATGCTCTTATTTAATTATATTTTTTCTGCATTTTTATTTTTAAACCAGTCTTTGGAAATTTCAGAGACTGATTTTTAATTTTAGTTATAGTTTGTTCTTTTCTGAAAGCAGAGAAATCTGATCTCAATGTCCTGTTGAGATTCTTCTTGTTTCATGCCCTGTATCTGTATGCTGGCTAGTAATCAAAAAAAAAAAAAAAAAAAAAAAAAAAAAAAGGCTGTGTTTGACATTAAAACTTGTTTCTGTGCTAAGAAAACTAATTACAAAACTGTTAGCTGGCATTTCAACATACATACTGACCGAGCCTGACTAATGCTGGCCACTTTGTCCAAGGCTCATGCAAATTGTTACATGTTCCTTGTATTGACTTTTGGTTTTGTGCCTTTTGTGCAGGCACCGGTTGACATGCTAGAAGTGCAGTCTACATTCTCCAATTCATCAGTCCCTGAAACACATTATATAATCTAATGACAGAGAACTTGCATCATTTAACATTTCTATGTAGAGAACTTTGTTCTACCTTTGCCACCTGCCTTTGTCATATAGCTAGATTTGCTTTCTTGTTGCTTTCCAAATATTCAAGGGCAGGTACCATGCATTCAAATTCCCAATTGCTGTAGCAGTTTTTAAATGACGCTTAAATGATTTGTAGCTTCTTACACTCATGCATCATATCAAGAAAGTCACATTTTGCCATACTCACTTTCAATATCCTAATTACATTTGGAGAGTTTCCTTCTTGGAAACTGAAGGACTAGCTGACGTGACCACGTCATTCTCTTGGTACAAATACAACTGTTGATTTCACTCTGTCTCAGAGGCAAGATGAGATTTCTTGAGCCATAAAATCCTCTATTTTGATTTACAGTAATCTTGAAGAATTTCTTATTGTTCCAATCATACTAACAACTGGGCATTATTTTCTGACTAGTAGTTTAATTCTTTGACTTGCCCTAGATGTACCTGGGCAAGGAATATGCCTTCTCAACATTCAATCAGGTCATTGATTCACTGAAATTAGCACATAATTCTCTTGATACAAAATCCCAGTTTGAGCTGCCAGTGTTAAGCATTTTTTCCTTGTGATCTGACCAATACAGGATAAAGTCTGGGTTTTGCCCTGTTGGGCACCCATTCAAAGAGGCAAAAAAAAAAGCTGTAGGATGTTGACAGACTCTGTTCTCTTAGGTTATAAGTTACTTTCATCCCTGTCTGATATCTCTGCCACCAGCAATTATTTTCCTGAACACAAAACATCCTGCTGATGGAGTCCTGACGATATTCATTGGAGCTGTTTGAAAGTACTCAACAGTGGCTTCTTCACAATGATTTCCAAGGCCCTGTAATGAGATTTCATGTCCAGCTTGTGCCTGGAGCTGAACAACTAGAATTCTTCTGTTCAAAGAAGCACAGATAGTAGTTGTTTCTCTACCTAAACTTTTGGTTAAGCACATGGAAGTGACAGGGAACTGTCAGCAAGGATTTACCAAAACTTTGTCTTCTATGATAAAATGGATGAATTTGTAAATGAGGAGAAAGCAGTGGATGTCATTCCTCTTGACTTTAGCGAGGTTTTAAACACTATGTTCCCATGTATCCAACTTGAGACTTTATGGTCTGAACGGGTGTTCAGCTAGGTGAGTAAAAAATTGATTAGATGGGTAGGCTCAGAAGGTAGAGTTTAAAGGGCTGCAGTATTCCTGGAGACTAGTAACAAGTGGAGTCCTGTAAGGGTCTATCTCAAGATCTCTTGTACATACCATCTTCACTGGAGGCAACAGAAGAAAAGGCAACACAGCGGACTCATCAAGTTTGACACCAAACTACGGAGGACGAGTTGATATATTTGAGAGCAGAATGGCCATTTGAAAGGACCTAGACAGACTATAGGCAAGACTGTGTTGATAGGAACCTCTTGACATGAAACAAAACAAATGCAAAGACATGTATTTGGGACTTAATAACCCTTGCAGCAATACAGGCTGGGGACTGTCTTACTATATGGAACAGCTCTGCTGAAATGGACTCTGCTGAAAAGAATATGAGCCAGCGGTGTGTCCTGCTGACAAAGGTCCTTGGCTGTGTTAATGTTACAACCCGTGCTGGACAGACCAGGGAGGGGTCGTGGTGAGTTTGAAATTCCCTTGGGCTAAATTAAAGTGAAGCAACACCAAATGATCAGTTGAACTTTTTATTTATGGCAGAATCAGCCTGAACTTGGAAGGTGTAACAGTAGGTGGCGGGGCTTCTCACAACAGGAATTGGCATGAACCTCCCTCAGCAAACCGTGTAACCCGCCGTAACCACACGTAGAGCAGTTCAGGGAGTAAGGCGAGCCCTCCCGTCGGGTCAGGAGGTTCAGAGCGGACCCCCTTGCTTTCTGGACTCCCTCTCAGTGAGGAGCCCAGGGTCAGCTGGATCCACTCCTGGTCCCAGACCTGGTCAGCGGTTTTATGTCTTAAAGGGATGAGGTGTAGGGATTATGGGGAAAAGAGAGAGAGAAAAAAGAAAGAGAAAGATGTCACCAGTCCTGGGTCCAGCATTGGTCCAACCAGCCTAGGCATCCAGTTCCAGTGGGTGCACACATGAAGGGCTTCAGTTCGTGTCCTTTTATCATCTCCTTGCCCCTCCTTTGGGCAGGCACTCAAACTCATTAGGCTAATTAGGTGTCATGGATGGTTTGTGCTTCCAGAACCTTCAGGAAATGGGTCAGTGGGCTTGGGGGTCATTTGGGGAGTAACTTCTCCTTCCCTGCAGGCATGACCCCTGTTTTATCTTTGGCTTATACATGGTGAGCTGCCCTGCTCAGCGTATCCCAGCAGGGAACTGCACATCCTCCAGCACAGCATGTCATGCCCTCCGAGGTCTGTTGCTGATGTCGTGTGCTGATCGGTGCTGATCGGCTCCAGTTCCTTGTTATGCCGGTTCCTTCTTACGCAGAACTTGCCCCACCACAGGTTTGAGACATTAATTCTTTCAGTCTCTCACAGTTAACAGAAGCACAGCTGGTAGAGTGATGGAAACAGTCACCCCCTGCACTTAGTACTCGTTAGACTACATCTAGAATACTGCAGTTTTGGGCCTCCAATACAAAAACGTCACTAATAAATTGGAACTAGTTCAGCAGAGCAGCAACACAACACTCAGGGGCTGGAGCACTTGCCCAATGAGCAGAAGCCAAAGTATCAGGGCTTTTTCAGCCTGGAGTGGATGGCTTTGGAGCAGACCTAACAGCTCCAGCACCAATGGGTAGTTTATTGAGAAGACAAAGCCAGGCTCTTCACAGTGCTGTGTGATGGGAGGATGACAGACAAGGAGTATAAGTTGAAACAAAGAGTGTTCAGACTGGATGTAAAGAAAAACCTTTTCACCCTGAGGACAGTCCAGCTATGGAGTAGGTTGCCCAGAGAGGTTGTGCAATGTCCATCCCTGGACACTTTTAACTGGAGAGCCACAAGATCTGATCTCACAACTGACCCTGTTTTGAACAATAGATTGTAATAGAAACATCCTGAGGTCCCTTCCAACCTGAATTATACTATGATCCTATGACAATCCCACCTCTCTTAATTTTCCTCCATCTGGGGACTTCTGTAAAGGTTTCAAGTTTGTTTCTCAGTTCTCTCCAACTTTTTTTTCACGTATTTCGATATTCTGCTCCTGATAATTCTTCAGGGCTATTCACAGCTTGGGCCTGATTAGATGATGACAGTTTCCTGACACCTTCTCCTGCAAAATAAGGTATCAGTCATAATCCTGCCATTACATAAAAGGCCATATTGTAGGTCTTGAATGGACTTTAGGCCAACAGAACCTAAAGAGTGATTCAGATGACCAGCAAAAAAAAATCTTGAGTCATATGTCTAAACTTGTAGGGCTAGTTGAGATGTCCTAGACTTTGCCAGCTAGCATTGTACTATGCTCCAAAAAAGCACAGGTCTTCAATAATCCTGTCTGCTGGTCCAAGGGAATGTCTTAGATACCCTGTACTACTCATCTGTTTTTACTCAATTAAATCAAGCTGTAGCTCTTAGGAACAATAAAAGGAGCTTAGATATCTTTTTTGCATTTGAACATAGGCATGTATTCATTAAATCTAGTTGTCTCCATGTGAAGCTGACTCCCAGCATTTTCACCAAGTCAAGGTATCATTATTGCACTAGTCATAGTGGAGCCAAATCCCAAATGCTTACAAGATTTTTATACACGACATATACCTTACCAGTGATTCTTCTAAAATACTTATAATACTTTTTTATGTTTAGATGAGCAATGAGGAAAGCAAGAACTTACTGTGTGTCTTCGTATTCTTATACTTTTTTTATATATATATAATTATGGGATTTTTTCCTGAGGCTATGTCTGCAGAAGGTATGGAGCACAGTGCAGAAAGCCTGCACCTGTTTGAAACAGGTATGTTCACATTACTGCAGTGCTGTATCCATCCAAAAGACTAAGTAAGTCATCTAAATTGCTTTCAAGGCTCAAGTGAACACTATGCTACATGGATGTAGTAGTTCAATGCAGTGAAAGCTTGGGGGAATGCGCTGACACTATAAATCATCTCAGATCTGCAGCTAGTATAGTGCCCTTTTCACAATATAAGTAACGAAACTGAGGAGGAGAAGGTAGATATTTTCTGAGATGTTACTGATGCTCATGTCAACAACAATAAAAACCACAGGCTTTTTCAAAACTTTAAAATGGAAAATTTTAAATGCATTTTTACGTGCGAAAACCAGACACGGAATTGAAACAAAGCTTCTAGATGAAAACCAGCAGAATTTAGAGTTGCCATTATGGTCCATGTGCTTTGCACTTCAGAAAGGTAGGCCAGAAATTATTTAAATGTTGTTAAAAGAACCAAGATGATTTTTATGCACATTTGAAACTTAATGTTAAAATTGCCTTCCAGCTAAAATTGACGTACTTAAATGAATCCAGTGGAGCACTACCAAATGGTTAGGGAACATATAAAGTACAAGAAGGGTCAAAGAGAATTAGGTTTCAAAAACACGATCACAGAGAATCAAGGTTTGTTCAACCTTTAGAAGGCAAAGGGGAAATTCTATTGTTGTCTACAACTCCATAGTGGGAGGCTGTAGATAAGGTGGAGCCAGATTCTTCTCAGAGGTACACAGAATAGAATCGTAGAATCATCTAGGTTGGAAAAGACCCTTAAGATCATCGAGCCCAACCATAAACCAAACATTGCCAAGTCCACCACTAAACCATGGCCCTAAGCACCACATCTACACAACTTTTAAACACTGCCGGGGATGGTGATTCAACCACTTCCCTGGGCAGCCTTTGCCAATTGTTGACAACCCTTTCGGTGAAGACATTTTTCCTTATATCCCGTCTAAACCTCCCCTGGCCTAACTTGAGGCTGTTTCCTCTCATCCTATCACTTGTTACTTGGGAGAAGAGCCCAACACCCACCTTGCTACAGCCTCCTTTCAGGTAGTTGTAGAGAGCGACAAGGTCTCCCCTCAGCCTCCTTTTCTCCAGGCTAAACAACCCCAGTTCCCTCAGCCATTCCTCGTAAGACTTGTGCTCTAAGACTCTTCACCAGCTTCGTTGCCCTTCTCTGGACACGCTCCAGCACCTCAATGACTTTCTTGTAGTAAGGGGCCCAAAACTGAAAACAGTATTCAAGGTGCAGCCTCACCAGTGCCGAGTACAGGGGGATGATCATGTCCCTGCTGCCACTGGCCACACTATTTCTGATACAGGCCAGGATGTCTTTGGCCTTCTTGACCACCTGAGCACACTGCCAGCTCATATTGAGCTGACTGTTGACCAATAAACCCAGGTCCTTTTCTGCCACATCCCAATTTTTCAGGACAACAACTCAGGTTCCCCCATTTGAAGGTCAATATTAAGGTGAAATGACACCAGAGATACTTTACCAACAAAACTCAAATTTTATTCTCTCACAACAAGAATTGGTATGAAACAACATCAGTAAACCATGTAACACATGCTAACCATACATCAGCAAACATATACTATTAGCCTTGCTTATTTGGAGATCAGTTCAGGGAAGACAATAAGGAAAGCCTTCCCGTTGGGTCAGGAGGTTCAGAGTGGACCCCCTTGCTTTCTAGGTTCTTTCTCAGTCAGGAGCCCAGGGGCAGCTGGATCCACTGCAGAAGTTGAGAACGCCTGCTTCCATTAAGATGGAAGAGGTGATCTTCACTTCCTGTAGTTATTTCCTCCTTATCAGTGATTAGTACTGTATAAAAGTTTTGTAATACCTGAAGAAATAGAGAAGGAAAAAGATGACTTTGAAGCAGAGGTAAAAAAAGTCCTAATTACAGGAGGCAGTAATTTCTGTCATAGTTATTTACTTTTCCTGCCCTCACTCAATTTATGTCCATAGTAGTTACAGGTCTAGTAGCAAGTAGTTCCTAAAAGTTCAAGAAAAGCATAAGACTAATTTTTTAAAAACATTTGGTTTATTGTCAAATTATGACAATAATAATAATAATAATAAAAGAATTGGAATATACAATCCAAGTGATGCACAATGCAAGTGCTCATCACTTACTGACTGATGCCCAGTTAGTCCCTGAGCAGCGATCCCTCCCCAGCCCCACTCCCCCCCCCCCCCGTTTATATACTGGTCATGACCTCACATGGTCTGGAATACCCCGTTGGCCAGTTTGGGTCAGCTGTCCTGGCTGTGTCTCCTCCCAACTTCTTGTGCCCCTCCAGCCTTCTCACTGGCTGGGCATGAGAAGCTGAAAAATCCTTGACTTAGTCTAAACACAACTGAGCAACAACTGAAAACATCCGTGTGTTATCAACATTCTTCTCATACTGAACCCAAAACATAGCACTTTACCAGATACTAGGAAGAAAATTAACTCTATCCCAGCCAAAACCGGGACGCTTAGTTTTATACATTTCTTCTTCTAAAATCTTAACTGAATATTTCAGATGCAATTTAGACCCATCCACAGTGGATATGGAGAACAAGAAAGTATAATTGTCTTTGCACAAGACTTTGTCATAGTAAGTATCTTTCCATCCCTTTCTTCTCCCCTAGACTGCCTTAGAACTTTAGCAAAAATAAGGAAGTTGATAGTATGGAAGCTTTTGAACATATCCCTGTACAAGTCATTATTACTGTTTCACTAGTTTGGCAGTAAGGAAAGTCAAGGGGTATATTGGACTCAAGTTTAATTTTTTCTGGAAGAGTTGAAATATAACATACAGCTTTTACATGAACACTAAAACTTTATTAACATTTTATTTTTATTCCCTTATTTAGGAATGTCTGTGTCTTCTCAGCTTCTGCTATTGCTCCCTTTCTTTTTTCCCTCCATTTGGATTTCCTGCTCAGCATCATCTCTCTTCCCAGGCTCTCTCTTTGACCTGTCCTCAGTCCCTGTTACCTTTTTGTTTGCTAAATATAGAACCTCTTTCCTTGTCAATTTTTTGTCTTCTTCCCTTCAGCTCCTTTTCCCAACAATTCCTATTCCTTTAAATTCTCCTGCAAGTAGTTTTGGGGTTTTTTGCACCCTCTCTGCATGTCTTCTTCATATCTTTTCTTCTCACACACATATACTCACTCCACTGAAGGCTAAGCTAAACAGAAGATGTCATGGCTGTGGGTGCGTGTGGAATATAAGAGCATCTGGTTCATTAAGGTCATCAGATGAAGAAGCTTTTCAGGTCAAAGGGAATAACAACAAAGCAAGCAATAAACAAATCACACAGAGACACAAACCTGATAAGCAAACAAAGAAGGGAGACAATAAAAGATACCAAAACTCCTCAAGTACTAAATGCTGGGTCATTAAGAAATTATGGATACAACTTTGAAGAGGGACGACCCAGGCCAGGGAAACAAGACGAACAGGATCATTATGGATATTTCAGGGGGATCTGGGGGACTATGCAAAACCATTAAAAGGAATGTGTAGGGGAAGGGACATAGGTGAGCAAAAGGGAAGGATCAGGGAGGGAGAAGGGGGGGGGGGGGGGGGGAATAGGAGGAAGGATGAAAGGTTTGATTCCGTGTAAGTAAGCACTGGCCAGTACTCTTGTCTGCCTGAGCCCTGTGCCCGATCAATGCAGTCTACCTTACCTTCTTCATAAGTCCTTTCTTTACCGTTTTCTGTGCAATTTCACTCTCTATCCCATGCATGAGGGCTGCAAGGTCTTGGTGCTACAATATGGAGAAGGAGCCATGGGTGCCAGGGCTTACAGCTCTCTATGCCAGTGACTAGAGGGACCAGAGCCTAAGTCTCTGCGTGTGAGAATTATAAGGGTCGGTAGTGGTGTAAGGGTCTCAGTGTGTTTATATTTTACACTAATGAATTTAAGTTGATGTCCGTGGATGTGTATATGGAATTCACTAGGAAATTTCAAGCTGGACTAGCCAGTGAGAAGAAGGAAAACATACATCTGGAAAAGTTACAAATCTTTATAAGGGAGTGCAGGTCCCTTCTATCAGGGCAGGGGTAGCAGGCAGGCAGAGGGTCCGTGCTGGTTTTCGGGGGGACCCACGAGAGTGGGGTGACCGTGGGACGAGTGCGTGAGTGCTGCGTGTGTGCGGCGAGCACCCAGTCGGGGACCCGTGGGGCGGGTAAGGGGGGCCGGGATACGGGCAGGGGTGCCGGGCGGGCAGAGGGTCCGTGCGGGTGCCGGGGGGATCGGCGAAGGTGCTGGTGCAGGTGGGGAGTGCGGGGGGTGTGCTGCAGCAGGGACCTTCTGCCTCTGCCAGGCCCTGAGGAGGGGGGGACGTGGCTGGCTATACTTTTATGGGAGTTTTATGTTTGTTTAATGTATGTCAGTCCTGGCCGTGCTATATGTGGATGCTGGTGAAGGCAGTGCCCTGTGCGTGGCAGTCCACGTGGCAGCCTCCGTAAGTGACCTCTGCGGTGTATGTGTGTGCATACTGGCCAAACCTGCAAACGGGAAAACAGGAGCGGTGGCTGTCAGCCTAGGATGGAGACACCCAGGTCTGCGGGGATGCCCGGCTGGGCTCCAGCATCCAGGCAGGACGAAGCCTTGAGTCCGTGAGTCCGCTGGAGGCCATGGCTTCACAAAGGCCTTAGGGAAGCACCTGAAGACCCAGGTCTGGGTCTCTGTTCCTGGATCTCTCAAGTTTAGAAATGGCAAAAGCAAAGCTTTCCTAATAAACTTTGAACCTTCCAACCTAAATGTCTGGACCATTAAGACAGTTTCGGGGAATAAGAAAGAAAAAAAAAAAAAAAATACTAACTCCACTTTCTGGTGAAAGGCACCTGTGGATATTCTGCAATTATTGTCAACAGTAACAGTGCCTTGTTTTTCTTTTGCACTTCCACGACATACTGACTAGGGTGATTGTTTCAGTGATTTCTGTTTTGCAATAAATCTGAAATTATTTTCCTTGTCAGCATGCTGGCAGAAACAGCATGATGATACAGAAACAGTGACAAAACAAATTGGCAACAGACACTTCAGGTACCTTTGTCAGATATGAAATATGTGGTATCCAGCAAATAAATCTATTAGTTCTTAGTAGCAACAACAACTGACAGTAAGACTGAAAAAAATCAGACTTCTTGAATAGGTGGGCAAAGCTTTCTGAAGGATCTGCAAAAAACATTGTCTGTCTTTTGCCTTGGGCTGGACATGGCAGCAAATATGCATAATGAATATGGGATGCAGGATTATATATTCCATTACAAGGAGCCTTCAGGTCAATTTGCAAACAAACTCAGGCATCAGAGTTGCTGTAGGAATATTTGAACAATACAAGTCTTGAGTAGAGCTACATATATCTTACACATTTTTGCTGGACTTTATCAGGATGTATGAATAGATGTGACTCTGATTAGTGCTAACAGTAGCCCACGGTATGCATCAATGCATTGACATAACTTGTTTTATTTAGCAAGTCCTCATCTATCTGATACAGCTGCATGTGCAGTAAGGACGTTTTGTAATTACTGAGCAGACATAAATCTCAAAAATATGAACAGATTCCTTGAGAATTTCTTTGGCAACACACAGTGGATACAGACCAAGGAACATTTAGAAGGAAAAGATGTATTAACACAAGTGAGACTTTTCTGTACCTTTTTGTGAAAGGATAGCAGCTAGCAAGAGATGAACACAAATAACATAGTTTCAGTCTACTTTGTTGGGGCACAGTGATCCAACATGCTTACAATGCAAGTAACTAAAAATCTGGAACTTACTGCCTTAAAAACTTCTTAGTCCTGTTTTATTCAATATATTTGTGCCTAGTGGTACAGCAGTTATCTGGGATCTAACTGTGATCTGTAATTATTTATAATATTCCCTTTAAGGTAGCAATCTAAATTAAAATTACTAGCCAGAAGGTTTTTTAAAAGAGCAACCCTAACCTCCTTAGAAAATCACAGGCATATTGATATAACTAGTTCATCATACATTTTCTAGCACCCTAAGGCATACCAAAGTCTTTTTTCTTTTTTTCCTTTTTTTTTTTTTTTCTGTTCCATTTTCATATAGGATCTCATTGAGCATTTTTCTACTCTTTCAGAAAATTTTCAGGAATATAACTCTTCACAGTTTCAAATTGTAAGCTTCTATATCAATTTTATTTGCTTGTTTATTGATTTCTTACTTTATGTAAAGGCAATGAAATGCGAATTTTGTGAAGCCACAGGACACTGGTAAATTTTTATATTATGTTGCACACAACATTGACTCATTTATTCCCTTATTAACATGAAGTTTTTCTTTATTATTACTTGTAGGAAGGAGTATGATGAAAATCTGTTGCAAATCTCTCGTCTGGTTTGTCACTCAGCAGGGAAATAAATAAACGTCTCCAATAACTTTATCCAAAGCATTTTCTTTGGTAAACACAATAAAGTACACATAGAGACATGCAAGCAATGAAATACCAGAACATCTGGTGAACTGCAGGTGGGCCAGGCATACGAAGTCGAAACAGGTGCAGAGAAGCAGGTTTTCTAATTCTGAAATTGTATTAGATGCTGGTAGGTTTCTATATATGTGAGGCAATGACCTGCATAATTTCCACGTAGGTTAGAATCAGTCACGTGTCATGTTTAAGAACATATTTCATGAGAGGATAGGGCGGCAAAGGAAAAACACTGTTACATGAAGGTTTTAATTTTAATATGTATTTTAATTAGAACGTCTGTGGATGTCCCAATCTCCTTATCCTTTCCCTTTGTCTCATTCCCATAATATCAATGCTTTTATACAAGTTAACTCTGGTGTTGAAAAATTGCTGTTTCTTAAGTGAAACTACTGTTACTTAAGGTGCCGCTACTCTTCCCTTTGTAGTATGGGGTTTTTTAAATAGTACTCAGTTACAAGTATCGAGGGAAAAAAGAAAACTCTTAGTAAAAGGATGTTTCAAAAATCCAGTAGTATTTTTAAGATCCCAAAACAGGAGCTAATGCTTCCTAATCTCTTTGGTAAATTTAGCTACCAAAATTTAACCGAATCCTTTAGGATTGTGAAATAGGACTGTAAAATATTTCAGGAATAAGATATTTCATTTTATGTCGTGTATTTTAACCTCATCTAGAATTCCAAGGAGCAAGTTCCTTTCCATGACCCTTACGTTGTTTTAGTTTTACTAGGCTCTAAGTTGGTGAAGGAGTTTTAAATTTTTAATGTGTCTCACTTGAATTCATTTGGATCTCATTTGAATTCATTATTTGTCATTTACTTTCTATAGCATAGACAATACCTACATCCAGATACAGTTTCGCCACTTTTTGTACAAAGATAGCCACTGCTTATATGTGTTTCTGTCTGTGCTCATCATACTATGTACATTACTCCAAGCAGTTTAGTGAGAAGAAAGTGCACAGAGATATTTCTGTAATCACATCCCTGGTGTTTGTATGCAGAAGCAGGTTTCAAATTCAATGTTTAGATTCAATCAAAAACCAGAAAACAGGCATATGAATTCAAAAGGAAAAAAAAAAAAAAAAAAGAAAAAAAAAGAAAAAAAAAAAACAAAACACAAAAAACGGACCAAACTAAACAAAATAAAACAAAACACATTTACTTAACTTAGTCACCGTTAATTACATAGTCACCAGTTACATGTGCTAGTCCAACTGCTGTAATCAAAGAAACCTGGCTGTCTATTGTATGATGACTGTCTTTTTCTTACCCACTTTGCTGGTAGCGGCTTTTACCCTGCTATTCATTATTTGCTTACATTATGAAACAGTAAATCTGTAGACCGTCTTAATACATACAGTTATGCCACTGGTTTCTAATCAGTTCTGTGTCAAATTTCTTCAGTTCTACCATTTGGAAAATAATACTTTCATCTCCGCTATAACCCTCAAGCTGTTTTATTTTCCCCAAAAAGGACATGATCAGGCCCTGACTGCCAAAGGAAGCCTGGAGATATTTTTGCATTACCACTTCCTAAGGATTATGTTTTCCTCTTGCCTGCCAACAGTCAATATTATGGCCTCATCTGCCTGATGCTAATCACTCAAGTTATCCCAGATCTGCTGAGCTTACCGACTAACCCATCTTTAAGTTGATGCACCTACAGTAGCTATTAAATAGGCTGCACAGTTGAAGTGGGAACTATCATAACGGCTATCTTCACCCTTCCACTATTTGTAGGCCATAAACTGAGCACAATTTGACCTATTTTCAAATAACTGCACATGTATCCACTATGCACACAAAGCTTGCAGACCAGCTTTATTAGGTAGAACGCTTGAAAAATGAACACCAAAACAATCATCAGCAAAATCGCTGAACAGTGATCTTATCAACATGTTCACCCTGAAAGTCTATTCCAGGCTTAGCGTCCCACTAAGAACAATGAAAACAGACCAATAATTATTATTTATGGCAGTCATGAGCCAAAATGCATGTTATTTTAGGTTGCACATTAGCATTTAAATTAAACTAGTTCACTTCTTAAAATACACTTGCGGGCCCAAACTTGAATCAGAGGTACAGCTGTTAAACATGCTTTTGGGTTTTCAAGGCAGGAGGGGAACCCTGTCAGTATGCGCCACAGACAACGAGGATGGGAAAAGGAAAAGATCACCCTTTCTGACGGCAGCATTTTTCCTTTGCCCACTACGTTACCGCTACTTCCATTTGCATTTCAGAATCTCTTTGAAGACTTTAATATCCAGACATCCTACAAGTATCTCCTTCCCTTCTTTCAAGATACACACCAGCCTGTGTTCTCCTGGCCCCACTCTGCCTGTGTAGTGTCCCGTGAATCCTACTCATACCCCAGCCGGTGGGACTGCTGCAGTGTGAAGGTATATAAATTAACCCAGGCATCTACACACAGCAGTACAAAGACCTCTGTGCGCAAGTTTTCCTTGCAGAGAGGTCCCATTGCATGTCTGCATCCAACATTTGTGGCAGTTCCAGGCTGTACTGAACTATATGGTGCAGAAACACAAGCTTGATTACTTCTTTAATCAGTTGTTTTCCAGTTAGCTGCGGAAGAAACACTCTCCTTGATCTTTCTTTTCCTCTCCCAGACTATTAGTTTTCCATTCTCTTCCACCTGCTGGAGTCTATCTATCCATTCACTAAGCAAGGAGCCTAAGAAAATCCTCTTTAAATCCATATCATCATAGAGAATACTTCCTTGGGGTTCTAATTCTCACCTAATTTAGATCAAATCTATGGAAAATAAACTCAGGGATTTAAACAAATTATTTCTCATTTAAACGTGTGCAACTCACATCAGGAACCTCAAAAACAAAACCATTCTTACCTTAAATGCACAGGTCGTTTTTTTCTTTAGTGACCTGAGAGGTTGTTTTTTTCCATTAGTAACTGTTGTCGCTGCTGAAGGTCCTACTTAAGATTCCTGATGGAAGCACTTTGCCATGCAAGTCACTGACACCTCCACATTTCTCTCAGAGTGACAGAAGGTCGTAACTCTAAGGATACAAATCAAGGTGAGAAACCTACTGTTTGCTATAATTGCAGAAGTTCTGAGCATTATGCACACCTCTGCCAGGAATTAATTTCATTGTGGTCTTTAAAAAGCTGATTATCTAATGGCTTAAGGAATGCAAAGTTGTTCAGAGCTGTTAGTTTTTAACATAGATAACTTTACTCATGAGCCTGACTCTAGTCCATTACACAGGTTTTACATGTGATTGGGCTTCAGCTGTACTACTTTTTTGCTGAAAAGACCACAGTTTACCTTTTCCCTTCCTTCCTTCCTTCCTTCCTTCCTTCCTTCCTTCCTTCCTTCCTTCCTTCCTTCCTTCCTTCCTTCCTCTGTTTACCATATTGTGTTTAGCAATCAAGTATTCTGAATGCCAAAGGATATTATATCAAGGATAAATATAAAGAAATTATAGGCAATTACAGGGAATTTTGTATGAAATCCAATGTGCAATAACACTCTAGGTAATAGAATGTTTATAAAGGGCTGAAATCCTAGAAATCTATCTTGCAGTATCATAATAAGGTAAATAAAGGTCTTTCTTACACTTAGAAAAATATTTTATAACTGCATCCCCCCCCCCCCGCCCCGCCCCAAGATGTATGTCATCTTATGCTATGAAAGGTGGGAAATGACGATTCTAGATGAGACCACAGTTCCAGCCCAATTTGCTGTAAGTCAGAATACCAGAATACTAGCTCCAGAGGGTCTGTCCTTCTTACCAGTACACCCCCAAAATAATGAAGGTTTGCATCTATATAGGGAACTGCTCATCTTTGAGCTTAAATCTTGAGGAAGATAAACTATTCCTGGTAACTCATCTGAACATTTTCCTACCAAATGCTCTTTGAGCAAGAACATATAACCTTTGTAAAAAGATAATTGAAATGGGTCCATTGAAACATGCATGGGAATCAGAGTTGGAGAATACATATGCTAGGAGATGAGCTGTAAAAGAAACAGAGTTAATATTGTGGAATTTATCTTGAACATTGGACATAATAGCTAAGAATGGAAATATTTTCCAGAAGCTAACTGGAAATATTTTTTTTAATTTAAAGTATCAATTGACCAAACAAACACTTGAAGAATCTAGTTACTCCTCCAAAAGACAGGAATTGTTCTTAGAAAATTGCTCTCAATTAAAATATTAAAATAAAAATTCCAGATAAAACAGTTTTAAGATGAAGTTAAAATTAGGATTTGTTTTTCTATTAGACTTTAGATATGAAGAGAAAAAATGTTTATAAGTTATTCATTAAGTAAATTAAATATATATATTTTAGATACAGAGCATATTATTTATTAATCAAGTGGATATAATTTATACACATATATAAATACTGTAAAGATAATCCCGAGAAGACTCCTAAACTTCCCATGAATACTCGGCAAACAGTAATTACAAAGAAAGTCTGACGTCTTTTCTGGCTCCCAGATACCAGAGCATATGAACACCTTACCATGTTTAATGATTTTCATTTCAAAACCCTGAGAGTGGAAGAAAACGCTACGCTTCTGTTACAGAGGGAGACCAGGAAGGAAGACTAGGGCACAGCATCTTTAAAAGAGTGGCACGGCTTTGTCCCAGCCACCCTGGAAGTCCGTGAAGCAGCCCTCCATCCTTTATCATGACTAATCGCTGGACCACGCTTTGCCTCCATCCCTTTGCTTAATGGCTGCATCTCTCTCCGCGCTGGGCTCTCTCTGAGGTGAGGATGGACCCCAGAATGTATGGTCATTGCCAGCCTGCTCAGGAGATAACCACAGCTGAGACAGCTCGCTGAGCACCGCCGAAGACCGATCTGCGCCGATAGGCACATGAAGAAACACTTTTGCAGCTCCGGTCTAAATTACAGCAGGGTCTAGCCCACAGTGTTAATTTCTCACTTCCACAAGAATGAAGAGGCCAGTAAATCTTTCAGCGAAACTGGAAACAGTGCAACTCTGTTCTACATAAATGTGTGAACTAGGAGTTCAAAGGTTATCCCTGAATCGTGGCCTTATGTAAAATCAGCCCGCCACCATGTCAGCGTCATATGGTAGCACTTTAAACACTTTATTTAAGCATTTCATTTAGGAAACAATTACTGTAAGTTTTTGTCTAATATAATTAATAGGTCAAGCAGCACTTATTAAGTCTTTAGGCATTAATTAACATTTAAAAATTATCACATATGACACATTAATTAGATATCAATCACTTATTAGAACTACTGACATTTAATAAGCATTTTAATTTATACCAAACTATCCTGCTGTACATATCCTTCCAAACTACAAGTGCCTGCAAATAGTACTTAAGGAGTTTAACATGTTAACTCTAATTTTGTCTTTGTAATTAGCATGTACATAGAA
Source organism: Astur gentilis (assembly GCF_929443795.1). Taxonomy (NCBI): domain Eukaryota; kingdom Metazoa; phylum Chordata; class Aves; order Accipitriformes; family Accipitridae; genus Astur; species Astur gentilis. Next base: position 27,095,789 of record NC_064892.1, on the reverse strand, counting down.
ACCCGATTTATACCTTATATACTTTAGTCATAAAAACGTAGCTATATCTTTTCAGTTTGCTAATAAATGACAAAATTTTGAGTAAAATGCATTACATTCACATTTAAAATAATTTTAAAAGCATCATAGAAACTAACAGTATGTTTGTCCATTTTCTGTGTCAGATTTGAACTTAAACCCTCTACTGATTCTACTGTCCTGTCCTGATGAAAGAAATACAAATGTCCAAGTGTTAATTGCTGACCCCTGTTACCCCTTAATTATGCATTCTTGTATCTTCTTTGATACTTCTCTGCTATAGCTATCTCCTGTTGTCAAGATCTTGCCGTTAGACACTTCACAGGTATGATCTCTCTCTTGACCTAATTGCACTTATTATCAGTCAATTTTTATAATACTAACTCGGTACTTAGGATGACATATAAAAACCCTACAGGGTGCCCAAACTTTACAAGACTAATGTCCATATTGGCAACTTGACAAGGACCAGAGAGCTACGTTTCTTCTGCACATACTTTTGCATATTTTTTCCCGCTAATATATGCACTGACCCATAAGATTCTCATATATTTGCAATTTTGCTGAACAAATAGAAATCACCTATTTATTCATTAGATGTTTCTTGTCTAATGTGCACCTGTGTGAGAAATCAAGGTGGAATTTTAGCGTGCAAATATGGAGACTTTCCCAGCTTTCTCTGTATGTATGCTTGAAACAATATTGGGCTGAGTCATTTGGAAGAGGAAGGCAATATCACAATAACCTGCAGCATGGGGTGCTTTAAACATGTACTTCCATGAGTTGATAACATCCTCATTTATGTGGCTGCCTCTATTCTGCCCAGTGAACGGCAGCATCTGGTAGTGGGACATATTTTCCAATGCTGTCCATGTGAAGCTACAGCCAGAGCCAAAGAATAATGTGAGAGTGCGAGTCAACCATAGAAGTTTCACATGCAATGCATGAGACTTCACACATCTGTAGCACACATGTGATGGCTTAATTTGGCTAGAACAGGTAACAGCAAGTAGTAAAAGCAAACTGTCCAGATGTTCTGGGAATATAAATGTGAATACCCATACTGTCACCTTTCATTACAGCTGTTAGCCAGATTAAGATACAAAACGTAGGATAACGTGCTACCTTTTCACCTTTTCCTTGCAGTTTTGACCAAGCCTAAAGGTAATTAACTGGCTTTGTTCAAGTAGTACACAGTTGTTCTGATGAGAGCAAGAATCAGACCAATAAGGAATGAAAACACTATAATTACCTTTTTTTTCAGGTGGGAAACAAAAAGACAGTTGACTTGAAGGCTAGATGGCAAGCAGAACTTGCAGCACTGAGACTCACAACACATACATTCTTCCTTTAGCCATGCCAGACTTGGAGAGCTAAAGTAAACTAGCTTCCTAGGATCTCCCAGTAGTTCATGGAGAATGACGAGCATCACCAATGAATAGTTCAGAGCAGAAACAAAACTCATTTCTCAAGCACAATCCATAGCCTTTAGTTAAATACCTTGACTCTCTATACAATGCACAAGGAGGATTAAATGGGATTCACAACAGACAGCATGCTGTGCAAGGTTCATATTATAGAGAAGGTCAAGACTTAAATCCTGCACTTATGTCAGACCAGGTTTACAACTCGGAAACGTCTTCTGCACTAATGCACCTGTGTCCCTCCTTTCAAAATAACAGGCACCTCTTTCTTGTAAAACACAGAGGTCAGGGGATGGAGTTCCTACAATTTAAATGGGATTCAGACTGAAGGATTCAAATCCACGTAACTCTGTAGCGGTGAGAGGCTGAAGAGTCTTTTCATTTTGGCACTGTGCCACTTTGCAGAAAGAAATGCAGAACTCACTGGGCTAGAGAGAAAAGTGGAATCCCAGTGACTGCAGTCGTCTGCTGAAGGAGAGGACACCTACCTTTTGACCCCGTCTCCAAGGACTCTTATAGCGCTTTATAAATCAAAAAGTGAATGAAGCCATAAGCAGGCCTAGCAGCCAAAATCAAAACTCATCTTCTAAAATTTTAACCCCCACCGAAATGTCACTTAGGGTGCTTGCTCTTTCCACTGCCATGCATCTGCTTGGCAGAACTCATTGCCTCTTGACATCAGGAGATCCCTATTTTCTTCTTTTTTAAGCCTACATTTAAGACTGATTTGTTTTCATTGACTTTTAACTGACATTAGCTAATTATTAACTCTGCAGGATAGATTAAATTTTAATTTTAATGTCATTGTAAAACACCATGAGCTGCCTCAGCATGATAAGATGCTATAAAAGTTTAAACTGTTGTTATAAGTTAGCCACCTGTTCGAAACATTAAAAATCTACACATTTAAATCAATCACACTGCACTGGATGCCCCATCAAGGCTAATGTTGATAAATTATACTCTTAGTTCTAGTTGATATAGAGTCATTATTCTCCAGAATGGTAGTATATTGGACTTTATTTTGTAGAGTTTTAGCTGGGATTGCAGTGTCATTTTTCAAAATCCTAAATATACTCCAATGCGTATTTTCCAATCTGCTCAATTGCTCTGAGATTATCCTGGCTAAACAGTACCTTTGAGGTTCTGTTTGGTGTATGAGACATATGCTGGAGATGTACTGCTCCAGAAGGAGTTCCTGGAAGTACTGTGGAATGGTAGAAAGGCCTGTCTTCATACAGTTCTTGCCATCTCTGGGCCAAGGCAGAAGAATTGGATAAAATGGCGTATAGAAAAAACCCTATACCTTTCTGTCTCAGGAGACAACAGATGAATCTGCAAGCTGAAGCAAATGAGATTTCTGTCTTAGGCATGGTATATAGATAGGAAAAAATCACTTATCCTGGATTTTCTACCTATAAAACAGGGCTAATATTTTTCTCATTCCTATCTTGTCTCTTCACTTGGTAAGTTCACTTGGGTAAGTACTATTTCTTATTGAAAGCAAGAGGGTTATTTCTATAGCTCCAATAAAGAAAGGCAGCACACTGAGGCTGCATATTTTAGTAGACTTAGTTCTGCAGTCAGGGAACTGACTTTACTACCTCCTGTTCTTCTTGTGCTCAGAAAAAGTTTGTAAGTAAACCAAAAGGCATGGACTTCATCATTTTATTATAACTGAAACAATCTTCAGCAGCCCTGCAGCTGAATGACCTCTTCAGCTTACTCATTATTTTCATTTAGATGAATATAAATTCTTTCTAACACCACACAAAGAAGCTATATTGTCTGAGACAGGTGACAGCTGACTCTTCAGTTTCCCTTTGTAATACATTCCTGCCAATTCCTAGAGTAGGAATTCAGTGAAAGACTCCCCAAAGAGATAAATTTTTAACTTTGTTATTGAGGAGGGAAAAAAGGTAAAAGAGGATTTAGCTGACTGCGTGAGGCTTAGCATAGGCTTACCCTCCATACCAGCCTAGGACCGTGCTTTCGCACAACGTCAGCACGTAGGATACTAAGAATCTGTGCTCTGACGGTGATTATTAGTCTCAGTGTAGCTGCTAGATGGCAGAGGGTCAGGGCACCGTACACAGGCCCTGAGGTTAAGAGGCACGGGCTGGCTTGAATCTGTGCTGCTGAAAGCAAACTTATTCTCGAGCACGCTCCCTGTGCCCACACGACACAGCTCCACGCCCCGCATCTCCCAAGGACCTGTGTGTTACTCCTGTGAACACAACATGCCTCGTGAATTTTCACTTCAAAGTATTTAAAAAAACCCACAAGTGAAGGCCATGATACATCTTTCTGCCTCTGAATGCTGTTCTAACGTTTTAACGTATGTGAATATGTTGCATGCCATGAGGTGTCCTATATGCCTCATGTTCAAGCGTTGTCTTGGAGAGGGAGTGTTGCAACGGCCCAGAGCATGGCAAGGAAGAGAACAATCAAGGAGAAAGAAAACCAGGTTCTAGTGTTGAAACTTTCTCTCTGGGACTTTTATTGACCAAAATAAGACTTTCATAATTCTGACCATAAATCAGTGAAGTTAAGCTTGTAGATGATTTAGACAATGTCTACATTGTGGGGTCGGGGGGAAATCCTTAATGTTGAAACACACTTTTTTCCTAGTACAGAAAAGTCCTTTGGAGCTTTGAAAAACTTCAGTCTATCTTTCTTTAGAAACGTAATTGTTTGCCTCTTTCTGTTTGGAATTTCTTCAGTAACTTAGTAATGGAAAGCTGAAATGCTGTCTGGCAGGTTTTTTCACAGATGTGTGTGGAGTATTTCTGTCCTAGCATTTCTCCACAAAACAATTTTGTGTAAGCTACAAGAGATACCACAACAAAGGGGATTATGGAGACCTGACACACTGTGTCATCTGTCATTTCTGACAAATGTAAATGCAAGAATAAAATCCTAGGTAGAAAATAAGAACATATGAGTCAGGGTTGAGTGAAAGGGCATCAAAGACTCTGGTTCCAGAGTCTTTTTCTTTACCTCTGTTGTTTTTCTTTGATTTATCCGCATAGTGTATTTCTTACTCCAAATTTTCCTTGGGTGTAAATCTACCTTCTCTTTTAAAGAAGCAATACAGACCAGCAGTGGCTGTGAAATGTCTGCTAGTACAGAAAATTCATATTAAGCTGTGGAGGGTAGTTTCTGTTAGAGGAAAATATATCCAGCAGCCCGAGAGAGGCGAGGTAGACGCTGCTCCATGTCCCCAGGTCCGACTGGCAGTGAGGCTGTAGATATGTTCTCAGCAGGCACACACGCCAAGCACATATATACACACCACGTATATCTATCCATACATAGCAGTTGCTGCACCACAGACATATGGGCATCTGTGACTCCTGGTCTGGCTCCAGTTGCTGCACTCACATCCCCCCTACGTTCCCCCCGCTCCATGCACAGATACACATACATCGAGTAGAGAGCTCTCCCCCAGGAATGACTTAGAAAGGAGTTTAATAAGAATATAGGACAAACTGTGCTGGTCAGGCGCAGCACATAGCCAGACAAGTGTACGTCTTACATGCAACCAGCCCTTTTTTATCCCCTTAACCCTCCATTTCCCACACTTGTTCCTCCCCAAATCATCGAAATCTCTCCCTTGTGCTTCCCCCACCCCGGTCCCTTCCTCTTCTAAATATCCCATCAGTCCCATGCCATGCTGAACTGCTCTTCCCCTGAATCCCATAATGTGCCCCACACCCCTACACAACAAGCCCACTAGTCGGAATGGTTATCCCGAGAGCTGCTCCCTGTAACTCTTGGTGACGGATCCCACGCCTGGACAATGGGGCTGAGGGTCTGCGGGGACAGCCCTCGAGGGTTCCGTACGGGCTCTTTGTTCCTCAGGAGTCCGTAGTTCGGGTTCCCACTCGCCATTGTGCATCTCGGCACTCCTCTGATTCCTGCAAATGGGCCTCCGATGAGCCGATGGCCCCTTGTGTGTCAGCATTTAATTGGGAATAACGGGTTTACTCTCATTCTCTGAAAAAGAGGCATAAATGTCTTCCCCAGCTAGGAAGAAACCTTTAAAGTGGTGACCAGAGTTAAATTAATTTTTATAACTATGCATTCAGAATCCATGTAGTTCTTATCTCTTCAGTATCCAAGGATCATGCTGCCTGAGTACTCCTTAATATAATTTTCTTGTCTGAAGTAGAATAATTTATGTCCAAGAACTTCTGCAGAGGTGATAAGAAATGGCTACTCTCATCTTCCAGCAGAGACTCAAATGCAGCGGCTTGCCCTATACTCACCAGATGTATACCTTGAGGTCAGGCGGGCGCAGGATGCATATCTCTGATATCTGAGTGGAGTGAATATTCTCCCTTTGAATTTGTAGGACCCAGCAGAAATATTTATCTCCGTTCAGACCAAGGAAGCATCAGCATCTGTAAAACAATTGACTCTGTATTTGCCAAACCTTTGGGCAATAAGTAACTCTCTATGTCTGCACACACCTATCGTCTATCTTTCAGAATATGTTTCACCTAGTCTACAAGCAGCAGAATTTCACAGTCTCAGTGGCATCTGGGGTTTTTTTTGTTAGATATGTTTGTACTATTCCTTAATAATTATATTTTATAGTAATTGTTTTTTGCTTTGATAGACACAGCTTTGGTCCTCTATGTAGTGTACCCGTTACCTTTAGAAAAGCACTTAGACTTTCAGAAGGCAAAAAATGGACAAGAAATACATTGAGAAATGTATATAAAAAATAAATAATTTGGCAATATCCATCTAAACAAGACTTTGGGATGAGTAAGACCTTATATGTTTTCTATTGACATTTGCAGAACAAGCTGTTCAGAAATGAAAAACTGAAAATAATTATATGCTATGCAGTAAACTTTGGAAGAACTTTTAGAAAATTATCCATTGAGAATGTAAAAATTTCTAATGTGTCTGTGTTGCTAGATGAAATCCCTCTCTTATCTGGGTGGTTTGCTGACTGCTGCTTTTGCAGCAGCACAGAATAAAATACAAATGAACCTGCATTATCAAAGGGCACTAGAAAGTTTAAAATTTATATTTAAGGTATAAAGAATGAAAATCAATTCTTTAGTTAAAATTGTGTGTCTATCAGGCATAACGTTTTCATTTTATTTTTTGATAGACAAGAAATCTTCTGAATAATATATTATAACTGTATAAAATTGAACTGGAAAAAAAAAAAAAAAATTGTTTCAAGGATCATCTGTTCCGGAGTTTATTTCACCCATTCTTAAAAATATCACTAATAAAAATAAACAGCTCCTCTAAGTAGTAGTTGTCTGCTTAATTAGTAAAAAAGAATTTTCCTAAGGGGAATGACTTCTTACCTAAATGGTGAGGTTCTACAATGTAAGGGTCTGCATCTGATTTAAGTGATTAAGCCCTTATTAAGCCCCAAGTGAGCTAAGCGATTAAGCCTAGAGAGTGATCCATTTCACCCTACATTTTACTTCTGCATACGGTCAATGTAAATGCAGCCTGAGCTCTGTTCAAATGCCACATGTAGGTATTCAATATACTATGAGCTGTACTCTTGTGGGGCTGGTGTCCTGGTTTCAGCTGACATACAGTTAATTTTCTTTTTAGTAGCTGCTATAGGGCTGTGTTTTGGGTTCGGTATGAGAAGAATGTTGATAACACACTGATGTTTTCAGTTGTTGCTAAGTAGTGTTTAGACCAAGTCAAGGATTTTTCAGCTTCTGATGCCCAGCCAGCGAGAAGGCCGGAGGGGCACAAGAAGTTGGGAGGGGACACAGCCAGGGCAGCTGACCCCAACTGGCCAACAGGGTATTCCAGACCATGTGACGTCATGCCCAGTATATAAACTGGGGGGAGTTGGCCGGGGGGTATGGCTGCTTGGGAACTAATTGGGCATCAGTTGGCAAGTGGTGAGCAATTGCATTGTGCATCACTTCTTTTGTATATTGCAATCCTTTTATTATTGTTGTCATTTTATTATTGTTACTATTATTAGTTTGTTTCTTTCTGTTCTAATAAACTGTTCTTATCTCAACCCACGAGTTTTACCTTTTTTTTTTTTTTTTTTTCGATTCTCCCCCCCATCCCACCAGGTCAGGGGGAAGTGAGTGAACGGCTGCATGGTGCTTAGTTGCCGGCTGGGGTTAAACCACGAGAGGCTGGCAAATGTGACATGGTACTTACAGGGAAGGTGTGACTGTAGATAAAGAACCGAACGTCTTGTGAAGGTATCCAAAGGTACTCTTAAGCATCGGAGAGGGCACTAGACACCTATGCTCAGGCAACTTTAAAATATCCTCTTGTTTAAGCCTTGGATGAAACCTATCTGAGTTGACCTAGTACATAGGCTATTATCATGCTGTATGCTCTGTCCTGATATGTATTAAATCCTTTTTTCCTCTACACTTAAAGAAATAAAATTGTAAATGAGATACATGAAGTAAACTTTTTCTCTCTATTCAGCACCGATAAGGGCCTCCGCCAGAGTACTCTTTCCAGTTTCAGGCAAGATAGTTTAAGGATAAAGGAAAACTGAACAGAGCCCAGCAGACAGCCACAAGAATGCTGTGGTCCATGGGAAATTTATATAAAAGGAAAGTTTTGTGAAGAAAAAAATAAAATGAATAGAAATACATAAAAGTAGCTTCTCACTAAAGCATTTTTTTCCCATAGATTCCATTGTGCTTCATGGTCACTGGAACGAAGATAAATTGGCTTAATTTTTAGTGAAGAAGTTTTAAATTAGAATTTAGGACTTTTGAAACAGTAAGATTCTGTGCACAAAAATGGCCTCCCAAGGAAGATAATGGGATCTTTTTCACTGGACATTTTAAAGTATAGTACTAAAAAAAACCCTAACAGATATTTCAGGTGGTTTTGATTCTAGCCAAATACTTCTCATTCGATTTTTAAAGAGATGATCAGAATGATGTTTGAGGTCCTTACAATCCATAATTCTGTAGTTTGTTAAGTGGTTACTTAGCTTTAGCCAGCTTGAAACTAGGTTCCTAGCTTAAGCTAATCCTCTCAACTCCCCTGACAGGGAATGGCAAGCGAAAGGCAAATCCTGGGAGCGATTCAATCCTCCCTATCACAGACTAGGTGAATCACTGGCTGGAAGCAGCTGTGGCTATACCTGGATTCACCTGCTGGGATGTCAGGGTGTTAAAGAGGTGAACAGCGAAATCCTGATCTGAGACAGGGCAGGAACTTTGCCAGATCGATAACTTTGAAAAATCCTGCTTTGTGAAGCTGAATAAATAAACTTATTTCTCAAAAGAACCGACGACATGCTTTATGGCATAGGTCACTCTTTTAGGACACTGACAGGCAGGCTCAGAGGAATTATTTTCACAGAAAACCAGGGATGTGAGACTTCTTAATCTATGAATGAGTTTATAAAATTGAGGATGCATGACTTCAGTATAGAAAATTCTTTACATCAGTTTTTCATAATGCACATACATTCTTATCATGACACAGTCTTGACTTGACTTTAGATGTTAGACAATCTCATAATATGAAGGCTCATAGGCTATTGTATCTTATGTTTCAGCATTAGAAAATGCTATTTTTAGAGCTATCTTCATTTAGCTTTTTAGAATTTTTACCTTTAAATTCAATTTTTATTAATGAAATCTAAGAAGATGTAGGTTTTGAGTATTTACTATAGCCTAAACTATTCAATAAATATCCTCATATAGTTAATTGAACAATTAAAATTATTTAACTAATCTGTGTCTGGTAATATGCACATTTCACATAGAGATAGTCAGGCACGAATTTTAGGTGAGACTGTCTCCCTTCTTTTTCAAAAACAGCTTTCAATCAATACTAGTAATTGAGCTTTTGCTACTATATTTTTCTTTGTAAGCATAGCCAACATTTTGAATGTATAGATTATTTCATTTGAGAATCATTAATCATGCCTACAGTTATCTAGATATCTCATAAACTGAGACTAAGCTTTAAAAACCCAGGTAGCCTTGGCTTCCAGGAATTCCTGTCAAAGAGACAAAGGGAAAACTATCTCTTCTTCTGAATAATAGAGGTAATTCTTGAGTCAGTTTTTCTAATGCCCTGGCACGGTGTCTCAGATGATAATGTCTGGAAACAACGTAGTAACTCTCTGGAATGCACATGAAGACATTTCAGAGCCAGAGGAAAACTATGAAAATAAAACCATAATTTTCTGTTTCTTCCTAGTGTAGATGATGGAAGAAATAACAGATAAATGTTCAGTGTATCTGAGATACGTGCCAGTTGGCTTTACAACAAAAACGTGGCAATTTCTTCCTTTCAAAACAAGCAAACAAACAAAAAGCAGGCTTATAAGCGTGGCCATCCAGTTTCCTTAATTGCACACATAACATAAGACGAAGATTAAATATGAATTTACTGGTACAATGAATTCAGTCATGTAATTTAGTAGATTTTCATCTATTGCTGCCATTAGGTATATTCATACAGACAGTGGTCATCTAAGTAAAATCTACCCTAGATATCTATTGCACCTGCTGAAGTCTTAGCACTCCAGTAATAGACCTAAAATGCTAGCTAATTTTATATTTATATGCTTTTCCATGCAAAATTTCATGAACAGCTGCATTTCTGATAAAGAAATTTTGTCAATAGGTAATATTCTAGATTTTGAACCCCAGGAGGAGAACACCAAAGGAAAGTTTATGACAGGTGAGACATATCTTTGATTAGTTTAGTATTAAACATATGGAACATAAATGAAATTCTGCAGCCTCAGGATTAAAGGAATGTATAACTAAGAGAGTTCTTTACTGAATATTTCATCCTTTGGTGTACATAACTATCTCTGATGTTACTTCAGAGGAAGACCTCCACAAGTTGCAAAGAAGATATGTGAACCAAAGGAAAGGAGGCATTCTGAAACATACTGGCTGCCTTTTTTTTTTTTTTTTTTTTTTTTTTTAAGTTCAGACAGATCAATTACAGCTTTACATTTGTTGCTTTAGAGCAACCAGGAATAAAAGGCATCAGTGTTGTAGCTGTGTTTGTTCTCAAGATACTGACTATAGAATCACGGTATTCCAATTAAATCTGATGATTCCAATAGCATTAATCTGCCTTAGGATACTGCCCTTATAGGAAGAATGAACAGGAGAAGGAGTATATTATCTGTGACCTGTGATTCTCTGGTGTTCTGGCTGATAATGCCATGGGATTCCTTGAGGGTGTATAGGTTGTGAGAATATGAATAAATATATTTGGATGACTCTGCTTCATGACCAGTTAGTGTCAAATTATGGAAAGTACCAAACTAACATCAGCAGAGATGCTTTAGCTCTAAACACACAGACATAAGTGAAAAGGTAACACCTGTAAAGGTTTTGCAGTCCAACAGCATTCTTCCAGAAAGAATGCTTATTTAATAAGAGGCAAACATAAATCCTGAGTCTTGCTGATATTTACTAGGGTTTGGTTCTTCTAGGTTTACTGTGTGAGCTTGTCCCGGGACCTCTATTTCCAAAATAGAAATACACGGATGAAAAAGTAATATGCAAATGCAAATGACTAGTTAATAGGATTCTTGGTGTCCAAGAGCATCCACAAGTAAAAAGAAAATGTTTTTTAGCATTTAATATTTTTGTTTAGTAGGTTTTTACTTCCTTTCTTTTCTAACCATCAACATATTGTACCAATTACTTTAAAAGCTGTTTCCCAGTATTTTCATTGCTATTTAGTAATAAAGGTTACGATTTTGTCTTGCCCCCTCCTTATTTTCTTCAGAGGAAGCAACGTCAAATAACAGTTTAATGAGTATCCTACTATCTGAGACCTTTGCCTAACCCAGGAGCTATGCAAAACCAATTAGAAGTGCACATTTGCAAATTGGACGCATACGAGCGTGACCAATTCCCCCTCCCCCTTCCCCAAAAAGCCAGGACTTGATTGTAGCTAAACTTGTTTTGAAAACAAGGTTTGAAGAGTCTTTTGATGATATATATGTTGCTAAAGTGTTAATATCTAAGATTTGTTTTTCTTTGACAACCCATCTCCTGACCCAAATAGATACACTGATGTATTCACTCCTTAAAACATATACACTTCAAATGTCCAGGCAGATGATCTTATGGAACTACTTTTTTATTATTATTTTTAATTTGCTGCAGGTTTTTTGTTTAGTTTGTGGGTTTGGAGGTTTTTTTCACATGAAGTCTTCTGTGAAGCATCTGAAAAGATAGAACGGTCAGACTATGTGTTTTAAGGAGACGAGAAGTTTTTCTTTCACTGAATGCTGGACAGGCACATACAGCGTTCAGTTTCCCACACATGGCAGTTCCACTTGAGATGCCCATATCTGTTCTGGTCAGCATCCAAGTGCCACTGCAAAAGGGGACGTGTCCTCAGTCATGTCTATGAGCCATATGCAGATGTGCTGTGGTTTAACTCTGGACTGCCAGCTCAGCCCCACGCAGCTGCTCGCTCATCCCCTGCAGTGGGATGAAGGAGAGAATTGGAAGGGTAAAAGTGAGAAAACTTATGGGCTCAGCTAAAGACAGTTTAAGAGGTAAAGCAAAAGCCGCGCACACAAGCAAAGCAAAACCAGGAATCCATTCCCCACTTCCCACGGGCAGGCAGACGTTCAGCATCTCCAGGACAGCAGGGCTCCAGCACGCCTGACGGGGACTTGAGGAGACAAACGCCATCACTCCCAACGTCCCCCCTTCCTTCTTCTTCCCCCAGTTTTATATACTGAGTATGATGTCCTATGGGGTGGGACATCCCTTGGGTCGGTTGGGGTCAGCTGTCCCGGCTGTATCCCCTCCAACTCCTCGTGCCCCCCCAGCCTGCTCGCTGGTGGGGTGGGGGGAGAAGCAGAAAAGCCCTTGGCGCTGGGTAAGCACTGCTCAGCAGGAACGAAAACATCCCTGTGTTATCAGCACTGGTTTTATCACAAATCCAGAGCATAGCACCATAGAAAATACTACGGAGAAAATTAACTCTATCCCAGCCAAAACCAGTACAAGATGTCAAGTACAAGTATCTCAAATGGCAATAGATGAGTATAGGTAGTAAATTGAATGAAATCCATACCCATCGAAAAAGATGTGGGCTGTAATAAAAGAAGATACTGTAGTGTGAGCAAAAAATAATGAAATTTCAACTAGCTTTTACAGTAAAAGTATACTTTATGAGAGGCATGTCAAGCAAAAGGACAGGCTTCTCCTCCCCTCAGTATCCTTTCATTGGTGCAATATACTATATAATCTTTTATGCTACCATATCTCAATTCTCTCAGAACATATAACCTCCAGCTATTTGTAACACTGATACTTGACACCGCTTTTTAAAGAGAGAGAGAGAGAGAGAATTAAGACAGGGTAAAGCATTTGGTAAAATCCAAAGGCTGCCACTGTTTTGCAAAGACATTCATCCAGAATAAGTTTAGGGATTTGCATCTGGATGGTCCCACTCTGAACGTTTTGGGTTGTGATCTAAGCCAAAGATCCCATCACCAGGCTGGCCTTGAAGACTCAGGAGGCCAGAGAAGACTCAGATAAGAGCTATTTAATTTAAAAAACAAAACAAAAAAAAAAAAAAAAAAAAAAGTAACCTCTCTCTTTCCATGGAGGTTGGGGGGGGGGGGTGGGGGTGGGGGTAAAAAAAAATAACCAAATACGCATCTCAGAAGAGTTAGCTATAAATCTCCTCTTGGACTACAACTGCAAGCATACACTGTTTGCAGTCTTGAACCTCAGCAATGGGTGTAACAGAGGACACCCAAGCTAAATTTGCACTTAGAAGTGCAGCTACTGAAACAGATTGTTCTCCATTTTGTGAGAAAACAAAATAGTCTTGGCAGTTGCTCAGTTCTTCACAAGATGAAGTTAAAGGTCAGTATTAGAAGTAGTGAGACAGCTAATACTGCTAAGTGCTAGTAAGTGACCATAATGCACTTCAGTACACATAAAATAACCTCATGTGTTCCATGCACGTATAATCAGCAGGTCCATTAAGTGGCATATTAAATATAAGCCATAAAACAAACAGCAGAACATCAACTCTTTAATGATATCAAACAACAATCAAACCTTTAGGTCAAAATCATTGTCCATGTAATAAGACAAAGTGTCCTTTTTAATCAAAGTCCTTTTCCATGTCATCCATGCTCCAGGGCAGAACCCTTCACTCGTACAGACTTCTCCTTCTGTGAGAGACATGATATGCTCCCCAATCTTACCTTCTTTTTCAGAATTGTTTCCAAGAATGCCTCCCAAAAAAACATTTCCTTTTAAAGAAGTAGTAAAAGCCTGGCTGTCCTGAACAGTTCTCCTATCCTTCAGAATACATCCCATATTCAATATCAAAAAAATGTTCAATCTTAGATCTGATAATTGGTTGGGATTCTTTTTTTTTTTTTTTTTTTCCCCCAACAAAAAACCTTCTTTTTTTCTTTTTTTTTTTCACGGTAAGTTCCAGACTAGCCTCAGGATTGGAAAGTGTAGACTGTTACGCTCTCCTGCTTTTATAATGAGAGATCATTTGTCCACACTTCTGCTTAACTAAGAACACTGTCTGCATCAATAGTTTTTCCTTACCCTTGATAATTATTGCTATTTGCAAGTTACCTCACATCTGTCATTATGTTACAGTGTAAGTTTTAAAACACAACAAAACAAAACAAAAAGGGCTCATGCACTTAAAGGAATATACCTTTTATTTCTCAGGTCCACTACATCAGCACAGTGTTAGCCCCATCCCTCCTCCATATTGCAGGTTTCATTATTTAATGTCATGTTCAAGGCAGAGAACAAATGCTGCTCTCTAAGCTGCCCACCTGCCCCGCTGCAGGTGTCTGGGATCAGATACAGTCAGATACGTAACTTACATCTACTTGATAGCTCTTCATTTCAGACAGTCCTAGAATAGTAAATATTTAATACTTAATACTGCAGTCAATAAAAAGTATTAAGTGCTTTTAATACTTTGAGGGGGAGTGTCTGGAATGCCAAATACATAGGCAAGGTCAGAAGGACTGAGTAGCATCTCTGGTTATCTTTTTCAGACATTAGTCTGTGCGGTCTTTTCCTTCCGGTTAGCAGTTGCAATAATCACTTAAAATTGGAAGAACAGCTGCATCAAGTCATGCATCCCATTTTCAACCTTGGTCACAAACAGACACCTAGAGGAAGAATAATATCAACACAAACATGCCTGATGATACTTCTTCCTAATGCTCCTACAACCTCCCACTCTCTGTGAACAGCTAAGAATTTGGGCATTATTTCTATGGATGCGTGTATATTAAAGCTTAAGTTTGTGTGCTTTTTTAGTGAATATGCTGATCATCTTCATTGACTGCACTTTCATTTGCATCTCAGGATAGTCTTGGGTATCTTTTAGGTGACATCCAACTAAAGCCGCTCCAGGACTGCACCCAATGCTCTTGGGTTGCTAACTGCAACTGAGCAATAAACCCCAAAACCAGAAGAATGCTCCAAGGAAATGGGCCCATGATTTGTCTGTAAAGCTCAGGTGTGACTGAGCACCGCTGTTGCAAAGAAGCTGACTTTATCTCAACATGAAGAGGACAGGGGGGTGGCCTTTCTTGTAGATAAACAGCTATGGATAGTTGAGCGGATCAACTGGTAGTGTGCTGCTTCCTCAGATCACTGAAAGAGTGTAAATGCCTCCCTGAGTCAGCACGAGGGTAGCGAATGCATGGATCAGTCCAATACAGACAATAAAACCTGAGCGACTAACAAAAGAATTTCAGAGAGCGATGGGCTTGAGCTGGCTTCAAGCCATATATTCCTTCCTGGAGACTGGGGACACTCAGTGTTGTGACGATGAGCATATTATAGAGACCAGTAATGGGATTCACATTGGTGTTGTGACTGAACTGTGTATTGCAATTGCTATAAATGTATTTTGCTAAGTAACTTACGTTTGTGTTGTGTTGTGAAATATATTTTGTATCAGCCGCTAAACCAGAAATCCCATGTAACAACAACTATCTTTAAATAAGTATATTTTATATTAAACATTACACCCTCTCCATTCAGAATATCTAAAAAGAACCTGGTTAGAGAGTATTGGACTCTGACACTAACAGGTCTTCAGTCCACGAGACTCAATCAGAGCTGGTCTAAATTAAACCTTAGCACATATAGCATCAACGCTGAGTTCTCAGCACTAATAGTTTCACCCTACCTGTCCAGCCTCATGGACTATAATAGTTGCTGATGTATTTAGCTTATGCATTCAATGATCCTTACAGAATTTCTTTTCCATAAATTACACAGCTCTCTACTTGATCCCAGGTAAACTCTAAGTATCCAAACGAGCACTGCACTTGCATGCACTGCCTGGCAAAAGAAACTATTTCACATCTTAATATAAATAGAGTCGCATGTTCCAGCCAGCAGCTATGGCTATAAAGCAAAGAAAGTATGCTCTCTCTAAAAGCTGTGATATGGGATGTCCTGTGTCCTACGTACCTTCAGTCCACACAGGATTCTCACAGAAAGCCTGCCGAGATTCTGTAGCGCAATTTGGAAAAGAAGTCAATCTGGTCATGAGGTCAGCCATGGCATCTACTGAAACTTAGGTAAATATCCTTAACCAAGGAAGTATGTGCTGGTGCGAATGTCTGCCTCCACAAATTCCCTTGAGGTATCTAGGGCTTACTGTCTATTGTGATCTCCTCAGAAGAGTGAATATATACAGCTATTTGATCTACGGTGCTCCCAGCACACGTCAGGGAGCCACAGACATGTTTCAATAGCAATCACACAGCCTTCTGTGTCTGTGTGCACAAGCAAGGTCAGAAAGAAACCTTGTTTTGCTGTCTGTTGACAACTCTAAGGTCACAGTAAGTCTTGTCTTCTTAGTCCTGTGATATGAAGCCTAAAAAGCGCTCTTTATGTTAATGGTAAATATAAATTAATTCTATATGTGAATAGCTTCTGAAAATTCAAAGGAAATGCTGCAAGTCCCAAATGGGCATTTCACCCAAAAGGTGGAATCCACATCTTTCTGCGATCAGAAATTTTAAATAATTATATATGACATGTTTTTTAAGAAATCATTTAGCACTAATGATAAAAATGTAAGCCCAGAATATTGAAATCTAAGGGCTTACACCTCATAACCTATAGCTTTACTTAGGCTCTTAAATAATTGCAAGCCCCAGGCATAAAAAAGTTGACCAGAGTTCTTACTATTTGATTCAATGTTTTCAATTAACTTCAAGTGATTCTCAATAAAACATAAAATAAAAAGCTAAAGTATTTTTAAGGGCTAAGAGATCTTCAGAGAATGAAAAATCTTCTCTTGCACTTATTCATGAAGTAAGGCAACCGAGCCTATGTCCTGGTTTCAGCTGGGATAGAGCTAACTGTCTTCCTAGTAGCTGGTACAGTGCTGTGTTTTGAGTTCAGCGTGCGAAGAATGTTGATAACACACTGATGTTTTCAGTTGTTGCTCAGTATTGCTTAGACTATAGTCAAGGATTTTTCAGCTTCTCATGGCCAGCCAGGGCACAAGAAGTTGGCACAGGACACAACCAGGGCCCCTGACCCAAACTGGCCAACGGTGTATTCCATACCATGGGACGTCCCATCAGGTTTAGGAACTGGGAAGTGTGTGTGTGGGGGGGGGGGGAGGCAGGGAATCGCCGCTCGGGGACTGGCGGGGTGTCGGTCGGCGGGTGGTGAGCTATTGCCCTGCGCATCATTTGTACATTCCAATCCTTTTATTACTACTGTTGTCATTTTATTAGTGTTATCATTATCATTATAGTTTCTTCTTTTCTGTTCTATTAAACCATTCTTATCTCAACCCGGAAGTTTTACTTTTTTTTTCCCGATTTCCTCCCCCATCCCACTGGATGGGGGAAGTGAGTGAGCGGCTGCGTGGTACTTAGTTGCTGGCTGGGGTTAAACCACGACAGCCTACATAACAGATTTTATTTTAATCTAAAAAAATTTTTTCTAGTCCAACCCCTTGTTCAGAACACAAGCAGGAAAATACTCTTTTCCTGATATCTAAACGGATACCTTTGATGTCTTTGACTCTCATTCAAAAACAATTGAAAGATTATTTACAAATGAATTTTCTGAACATATGAAACTTCATGTATAAGTGGATTTGCTACAAACAAACTTTTAAAAATATATCACAACTTGTTTTATTGTGTTTGCATGTAAGGGTTTGGTAGCCGAGGGGCCTACAGGGGTGGCTTCTGTGAGAAGCTGCTGGAAGCTTCCCCCATGTCCGACAGAGCCAATGCCAGCCAAATCCAAGACGGACCTGCTGCTGGGCAAGGCCGAGCCCATCAGTGGCAGTGGTAGTGCCCCTGGGAGAACAGGTTTACGAAGGAAAAAAAAAACTTTCTGTGGCACAGAAACTGCAGCCAGAGAGAGGAGTGAGAAGATGTGAGAGCCCCAGCCCCGCAGCCCCCCAGGTGGGTGCAGCAGGAGGGCAGGAGGTGCTCCAGGCGCCGGAGCAGAGATTCCCCTCAGCCCGTGGTGATGAAGACCACGGTGAGGCAGGCTGTGTCCCTGCAGCCCAGGGAGGTCCGCGGGGGAGCAGATCTCCACCTGCAGCCCGGGGAGAGAGGAGCCCACACCGGAGCAGGCTTTCTGGTTGGACTTGTGACCCCGCGGGGGACCCACGCTGGAGCAGGCTGTGCCTGAAGGACTGCAGCCCAGGGAAGGGACCCACGCTGGAGAAGTTCGTGGAGGACTGCAGCCTGTGAGAAGGACCCATGTTGGACCAGGGGAGGAGTGCGGAGTCCTCCTCCCCCTGAGGAGGAAGGAGCGGCAGAGACAAGATGTGACGGACTGACCCCAGCCCCCATTCCCCGTCCCCCTGCGCCACCAGGGGGAGGGGCTAGAGAAAATTGGGAGTGGAGTTGAGCTCGGGAAGGAGGGGTGGGTGGGGGAAGGTGTTTTAAGAATTGGTTTTATTTTCTCATTACCCTACTCTGATTTGATTGGTAATAAGTTAAACTAATTTCCCCAAGTCAAGTCTGTTTTGCCTGTGACAGTAATCAGTGAGTAATCTCTCCCTGTCCTTGTCTTGTCCCACAAGCCTTTCCTTATATTTAGGATATAGAATGGGTTTAGATCTGTAAATGATAACCTTTTCATATTGTCAATTTTTCATAAATAGGCTAAGTGTTTTGAATACAAGATGATGTAAATAATCTGGAAGAACATACATTCATAATAAAAGTTTTTGCTGTCCAAAGAGGGGATTACATAGTTTAGATTTCTTTTTATAGGATTAGTGTTCCAAGATGATATTAGTATTATATGTGCAATGTTTTCAGTCTTTTATGATAGGTCCTTCAGACCCCCTGCATAAAACAGGTAATAGATTTTTACATGTGGTCTTTCCATCAAGTCCATACTTCTCATCTAGGTAAACTACCACTTAGGAAGAGTTCAGACATCTGAGCTTAATACAGAAATACTCAATGTCAATGGAACAAATTTATCTCTAGTTTAACTGATGTTTTCAACAGTCATGTTGATCGTTCTAATTTCAATACGTCTAGCTTCAGCTTCTAGCTACCTGACCTCATTACCTGCACGTGAATGAGATTCAAAAATACCACTTTCTGAAAAATCAGCGTGCAAAGAATTAGTAAGTAAATTCATGTAACTTTTTCTTTGATAAAATATCTAAAAGGCAATGGATTTCACTTCACCTGACTTTTAACAAAACAGATTTCTAGGTTTCCTACATGTTCAAAGGAAATAGGTAAATATGCTAAGAAAGTGTTTTGTCCCATCCTAAAATCAGTGTCAAAGAAGTGACAGTTTCCCTAAATAGTCTCTAGGCCAGATGTTTAACTTTTAAAAGATTAGTGAGACAATTAAAAAATGACTGCTAGAAAACCTAATATGTATCAAAAGCATCTGCCCCATTATTCGGATCATATTTGAACTCCTACAAAATAAATCTTTATTATTGAACAGTATATTTAAGGTGCTGACATCAAAACTGAAGATCCTTGTAATGAGCTCGTGACCATGCTGTATTTATAAGAACACTGCCTGGTTTTACTCTGTGTATTTGTTATGCATCAAAAGATCATTTTACAGACTTAGCCACTGTTATCTTGTTTGGATCCTATTTCCCCATAATAGAATAGTGATACTTCCAGGACATACAGTGTCTTCAAAAAAGGGATTTATAAGTGACTTAATCATAGGGGTTCACTAGTCAAAGAGAAAGAAAAAACGCTGCCTTACAAATTAATCCCCTCCTGCAACAGTGGGAGAAGAGATCTCTAAAGCAAAACCACAAACAGAAGTTACTTTCTGAGCTCTACTAAGCTTGTGACATTTGAAACAGTTTCAGCCTAAGGTGATCACGCTGCCATGTACTTCACAGGGCTGCTCGGGACAACTGGAAAGCAGTGTTGTCAACCAGAAACAGAGAAAAATCTAGCATTAAGACTACAGCTGCAAGGACGGCATTTCAGTGGCAGAGTTAAGGCACCTGTTCGATACCTACATTGGATTTCCAAATATCTTTCACTTACAGAAAGACCTCTGTACCTTCATCCAGCAGTCTTTTAGTCTCACTATGCTGGTATCCATTGGCTCTTCCTAGCATATTTACTTTTCATTAGACTGTCTAAATGAAAGAGAAAAAAGGCTATGAATTCGTCAGTGATGTCCTTTCTTTACTCCCAGGATACGAACTTCAACATTTTACTTAACTGTTGTTTCTAGATTTCAGTGACATGTTTTCAAGAGAAGACAATCAGCTATTTTAATCATAGATAAATTAAAAATTACACAACTAAAAAGAAAGTGAATGAAGTCCAGATCTATGAAAGAACTTGAAGAATAACTTAGCTTTGAACACACAAAAGGCTATGGGATTATTAATCTATTTCATTGGCTTGGATATCAAGTACCAGTCACACACATAAATAAACGTAAGCACTTGAGTAAGGATTCAAGACTTAAATGTAAATATTTCAGTAAATGTCAGAATCTTGTCCCAAACCCCTCAAAATAACATCAGTTTGTAATTCAAGTGGAGTTCAAACACAAATTCCTATTTCAACATGTAAAGTACCTCTGGAAGAATGGCTCTGCTCCTTTCTGTGCTAATGCAACTTGGTATCTGCCAGTCCAATGATCAAGTAAGTGGCTTAAGGTCTGATATAGCAATGAAAAGTTCATATTCTGTGTCTTTAGTAATATATAGATACATATAAATTTATATTAAAATATTTTACATCATAATTATATTGAGAGATATATACACACATATGGACTTCACTTTCTAGCACAAGTATTGTGTACATCAAAGTTTTTGTTGCTGACTGTACTCAGTTACTTCTTCCTCATTCTTTTTGCTTCTCTAACTTCTTAGTAAGTGGGATATTTGTGTAGCCATGTTCTAAAGTGAATGAAGATCGTAAAAGTGAAACATTCTTCATCCTGGAAGAAGTGTGAGGATTTCAATAGATGGCCATGGGATAAAAGCAATGGTTACAAAATTCTGGGTGTTGTCTACAAAAGGAAGTGTGGAAGTGTGCTGCTTTGGGATGATATTGCCCAGGAGAAGTAGAATTCATAAAGCTAGTCATTGGCTGGAGAACCAGCCAACAGGCTTCTGTTTGCTGCGATGTTTAATTTGAACAGTCTGCTGTAAAGCACCCTTATAGAGAAACCAGCACGTACTGTTTCCTTGAAAATCAGCAAAGCACCACCAAAAGGCAAAATCCCTTAGAATGCTACAATGTGCAGTTACAAACTGTGAATCTTATAAAAAAATGCCAAAGGACAACTTTTCAAGTTTAGTAAACGTAAACTTAACAATTTATGGAAGTTTAGGAGCCTGTATGCTCCTTTCTTGCCAAGTAGATCTAAGCAGAATTAAATTTTCAGTTAGGTATTTGTAGTTCAACATTAAGATACATTGATTTAGGTGGGTACTAGAGATACCCAAGCATTTTGACATTTGGCTGCACTGAATATTCCATCTTGAAAATATACAAAAAATACCTACAAGGACTTTTTACATACTTATTTTCACACATAGGAAAAACTGTTTGATGTCCCCTTAATATTAAGGCCTAAAATAGTTCATGGGCATGAATGTTCATGTCCTTTATTTTACACTCTTACCACATTTTCCTTTTATAATCTAGTCCCTTCTTTTTTTAATTTCTCCCATAATTTCCTAATTTTTTCTCAAATGCAAAAAAACCCATATTTGCTCAAACCCGTTCTTCTCTTTTGTCAAGTACTTATATATATTTCTTCTCTTACTATTTTCCTTCCAGTGTAAAGAGAAAATAAAAACATGACTATCAAAATGTTTCAGTTTCTCAAAGTAAAATATTTAGACTCTTTCCACACTAAAGTTCTGTCAGAAAGTTTTGCTGAAAGTGACACATTTCTGTAGATGTTAAAATTTCATCTAAATTGCTTTTTTGACAGAAAGCTGCTCCGTCCAAAAAAAAAAAAAACATCCATCTACCATGTCTAGTATTTCCCAACAGCTTGTATTTGTTTCCCTGTATATCAAGGACAGCACTGGAAACGGAGATCAAACCATACAAATACCTCTCCTCAGGGATGTCCCTCTCTCACTACTGAATTTGCTTTTCTCTTGATTATTTTTTTCTCTCTCCAAGCTCATAAACCTTTCATTCTAGCTTACAGTGTGCCCCACTGCAGCAGGGTGGACAAAAGGACTACTTTGTAATCCACTGTTTTTGGTACTTTGCTCCAGCATAAGTGTTTTGCATCCTGTAAAACCAAAACTGAGCAACCTGTATAGACACAACATCCCATTGTATTTTGCCTATCAGCAGACCATAAGCAGCTCTTTAGTTTGATGTGTGGAAGCACTGAATCACCAGACCTTCTTATATCGTCAATAGCAACTGTAATGAGATTTTTCTTTTTTTCTTTCTTTTTTTTTCTTAATTTTGGGTTCCTCCAGTGGCACTAAGTCATCTCCATTAATGGAATAGGGTAGGAATCTCTGTGTAGATCTGTATTACTAAATTAAGTCACAATCACTTGGGATGTAGAGATAGTTGATCATCTGTACCATTTATGCGTTAGATCTATGCCTGAAATTGTTTTGGCTTAGGCCAGTTCATCCTCTCCCAAATTATTCACAGGATGGCTGGCTGATTCACACAGGAAGGGATGCGGTCATTCCACCTCTTTGTCCCATCTCCTGGTTTGGAAGCAAAAAGATTTCAGAAGTTTGGCATGTCCAACCAGACTATGTCAGTTGGCTTTAGTGTTGAAGAACTGTCCCTGGCACTGTTTAGTTGATTATTAACCTCTGAATCAACCTTCTGGGACAGCCAGACACTTATTCTTTGATATTTCAGAGACTTAATTAGATACCTTAGTTCATCTGCTCTGATGTTTGCAATTAATTCTTTTCAAGCCTGCTCAGAGCCCGTCACTGAAACAGCATCAGGGCACTCTTACAAAGACGTAGTGGCATAACTAAATCGGTAGTAGGTTAGCTGAACACATTCCTCACAGCAATAGAAAGCAAAGAAAGGAAAAGTAGCCCAGAGGAAATGTTGCTCTATTAGAAGAAATACGGTTTCGAACCAGAAATGTTTGGTTTTTTCAGAGGTATTTGCACATCTGGAGCCAAAGTTTACAATAACTATTTTTGTAGACTATTGTGTTCAGTAGAAGTAGTAAAAAAATATACATGCTAAATCAGTCTTATTTCTGCAATATTGACTTGCTACCTTAAAAGAGAGAGAGAGGAAAAAAAAATCAATTAAAAAAATTACGGTAAGTAGTTGCACATTTTCTCAGCCTTTGTTTTTTTAGAATATGACTAGGTTATATATAAATATACAGTAAACAGATCATTCTGGATCTATGTAGTAAAACTTGAAAAGTCAAAATACAGACGAGCATCATGTTTCATCGTAATGGAAAAGAACACTTCAGTAACCTTTAAAGCAGAAAACTGACAGTATTTCATAAAATAACTTTAAAGATGACTTTCTAAAGTATACTCCTCACTCTAAGCTAGATTCGAGCTAATGCCCATATGAGCCCATGGAAAAGAGATCTTCACAACAGTTTCACCTCATATATTAAACTTACTATAAGCTATACTGTATGTTTTAGGGGTTTTTTTGTTTAAGCATACACAGGCTGCCTAAAGCTTTTAGTTTTATACATTTATGCATTAACCTTCATAGAAATAAATACCGTGATGGAAATGCACTCAGTCCTGCAAGAATGTTATTTCATCTGACTTAAAACATTTTAAAAACTTCTTATTTTTCCTCCTCCTTTCTCCCCTGTCTTGGAAATATTTGTTTACTATCATGCTGTTTGTTATCAGGTACTACAAATAGTGTTAAGCAAATAAGGCTGTTAACAGCTGACATATACAAATATGAAGATATGTCTTCACAGAACCAGGTCGCTGATTCTCACCCATACATCAAAATTCTTAGGGTCACTAGCACCAAGGAAACACTTTAATTTTAGGATGGAAACCTGATATTTATTGCTATGTTTAAAATACAATCTGAACATCTAAATTATTTCCTTAATGTTAAATAGACGAAGAAAATATCATTTCACTTTTCTCTTCTGTCAGGGAAAAAATACAGTTTTCAGTACAGCTGTTTTGTTTCCCCCCTGCCAACAACATACTCAGGATCTCAGCCACCCTGCACATACTGTAAGAAATACAAGAAGTCCAATCTTCCACGCTAGCCTGGGCATGTTCAGATGAAAAAGCATATGGAGAATTCAAATCATTTTTACATATACTGCATCTATGCTAGCTACCTAAAGACCTCTCTAATGAAGAGAAACAGGCACCTATTTTCCATCTCATGATGGAATGAATTGAATCCACAGGAATCTGTTTCTCTGTGGTGATTACAAAAATTGTCTCAATAACTCCACTGTGGATGTCTACACAATAGATGGTAAGCGTTAGATGAAGTGAATCCCACCGGGTAGATAAAAGAGAAATTTACGTCCAAAGTAAAAGTATAAACTTCTACAAAAAGTCTTCATCTATATACAATTGAACCTTTCTACAGTTATTACAATATGAAGTAGAAATATGATTACCCAACTTTGAAATCACTATTGCTAATTATCCTCTACAATCTTGGTATATACAACCAGGTCTGGAATGGGCTTAGAAAAAATATTTAGTGTGTTCCACCATTATGTACATTATTCTGTAGTTTTACTTTTGTGCATCATATAATAACGAATATGTAAAGGAAAACTGAATGTAGTTATATCATTAGAAGTCAAGCTTCTAAGCTAGTTGCGGCAGAAACAAGTCTTCTCAATGGAGACTACTACATGAAGTCTAGACGATACTAATTATACCCACTTTCCTCCTCTCCCTCTTTCCCTTCTGTCGATAGCAAATATGTCTAGGACATATGCCTGGAATTCAACAAGGAATTATCTCTGTTAAAAAATGCCTTATAAATTAAGATTATTGCTGTTATATATAGCAGTGAAGGAGAACAGATGTGCTTATTTCTGTGTTTTAAGCTTAGATAGACTATCCTTTTCGTATCTTACCTGCCTGAATCTCATCTTAGTTGCAATTATTTTTATATGTCATAGATGTGCGAGTCTTAAGGATTATATTTTTAATTGGAAATATCTAAGCAGAAACAGATTTTGTGTTGTTAAGTGCAAAACCCATGGTTGCTTCTGTGTTGAATTTTAATCTGGCCAAATTCATTGCATAAGTATATGGGAGGTATATGAAATGTCAATCTTTTCCATATGTAAAGCCTACCCGCTTTCCCTATTTTGTTCACATATGGTTAAGATTTATATGAGCCAAAAAAAGAACCTAATTAGCATCTCCTTGAAAACTGCAGTACCTGGCATTCAATAACACTGGTGTAACAGGATTCCCAGATCAGAAATGAATACAATTTCTGCCCCAAAATCACATAAATAAACCGTATGTGGCTTAAAAATTACATCAGTTACAAACTCCATTCTGTTGAAAATTATAGCCTTCATCAGTCTCTAGCAAAGTTTTCACCATTGTACTTAATTTTATGTTGAATGTTGTTTCAGAGATGAACTCTCCATAACTCTTCAAATACTATATGATCCTCCTTCAAGTTATTTGTCCATTTTCTAGTTTGAATCTATGTTACTAAGTGAACAATGTCTTGAAATTTATATGCCTTAGTTTAGCTTCCAATTTAGGTTCCAGTGTGGGAAACTAGCTCAAACATATATTAAATTCTGAAATTAAATTAAGGAATCTGAGTCATGACAGTCCAAGAACACCCTTTTTAGTACATATCAATACTGTTGTTTGCTCCAAACAGAAATAAAATATTTATAGGCTGAAAAAAAGACACACACACACCCCAAAAGAAAAAAAAAAAAAAAAAAAAAGGAGATTACCATCATGAGCATTACTTACAGGTATGTTTGGGGAAGATGAGAAAAAAGACAGGGTGGGTAATTTACAGATGCTTTCCTAGGGTTTCCTTTCACAACGAAGATTATGAAAATCTCACAATGAAGATAATGAGAGTTTAGATTCTTGTTATACTGAGTCCTACTTTATGCTGTGTTATTTGAACATTCTTTTGGCCTCATGCTCATTAATATCAGAATAATTTAAATTTATTTAACCTTGCACCTTTCTTGATTTTGGGCATATTTTCAGTTGGTGATGCACTTGGTTTATATTGTTACCATTAAAACTTAACATCAGTAAATTGCAATGGTGTTACTATGATATTCCATTCATATCAAGAAGTTTTCTACTAGCTTTAGCTTATGCTATCCTAAAATAGCTAAAGCTTGAATAATAGTTGATGATAAATATAACTTCTTTAGCCTACATATGTTGTAACTGCTTATATATCAGTCTTCTGAATCATATCTTTCACTTATGCCTATAACTAGTATATTCAAGGGAGGTTTAAGTCTTCTTATACAAAGGTTTCCTTAACATGGACCACCTGCTCTGTTGGTTCACATCTTTTGATAGAAAGGGTATACTCTTGTGGCTAACTGTAAACAAGACATTCTCCTGCTGTGTCAAGATCTCTTTCTTCAAGACTCCTTCACAAGAAAACTTACTGTTTCTCCCTTTTTTTCTTTTCTTTTTTTTTTCTTTTTTTTTTTTTTTTTTCTTAAGACTCCTTATCTTCCATTTGTTTTTTTAGCTTCCCACCTTAAATTTATAGTAGAACCTTTATTGTCAGGGACCATCTTTTTTCTTGCTTATACAGCACTCACCTGGTACTCTCATGATTAGAGCTTTCAGGCACTTAGAGATAATGTCTCTTTTTAGCTGCCAGCAGAACAATTTCTATGGTAAATATCATTTTTAGACACTTCGTAACAAGAGGACTTCTCAGTTACATTTTGTTCTTCTAGCCTGTAATTAATGAGCAATTTTTCACTTGCTATAGGATACAAAAGATAGAACATTCATGCAGCAGATAAATTAAAACCTATTTGAAAGCATCTAATATTTAGAGAAGTCTGTCTTTATAAGAACTTAGGTCACAAATAACACCTCTGTGAGGCTGTAAAGTTATCAAGGTTTTTTTGTCTTTTATAAATTTACCTTTACTAAATTGTGTACATACTCACCTACCAAGTTTTTGGCAAAACTCGAGTCTGAATTCTGCAGTTCTGAAAAAGAACAGCTTCTTGAGACTAAAGTAATTGTTCATAGATCCATCATGATAAGGTATGACCTTGTCTAGTTGGAGAACAGATACTTTTTCTTTCTGTAAATGATATTTCTTCACACAAAAATAATCAGTATTGAATGCCCCACTTATAGAAGTTGTTCTGTTTTATCCTCAGCTGACATTAGCACTGTCTCTGGATTTGTATTTTGTTCTCCAGAAATGTTCCTAGAATGGACAGTCTTTCTTAGTGGTTTATATTCTGCATTTTTCAGATAGAGACACAAGGCCATTGGATTTCATGTGCTATGTAACAAAACTAAAATTAGATACATTTATCTCCTTTTAATTTCATTTTTCCGACATATCTCTCAGTCTTCATTGATATGCCATTCTCATTCTCTGACTGAGTATGCCTATGACTGCTATCATGAGTTCCAGTTTAATTCAGGTCAAAATTCAAAGTTTACATATTTCTTTGGTCATTTCCTTCCCCATTCAGTTGTTTTTATTTCCACCATTGAAGTACCCAGAAATGGATTTTAACCATCAGAAAAATTGTCATGCATAAGCAAAAGAAATTATTTCTACAAATCACTAATATTGAAATTGGGTCAAAAATGTAAACCATGAAATTTCTTTGTGTTTTATTACTGTGGAAATTTTTTAAATATTCTTTTAAATCTTACTGTCTGTTAGTGTTCTCCATCTCTCTGTCACCATCTGTCTATGTCTTCTGTTCAAATGCAACAACAATCTATCACACCTTCAGAATGGATTTCATATTTTCCTTCTATTCTTTAAAGTTAACTAGCTGCTTAGTAGTTGTAAATGATGAATGAGGAGGAATTACATTTGATTATGATTTTTTCTCCTAAAAAAAAAGCTAGTTTCTCTACTACATATACTTTTCATAAGTCTTCCTTGAAAATAAGTAATGGTTCTTCTTTCATGGTATATTACCGAGCCAGTATTGTTATGGCAAAATAAAAGTGGGATGTAGATAAAAATTAATTAATACTTTGGAAATAATTATAATAACAGCTTATTGGTGACATAGATTGCAGTTATATAAGTTTCTTGCTAGGCAACAAACTACCCACAGAGCTCTAACTCATGAAAATTTCACAGAATACATCTTGGGATTTTCAAATGCTTTATCGAAACAGCACTTTCTAACCACTTAAATGCCAGACATGTAAGAGTGCACACAGTGAAAAAGAGATAGAAATAATACACCTGGGCAAGATCCTCTGATGCTTTGCACCTTGTTACACTCATCTACTTCCTTGCAAATAGCATGTAAACTGCTGCCAATCTGAATGGCTAAATCATTCTGGCTCATGCATGTCTATACACATTGAAAATACTGCATAAAAGAGCAAGATACTGGAAAATTTAGTTTCCAGTCATTTGTTGTTGATAGATTCTATCCGGCAGAAAGAAAACCATTTCTGTGGGATTTAAGTATTGTACTCATGAAGGGGTCCAGTGCTGAATCACAAATGTTCACACCTTTGCATTGCAGCAAGTTCTCTTTGTTTGCTAGAGAAGCCTGAGAGTCAGAAAACAATCATTCCACTTCATGGTTATGTGGTTCTTCATGGTAATATGTTGTGTATACAGTCACTAGTTTATAACACCTTTATATAGGAGGTCGCATGAGCACAGGATTCACATTCTGATGCTGACCTTGAAGCCACAGCTACTTATCGAACTACCCTCAGTCAGATTTTACTGTTATTGTTATTACAACTCTGATGACTAACATGAGTGAACAAGAACTCTGGTTCAGTGATATCTTGCATTCTGACTTTATTAGTGCAGATACCAGTGGTTACAGTCACTGAAGAGCCAACTCCTCTGCCTCAGTTCCTTAAACTGAAACTAAACTCTTCTGAAACATGTAAATTCTCGTTATGTGCAAAGAACTAAAAAATATCAAGGGATAAAAAGAAGAGAGAATCCTGCTAGTTATCTGTACTTACGAACAACAGACTAGATCTTCGTACCTCATCACTATCAGAAGACCAATGTTACCATTTTCTTATCCTAAAAATATAATCTCTATGAAAGTGGTAGTTAACAGCATAGATTATCATGTTGGTATCATTTGTCCTTTACTATTAACTGTTTGGGGTTTCCTATCACCTTCCCCCCTTGAAATCTGGAGAGATTTGAGGAAACAGATTGTTTCCTGTCATCTGTCATGTAGACAAACTAGATCCCGAATTTTTGAAGGACAAAATGAGAAAGAAACCTTATATATCTTAGTAGCTTTACAACCATTTTTACCCTCATGCTTTCTAAGTTAAAAAGATAGCACTACAATAAGTTATATATGTTCTTCTATTGAAACTTAGAATATTAGAAATGTATTAGACTCCTTAGCAGATTAAATGAAACAATATATTTTCCAAAAAAGAATCAAGGGTATCTGTGGAGATCTTTTCTTAAAAATACACAGATTTTTGTTCTATTGTTCTAATAAAAATCTATTTGAGATTAAATATTTTCCAACATTTAATTAAACTGGCACCGCCTATCAGCCAATGTATTAAGAAAGTACTAGTTTCTCAGTATACAAACTGCTGCTATTTTTTTTTTTTTATTTTTCCCTTGTTAGGCAGTTAGAAAATTCTGGTGCATATAGCTTAGGTTTTATGCAACCACAGATGAGATTCCAGTTCCTGGGGAAGGATCTGAGCCATCTATTAATACCTCCAGCTGTAATATATAAGAGGATGAATATACAGCCATCCTGTTGCACAAGCATCCTTCCCACTATGTTCACAATGTGATTACAACGGTAAAATTAGCATGCTCCTCCACACCATTCTTTTCATTGTAAAAAGCAGCTATTTTCTATGTGTAATAGAGTTAACTTGCACTTTAGTGTCCTTTCCATGTGCTTTAATCAGTCTGAATTGCAATTTCTAGACTGAACCTCAAAACTTCTAGCATGGACTAGGATATTCTTTCAGTGGAGTATTTTATGGCTGTTGAGCATCTGATATATTTTAAATATTGCCTCTCACCAGCTCTGAAAGTAGGGCTAAATAATGAACATTCACAGAAATGGGCTCAATTACATGATTGCCAGAGCTAAATGAAGGCTTCAGAATATGGCTTGCAATAAACAGAGTAAGAAAGATCATTTTCCTCTCAGCACTGTTGAGGGAACAGCATTAAGGTACCATTTCTAGGCTCCTAGGATTTTAAACCAGGCTCCTGAGTCTAAAGAAGAAGATTTATAACTAATAGTGTAAAGGACCCAAAGAGCTTGTGATTCCAGCAACCACTGAGACGTTATGTTGCAGAACAGAGCCCAGAGAGACTTTTGTTCTCCTACTCCTCTTTAATCAGGTCTCTGTTTTTCCCTGAGACAAAGTAAATAAAGGAAGTACTTGCATTTCATTCTGTCCCCTCCAGGTAAGCCACACATGATATAAAAGTGGCAGAGGGATGCTAAGAATTGTTTTCTTCTAACAAGGAACTTACCAGTCTAAGAAATTTACTGGAATAGGGTAAACATTATTATCCTTAAAGTTGTATTTTCAGTCCCCTTCTCTACTTCATGGTAGCACTAATTCCACAGCCCTCAGTTTCCATGTCTTCTACCCTAATAGATTTTTAAAGGAATAGGGCAAAGAGCATGTCTATGCTGAGACACGATACAGACATACACACACTAGCTGTAAACAAGCTTCTCAGTGAGAAGGAAATAAAAAGAAATTAGCATGTGGAGTCCTACGCTGCTGTGGCTAGACTATTTTCAGTGCCTAAACTAGCTTATTTAGACAGTCTAAGGCTGATGAAAGGGACATTTTTCCAAATGGTTACTAAGTCAGACGGCATTTGCAAATGAAGTGGAGGCAAAGGCCACTGAAGAGCCAATTACACAATCATACGGAAGCCAGAAGCCAGAAAGAAATTAGAAGTTACTAATACAATCAACAACTAACAGAACTGCCCAGTATTCATTTACTTGCTTGGGGACACTGACACTTGAAAAGCCTAGTGACGCTGAACTCATGATATGAACAAACTTTGATCTGTGGAAAATAAGCAGTGCTGAAAGGAAGAAAGTGTGTACTGGAGAAATTATATAGGTTGCTGCTAATCATCAGCCAGGTAGTATAGACAACAGAAAAAATCCCTGCCACAGAGAATCAGGGGGGTGTTGCATATTAATTGCTATTTGTTATGATAAATGATATTTTTAATGTGTTGAGAGTGACTCTGTCTGAAATGTATTTAAATACGCCATGTTATGATAAAAAATAGACTTAATCTTGAACAATATTCATATACTTCTAGTGAATGGGTATGAAGAAATTTAAATTTTTGCAGTGATAAAGATATTTCCTATAGCTACTATGTGAACAAGATGAATTACTCTTCTTTCAGCTAAGCATAATGTATAGGAAAGGCACAGTCACAATGAACTTGCCATAGTGTTTGAAGCCAGAAAGACCCATTTGGGACTTCTGTTTCAACCTAGACTAAAAATGGATTTCTGAGTAAAAGCAACTGTTATGACCGCACAGATTGTATAAGTAATTACAAATAAGATCATAGAATAGTGTCCAACATTATTGATGCCTTTAAGATCCTCATATGTGAGGGATATGAAGGCAGTATTAGAGAAAAGGACCTACAGGTAGAAGAAAGCAGAGATTAGAGCACTTGATTTAGCTCTGGGTTAGTATTGTGTTCCCCAAAACTAAGACAGAGAAAAATGTTGTTAAATGAAAGCTTGGACTGTGCTCCTAGAGTGTTTCCATGAAGCAGCTTCTTAATGCCTAAGATAATGGTAAAAAGGTAGTTAATCACATTCTGAAAGCTGGCCCAGTTAAGAAATCTACATAACTTTTGAACATCTTAATGGCAATTAAAAAAAATAATAAATCTAATGGTAAGTAAATGATTATGCTGACTACAGAAAACTTCAGTCAACTGAAGGCAGCTACCCATTTCCACACTTAGCTGATCAACTCATTAAAGTGTCAGGAGGAAAATATTTCAGTAATTTGTTTCTGGCATTTGGACACCACCAGATTAAACTAACACTTGCAGATGAAGAAAGAACTCCTTTTGTGACATCCACAGCTGTGTCAGACCCAAGGAATGCCTTTGTGAGTCATGAGTGCCCTGGGGATGTTTCAGTAGGTAGTAAATGATCTATTACAAATTTTGAGATGTGAAGATAACTTCACAACTTAGATGAATCCATTTGTTTCCATGAAACTTGGAAAGAACATCTGGTAGGAGTGAAAAGGAATTTTGAAGTGAGGAAAACAAGTGTTGTTTTGTAAAAAGGTACTTCATCTTTTTCAGATACAGAGCTGATGAAGATGGGTTTTTCAAGCATCAGAAAGCCAGCATTACGAGACAACGCAAAAGGCAAAGTGATTTGTGATTTCAACAGTTTACATTGCAGGCAAAACTATAATATTTCCTCAATGACTTTGTCCATACTGAGAAACATCTGAACTTTCTGTCACATGGTGAGCTGTAGGCAATCCAGGAGACTCCTGGA
The DNA here is from genome assembly GCF_929443795.1 of Astur gentilis. Taxonomy (NCBI): domain Eukaryota; kingdom Metazoa; phylum Chordata; class Aves; order Accipitriformes; family Accipitridae; genus Astur; species Astur gentilis. The sequence goes on along the minus strand of NC_064892.1, from coordinate 27,063,148 downwards.
ATGGATCGAGGATAACTTCTTAAACCAGGCAATAGACAGCCCTGCCAGAGGGGACCCGATACTGCACTTGTTGGTCACCCACACAAGTGAGCTCATTGGTGATGTGAAGATTGGAGGCAGCCTGGGCTGCAGTGATCACGCAGTGGTGGAGATTGCAGTCCTGAGGCATATGGGTCAGGCAAAGAGTAAAGTCAGGATCCTAAATTTTGGGAAAGAAAAATTCCAGCTGTTTAAGGCGTTAGTCAATAGGACCCCCTGGGAAACTGCCCTCAGGGACAAGGGAGCAGAACAGAGCTGGCAGATCCTTAAGGACGATTCCCATAGAGCGTAAGAGCTCTCAATCTCCAGGTGTAAGAAATTAGGAAAGGAAGGCAAGAGACTGGCATGGCTGAGTCGAGACCTGCTGGTCAAACTAAAGGGCAAGAAGGAACTGCAGAGGCAGTGGAAGCAGGGACAGGTGTCCTGGGAAGAGTATAGTGACGTTGCCTGGTTGTGTAGGGATGGGATCAGGAAGACCAAGGCATGGATGGAGCTGAACTTGGCAAGGGATGCAAAGAATAATAAGAAGGGCTTCTATAGTTATGTCAGCAAGAAAAGGAAGGACAAAGAAAGTGTACCGCCCCGATGAGCACGCCTAGCAAACTGGTAAGAACAGACGAGGAGAAGGCTGAGGTACTCAACAACTTTTTGGCCTCAGTCTTCACTGGCAACCTCTCTTCCCACACTTCTCGAGTGGATGGACCGCAAGGCAGGGACTGGGGGACCAAAGTCCCTCCCACTGTAAGAGAAGATCAGGTTCGTGAGCACCTGAGGAACCTGAGTGTACATAAGTCTATGGGACCTGATGAGGCGTCCCTGAGTCCTGAGGGAATTGGCTGATGTAGCTGCCAAGCCATTCTCCATGAGATTTGAAAAGTCATGGCAGTCAGGTGAAGTCCCTGGTGACTGCAAAAAGGGCAACATTGCACCCATTTTAAAAAAGGGTAGAAAGGGAACTACAGATGTCATCTATCTCGACTTCTGTAAGGCCTTTGACATGGTCACCCACAACATCCTTCTCTCTAAATTGGCAAGATATGGATTTGATGGGTGGACTGTTTGGTGGATGAGGAATTGGTTGGATGGTCACATCCAGAGGGTAGTGGTCAACGGCTCAGTGTCCAGATGGAGATCAGTGACAAGTGGTGTCCCTCAGGGGGCTCTTTTGGGACCAGTACTGTTTAATATCTTCATCCATGACATAGAGAGTGGGGTGGAGTGCACCCTCAGCAAGTTTGCAGATGACACCAAGCTGAGTGGTGCAGTTGACATGCCTGAGGCATGGGATGCCATCCAGAGGGACCCGGACAGGCTCGAGGAGTGGGCCCATGTGAACCTCATGAGGTTCAACAAGGCCAGGTACAAGGTCTGTATTATCTAAAGAGGGAGATGAAATTACTAAGCTTAGTGTTTAAGTTTTTGATGGTTAAATTTAGATAAGATGAATCTCACACTTGTATTTGTTATTGTACATATATATTAGGTATGGATTTCACAACATATTGAGGCCATACTGAGATATAATAGCTCCTTATGAAGTGATATTATCTGGGGTAATATTGATATGGATTTTCTATTTTGCTGAATGTTCCATTCTTCATTACCTTGGCAGGCTGGTAAGCAAAACAAGGTTGTTACAGTTCTCATTTGGGAGAGTGATAACTTTAAAATGAGGCTTGTGAAACAGGAACATTACAAGGGCTTGGGCTACTCATAGTATTTTAAAAAAAAATAAAATCTGGGGGAGTTTGATACTGAAAAAGTTCATAAAGTCCATAAATGAATATCCATTGCTCCAGCTATCACCCTGCTCTGGGGCTAATACCTGCTACCTTGCTGCTGGGGACAGCACGCTCAGCCGTGGCATCAAAGAAATGTAGGCAGCATCCTCCAGACTAACCATGGAGCGTGAGGACAGGCCATCTGAGACCTGTCTGGAAGCAGACTGCCTGCATTTGAATGAATTGCAGAACACAGCTATTTCTAAAGCCTATTTATGTGTTTCTAAAACCTACCCATGTGTTTCGAAAGCTTACTCATATGTTAATGAATTTATGAGTGAATTTTGCAATCTCGTCAGCCTTCTAAGCCCTGGTAATTCTCAAACAGACTGATATCATGAACTCCAAAGGCAAAAATGCTAGTTGGAAATCAGTATTTGTTGATAGCTCTGCTGAAAAAAATCTGGAATATGCTCTAATATTCTCTTCCTCTTCAAAGGAGGAAAGCATGTCTGTGTATTGGTTTTGTATCAGTATCGGGTATCTTCAGAAGACTGTAATGCTTTGCCGTACATTTATGCAGAGTGTCACCAGAACTGGAGGTAATTATCTAGGTAAAACAGATTCCCTTCCCATACAGATTTGGCATAACTCTCAGGGGAGAATAGTGAAGCAGTACAACTTTTTTAGTGCATATTCAGCTTTAGATTTTAAAGAGCATGGCCTTTTTTGGGGAAAGGTTAGGTATGAATTGCTTCAATATATTATCATACCAAGAAACAGCAAATGTTCCAATGAATATTTAGGTGGTGGTATTTCAATAGCTTTGAATACTTTTTGCTCTTCTCTCAACCCACCATTGATCAATCGTAAGTCCTAAAAAAATGTGGCTGGACTTGTCAAAGCAACCTCCTTAATTCTGGTCCAGAAACTTTCATCACCTTTAGAATTTCTTGTAAAAAATTGCTTGCCCCTTAAAATGTCATTCCTCTCACTCCCCTCTAGGCCTTGCAGTAGCTCACTTGCTTCACTTTAGAAGATTTCTGGGGCACTTGTAATACCAAGTGGGAGGTCACAAGAGGAACATATTTCCAAGTGACATTTGTAAAAAAATGCCAGCTTGATGGTCTGAGGGCAGAGCAGGACATAAGTAAATCCGCTGAAACCACTGTTGTATCTAGGAAGGATAACACCACTTAGAAACTGGGATTCTTTAGGTTTGATATTGGGGATTATTACACTTTCTCATCCTTGCTGCCTTATACACAAACACCAATGAGCTCCCTAGAAGTTCATAGGAACCACAGAGGAGCCATGGGAACCAGTGCAATATACAACTTACTTATATTTCATCAGCGTGACTTTTTACACCATTCTTTCCCAACCTGTACAGTTCTCCGATCTGGCCTCCTGTACAGTTTAAGAGATATAATATCCATATTTCTCCCACCAAATAACATTTTTTCCACTGATCCCTAGTTTTCTCTAAATCCTCAATTTAAAGAGTCACATTTCTACCAATTATATTTCTCACAAAAATGGGCAATCTTCAGAAACTTCATGCACACCTATCTGAACAAATATTTAACATGGGTTGTTTGGGGTTTTTTCTCCCTTTTTTGTTACTTTTACGGAACCTTTAGGCAAAACTCTTACTGAAGCAATTTGTAAATAGTTATTTTAAAATAAATGCTTATAGCAAAGAAATATATCGCAAAGAAAATATTTTGTAAGCATGAACTGTTGTAGTCTATTCTTACTCACAGAGGTACATAAGGCTGTACAAAAGAGTTACACAAAATCATACATATTTAATTCTGCTTTCTTAGACTTTTGAACTTACATAGTATATATTAAACATCTTACAAAAATAATGCCTTTTTACATTATACATTATTACACCTAACAAAAATAATGTCGCAAAATAACTGCTTAAGGGAAGAACTTAGAATGTTTCTTGATTTATTTATTTATTTATTTATTTATTTAAAATTTGGGATGTAGCCAGATGCTGGCTTACAGAACAGCTGGAGCTATTCAGCAGATGACAGCTCCATAGCTGTTAGTTATCACTCCTCACTTGAGATGTGATAACTGGATGCATGACTACTGCTGGTCCATTTCAGGCCAAATAAACCAGATTGTTTTAAGGAAGCAGTGCAAGTCATTTAGGCAAATTGAATTTACTTATACTGAACTGAACTAAGAATGAACCCAGAAACATACCCACATTTATCTCATCTAATTCCACTACAGTGCCAAAACAAAAAGCTCAGGACTCCTATACAGACACTGAAGAGAGAGAAAGAGGCACCTCTAGAAGGTGGTTCTTTCCATCTGAATCACTGCGTGGACATACTTCATTCTCTTTATCAACTATCAAGAAAGTCTGAGCTACTAATTTAGATTAAACACCCCATTAGGGCATACAACTTGATGCATATAGTTAGATAGGATAAATCAAAGTCTCAAAGACTGCTTCACGTATGTGGGTGATATGTGAGGTATTTAGTGGATGAGGACTAATTCCTTCTTAAAAAACAGCAGTTGTTTTGCAAGCAAGATTTTTTTTGACCGATATATTAACTTTTCCATAGATATTTAACACAAAGTCATATTGTCACAGCTTGCAACCGATATTAAATGCTTCCTTTCAAAATACGGTTAAACTTTTATATCCCTTTTGGAAAGAATACTGGATTTAACAGTAAGATTTTGGGAGGGGTTGTATGAACCAAGATTATGCATTTCCTGTGCTCCCATTTTGTAGGATAGAGTTCTTTTTTTCTGTGTGGCCAATCCATCCCACAAACTAGTAAAGGGAAAAGGTAAGACCCATGTTCCTCACTCCTGTTTACTTTTCCTTTGATGACTTTGGGAGGAGTGGAAAGGTTAAATAATTTAGCAAAGTTGAAAGAGAACAAGTTTGAGCAACTGGATCATGAAGATAATTATTTGTATTTATATTTGTATTTTATTTCAAATAGATTAAGTATGGCTATGTCGTCATTGCAGAATTAGCTGAAGTGATGCGGGTATAAGTATCCAAGTGAGTTTAACTGTATTTAAGCACACACACTCAAGATATTTATGTCTTCACTGTCTTTGTTGCAAACAAATCACATCTTAGAAGTTTTCTGCTGCAATACCTGACATTCTCTAGTCTTCTAGGGAATGTGGAAGAGCTTACTTGTCTTTATAGATTTGAGGGAAGAAAGTGACCTGTTTGTGAGGAGGCTGTGAAACTGTTTAGCAGATGTCCTTAGTAAAAAATGGTCATCTTGCTAATTTGAGTCACAGTCACTGTCAGGCTTAATTAGTTCCCCAGAGTCAGCTGCCTCCCAAAACGAAAAGCCAAGGGTATCACTGGTCTACAAGGAAGCACCTAAAGTTGTCTTTCTATGAGCCGCTCTGCTAATCCAACAGCTCATTGATGCCAAAATGTGTAGAAAAGCTTGCTCCTCTGCCTTTCCTTGCTGCAGTCTGGGTGCTTGTTGGATCCACCAATCCAAAAGAAAGCTATCCACTTTTGTTTGTTTGTTTGTTTGTTTGTTTGGGGTGGTTTTTGTTAGTTTTCTGCAAAATTAGCCAGTTTAACTGGATCATGGTCTTTCAGCCAGAACAATGCAAATAGTAGACCTACGCTTCCAAGATTGGGAAGGGAAGGGAAGGGAAGGGAAGGGAAGGGAAGGGAAGAGAAGAGAAGAGAAGAGAAGAGAAGAGAAGAGAAGAGAAGAGAAGAGAAGAGAAGAGTAAGAAAAAGAGGAAGAAAGGGACATGCTAATGATGCTGACCTGCTACTGTACCAATAGGTGTAGAGGTATCTCTGTACAGAATTGCTTTTAAGGCCTCTCTTGTTATCTGTTGGACAGTACATGAACGAGATGGAAAAGAGCTCTAGAAAAGAATAAGCGTAACTCTAGAAGTCCCAAACTAGATACCTGTGTAGTACATTTAGGTATATTACCTCCACTTTTTATTTCTCGTGGATTTTACAACAGAAAAACTATTTCTCATCCTGCCTTTACAAGAAACAGAACAATTCTCTCTTTCAATTTTCCCCCTAAAAGTGCAGTACATGCATAATAGAAACTTCTTAGTAGAAGGAGTCTGATCTGCCTTATCAGCCATTCATCTGTGCTAAAACAGGGGATACTGATGATCATTACTTTTTAGGAAAATTACTTGAACATGAGAGAGTGAAAGGGTCATGACTCCTCCTGTATATTGACATTCCAACAAGTCTGAAAACATATTACTTGTATTTGTAAAAGCAACTATAAATTTCAACCTTTCTTTCCCTCCTCAGGTCAACCATTTCTGTTCTGTCATGTAAGTGTCAACTCATGTAATTAGGTGTAAAGAGGCATGTGGTGCCAATATGTAATACTGGCACAGATTGAAGAATTCCTGAAAAAAAAAGTGACATTTGCAGGGTAATGCCAACTGTCCACATAAACCTACCATTGCTTGACTTCTGTGCTGACTTGTGAGTAGGCAAAATGCCATCCAAACAGACATTCAAGACTTCAAAGAGGCAAAATACCATGTATGTATTCTAATGTATTTGCAGGGAGCACAGTTCCTACCAAGAATGTCAACTCATCCATCTGTCGTGAAAATCGAGGCCCACAGTTATGGGAATGAGCCACAAATGACCCATCAATAATTTGGATTAGTTTCTAACAAGATTCTTCTTCAACAGAGAGAAAAATTTTGGGCTACTACCCCCTGCCTAGTATTACAGACAATAATTTTAACAAAGTCTTTTGTGTCTCTAATCTCTGAAAAGTTATACATGATAGAGCACAGTGACTGTGCACCTGCTGCAATACCCTGCCAACATGTTTCGTGCTTCAGCTTTCACACAAACTGGTTTCTAAAATGACTAATGGAATGAGACTGGGAAATACCATGTCTAGAGGAAAAAGCAGCAGCAGAAGTCTCATATTTCAAGTAGGTTAGAAGATACAAACCAGCCAAGTTTTGCAAGATGGTTGCTTCAACTTGGATTTCTGATGATAGACTGGAGGATTTTACCCTGCTGAGTACAGGACTGTGCAGAGCACTTGTTGGCCCAAACACCATTGCTCTGGAACCAAAGACAACATATCCCTCACCATGGAGCTCTGCCCAAGCTAATTAGCCCTGCTGAGAATTCAGCTAATTAGCTTGGGCGTAATGCCCTATTTAAGGAAAGGTATCATATGTGTGTATGTTCTTGCATTATCATCCTTTAAGAAGTCACTGGGACGCATAGAACCTTCCAGAAATTTAAAACAAAACAAAACAAAACAAAAACCACAAAAAAACCTCAGCAAAACAAAACCAAAAAAAGGGGAATGGAACTATGTGGATGAGATTAACTGATCATGGCCATGCAGAAAAGGCTTGAAAGACTCACAGAAAGATTTGGAAGTTTACATTTCGTGCATGGGCTGTGAAACTGGTTTGGAGAAGTGGTCAGCTAGAGGATGGAGAGAATTTCCTAAGAACTAGCAAGAAGTGAATATAGTTTCTCGTAATTCAAAAAACTGAGTTTCGGTGGCTGGGCTGAGAGCCAAAACCTGTCTGCAAGGACACAGCTGGCAGAAGAAAAGTAGCTTCTAATGCTTCCCCCCTACCCCTGCCTTTTACTCTTTTCCTAATCACGTTTACTACATTTAAACTGGCAAACAAAATGCTCCCAAAACTGTTCTTCATCATGGAATGGCCCATGGCCATACTATTATATATACTTCTTGCTTCCAAAACAGGGTGGCTGAATGCATGCTGCCTATTGAGAAAGGTGTCTGACTTGGGCTAAATCCAAACTTTGTTAGGGCCCTGGCAGGGCATCTGCTTATTCTCCTAGGCCAAAAGCATGCTAGAGACCTCTCTAACAATTTAATAGCACAGGCGACGAAGCTGCAGTGCCCAGGAGATCTCTCTGACAGTGTTTATTTTACTACTGCAAGAAACCTGTGGGTTTTGTTTATTCAGAGAGTTATATATTCTAGGTTTTAGTCTAGTAAAAACAAAATTAAAGCTAGGTTTAAATATCATTCTGTCTTTGGACTGGAGAAAATCTAAACAGATCTACCTTAAAACCTTGGCTGATTTTGAGTCCTGTCACACCAAAGTCATACAATTATATTAATTTCAGCACCTGCAGGTCAACAATCTGGTTGTGCAGCTGGTGATGTTGACAGAATTTTGGCTTGTACAACCATGGGACCCACTTTGAGGATGAAGGACTGGTAGGAGGAGAGGGAATGCTTCTGACAAAGTAGAGCCAAGATAATGTTTGCAAAAGGCTGGCCAAACTGATGAGGAGAGCTTTAAACTAGGAACAACGCAACTCACAGTAAAGTGCAGTAGAGGTCAACAGTGCTGGAAACCAAAGGTGCAGGATGATGGGAACAAGAAAGACCTCAGAAATGACAAAACAGGGCAAAAGGAAATTCACCTCAGGCATATGTATCCCGGGAGACAAGTCCTAGGAAGCGGACGTGTCTCTGTGTTCACAAAGCTACAACATCGTTGAGATAAGTGAGATGTGGTGAGCAGCTGAAGCAGCAACCCAGGTGTAGGGGTACGCTTTTTTTCTCCATTGACTATAGAGGCAGCTGAGAAGCAATGCCTAGCTTTTAGATGGCTGTTTTTAGAGCTGAAACCCACTGTTATTTCTAGGTGCTTTTTTTATTTTTCTCCAGCACATGATATTCAGAATGGTGAATGTTCAGCTTCCCTAAAATCTACTTATTTAGGTCGAGTGATATAAAAGTTTGCTTACTTCTGGAAAAAGACTACCACGCTTGTATATGAAATGTGAACTCATGTTGAAAAATAATAGTCTTTTCACCACAGAGCACATACAAACACACACATGTAGACACATGCGATGAATATAGTTATTGATGCCAACAGCTATGAATGAGAAAGATTTCCTTCAAAACTACATGTAGGATTGGTCTTTATAAGCCAAGAGGTTAATCTGTCTGTCTATGTATCTGTTTTGTAACTCGGTTGCCAATCACATTTGCGCTGCTGAAAAGAGCAGAGCTGCAGCTGAGATGAAATCCAGAGAAGAACACAACAAGACTGTGACCCCAAGTCTCTTCAGGTTCTATGTTTTTTTCAGTGCTGTGAGCAATAAATATATCAAGTGAGAGAATCCTTTTATATGCACACACGGTGATAAATAATAAAAATTGTGTAAGAGTGTATAATTGGTGTTAATACAACATTGAGCTAAATATAATATGCTGAATTGCATTTTTAAATACCATAAGATACCCCAAACTTATCTATAAGAAAAACCTGAGAAAGAGGTCAGCTCTCTGCTCTCTAACTTTGACTTAACACACTTGAAAATCAACAGATAAAAGGAAGTAAATTGCTAGGGTACCACAGTGAAGCTTTCTGAGAGAAAAGCAATTGGGGAATGAAAGTGAGACCTTTAATAGTAGTTCTTAACTTGGGCATGGGGATTTGAGAAAGAGAGAGAGAGGCAATTTCTCAGGTATCTGAGACCCAATTATGTGACTGCAACTTGAACTGCATGTGTAAGTGGAGAGGGAAGCACTTCTGGCTTTAAAGAGCTGGCATAATATTTTCTCTGTTGCCAACTTTGCTAAACAAGGGAATGCTGTGGCATTTTGATGTCAAACTGCGTATGTGCATTGTAGATGTTGTACAATGTGAAGGAAGAAGAAAGTTTCAACAAGGTTTCATTTTGATGTCAAGTTAATATTTTTGTAGGATGTCAGGCTATTCCCAGACACTACACACACGTATAGTTTCTGTGAAGAATTACATTAGAAGTAGACAACAATAAAGGAGTTCTTTACCTATCTGAAAACATAACATTTTAGCGTTTCTTTCTGAAAAGGAGAGAAAATATGGTAAAAATAAAAACGAAAATATTTCCTCATCTTTCAAACTAGGTATTTCTGTATTAAGGAAATATCTTGTTAAAAAAAAAAAAAAAAAAAAAGACCTAAGGCTTAGCTAGAGGCAATTTTTAAACAAAACTTTTAGAAATTAATACAACCTCCACATATGTGTGATGGTTATGTGTGTAAAGGCATACTCAGAAAGAAAAAAACCAAAACATTTTTTTTCTCACCTGAATCTCTAAATGCAATTTTCTTTTTCTTTTTCTTTTTCTTTTTCTTTTATTTTTTCTGATTTTTGGCTTTTTGGGGGATGGGGGGTTTTGTGTGTCAAAGAATTAGAAAAATTACAAAACAAAAGCAAGCTGTTTATTTGCATCATTTCAGTCAGATGGCTGTTTCCTCTGTAATTATATTCTTACCTACAAATCTATCATTGGCCAATGCCAGAAACAGGATATTGACATCCATCATACACAGATGGACCTTTGATCCAGTGACATACTCCTCTTTTTGTGTTCTTAGTGTAGCCATGCATTTTGAGGTGACAACCGTACCCTTCAGGGTAACAGGCACACCGATATTACGTAACTGACATGTAATGGTTACTACCGTCCTAGGGGTGAACATGCAAAGCTACAGTAAAGGCCAAGTAGTGTTCAAAATTTTGGTGAAGAATTTTAAGCAAAATCAGATGATTATACATGCTAGCAAAAAAAAAAAAAGTTTTTTAAAGCCCATAATTTTGCACAAATACTTGATCACGCTTCATAGAAATAAATCTACTGGAATGGAAGTAAAGACTTACGTATACTCAGGTTAATAACTTCATTAATAAAACAACTCAAAGAAACCCAGAAATTTGCTGGATCCTTAACAATAGCACGCCATTTGGTACTTCTGGTATTAGGCTATTATGACACAACAAAACTCAAGTGACCTCTGTCTCATCTCCATAACTTTTTGTGAATATTTTAGCAGAGACAAACCATTGTAGAGTTTCTGCATTACATGATGTATCTCACTTGATGTGTAGAACAATAATAAAAGCAAAAGTTTTAAAAGTATCACCAGAGGCACCAAGAGAAGACGCTAAGGAAGTGAGAGAAAGGGGTGTAGAAGAGATATGTCTTCAATTTCATATTATTAAGCATAAAGGAATTAACAGAGCTACTGATATATTGAATCCTATTACCTGTGGCAATTCTAATGTTTTTTTAGCTGGTAGGGATTTCAACAGAAAATTTTGCAGGAGATTTTTCTGTGTGTGTGTGTATGTACATGTGGATATGTATGCATATAACACAGAGGAGGTCTAGGAGAACAATTTTATACAAAGCAAGAAATGTATTGGTTATTCATTATTAATATAGTACTAACAAGACAAGAATATTTAGCTGCTAGAGCTTGGAAGACAGAAGAAAGGGCCATTAGTCTTGTACATTGCTTGCCACAAGGAAATTTCAGTGAAGTGGCAGCAAGAACAAAACTACACCACTCAGTGACATGTAATCAAAAATGTATTTGCTCAGCAGGATGGGTATAGTGAGTGGATAGCAATCTTGTATTCTAAGATTTGTATTCTGAGACGTGCACGCGCACACACATTTCACACTGCTCAAGGTCCCGGCTCCTCTGGGCTTGTTCATCATGAACCCGTGATGCCCACTTCTGGCTGGCAGCCAGGGAAATCCCTACTGAGGACGACTGAGAAGGCACGGTACACATTCTATTGAGAAAAAAATCCACTGTTCCTGCATGCTGCACATCATCAGCCATTAGCACGAGAGGTAAATACGACTCAGAAGGATTTTATTGAGTTTTATCCAGTTCTGGTGGGGACAGACCCCATTACCTCCAGACTGCTCCTGTCCATTCCTAAATATTAAAGGTGAGCAACCAATTCATTACCAACAATTTACCCAAGCTGGTCTTCCCTATGACCTTCATAAATACATTTTCTGACAAGATCAGCTTATAGAAAACTTATTAAATGTTTTATATTTTAACTTGGAAATCATGTTTGTTAGTATCACACAGTACAGTCTTTATTTACTAGTTGACTATTTCTGTAATTAATTTTTGTACTCTGCACTTTGGATCAGGTATCAGATACAGACTAAAATTTGGTTTCAACAAATATTTCCACATCTTAATGTCAAATTTTGTTAATATTTTTACTATACTGTTCATTCAGCTAGACGTGGTATTTTTAAATAAGAAACCAACACATATACTTATCCTCAGTAGTCATTCAGATCAATTTAAAAAGAAAATTATCATTTTGGCAGCATCTTTAGAATTGAAAGAAGTAAGCTCTCACTTCAGAAGTGGTGTTAAATGGTAAAAGTCCTAAATATATCAGATGCAGTTTAACTCAAAATGTTGAATTTCTGATCTGAAATGGTTGGTATTTCAGTTTCCCAATACCCAGTAATTGTTGATTTTCTTAATTGCTCTATGGAAAATCTATCTTACATTTTAATCTTCATTTTGTGTCCTCAGTGCCAGTATGAACTCAAGTTAGTTGTGTGATTAGATAGAGGTAATATACTACTCTACTGTGTTTTCCCATAACTACTATTTAATTTATTTGGAGGGATTTTTTGGGTGCTAAAAAGACCGTGATGTCCCCCTTATTCTCCTCTGCAATACGTTTTGGACTATGCAGAGACAAAGAAGTTCAATTCCAGTGCTTCCTGTACTTATCTATTACTTTTACTCTTTGTAAGTAATAATCCCATTCTGCTATTGTTTCAGTCACTGAATCCTCTGAGGCTGAGCCCTATGAGTATTACACCGAGCTACGATGGGATGCTTTGCCAATACATCAGGTGGGTTTCATGGTAGTTTAAAACTTACTTTCTGTTGTGGACAAAGACACAATACAAATTCTAGGGCTTAAGCTAGAAGGCGTGAAATACACTGTATTTCTAAATGTTATTTTCTGACTAAAACTAAAAGTAAATGCCTGACAAATTAGGACTATATTTTGGCACAAAACGAAAGCAAATACATAAAACATTGACTAAAATAACAGAAGATTCCTGAACACAGTCCATTATGCCCCAAGTCATTCTCTGGGTAAAAAAATACGCTTCACACTCAAACCATTTATTTTTCATGTCTTGTAATAAGCAAACTCTAAGCACAGTTCACAGTGTGATAGATTTCCTTCCACAAAGTTTAGCCTCCCTCAGTCCCAACCCGTTGACAGAGTTCCTTCGAGAAATTTATCAGCAAGGGCCAATGACAGAGAGGTCACAACTACTGATACATCTCATGCATTTTTACATAGAATAATTGCCCTCTGAAAAAGAAGACATCTGCAAACATGCAGGAAACTCCAAGAAAATATTAATTTACCTAGAATAAAGAGTAAATGTTGACAGTCATACAGGAGCTCCATCACTGCAATCAGAATCTAATTCTTAAATCTGTATAGAAAAAGAAAGTTAGAAACTAATATTTTACCAGGAGGCGACTGGGTAAGATTTTGTAGAACTGTACCAACTTATCTGGTACAAAGAGAAATAAGGCCAATACCTCCCGCTGTAAATCTGCATTAATTCATAGTTCATTTCACTGTCCAAAATTCCTTTCACTGAATGCAAGAGAGAAGAATAACATAGAAAGATGTCTAATGACACAATACGGGACTGACTCCTGGACAGTGTGACTAATAGGGCAGTATTTTATTGCAGTTTCTGGAAAATGATCAATTAGACAGAAAGAATACCTGGAACAAAGTTATTGCGCTATCGTTCCCCATTTGGTTACTTCAAGACACTGATTTAGGAATGGCTTTGTCTATGATATTTGGTAATGAATGTTCAGGTTATTATTCATAAAGCATTAACAAACTCTCTTTGAAACCCCAGCAAATGATCTTTAATGTAACAAAGTATATGCCTGTTTATTGCTAAACCACTGGGCACTTTTTGCTGACCTTCTACTGTTGCCTCTCAGCTGTGGTGTGTGGGTTTTCCGACGTCTGAGGAGTGACGTACATTGCAGCACTCTCTGTTTACTCCTGTCTTTGAAGGGCAGTTTGCTAGCATGGCAGTTAACTCCTGTTTGGCTATTTTGATAAATAATTGAAGCTCAAGAATTACCAACTGAAATCAAGAGCATATGACCAGATGTAGCTGTCTGCTAAGTGAACATCTACCTCTGAGCTGCTTATTTGTCCCTGTCAGAATGACTAACTCGGACACAAGTGTAGGTACTTGGACTTCTAAACTTAAATTAGAGTAAAAGTAAGATTCAGTCCTTGGTACGCAAAGAGTTATGTTATGAATAAACAGAATAAACAGCACTATGCAGGGGGAAATGGTGTAAACAACTTAATCTTGGAGTCAGGAGTGTGACAGAAGTCTCTGATGTCAGGAATTTAGTGTCCTGCTTTAGTGCCCTGATCGCTTAATTTACCACACTGCTTGTGCTTTGCTGTCAAGAGTATAAAAGACTGTTTTAACACAATTATATGTACATATACACGTGCATATGTATGATAATACGACAGATGTGTACATACACAGACATACATATACCCAATATATACACAAATATTTTTTGAAGTAGAGACCTCTCTGTAGTAGCTATTGTTAGAGCAGGTAACCAAAAACTGGGATCTGGCCAAACATTTCCTGGTACCATCTAAACTTAAGCCATGAGCCTTGTACTGCAGGACTGAAGGAAAGGGGAGGAGGCAGAACTCACTGCAAGGTGACTAGGCAGTCCCTGCTCCACCATACCTCCTTCTGATGGACCCTTCCTCAGGTTTTAGTGGGAAGACATGAGGAGAAAGCAGGAGTACTGGGGAGGAAAGCCAGTTTCAAAAAGATTTGCATATATTGACTCATGCAATAGACAAAGACTAACAGTGCCTGGGTTATCCTAGAAGCAGGCACAAAAGTAGCAGTAGTATGTCATTGTCAGATTATTTTCATTAAAAGGATAATTCATTATGTTATTGTTATCTCTGCTGAAATCTCCTTGTTCACAGTGACTTAACTGACCTAACTATTCGTAAAAGTGTCTTAGACAGCTTCTAGACATCTAAGTTAGGGCAGCGGAATCCCACCTGTGGCTGGGAATCCCAGCTTTGTAGACAATAGAGGTAAACAGGTACTTCCAGAATGATAGTTTTCTTATCTATCTGAGACAGCTGTGATGAGGTCTCTATTATATCTTCTTATTTATAAAAAAAGCTAAGCAATTAGTTTAGACAAGATGCCCAGCTGCTAGATGTCACAATGATGTTATCCTTAATTTATTTTTTATCCCTGGATTCTATTGTTTTAGCTATTCCTACACAAAAGAAACATTATATTGTTCTTTCATTTAGACTCTGACAGTAGTTCACATACCAACCGTAACCAGGTTTGTGATTGATGGCAGCCATTAATATCCTCTAACACATATACATGTGTTAGAACCATATACACACAGATAGATGCACTTGTTATATTTAGGTTCATTAATCTAAGTGGTTCAAGGAGAGTGCTTCTTTATCAGGTTTTCATAACACAATTAATTGATGTAAATCTACCTTCTGTTCTGCACCATGTGTCTTTGAAGGTTCACAAGATTCAATACCGGAACTCAATAATGAAAGTTAATTTCACAATTTCATCATCTATAACTGGGGGTTGTATACTCATGAACTGAACTCTACAGTTTTCCTGTGTTTTTTTTTAAATAACTAATGTGAAATAAATCCTACCTTTTCCAAGGAGATTATGATCAGAAGAGACTTGAAAGCTAGAAAGATGAGTTTTAAATATTTGTGTCCCATCTGCTTTGTATTCTAGTTTTTGCATTCACTACATAGTGCCTGATAGTTTGTCAGGCAGTTTATACACAGCATAGATGTATAAAGATCCACAGATGCTGCACATCTCACTTCCCTCCTTCAAGCTTATTCAAGCTTTTGCCTAGTCATAGTGTTGTGATTTATTCTTTCTTACCTTCACAGAACATTTCTTCACCTTTATATGCTCCACCGATACACCTCCCCAAAAGAGGCGTAAAACAGAGAAGACACAAATATTTTAGGAATGACATGTTTGGAATAAGATACAGTGATTCGGTGTCAGAAAAGATACAGAAAATAATTAAAAATATATTGACTGTAATAAGCAAGAAGGAAAATGCAGCGTCTGCCAGGAAACTTATCTCAGTGTTGATGACATAGAGATCCGCAGTTAGTAGGGATAGGGAAAAGAGTACCAGCATCAGATACTACCTAGAAGTTCCAGTCTCTTATGCTGGGCCAAAGTATGGTATTTTATCAGTGTTTTAGACAAGTTACCATTGAATGTAAAAAAAGGACAACAATTAAATATTTGACAAAAGATTTCCGTTCTGATCCCAAAACTTCTTGCAGTGCATTTTGTACATGGATTTTTCTTGTGCAAGTCTGTGAAAGATCAAGAAAGACCACTCTCATTTATTTCTGCCATGTATTTCTTCATAACAATTTCTGGCCTCCTCATACACAGCTTCAAGGCAAAGAGGATGTTATAAACATATCTTTCCTTTAAAAGCTTTCATAAACGGAGGTAATAAAAAAAAACCAAAAGTGCACAGACATTTATTTTATAAAGCTATAATAGAAATGAGAGGCAAAGGCTCACATAGAATTATCTACTGTTTAGGGCATCAGTGTGAGCAATGGAAGATAAAAATTAATCTCTTCCATTCTGTTTGTCCTTTTCTGATCTTGGACTTCTATTTATGGTTCTGCTTTCTAAATGAGTTATTTACGACCATGTAATGGAGTATTCTTGGGTGATGCCCTTTTTTTTCTCTCTTTTTTTTTTTTTTTTTAACTTAACTACAACAGTAGTTAAAAGACCTAGAGTTCACCCTTCAGTGAGGAGAGACATCAAGTTTTGAAATCTGATTTTTTTTTTAAAAGCACAATTTTTGTTTCTTGGCCGTTCTGAGGTATGACATTTATTCTAAGTAACTTACTGATTAAAACAAAGGTGAAAAGGAAAGCTGCATGCACAATAGTTAGCTGTCCACAATAAAATATCATATAAAAATGAGACACACTAATTATTTTTAATGAAATAAATGAATTCATTAATTATTTGCATTATGTTATGTCTGATGAGTTATTTCATCAGTCAGTTTGGAGGAGACTAATTCACCAATCATCGTCCAACTTCACAAATTTATGACACTGACCAGAATTTCAGAGTGACTGTGACCTGGTACTCTTGTAATTTGATATAAAGTTTGTTTCAGAGAAGCCAATGACACCATGTCCTATCATCAAGCCTCTACAAAGGAGGGCCAGCCCTGAAGTCTTAAATTAAATGAAAAAGCTTGTGCAGCAGTTTTCAAACTAGTTGTTATGAGAAGAATGGCTGGTGACAGCTTTCAGCTTTCAACTCATCTACCCTGCAGGTTGCCTAGAACTGAAAACTTCAGGTAAAATTGCTTCCCACTCAGATTTCTGTCAAATTAGCAGAAGGTGATGCTCCCTCTTATAGCGACCTTCTCTCCTGGCATCACTCCAGAAGATGTGCTTCACCAAGCCCTCTTCAAATTGAACCTCTAGATGCCTGGATGAATCCCTAGATGGCCTCCCTACAGAGAAGTCATTCAGAAAGTGCTTATCCTTCTTGCTGTTTCCCCAGGCCCACTGTAGTTTGCCAGGGTTTTTCAGATTTTTTGGCCTTCGCCTTTTTTGGCAACGGTTTCCTTACTCTGCCTTGACCCAGTTGCATCTCTGCCTCCCTGGAAGACATGTAAATTATTCCATATACATGTTCTTTGTTGTTGCAAATGTCTTTAAGGGCCATACCAGCTACTCAGTTTGTGCAGCCCTGTCCTCTTCACATGTGGACCAAGTCATAGCCTGCACTGATGCAACTGGAGAATCCTTTCCGATCGGGGTGGTATTCTCGTGCATTCCCTCATGTCTCTTCAAGTTCTTCTATTAAGATTGCAGTAATCATTTTTAGAAACTCAGGAACAAACTCAAGTTTGATGTCTGTAAGTATATGTGGAACAGAAGGATGTGTGGACACCTGGAATGTAAGGACATCTGGTTTATGAGAATATATGACTAACAGCTATTCAACACCAAAACACCCACGCAAAACCTAAAGACAGGAAGAGTAATAAATTAACCACCCACCCACATACATAAATCCAGATACATGAACAGGAGATAATGGAGAAATAACAGCTAGGACTAGGACTCTCAGGCCACGGATTGACAGGCTACTGAGAGGCTCTACTAGAACTTTGTTACTGATGTGAGGGAGGGTAACAGGATCATCATGGGTCTCATGGGAGAGAACACACCTATAATGGGGTATTTTATGGGATTTACAGGATTCTGTAAAGCTTACAGAATGTTTTAAGGGAATTCTGGGAGTATGCGCACGTTATTCCAGGACGTTTAGGAAAAGAGCTAAGGCTGGGGAAAGGGAGGAATCAAAGTGTGATACCTACAAGCACCGATAGAGAGGAAGCAGTGATCGACACTCCTCTGGCCAAACCCTGCATCTGATCACTTATTTTAAAATCCTGTTTCTTATTATTTGCTGTGTTATATCTATCCTCCATGTGACGTGTGTTGGGGGGGGTGATTCGCTACTGAACGTCAAGCTGGACTAGCCAACGTGTAGGAGGTCGCTCGCATCTGGCCAGAACCCGGCGTCTGAGCTGATGACTGGGTAAGGGTCCCAGGGTCTGGGCATGGATGTCAGGCTTAAACCCCATGCTAGTATTTGAGGTGGTTTTGCGAATCAAGAGAGTGAGGGTGTATGCATGTTTCACTGGTTAGCTTCAATGAGACACAGAGGAGGAAGCAGCCTGGTTTGCCTATGTTCAGGTGTACGTGAGCACTGCTGGTGTGTACGTGAGTGACGGAAAAGGCCACGCTGTCTGCTTTGGCGTGTGCAGCCAGCCAAGTGCCGGTTGGGCTTGTATCTTTGGGACGCACGTACCACCTCGCTGCTGGCAGGACCTGGAAACGAGAACAGCAGCAAACAGACTGAGAGGAGAAATCTCCTGGGTCTAGGAGTCCTAATTCAGCCTGCCCTTAGCAAAGTTGTCTCTGTTTCATTCGTATGAAGGTTATCTGCAAAGTATGTCACAGTGCTACTTACTCAAGGAAGGGCAATAACTTCTTTCTGAAGGTAATTGAACTTCTACTCCTCAATTGTTGGGGAACAGGCTAATAACCTCCTGATCTAAGTCCCTCCTGTGAAGACAAGGATTTCCTTTATTTCTCCCATCTGGTCTATTCCATGGCAGAGTAACTCAAATGAATCCCTAGAGCAAGCTCTTTCCAACTACCATCTTGGTGTCTCCTCAACAAGAGTAAATATTGGATGGTGTTTGAGAGTGATGGAGGAGGGCTAGAAGAACACTGTTTAAATATCTACTAACATAAATATTGTTTTCTCTATCATTTTAACTCAATAGTTTTACCTCTAGTTCACAACGGATCAAATCATCCAAATCACACAGTGACAAAAGCTTTCTCACAGGATTTATTAAGCTTTATATTGGTATCTGACTTTTAATGAATACTACGATTCACTAATACAGAGAAAAAAAATATCCTTTCAGTTCTCCTGTCCCTAGGCTTTGCTGTCACTTCACCTTCTAAAGTCTTCTGGTTTCTGCAGAATGTGTAATCACATTGTATATTCAAGAGTGCTAAATGTGAACATGCACATCCCTATCCATCAACTAATATAAACCCAGAAAATTTACCTGTTTTTACATTTGACCTTAACAATATGATCAGGTTAACAATACATTTAAGGTTAATGAACCAATTATTTTTAGACTAAGCAAGAAGCACACACGCTCATTTTACTGTGCAAATAACCGCTTGCTGTCAGTGGCCTTTGTATTGCTGTTTGCACCTCTAAATTTGTCTTGAACAATTATTAATAAGATCTCAAGGAATGTTTCCAGTAATGGTTTCTAAAACTGACTGGTACTCTCTGGAAGTGAAAAGCCTTGCTGAAGAGTGTTTTTATTCATTCAATATTTATGTGTCCATAACCCGATATTACAGAAATTCCCGCAACCTAATAGTACTATATGGAAATTTCTGCAATAACCACAACTATATGTTAGTGTTTGCCTAATAGAGTATTCTTTAATCTGGGTAAATACAGAAGGGCTTAGCATAATGACAATAGGAGTGTGAGACTGACAGCTAAATTCTTGGTTTGGTGAAGGTGAGAGAAGTCACAAGTAAGAGGATACAAACTGTACCACAAATTCATGTTCCAGGAATATTTTATGGCTTAGTGTTATACAAAGAACTTGCCAAAAGGGCAAAATTATATTTTTGTTGCATTATACAGATAGGAAATTATGTTTTCTTCCATCTAAGTCGCTTGTGCCATTCCTGTTATTCCTGACAGGAAGGAGACAGAGCACCCTTGGTATTTGCAAGTGTGTTCTGCAGCCATGGTTTTTAAGCAGGAATTAAAAAACTTTATTCTGAATATCCAACCCCACATGTGATGTAAACATGCCGCAGAGGTAACAGATATTGTTCCTGTGAGCAAATCAGATAATCAAATAATGCTTATGTAGAATTATACTTTTGTTCATGGCAGCTGTATTCAAGTCTATCTGGAGACATTGCTGCATCCTATGTGTCAACGTATTGCAGGTTTTATACAGCACAGACACAAAATGTGTCAAATGCCAATAAGAAATGGATTCCGAGGTGGACAATGTGGTTTGGTGCAGATGCAGTATTGCTTTCCCATAGACAACAAGCCACTGTCTGAATCAGGACTTTTTCATTAAATATGTCCTAAGAAAAGTGTATCAGTGGAGAGGTATCTGTGAGGATCATCCAAGAAAAAGTGTTGGGGGACATGAAATCACACATAGGGCTTGCTTTAAAGCTAACAATGGACAGGCAGCCTGTGTCTCGGCTACCACCCACAGTTCACTTGTAGCTGACCAGCAGCATCCAGGTGTTAGAAGCTGCCTCCTCTTAGTCTCCGATTCTGAAGACACTTTAATCAAAACAAATTGGGTTACTTTAAAATGCAAATAGCAAGTCTTTCTTTCAGGTCATTTTGACTGATGCAAATTACGGAGTACTCGTAACAGCACTTCCGTAAGGAGGTCTAATGGGGAGAATAATCTCAGGCAGAAGGAAAAGAGATAGCAGGGCTAAACTGGCAATGGTAACCTTTTCTGTTACTACAGCTGAATCACAAAGAGGTTGTTTATCCACAGGATAGAGATACCAATGGCAAGTATGCAACACCAGCAATGGGCAAGCGATACTAGTTGTGACAAGTTAGGAAATAAACATCAGTAGCAATGCAATCCAGAGATCAGCACTGATATAAAGCTGAATAATGAGACTCGAGCAGAGGCAGATTCATGAACAGTTCCAGTATTTTCGCCAGAATCCATACTCCCTTGCTATGAGCAGATATCGCATTATCAGATACAGCCAGCTCAGCAAGATGTCAAGGGTGGAGAAAGTCATTGCTGCGTTTTAGCGTGGGAGTGACAACCATAGGTTTAACTGTACCAGATGGGCAAACCTGTGGCATCTGAACAGTTCAAGTGCGGATTCGTTGCAGAAACTGTGATGTGAATGGCTGCGGGCAAGCTCTCCTGGTGGAAAGCCTTCTGGATCTGCACCAGAAGTGAGGAAATGAGCCAGCACTGGTTGTTCAAGCCAACATCAGCAGGTCTCTCAGGACTCAGCTGTCTGCTCATCCCACTCTCAGTCCACAATAAAGCGTTGCATAAATAACTGTCTAAGATGCACAGATATCTTCCGTCTGTGGACTGTTCTTGACTCCTCTGCCATCGGACATGTGTGACTTAGGGCTATGGGAAAATTTTGTAGTATTGAGATCCTTGAAAGAAAAGATTAGCCGTGCCCGAACTACATAACATACTCTGTTGACCATTTTAAAAAGCATAACAACATCTCTCATTGTGCTTTAATAATCAGTGTCCAACTGAAAGCAGAAATCAATGATAGAGCTGTTTTTGTAATGTCAGTGGTATAAACTTCGTTTCACCAAATAAAGGTAGCAATAGACATACAAATCACGTTCACAGCAAATTCAGGTCAGAGAATTTCTTAAGAACTTCCTTGTTTCCTTGTTCTTTCCCTGTGGTCTCTGCTCAAAATGAAGATGACCTCATTAGTTAGCAGCCCCACAGCCATGTCCCCATCTCAGTGCTGTTGAGTGAAAATGCTATGCTCCACTGCAGGTGAAGAGTCAAAACCAGACACCCAGGTTCTGTTCAGAATTTTTTTCCCCTGCCTTTCATGGAAAATGTTTTTTCTTCTCTTTTTAAATTTTTTGGTGGTGAATTTTTATTTTTCATGGAAAAACACCCCATCAGTTTTACTTAAAAATACACAAAACCCCCAAAGCACCAGTAAGTCAATTTGATAAGGCACACACTTGTTGCTCTTATTGTTGTTATGGAAGTGTTCATCAATCTAAACTCAATTTTGAGTCAATAGAAAGTACCAAGAAAAATTTCAGGGCATCCTTATAAGTCAGAGTGTTTAGACTCCCCAACAAGGCAGGAGGCTGTGTTCATTGCATTAACGTTTGATTCAAGGGGTTATTTGAGTGTTCTTAAATCAGTGACTCCTTAAACTTCTTTGCTTTACCTGTTAATGCTGGGGTTCATTGCACCTTAAATGTATGAAGACCAAAGTTTATGTCTACTGAGGCACAATGCCTTCTTTGTGTCCTCCTGATGATAAAACATTACCATGACTTTGTAGCCAAATAAGGTAGATTTATTGCTGCCTTTGTGCTGGTGAGGTTGAAGGCAGCTGGATTATATCACCAAAACTTGTTTTCGATCTCTCCCCTGGAAACTAGGCAGAAAACGCTACAGAAAAAGCAGCTGCACAGAATGGCTAGGAATTATAGTTTGCACAAATTATACTGTTTAGTTTCTTTATTACTGATAGTATTTGGTTTGGCTTTTAAACTCTTCAGTGCTGCATACTAGTATCTGAATGGTTGTAAGAAAAAAATCTGTGAAACACTATAATTTTAAGGTACCTGGCTAGAGCTTGATGTTTTGTTGTTGTTGTTGATGATTTTAGAGTTATTTGTGCTTGTAGTAGCCAAGAACGCAGCAAATTCTCAGAATAAACTGCATGGACCTCACTACACCCAACTGCCCATGGCTTAAGCAAAGTGTTACAGTCTTTCACTGGCATTCATAGCTGCCAGAAAACAATGATACGCTGCCAGTATAATGTGCAGATGTTAGTAATCATGAATTCAGTGTTGGGCATAAAGGAATGTGGAGAGAGGAATGCCAGATACTGGCCAGCAACGTTGCGTGTGGCCAGAATTTTTCACTGAGTTCACATGTGTGCTGTGATACTGTTTGTGCACCTTCTGTCCAGATATATTTGAACACACTAGGGAGTAACTTCCTAATCAGCTGTTACCTGATGTCCATCTGCTATCCCAAATACCATGTGTCCTCTGTAAAACTGACAAGTATTTGCTTGTGACTCATTATTTTTATTGTATGCAGGATATGCTGTTTTGTAAAATAATAGACATCCAATAAAAATGGTATTCGTATCACCTAACCTTAGGCTTCTGAAAGTCTGATGCTTAGTCCAGACTGCAATATCAGTTCCCACTACAGTCAACTGAAAGTTAGGCATCTCTAAAGGGAGTTTCATCCCTTTTGGAGACAGATCTAGAACAGTGACAGTGAACTCTTCTCTAAAGGCAATTTTCTTTCCTCTGAATACAGACAGGACCAAATATCACTGGTTTAGGTGCTGAAGTTAGATGATACTAACCTGGAAGAAAGATTAATATTAATCTGATTAAAAGTAGCTGTCTATAAGCTCAGGCTCTTTTTATAATCTTTCAAGAGAACCGTGCAATGCATCTCATTCTACAGTTAGATGTCTAAAACAAGTGAGCTAAATCACATACTAGAGCTATGCCTACTTCTGTATTGACTACGGTCAGGTACATAAAGTCACTACCACAGATGTTGTTGAGATGTATCCCACCACAAGTAACATCCTTTACAGAAGGTTTAATAATGGCGTCTTTGTATAAAGACCACTTACCAGTTAGACTTGTGTGCTGTGAATATAATTACTTTTCCCTGTGCTGGACATACATGACATGAAGAAATACTCTTCACATGCAAATACGTATTCCCTAAATTCTTGTCATTGCATTTAAGACTGGACATTCAGGTCCTACTTAGCATGAAATTCACTGACAATTCCCATTGATTTAAATCAAGTTAGAAAAGCAATGTAAGGTACTAGAAAGCGTTGTGTGTGCTTTTTTTTTTTTTTTTTTTCCTTTCCAAAAGAAGAAATACGTGTTGCAATCAGGGTTCTTCACAAATACATGAAAACCAAGGTTCAAATCTACTGGTAGACTGTAGCTTCATTGTGTTTCCACAATAGTGCACCATTACCCTGAGACTGTGAACAGAAGCAGGAGCAGGAATCAGATCAGGAAAGGGAAGTGTGCTACAAGTGGGCAAGGGTGCTTTTTGGCTTGTTTGTTCTTTTCAAGAAATGGAATCTAACTTTAAGGTAGAAAACTCATATTTTGTCACTCAGTCAAGCTGACTAATTTCTAGAAGTGGTCAGCACTCAGGAATTGTCAACAAGTCAATGTTTCATAAGCAATTCTATCAAAAGAAAAGTAAACATTATTTGTTCCGGTGGAAAAAGCTTTTTTTCTTGAGTAAGTCAAGTGTGAATTTCTTACAACTCCTCTCTGCATGCATCCCCAGAGGATATGAACTTTTAGACCCCACCAGCCACACCACATGGCTATGTAGCTCAACTTATTGCATCACTTGCTTTTAGCCCTCAAAATGCTCAGGGAGAAAGCCAAGGGGTGCTATCAGAGTCATAATGAACCAGTGAAAGATTCTCACTGGGTCAAAAAAATATTGGATAAGGTCTTGTATTAGCTCGTGTACCAAAAATTATAAAACTTAGACAGACTGGTACGTGCTTCCTTTTAAACTCCTTGGGATAACGTTTTTGTTACTTAGATCGACTGAAAATAAAAGAATAACATCTCTCTCTCCCTCTCCTGTGTCTTCCTCTCTAAGCTTACTTCCCCCCCCAAATCAAAATGGAATAAAATGAAGGGAAACTTTCTGTAGCCCAAGCATTAAGGGGGATAAAAGCTAATATGTCTGTCAGCCTGGCAAGTAATAGCGGCTGCACTAGAGACAGTTGACCACCAAACGGTATCCTAGCAACATACAGTAGCATCGTTATACATAGTGCTATCAAGCCAAATTTATCCTTTTCAATATCTTAGCTTCAAGAGAGCAGGGATGAATACAGAGCAAAGGATGAAAATGGTGCCTATGAGAAAGACAACATGGGGTTTTAATTTAAGCAGAGGTTATACGGAATGTCTGTGTAAAATGAATAAAGAGCATCGCATTTTTGTGACAAGGAAAGATACCTACCAGTGGTAAGGCACTCTCAGACAATTATGATTCAATTTGCTTTCAGAATAATAATCCTGTGTATATTTCAGTTTGGAATAAAATTTGCAGCATGACTTCTCTTGAATTCCATTTAAATGTTTCCATTTAATTGGGGAGGGGCAAGGGGAAATATATTTTAATTACTCAACATTTCTAAATCTTTAAAAAATCTCTAGGTAAATCCACCTATAAATTGTGGCTTTCAGAAACAATTACAGCTTTCATTGTTTCTAATATTAAATTGGTTAATTACAGCTCTGTTGATAAACTCTCAAAATTGAGCAGTTTCCTCTTTTCAGACCATAAATCTCCTTCTATTCTCCTGTTACATCTAGAGCCATTGATCCTATACTGTCCATATAATTTACCAATGTGCATAATGATCATGACTGTAAATGGCTTTTTCAAAGACAGGACAAATGAACCTATGTGCAGATTAATGACAGGACATATCCTTTATTTTTGAGCAAAGATTAGAAGAACCTGCTAAGCATCTAGACTTTACAGACCAGAAGAGCCGGACTCTCCTGTATAGTGTAAATTAGAATAGTTTCATTGATCCTAGTTGAAGTGAGGACACCTGACCTCACCTGGGGGTTGGGCTGAATACAACAAGACTACTGATAATACAGACAGAATTAAAGGCAGGAAGGGTAGTAGTTTTTAGTAAAAGCTACTCCTGCAAACATGACCTCAAGCAGAAGGTAAAACCGTCTCCCTTCAGTAGCAGATGTACTGCCAAGTAAGCAGTACGTTGCAAATATCAGGACAGTGTGCCAAGCTACTGATCACTGATCATTTTTAACTTATAGTCCAAACATTATCATTGCAGAGGATACACATCACAGGGAATGGATTTACAAAGCTATGTTTTATGATACACTAAACATTTTTGTATGCACCAGAAAATCTGGGTGGAAAAGGTTTCCACATGACATTCTGCAGTAGAGGCCTCTTTGGAGACTTAGCTGGGGGGGGGGGGGGGGCGGGGAATCACTTTTAAATTATTCATTTTTTAAAATGTCATAATTGAAACAAGTTTTTAATCCAACATTCAGTCTCTCCCTTAATTTGTATTTCTAATTCCTTTCAAGGACCTGTTTTGGAACAGGCTATTTAGCTTCTTGTCTTTTGTTATTTATGCAGATGACAGCAATCCCCGTTCTTCTCCAACTATTCTGGCAATCTCTAATGCCCAGTGGTAGACTTCTTCATCACATCAGTTGATATCTTCTTTAGCTTCCAAGGAAAGACTCTGCCCATAGGCATATTTTAACCTAGTAGAATAATTTATCCTACTCTATCCCGTTCCAAGGTTACCCTCTACTCTGCCCCCAAATGTCTGTGCATTCATGTAGCCAATCATAGGGGAAACAAAAAAAAATATAATCACCCGAACAACAGACACATTCGCTTCTTGTAATCTGGCTGCCACTATGCAGACTGTATGTTTCTGATTAGCATTCCCTGAGCAATATATCAAAAGAATACTGGACAAGAAAGAGCCTGAGAGCTGACAGAAAAGCTGCCCTCTTTTAGCCGGCAGCCACATTGACTGAGACCTGTAACATATGTGCTGAATATTTGTCTGTGAAACAAATACATCTTCAGTAGCTTAGGCTATATCAGCAGGACAACAAGCCAGACCTACTCTAAAAATGCTTTAGATATAGTCAGTAAGACAAGATATAACTTGCTGTATACACATGAATGTGTATACATATATACACGCAATATACATATGAAGAAATATTCAGTTTCTGTAGTCTACCAAAGCAAGCATGCATCTCAAAAGGTTGTGTGGATTTTTGGTGCATGTAATTCCTGCTCTAATTTATTTTTGTAGTCTGATCTTTGATAAGAGAGAAGCTAAGGATGCCGTAGTCCTGTTCACAAGTAAGAGAATACCATCATCAGTAGGAAACTAAAACGACCCTCAGTTTTACCTTCTTGACAACACGTTAGAGGAAACAGGTAAGTCTTTGGAACCATGAGGCAATACAAATGCGGAGTGATTAAACAGAATTCATAGAAAGGAATCAGAGTAAGACTCTGAGTTTTAATGTGACACTAAATTAATGTTCCAGGGATATTAAGAACTTGGCAGCTAAGTAAGCAGATCTACTTCAGAGAAATCATATAAAAAAAAGTGCTAGAGCAATCTAGCTTGGTTGGTTAGTGCAGGAATTTATGAAGGCATTATATGACTTGTTTTCTTGTAATGGTAAAAACTGGATTTAGTGACTTGGGTGGTTGTTTCCATTTCGAGAATTCCGTGTTCACCAAAGTTTCTTTTAAATTTTGAGGACATTAGTGACACAAGTGAAATTTGTGTAAGAATTTGGTGCCAATTCTTGCGCACTTTAACTTTGAGAATATTTAAGGTGGAAGAGAAGCACATCTCCTTCAAGACTGCCTCTTATCTGTATCATGCACCAGGAAAAGTCTGCACTTTATAAATCAGATACAGTAAAGAAAATGTTCTATCTTTTGTGGGCAGAGTGGGAGAAAAAAAAAAAAAAAGTCAAAACAAAACCAATACAATTTTAGCTACAATTCTAGTTTGCTTGGCAAAGGAAGTTCCACTCATCGACAGGCAGGCCTTCTGCCATCTGTGTTAAGTGGGTGCATTGCAAGCACCTGGAGCTACAAGGAATACTTTCCTTTTTAATTCTTTCTTGTAAAACAGATGGGAAAAAGCACAGCGAGTAGTGTTATGCTGTGTTTAAATATGAGAAGCCCATCATCTAGTCTCACTGTTGCTTTTCAGCCAGTACCTATATATTTGGACTCCCAGGTTCTAACCAGCAGAAGCGTGTCAGTGCTCAGGAGACCACGTTGTTGTGAGCTACTAGCAAAGAACAGGGAAGAGGCCACAGTGACCTAGTACTTACACAATGGCAGCATACTGATTAGAGGAGCTTAGAGTTTTCTGAATGCAAAGCTCTAGTTTAATGAGCATTTTAAGGGCAATGCAAGAAATCATGTTATCTCTAAGCCCTATGAGGGTATGGGACAAATGGGAGGATTCACAGATGACAAATTCAAATGTCAAAAAGGAACAATTATAGCCTTGCAAAGCTGTTTCTTATGCACATGGCTGTTAGGATTTCTCCTAAAAACAGACAAAACTTTATGAGGCCCCATTTTCACAAAGGCTTGAAGGAGAATAAAGTACCTTTGAAGTGGAATTATGAGCCTTAAACTGAAAAGAGCAATCCAGGAAAATCCTGCCCAACACACCGAAGCACTTGAGATTCTGTAAGGGTCTAAGGATTTCTGGCGAAACGTTCCTAATTCGGCTAACTGTGTGCATTAGTAAGCTAAGTGCTTCTTCTGAAATAACAACAATTAGTTTGGGACACAAAACAATGACATCCTTATGCTTAGCAGCTTAGAATAGACAAAATAAATAGGTGTGCTCAAATCAAGCCTAAAAGAGTTGGAATATTGCAGTTCCTACCTTTTTGCAAATGGGAAAGAGGATATAGATATGATCTAGAAGTTTTTCAAGGAAGAAGTAGCCTGGTCTGCAGATGACGGCTAGAGTATTCAGCTGAAAGACCGGCAGGCAGTTCGTTTTTCCTTCATTATTTCTGTCCTTACTATCCAGTGACTGTCTAAAGTAAAATGCAGAAGGAGCACTGCTTGTGCTACAGATATGATGGCTAAGGTATAATGTAGAGATGTGAAACCTGCAAATTTTAAACCTCCATAGTCTGACGATGGCCTAAAACACAGATCTTCTGGATAATTGCTCTACCAGTAAGTAACCATGCAGAAGGTGCCATGAGACAGAAAAAGGCTTCAAGCTCTGAATTCTAGCTTCACAGAGGTACTCTGCTGCATCTCTGAGGCAATTGTTTACATTCATGCAATAAGGAGCATCAGATATAGCCCACTATTTGGTATTTCCTATTGTATTGATTAAGCACCCCTAAGCAGGCTATTTTAAACCCCATTGCAGCTGTAATGGGATTCCTCCCATTTTAACCACACTCTGCTTTTCACTGCTGAAGTTGGGCGTGCAAACTTTATTGGTCACAGCACCGAACACTGTGATATTTAAAACATTGGTTCTTTATATGTCACTGATATTAAGACTAGACTTCCCACCCCAAAGCAAGCTTTCTTCCTGTTCTTTTTCTTCTTTCCACACACTGTTCACTCATTTCTTCACTAAGATGAATAAATTGAGTTCTGTAAATCTCATTCTGATTTCCAACCTCTGGAGTAGTCCAAGTGTGGACCCAAGTAGAAGAAATAGTAATCTAAGAGTTATCTTATTAATGTAGAATACAGAGCCAAATTACTCCTTCTTGTATGTGAAGGAGACTTTTTGTCATAGGATTGTATTATTAGCTTTGACTGAGGGAAACAATTAGTCTGAAGTCTTGATCGACTGATGTCCTCCTTGCATCTGGCTGCATTAGATGTGTTTTTCTCAATTACAGCCATTAAAGCAAAGAGTTTTGATCCTGCTGCAATAGTACCCTGTACTCTTTGCTACTTAGTCTTTAAGCAATTTTTGCACCTCTGCATACTTCATCACTCTAAGGCTTTATAGCTGATATTAAGAGATCCCAATCTGTGATCTGAAGACCACTCATGAACCACAGTGCTCTGTAGAACCGTACCTCTTTTTTAATATCGATTATTTAAAGTTGGTTATGAAGAGTGCATTATAGCTCACAAGAAATATTAGTGGGACCCATCTGTAGCCCCCCCCCCCCGAAAAAAAAAAAAAAAAAAAAAAAAACAAGAAAGAAAAGAGAGAAAGTCTACTTTAGATCATTGGGAAAAGGTATTAAAAACTCTAGATCAAAAAAAGAATCCCTGGCAAGGCTATTGAGAACTCACCTGCAATAGGTCATAGATTAATATATCTGTCAATAAGCCAGTTGTAGGCAGTTGATGTAGTTTTGATTCATTCCAAGTAAGCTGGACAATAGTTGACATTAATTCAAGAGAATCCATGAACAACACTTGTCATAAGCCTCATTCCTTCTAGCTATCTCAACTCTTTTTTTTTTTTCTTTTACCTAGAATGTCCAAATTAAATTCCTTTTTACTACTTAAAATCTGCTAGTGATCAAAAGCTGCTGAGTGAAATACCCTGACACATCTTCAAACTCATTATTTCCCAAAGATGCCAAGATAATGGGGTGGTCAAATGCAACAAGCATGTCTTCATCTGGATTATTTTCCAACACAAGTTTCTGGAATTAGAGATAAACACAACGGCAATCAAAATTTAGGAAGAACTATAAAATTATTCTGGAACACTTCCCACTCTTTCGTATTCAGTTTTCCCATTATTGGAAGAAAGTAAAAAAAAAAAAAAAAAAAGTAATAACTTTTCAGCTTTCCTTCAGAATCACTGGGGAAGAGCCAGAGATTTTTTTTTTTTTTCAAGTAAAACTTAAGATTTATGTGGAGTAAGTAGGTGGGAATTGGACAGTAAAAACTGGGATTTTAAAAGCTATTGAACTTATTACTCAAGAAATAAGAAATCCAGTTACACCTGAGAAAGTTGGTCTGTTTCCTTACTTTTGTCTTTAGGCTTTTAGAAGTATATTGTTCAAAGTATTACAGCCTATGTTTAGAAAAGATGTAAACTATGTAATGGATGATGTATAGATCTAATAAGATATTCTATTTCTAAATGAACCAAGTTTATTTTTATAGCAGAAGTAGACTAATTGATTATTACAACATTATTTTAAAGAGAAATTTACATAATATGTGTAGGAACATAGGAAACCATTAAAGAATCAAACTGTTAGATCTGGAGTTAATTCATAAAAACAGGTAGTTTAGTAATTCACTACAGGGAATTTCAGTTTTTCAAAGCACTAAATTCAACTTTTGAGAGGTTATGTCCTACATAATCACCGTGGTCATGAAAGAAGACTTTCATAAAAAACATCAGAAACCAGCTGACATGAAGAGAAATCATCTCTTTAAATCAACAGTTTCCTAAGTTTTATATCCCATCTGTTTTTATGTAGTTAAGAAAAACTGAGTTTCAGTATTCTTCCTGTGCAAAGAAAAGAGATTAATATTTATGAATTATGACTCAAATTAAGATTTATGTATTCCTTCCACAAAAGTAGGCTTACTGAATCACCATTTCTCCCCACCTGAATTGCAGGTACCTTTTGCTTGGAAGGAAACTGAATTTATAAATATATATTGTGCAGTGGGGATACTAAGGTTTAAAACACACCTGCTGATGGCTGAGTGGCAGTGTATGGCAATTACCATGTTTGTAAGTAGATTTTCTCTCAGGAATAATTTCCCCTCCAAAAACTGAACTCGAAATAACAAAGACAAGAAAATTTTAGAAAGTTTAATGTCATTTTATAATTTTCCTTCTTCTGAAGGACAACATTTTCTCATTGATCTTTATCGTTATTGTTGCTGCTGTTATTATTATGATTATTAAATATTTGTGTAAAAAGTAGAGATAAAACCAGGGGACAAGACAAAATAATGGACTGTTTAGTTCTAAAATAACTCGTTATTTTTTCTTTCTGTTGATGATTTGTATGACTTTCTGTGCTTTCTTCAGTGTTTCAAATTCTTCAGTATTAGTATCTAAATGCCCAAGCTGGTTTATACTACTATGACTTAATAAAACACCTTTGATTTCAAGAAGAATGTTAGTGGTTAATAACAAATGTTTAATAAATCACTTTTTTTTTCACAGTTGTTGAATTTATTAAGCTTGTTGTGTGATGTATTCCCTAGTTATTTTCATTATTTATCATGCATATGCACCCCTCAGAATATCAAGAATCCAGTGAAGTCTGAAAGCTCTGAGTATCCAACACTTGTGAAAATAAAGCCAGGTTAAAGGAAGATGAAGATAAGACTTTTGAGAATCAAAGAAATTCTGAAATATATTGTTATTTTTGCATTTAAATTTTTGATTATTTGTTAATAGCTGTGTAGGATATGCAGGATAGATATAATTCTCATAAAATATGTATTGGGTTAAAATCTAGTCAGAACTCTGTGGGGGGGGTTGGTTTGGGTTTTTTTAGTGTTTGGAGTTTTTTTAATATACATGTTTCACATATTTTGAATGTTATATGTCAACATCTATTAGTGAAAGATGGGCAAGGTACTCCATTATCATGTGTAGTAGTATAATCAAAGTTCATTCACACTATGACAAAATAAGAGTATAAAATAGAAATATTTGCAGTGCCAGTAATCACAATATAGTATTGATCCTTGCAAAATATTCCTCTTTCCTTTCCTTTGCTTTTTAGACAATGGAAATTGTAGCTTTGAGAATCCTGACATCTTTTCATGCAGTATTACATGTTGCCATGGCCAACTGGTAGGAATCAAGAGTAAGAAGGGAAATTGAAGTTGTCATCCTAAACACCATGTCAGTATTTCAATTAGCTCTGAAATATTGTGAGTCAGGATGCATCTGTCTGTAATTGGTAGTGCATTTAGAATATTTCAGGTTCTAACTCTTTCAAAGTGTCATTACAGGCAATATACTTCTTTAATATAGCTTTCTGTCTGTGTAAGAGGGGACTTATTTTCTGGAGAGTTAATGTATTTGAAATTTTTATTGAATGTCCCCTCATTTTTTTAAGACATTCTAGTTTAAAATATGTATTAGAACACTGAATAATAAAAAGTAATTAATGTTTTGCTATTTTTTTCCCAAATCATGTTTTTCTATTAAAGTTTTTTCTTCCTTTCGTCATTGATACATTTTAATGATGTCAAGAAAAATAAAGCTATTGTCTTATAACGCGTAATGAAAATGAGAGGAAAACTAGAACTCTTTAGGAAAAGTTAGGCAACAAATTAAGATGGGATAGCTAAATATTTTGCCTTGGTGACTACAACAATAAGGCAAAGGACCTTTGAAATCTGTTATAAAGAGCCTACGTGCTACAGCTTTTCTAGTCAGCAGCATGTCATTGACCCATGTGCTGAACAGCTCACTTTGGAAGGGCTTGAGTTTGAACATGAATGTTCTGGGATGGGCTACGACGATTCAGAGGTCTGAAAGGTTGGTTCCTCCCGCAGCAGAAAGCATCAGTTAGAAAGAGAGAATCTTCACCTACTGTCAGTAGCTGACATGTCACCTGATTTTTGGCACAGTCATAGAATTGAAGCATGGTAAAAAATACTCTTTGAAAAAATCATTTTGTACAAAAAGAAATAATCCACAAAATCCAAGAAAATTAGACTCTCAAATGGAAAGAAAACAAACAAACAAACAAACAAGCACACAAGCAACAATGAAAACAGCTTTTCACTGGAATTTTCCTCATTAATCCACATGAACTTTAGGCTTATTCCTTCCTCATTCCTGATGAGATTAACTGGAAAACAAGATTTCCATTTGCATAATAATTTCAAGATTTCAGAGTTTAGTTTAATTTCACATTTAAATACAAATGAGACTTTCCAAATTTTACATGATTAAACATAAGGAAATGTTGAAAGTGGATAGTTTAGCCACATAATGTTCTGTTACTGTTTCACTCTGTAAATTAATATTCCTTTAAAGATACTGGTAATCAGGATCTCATTCGAGATGTGGAAACTGAATTCTTGGTAACAATTTAAACACATTTCTTGCACTCTGAGATATTGATTATTCAGTTAGAAATTCTTTTCTTTCTGAATCCAAAACAGATTTCAACTGACATTAAACTTATAAAATAGTTGTGGTTTGGAGGAAAACAGCACCTTCTAATGAAAAAGATAAATTTGAAAATGTTGATCATTTGCAAGCCTTAATCCCTGAGAAAGTCTGCATTTTCCATATTCAAGCCAAACCACTTCCTAAAGTATGAACCTGAGATTGCAAAATTAAAAAGGGAACAGTAGGAGGGTGCTACTTTGGGACTGCGAGCTGTCCAAAGTCTGATGATAATCAGGTGATTGTGGAAAAAAAATATTAAGACTCAGTGTTATTTAAAAATGAAATGGGTTTATTATAATCTGAAATTCTTCAGGATTATTTGTCTGTGGAGTTTCTTTTACAATCCATTTCCTATACAAAATTCTGCTTCAGAAAATGTAGTCCTTCATAGTCACAATATCCCTTTGGATACATGAAACAAGGTAAAGAATTTGAGTGTTTAAACCCTCTGGAAAACAGTCATATTATGTATTTCATTTGGAAAGCTATCTCTGACTATAATAACAGACATTTAATGTCTGAATGTTATTGATTATCTGATCAATATTTAGCAAATTAATCTCTCCTCCCCCCCTCCCAGTTTTTTGTAGTAAATAGAGAATTCCCCTAGATTAAACAGTAAATAATCTCATTGCTGCTGTATCAGATAAATAAATGGATATATGGGCTGTAATTTTCTTTGGCAGAGAAGTGAATTGAGCACATGTGGAATCCTAACCATTGCATCATGAAAAAAAAAAAAAAAAAAAGGATATGTTACCATCATCCACTCTTTTTTGCGTTGTATTAAAAAAAAAAAAAAAAAAAGAAAAAAAGGGGAAAAAAAATTAAAAAGAAAAGAAAAAAAGCAGCAAAACCAGCTCTTTGAGGGAATCAGGGTCATCTTAATTCATGATGCATATATTCTCAGAAAGCCTAGCAGATCAGATTCAGAAGACAATTTAGGCAGAGAAATGCATAGTTTCAAGATGTCAATGAACTCAGGGGTAGGTTAATAAAGATTTTCAGTGTTACAACTTCAGTTTTGAATGTCTTTCAATAGCCATTGCTTCTGCACCCATTCCAAAGTCCTATCCAGAATTTAGCTTATAGAAATTTATGTAATGTGTCTATGGTGCCATAGCGTGTCAGTGTCACAGCTGGATCCACTTTTTTCTAGTCCTGTATATTATCTTCTATGCTATGACACAGAGGAGGAGAAATGCGAATAGGGGGTTTTCCCCTCCTTTCTCCCCTTAAAATATCATTCTTCTTGATAGTATTGCTATTCATATAATTGAAAGTCACAATAAATTGGTGTGATTTCAGTTTTATTCTTGGATCACATAGTTGCAGAACCTTTCCAGTTTAGACAAATCATTAATACATCCTTAAACCTCTTGATGAATATGAAACAAAAAGGTGTGTGTATATCTTCAAAGAGCCAGTGAAAAGGCACTTGTATAAATTTGGACACATGCTCTTAATCCTAAATGTTTTTAATTTTGGAATAATTCTTAAACTAAGATATTCTTCTGTTAGGTATACGTGCATTTATTTTAATGAAAGTAGTAGCACTTGCACAGATTCATATGAAAGCAAACTCACACTGTACAAACATCCAAGGGAGAGTCTAATTATTCATACTTCTCGTTAGTAGTAATTAGGTACATTGTCTGTGTAATGCAAACATACTTAACTGTATGAACTGGAAATAAATAGTCAAATGTTAATCAGTTTTCAAACCTGTCTAGTATTGAATTCCTCTTTTCTTTATACAACACAGGAAGTTAAAGAAAATCCACACTCTTACTAAGGAACCTGCCTATTAAAACATTATGCAAACTTCTTTTATTTAGCCTCTTTTTTTTCTTTAGTCTCATTAATATGGTCATCACTCTTCCTCTGTGAGGCTGGCATGTCTTCAAACAAAGCAAAGTTTACTTTTTCCAGCATTTCAATTCTTATCCCCTTTTTAGAAAGAATAACTTCTTCCTAGGAGAGTTAGAAGCCCAATAGTTTCATTAGATAAAGAAGTCACCTATTTTACCCTCAGATTAAAAACAAACAAACAACAACAACAAAAAAAAAAACAGCATAAAGTTAAAAGCTGACAAATACAAAAACACAGAACAGTTTTTGCAGAAGAATTTAGTAGACCTTACTATCCAAGCAATAAATAAAGTCAATCCACATCTTACCTTGCTCAAGACTTCTGGCTCTGGAAATATGGGTAGAGCTCAATTCTGCTGTGTGCTATTTTACATTTATGTGAAAAATATAATGGACCCTCTGTTTTTTCCCATGCCACATAAGCCACAGATATACAGCAGCATGGAGAAGCTGTGGACACCACTTTTCTCAAAGATGTCCATTTGCTCCACATAGCCTTTCATTATGATAAGCAAAATGCTTGAAGAAAGTTTACCTATTGAAAACAAGGTCCTGAATTCTGGTTTTATCTCTAGCAGCTCTGTTGTAAAGAGCTATAAGCCATCATAGCTTACAAATACATCATAGCTCTTACAAATTACTTTTGTACCAGTACACTAAAGCCACCAGTGTTGTTCTATACTAACTGAAACTCCTATTATTCATTATTTTGGGTGGACATGTAATATATCTGAAAACAAGCTCTGGCTATTCCCAGTTGCCAAACTCATCCCTCATTGGCTGCAGAATATGAGGACAATCCATGTAGCATATAGACATTATTTCTCTCCATTTCAGTGACCTGTCCAGAGTACAAATTGAATAAAGATTGGAATACATCTGAGTCACATTTTAGCAATTCAGGAACTGTATTTAGTGTTCTGGACATGCACTTTGACCATTACAATCCTAAATTAAACACTAACTGTCATTGTGAGCTCTTGCCAATCTTTGTAATTCAAAAGTAACTGGAGAACTGGTCTTTAAGTCAAGAAGATCAATTCAACATCTTTTGTTTCCTTCAAATTAAAATCTAATAATTACTACAAGTTATTCAGGGGCAGTCTGTCATATTGATTTCACAGCTTTGTAAAAGTATTTTGCACTGACTGTAGTACACTGATCGTAAAGTAGTTTTTTATTTGGGAATGTCTTGGGTTTTTAAACTAATTATAAACAATAAACACAAAAAAAAAAGAGAAAAATAAAATTCTGAGTAGTAACATCAAAGAAAAATTAAACACATGCTAAATGAATATGAGTAGACATCAAAATTTTTATGAATGTATACATGCAACATACAGAAAAAAGTACTTCTACTACCAAGAAAACTTGGTTCCTACTGAACCAAGGAAACTTTTTTCTGGCATCTCTTATTTGAATACTGTTCCTTAAATAAACTGAGTATTATATTACTGAAATATTGCAGCCTCCAAGGATTATCCTGGCAGATTCTTCCCAGAACAATCTCCAAAACTTGATAGACTAGTTTAGTTTGAGGCAGCTAATTAAAACAATGAATTTAGCAGTGTACATTCCTTCTACAGTCAGTGGAAACAACAAGGAGAGCATGGTGGACTGAATAACCTCTGCAAGGGACATATTTTCTTTCTCCATTAACCACATTGAGCATAGGATGAGAACATTCCTTGCTGAGGAATTCCTTTTTTTCTGAGAAGTCTTTCTGATTACATGTCCAAACTGTAGGGACAGTTAAAACCTAAAGAAAAGATGGTTAGAAACATGTGTTACAGTTCCCTTGGTGACATCAAGAATAAAGGACTAACTAAAAACTCTTTACAGGTTCTACTCAACCTACCTTAAATCTTTTCCTTAATGCTTCCAGGTGTTTTTATCACTATAGTGCTTTCTGTTGGTTGAACAGACTGGTTAAGTAAATCTCTTATTGTAAAAAAGTAGTCAGTCACTTTGTTGCTATACACAAAAATTACCTTCCAACTTCTTGCTAGGATTGCTATTATTAATGGTAAACCCACAACTTTTCCCTTAAAAAAATATGTTAAGAATTGAACAGTATTAGCTAAGACTCAGTGTTCTATTAAACATTAATAATTTAATAGGGATTGAGTTACATACAATCTATGTTATATGATTCGGATGCTCTTGCTACTTAATTATATGTAGGTATTTTGATCAGAAAAATTCAGAAAAATCTTGTCTAGATTCCATGGTTCAGGCAAAAGTTCATTAACTGTTATAAAATGAAGAGATCATAGTAGCAGGGCTTTTTCACTGTGTAATATATGGTTAGGGTCCTTACTTAGGAGGCCAAAACCCAACCCATTAGGTCCAATTCTGATACAGCAGATTTGAATTTATGACTTTACGACATAGCATCTAAATGACAGCTTACAAAATACTCTGAGTAAAAGGCTTTCCAATATGTTTTGAATTCCCAGTTCCTTCCTGAAACTGAAACACTATTCAGTCAAGAAAGTAGGATCATCGAACCACAAGTCCAGCCAGCAAAAGAGATCCTGGCTCTGTAGCCCAATTTTTACACATTTAACTGAGAGCAGAGACCTGAGGTTTTCCCTGTATTTGGCTCTGTCTATGTTTCCGAGCAGCGTGGGCCAAGAAAAGTGAGCCTTTAGAGGGAAACAGTTGCACAAACTGTAAAGATTTCACTGGATTTTACATCAGGCAAGATCTAGTCTAGTGGCATGGACCAAATATTCACGAGCTAGTTTCCAGTAGCCCATCTTCCAGTCCAATTTAACTCCCAAATTAATCTAATTCATTAACTTTATAACACTGCATAATACACCCCAATGTGTGGCAAGCGGGAAAATTAAAAACCGTTCCTGATCTGGATTAAAACACTGATACAGAAGATTATTTTTATTTTCATAATAGAGAGTTAATGAATAAAAAAAGAGAAACAATCCAAGGAATAAATGTCATGATGCTTTTCCAAGACTTAGTACAGAAAGTGCTTCAGACTGTAAAACTGTTTCACAGAGATATTCATCTGCAGCCCTGGGAGAGACGCATGCATCCATGTAGACCAGTATGCTCTATTATTTAACAGGTTACTAACTGTATAAGCACTGCATACACTACGCTGTACAGGGCATCTGAAACTTAGGTGCCTGACTAGCCTTAAATTCCAGGTCTTCAACCAGATATCCGATTTTGGGGTATTGAACATCATAACGCCTTAGTTAAATATCTGCTTTAGCACACCACCTTATGTGTATGAATGACACATAAAGTCAGACCTCCGTGGACTAGTATCCCACTGAAATTTCCACCAGAGAGGTTCAGAGCAGGATCAGATCCCTGATGACTAACAGTCATACTCAATTAATTAAAAAGTATAGGCTTTGTTATGCATAGAGACCCTGGCAAAATTATACTGAGGACTTCTTTAAAAGCAGCAACCTACCACAAAAGTTGCTGCAAAAGTAACACCAGATAAAACACATTTCTGTAAAACAGCCTACAGGTCACAGTGGTATTGAATATGAACAGAGACTATTAGTTGAGGTTTCTTGTTTTGTAAATTATTCATATTTCAATTTTAAGAGATTTTTTTTAATGTTATTGAAATCTTCCTGCCCTGGAGCAAGTCTCATAATACCATAAGTTAATATACTCGCCTGTCACCTTCATAGGGCCTGGGTTTAAATCTGGCTTGGGTCACAAATGAAATTAGCTTAATGGTCTCAAATTAGTCCTTAGCAGGCATTTATCCATATCACAAAACTACTATTGTACATAATTTGGCAGTAGAGTACAACTGTAGTGTACTATTCTCCAAGGAACCAAGAAATGGAATAGAAGGGACATTGCAGAGCAGGTTTGCTTTTGGCAATGATATTTGGATCAAGCCAATGCAAATGATTTCTTACTTTCATGAGAATCATTATTCAGCAAATTAGTTAACACAATGAAGTTGTCTAAATAAATGATCTGTCACTTTTCAATAGATCAAATGACAGGAAAATATTGTTTTACGATATCATGCCATTTTGGACACTGACTGTCCAAGATGCACTCTGATTCATCTTATTTGTGGCAATAGACAAAGACTGATGTTAGTGATTGTATGGGAAACCAACATTTTTTGTTTGTTTTTTTTGTTTGTTTTGAAGTGTGATAATAATTAGAACATGAAACAACCAGGCAAGCTATAACTAGAGGTTCAAATGAAAAGAACATCATCAACATCATTCAACTATACCTAGTTAAATTCAGTTAAATAATTTGGTGACTTTTATGTGACCAGCTTTATCTAGCATAATAATGAAAAAGGGGAAAGGAAAAAAAAGTAGAAGAAAAATTGTCAAATAAATTTAATTGGTGTAAACTATTCCATTAGTTGTGTTAATAAAGCAAAGAATGTGGTAAAAGTCCAATATTGCATTTCTTACATTTTTGAGACTATGAGTCACTGCAATTCCACTAACTTAAATGTAATCAAGAGGAAAAAAAAAGGTAGTATTTCTGCTTACATAAGCAAATGGACACTCTTAATTGAACTGAGCATTTTTAGGATAATAGTCTAGTTGTTCAGCAGTTCCACAAAAGATGCTTCAGTAAAATTAGTTCATTAGTAGTGTAAGAAATATAAGACAGCACAGGAATATAAAGTAATACTTGGTCTGGAAATCACTTTGGAAAAGGCATCCTGTCTTCTTTATTACCTATCACTACTCATGCATGTTGCTTTAGAAAAAGTATTGAACAAGATCAGACCCTTCAGATTCATACATAAGTGAAGCTGTAAGGGTTGCCTCAGAACTGCTTTTGCTGTGCTCCTGTACCATAGAGATGAGTCCTGGTACATAGGCATACATACATCTATGTACGTATTTACATACACACACAAATTATACAAACATGTAAAATCAAAGCGAATTACCTGAATGAGGAAATATTCCCTCAATGAGGATTTAACAGATTAAATATTTGGAAAGCAAGATTTCAAGATCACAGTCTTGCCCTTTGTGTGGCTAAAGATTGTTTTGTTTTGAATATTTTGGTTTATTAAACATTCAAGTGGAAAAAAACCCACCCACAACAACATAGTGGAACACAAAGAAGTAACCACAAGCACTGAATAATTAAGAAATCAATAAACAATTCAGCATTTCTTTGATGTTCAAATGACCTTCCTGAATTAAAAGCTAAGACGGTGTACGCAATATGAAAACTTCAGCTAGCTAATGTACCAAGTAAATTTGAGTAGGCTGGTAAATTTTGATTTAACTATCTTAACTGCTTCGATAGGTTAACTCTAAAGATCACTGAATCAGTCAGATATTAGTTCAGCAAAAGCCAAATAAAAGACAGCACTTAGAAAGTAATACACATGCAGAGAAAATATCAGTGAGTTGTGGGAGGCAGGTGGTAAGAGGATGCCCTGTAACAATACTCCTTCTTTCCAAAATCTGTGATATAACCTCCTACTGCTAAGACCGAGGTCAGGCAAAGCCTAAGGAAAGCCAGCAATACTTTTTTTTTGATTAATAGAAATATCATCTAGTTCAGAGTTCATGTGAACAGCTAGAAAAATCTTAACGTGTCTGGGCCTGAGGAAGGCAGGAAGGAATATGGCAACCCCACCTTTGTCCTGCAGCAAGAACAGACCAGCATCACCAGAGCGAGTCGGCCTCGTCGGGGTCTGAGAAGGGCTCAAACACAGAGTTACCACTGGGGAGGGTGGAAGGGGAGGTTAGAGGTTCTTTTTTTGTGGCAAACCACCAGTCTTTTTATCGGACGTGCTTTATATGCAGCAGTACGCTGTAGATGGGTAAATATACAGCAGTTGGAAGCTGATTTTTGTGACTAGGGTCAAAAATGTCTACCTCTACCAAACGAATCTTCTCCTATCACACCATCTACCTGGAGCAATCTTGTTAGGGTCACTCTGCGGAGCAGCTTTGCTGCCTCTTCGTTTATGTATTCCAGCCCAAATCCAGCCAGGCTATTCTTCTGTAGCTGGGCATAATATTAAAGATTGAGCTCAAGGACTCTGAGGCTTTATGAATTGCTGAGTGCCTTTGGCATGCGGGCACTCTCAGTTCTTCACAGAATAAACCCAGCTCCCCCAGGAGTATAAATGAAATCACCCTAAATGTCTCACCATGTATACAAAGTCTGTCATTCACTCTATGTAT
Source organism: Astur gentilis (assembly GCF_929443795.1). Taxonomy (NCBI): domain Eukaryota; kingdom Metazoa; phylum Chordata; class Aves; order Accipitriformes; family Accipitridae; genus Astur; species Astur gentilis. The sequence goes on along the minus strand of NC_064892.1, from coordinate 27,021,255 downwards.
CAGCTCTTTAAATGAGTCGGTGCTCCTCATACACAAAAATAATCTTTCTGAGATGGTGGCAATAGATTTTTCCGAGATAAAGGGTAGCACTGAGAATCTCTGTTCACCTTTTATCTGCCCTCTTCGTGTCGGTTGTGTTGAAGTCTACACAGCAGCCTGAATTGAAAGTCGACTTGATAATTTGTATCTTGCTCTCTTACCTATCATTATAGTTCATCATTATCTTCTAAAAGATTTTCCATTGCTTCTGAAACAAGTGAAGTCAGCACTCTCTCTTTCTCTTTCTCTCTCTTTCGCTCCTTGGGAAGCGGTACAGCTGTCAGTATGCCAATCTACCCACATGTTACATCCATTTAGCAGTTCAGAGGAAGAACTAAATGGATTTAGCTCTATTTGATCAAATTTAAGGTTTTTTTTTAATGTTAGTTCAAATCATTAAGAACTTGAGCAATAAAGGAGTAAATGGAAAATATCACTAAAAACTGATGTTACATGAAATTAATCATGAGGATTATCAGGATTTCTAAGGACATTACGTTCATTATCAGCTCTTGGAGTGCTGTGAAGATTCTCTTTTTTTTTTTTTTTTTTTTTTTTTTGCTTTCTTAAGCCAATCAAATATTTTAGCACATAGGATCTTTGAGACAATAGAGTAAACAGAGGCAAAATGAATTACCTACGATGTACCTGTTTGGCCTAGGAAGCCTGAGTACAAACCATGGCTGCGAGCTACTCATTACCGAGAACTCCCTAATGGTTCATTGATTATGTAATCAATTTCAATAGAGATTGATTGTATAAGTAATATGCCCCCAAACCTACATGCCATTTATACCTTTTATTCAGTATCTGTTAAAATTAACCCAAATATTAATATAAGCCATAAATCAAGAACTCAGAAGTCAATAAGAGTTCTCTGCTCATTGCAGAGAAATAGCTAGAAGGCCCTAGAAAACTAATACAAATTTACTTGAGCTTAAAACACTAACATCATCTTGAAGCTTGCTTAAGAATTATTGGGAACTTATTTAAACTCAAGTTCAATGCTGGGATCATTGGTCTTTTGTGGAAAGAAATCCTTTAATTCTTGTGTTTGTCCCTCAAAAGATGAGGATTTAAGCATCATATCAAAACAAACTTGCGTGTAAATGGCAAAGTCTGAGTCATGCATCAGATGCAATAACTGGAGAGGCCAGGAGTTATTTCCAACTATGCACAGAATGAAAATCCCAACAGTAGTGCAAGTGTATGAGCTGTGTACTCAGGCAGTCAGTTCATAAAAAATCTGCTTTGTTGGCAGTATAAGTAAGAGCATAACAATAAAAAAAAAAAAAAAAGTATAACAAAGCCAGACTGCAGTGGAAGATGAGCTTCTGACTTACCAGCATTTGGACAGAACAGTGTAAACATCAGCGCTCCAGCCTCTGCTCACTGTCAGAAATTTCCATCCATGTCCCTGCCTTATATTTCCACCTTTTGACCGCATAATGAGGTTGACTGGAGCAAATTACATTTGACAGAGAATTTTCTCTGACTTTGGAAAATACAGAAAAGGTTATATTATCCACTGTGACCCTAGAAATCTTTGATTCTGGCCTTTGACCTAAACATTTGGATACCAAAGAGTGATGCATGAGGAACACGGATGAATATGAAAATAATGGTATAGGTTAGTACTGCTATTAAGTAAGATATTGGCTGCTGTTAGTTAGATCTGTGATGACATTTTCTACACTGATGAGTTCCAACTCCCATGAAACAAATGTCCATGGATTTTGTTAGAGCAGTCACAGTTGGTGTCCAGCTCTCTCCCCTTGATTGCCAAGGCACTCAACACATCTTCTGCCACAGCTCAGCTGTATTTATGTGAACAGACCACTGTTTATCACTTTCCCAACAGGTGACTGAACCTGGAAGCTCCAAATCAAGAATTTCTTTGGATTTTGAGCACGACAGCCAACCAACCTCCATCTTATTCACATGGCTTTGAGCCTTATTTTGCTTGCCATTATTCCATCATCTTACAGGCATTTGCTGAGGTGAGCAGCCCTGCAGCCGGCAGGATCCACAGCAGACCGCTCCAGCGCAGTGCCCAGGAGGGTCCGGAACCATGGGAACATCACTGGGAGCCAAGAGACCTGCTAGGAGACCACAGCTCAGGCCACAGTGGCTGGTGGGACCTGGGCAGGACCAGGAGCAGCGGTGGCCAAGCGCCCCCACGTCTAAAGGAAGCCCTTGGGGAGCGCCAGCCACCAGGAGTGTCGCGAGCTCCGGTGGGAACAGGCTGCTATCCCGGTGTCGGGCTGCAGGGCTCCAGGAGGTGAGTAGGTGAGGAGTATCGGGGAGTGTGAGAGAGAGAAAGAGACTTCTGGAATCACACCTTACCTTCCCTGGGACAGGCCTGTCAGGCAGACAGGTCGCATGACACGGAGGATCCCCCGTCCTCTCTCCGCCTGGCAGAAAGCAGTGACTTAAGGGCCAGGGGACAATGGCGACAAGCTCCTGCCCGGCGCAGCAGGCACAGCTCCTCTGTGACTACCCCACCTGCCCAGGTGCCCTCGTACAGTAGGTACGAGGCTCTGAAAGCGCAACTGAACAACGACGAGGATGATGGTTCATTGTTCATGGACCACTTGGTGGATAAGGAATTGGCTGGATGGTCACACTCAAAGAGCTGCAGTCAACGGCTTGACGTCCAGGTGGAGACTAGCGCAAAGCATTTCTCAGGGGTTGGTATTGGGACCGGTGCTGTTTAACATCCTTGTCAGTGACATGGACAGTGGGATTGAGTGCACTCTCAGCAAGTTTGCCAACAACACCAATGGCACCTCCTGCTGGACAATTTTTGCCTTAGTTATTTTTTCATTGTCTTCCTTCCAGTGTATCTATGTATGGTAGCGGCCTAGCTGAATTAAATGGATCATTCATGTAGATATGCAGCAGAGTTTGATCTTGAAATGGAATCTTATATCACAGCATCGCTGTTGACCTACAGATAGAAAAAAGACATGGCACGTTGAGGTGAAAAGAGGAAAGAGGAAAAAGGAAGAGGAAAGAGGAAAGGTGAGGTGAAGCAAGGAAAGGTGAAGTGAGATGAAATGAAGAGAGAACAGAATGTCCATAATTGTATGAACTTTGCAGGAACAGTCATAGAAACCCTCTTTGTTTTTAAACCTGTGATTACACTTAATTGTTACATTATTTAACTTATTTTCCTTCTTTTTTTTTCTTTTTTTTTTTTCTTTTTCAGCTATGCATACCGCATTGCTTATTTTCTAACACTTTTTGAGAATGGAGCAATGGGATTACGTTGACCTGCACTTGGCCATGACACCCCCATGCAATGCTACAGGCTTGGGGAAGAGTAGCTGGAAAGCTGCCTGGTGGAAAAGGACCTGGGGGTGTTGGTCAACAGCCGGCTGAATATGAGCTGGCAGTGTGCCCAGGTGGCCAAGGCCAATAGCATCCTGGCTTGTATCAGAAATGGTGTGGCCAGCAGGAGCAGGGAAGTGATTGTCCCCCTGTATTCGGCACTGGTGAGGCCACACCTTGAGAATTGTGTTCAGTTTTGGGCCCCTCGCTACAGGAAAGACTTTGAGGTGCTGGAACGTGTCCAGAGAAGGGCAACGAAGCTGGTGAAGGGTCTAGAGTACAAGTCTTGTGAGGAGCGGCTGAGGGAACTGGGGTTGTTTAGTCTGGAGAAAAGGAGGCTGAGGGGAGACCTCATCGCTCTCTACAACTACCTGAAAGGAGGTTGTGGTGAGGTGGGTGCTGGTCTCTTCTCCCAAGTAACAAGTGATAGGACAAGAGGAAATTACCTCAAATTGAGCCAGGGGAGGTTTCTTCACCAAAAGAGTTGTCAAGCATTGGCACAGGCTGCCCAGGCAAGTGGTTGAGTGACCATCCCTGGAGGTATTTAAAAGACGTGTAGATGTGGCACTTAGGGACATGGTTTCGTGGTGGACTTGGCAGTGTCAGGTTAACGGTTGGACTCAATGATCTTAAAGGTCTTTTGCAACCTATGATTTCCAGGAAAACACCCAGGATCACAGCTCTGCATTGGCCACATCTACCCAGCTGGTATGGGCTGTAAAACAAATCTGACAGTGTAATGTGTGTTTACATTTAAGAAGAGAAAATTTGAAAAGTTCAGATTTCCACCAAAGTATTCTTTATTCCCTGAGTCACTGTTCTTCCTACTTTCAGTGTAAAAGGTTACATAAAGATGTACTGGAAGTCTAGCAATGCAGTTGTAAAGTGACAGAAACAATTTGCATTTTAAGAACTAAATCTGGAAGTATATTGGCATTAGCAATGTTACCACAGGTTCTGAGAAGCTTCTAATATCTAGTAATTCTTTTCACACATTTTTCAATAAATAGTCATAAGTAATATTTAGGTTGTATGTCTCAGCCTGAAGGATCTCAAGGCAAAAAAAACCCAACAACAAACCAAACCAAAACAGAAGATCCTGAATACCAGGCAGCTGACATACATGAAGTTATAAGCTTCTGAAGAATTAAAGTGTTTCGAGAGACATCAGCAGAAATCCTAATGGCTATGAAAAGTGTTGTGACTTTTTCAGACATGCCTACTTATAGCAGACAGTATCTTTGTTATCAGATATTTGGACTAGGGCTTCTGCCATGCAGCTGTACTGGAATAACCTGTTTGCCATAAGAGGATTAAAGACAGTGATTTCTGTTCTTGTGGTATTTGGCACTTACGGTTATGTGTGGTATTTAGCTATTCTAAAGCTGAACTCCAGTGCAGCAAGATGATGGACAACTCTTCTTAGCTGGCTCAAAATTTCTACATGACAATAGTTTAATTCCAAAGAACTCATTGTTCATCCATGAGTTAAGAATTTTGGCATAATTCACAACCACTTTTAGACATAAGCCAGGGTTTAAATAAGTCAAAGAAAAACATGATCTGTTAATAGCAACAAAATTAATTTGCCATCTTTCTTCAGGAAAATGAAGAAAAACTGCAAATTGCTTTCTGGTCTATTCAACAAACTCATTATAATCAACCATACTACACAATTCTGGCAGGCAGCAAGGAAGTCTAATGAAATATTATGCCCCACACAGACAGAACTTTCACAGAAACCCAACGGAGAGAAGGGAGAGTGGAAGGACATCATTGATAGTTGTCAGGACTACTGATTCTTCCATAAGACTGGAGAACAAAGAAGAGGCGAGAAGCATTTTCGCTATCAGATACTTATTTAACAATTCTAGCGAAGAGCAATTCTCATTCACGTCATCTGCTTCTGCTGTGAGAGTGGCTCTGAGAATGCAGCCATGGGGAGGCATGTTTTGATCAAGTCCGCTGCTTTCCCTTTCAAAGCGAATGAGATAATGTGGCTGTGGAACAGCACCTTTTAATCAGATCAGCAGGATTCCATTGAAATGAAGTACAATGCAGCTGCAAGTTAGTATTTCCCTAAAACAGGTGTACACTTCTCCCTTTGAAACTGTGAACACAGCCCTCGTCCCTGTATCCCAAACTAAGCTTCAGCAGAACTATGCTCAGCATTGCCTTTTACTTTTTGCCCTTTTGTCACATTTTCTTTCTGTGCAAAGGAGATTTATATATGTGCCAAAAATACCTTTAACTAGCATCAGTCAAATGAGTTTTGGGTATTTTTCGCAAAAGGGGAAAGCAGGTTGAAAGTTAAATCAATTCCTTGCCTCATTTGCCCTTATAGTTAGTTTCACCTTTATGCCTGAACTTAAAAGAAAACATGGTGGAGGATTGTGTTATCAAGTAGAAGAAGATCAGAAGTAGATATTCTGGGGAAACAAAATGAACTGATGAACTGATGTTAAACCCTACACAGGCCTATACTCTCTGTTGCTAGTTAGTAAATGCTGTACTGTTAGCTATGTTCCTCCCCTCTCTTTCATGTACATTGCGTAACAGATTAATTAGCTGTAGCTGATGCAGTTGTGGACAGTATAATGATCACAGAGTGTAGCATGCACCTTCTGGAAGTCTGCCTAGGAATATGAAAGTAGTAGTTACTGAGAGAAAACAGAAAAACCCAGAGATGTTTACCAGGTTGAACACAACCAGGGGAAAAAGGAAGGATGGTCACCCTCTCTGTCTTGATCCCTTTTAGAACTGATTTTTGAGATTTCCTTTTAGGGAATGGAAACAGGATGGACCTTTCAGATGTTATGGGGCTAAACTCAGGTGACGTGAACACGTCTTCTGCCAACTTGTCTTGTACAAGGAAGTTTCACATCATGCGTATCTCTGTGTGAACAGAGGGTGACTTACTGCACAGCTGGTGATTTCTGAAGTCCTTCAGGTACGAAACACAAGACGAGCACCAGCAACACAGGCTGAGGCTTGGGACTACAGAATCAAAGGTGTAGGAACCAGTGTGTACCACTTTCATTGTCATAGGTATTGCAGATCAATAATTTCTCATCTCTGTAGAATGAGAAACACCTTCCAACAGCCTTGCCAGTGTTTCACACCCCCAGCAGCAGAAAATGGTTGTTTACCTAAGAAGTTTAGCAGCATGAGATTTTTATCTCAAAAGGTATAAACTCCAGTTGTGCTTCCATTTAAATTTATGGACAAAAGTTTAGAGACTAATAGAATGGAAAACATGAGTGTCTCAAACTTAAATTAGAGAGCTGGCCTTCACAGCTGGGAGTTCAGAAAAATCTCTATTCAACAAGCACAGCAATGACATATAACATACTCTTGCACTGGGTACTCATCATCTCATTAAATAGAAACTTAAAATGAGCAAGCTATTGCAAAAAAGTAAGGAAATAAGTCCGTGGTGTGCAGTCATTGTAATATGTTTTTCAATTGCTCACTGAGAATACTGAAAAATAGGAAAGTAGAACACACTCACAGAAAGCATGACATAGTCAAATGGTTGTTACCTTCTTCTTTATGACTCCCAGGTGAAGGAACACCGGAGGTGGACATTGGTGAGATCTTGAGAAACGGTTGGATTATAAAATCTGTGGAGCCAGGAAAGATCATACATTTACTACTGCCCATAAAACTATGTTTTCAGTTAAATGGAAGGATCTGCTGAACATATTTTATTAAAAACAGCGAGGAGGGATGGGAGTGGGAGTGTATTAAAAATGCAATAAATGGTCTCTAGTGAAAATGCAGAGCTTGGGACTTTCCTATGGGAATGTAAGAGCTTAGAAACTTGCATTAGAGAGTGGTTGCTTCAACCCACACATGGGATCTTAGCCTCATCAAGATGTTCCATGAAGGGGGATAGTTAACTTGACACACCAGCTCAATATACCCACAACAGACCCACAGGTAATAGCTGTCAGTTTTAAAGCTCCGTCTGCCTTGAAGCAAGGTTTAGAAAAGAATACTTATTTCTTATGAAGCTTGTATTGGAATTTTGTACGTTAAATTAATATTATTCCTCAGGGATTTTTAATTTAAGATGTTACATCCTCTGGGTTTTTTTTATTTTTTATTGGACTCCTGGTTTACTTTGCCTTGACTGCACCTCTGAGGCTCAAATGCCATGACTGTTATTTGAACCTTCTCTCCCAATTTAAATGATTTTATGGCATGAGAGTAAGAAATAAGTAGAAACTCAAACTGAAAAATATTTAGCAGAAGATATCAAAAAGATAACAGATGAGAAGAAAATAGGTAAAATTAAATGTAGAAAATAGGAGGCTCCAAATCAGCCTTATTCCTGAAAAGCAAGAATGAGTTTGGTTAAAGGAAGGAAGTAATTATAATAAAACAAAAGGGGAAAGATTTATCTGATTGAGCTTCATGAAAAAGTTTCAGCTAGTAACTCTAGTCTCTCACAGTTAATGGGAAGAAACAGGCAACTGTGGAGGACAATATATCTAGCGTATTTTAAATGTATATCTCAGGATGAAATGAATGGTCATCTTTGTGTGCAGATTTTTCTTAATCAATTATAAAAAAAGTCTGGGGGGCTAGTCTAGGTGTCCAATTTTTAAGTGCCTACATTAGGACAAATAAATTGTGTCCAAGCCATTCAAATAAATGGTAATGACAAAATGAAGTGGCAAATTTAGTAGAAGACTCAGAATATGCTTTAGAGAACTGTAGAGTTTACTGGACAGATATCTAGACTAGAACACATTGACTCTGAGAATCTGATTCAAAATCCACTGTAATCACTGAAAAGATATGAAATAGCACTGGCTTCAGGTAAGTTACAAGTAACACTCTTTTCTATTTCAAAAGACATTTAAAAACATCCTTTCAACTCCCAGTAGAAATCAGTGCTGAGTCCTACTAGTCTTAGTCCTTGTCTAAGGACTTGTTTTTCTACCCTTTTCTTCCCTTCTCCTCCCCACTCACATACAGATTGTCTTCCATTCACTCTTTCACTCCCCTGCTTTATACATTTTGGCTGTTCCCACTCAACCACATCATATCCTGTTTTCTTGCCCCTTCCTTTCTTCTTTATTTGTTATTTTAAAATATTGTTTTGCTTCTGTTCCTAAATTATTTTTTTGTTTCATTTACTAATTTCCAAATCAATTTAGGGGAAGCCAAATAATTTAGCTTAGATTTACTCTAACAGTTCCATCATCTCTTAATCACATAATTCGACTAAGGCCTTTATCTCACTTTTTTATCTATGCAGTAAACAGCCTTCACATAGATGCACACCGACAGTTTTTAAATTCCATCACTTATGCAGTCACTAGGTTTTTCTCTTGAAAACAACAGAAATTTCAAACGTGCCTTTAAAAGCAAGCTACCTTCAGGACTTCTTTTAGTACCCCAAAGCTAACTCTATTGCATCCAAAGACGCTTTCCAGTTCAATTTGAGGACAGACTACCCCCATACACAAACACAGACATACACAGACACACACCTTTTCCTCCCTCCAGAATACAAACCTGCAGTGTAATGGGACCAAGTGGGCAAAGAAATCATGGAATGTAATTTATTTCTAGGTGAGAGTCCAAAAGATGGGCAAACATAAGTCTATTAGCTGCACTGCAACAAATCATCTGCTCACTGCAGTACAGCAAGGGAGCTTTTCAAATACCTGCTACTGCTTTATATATTTCTATAAGAATTCCAGGAAACACAAAGCAGTCAATTTCCAATAAAATTCTCCTTTTCACCCTACCCCCCTCCATTTTTTCTGCACAATTTCTTTTCTTAAAAGATGCTAAGAGGTAACAATCTGGCATTTCCTCTTATTTTTTCAAAGGACTGAATTAATTTTGTGATAATGGCGTGAGAAATAAAGACCATTCCTACACACATGCTCTAGCATATCTGATCTTTTTATATCTCACGGATTGGTAACAGTACTCTAACACATGGGGAGCAAAGGCAGATCCCCCAGTATGCCTCAGTTCCACGTAGTGATAACAAAAGATGGGCAAGATATATCCATAGAAGTGTATTTTGAATTATTGGTCAATAGATAGATTTTAACAACATGTGTAAGAAATGTAGATTTTCCAAAGCAAATGTAGTGCTTAATAAAGTGACAATTTACTGCCCTGTGAGGTCTTCACTTTATTCATATAAAACAACATCACTCAAAAATCAGATGGAATTAAGCTTACCGTAAAGATAACAGTTCAACATTTGAGTGTTAGCTATCCTAGATTACTTGGCTGAGATTTCCAAAAGATATGTCAAATAACAACAGCTGTAGTGTTTCTTTTCATGATTCAACAGCCATATATCACCAAGCTCATTTCACATACACTGAAACAAGTCACTGCTCTCTCAGGTCTGGTTTGAAACAGTCATCTAGAAAAGAACGATCTGATAGCACATTGTGATACTGCTGAACCCACAGACATTCAGTCAAGAAATTTTGCATTGGGATCTAGTCAAGAACAGTTACTCATGGAGATAGAACGACAAAGTCATCCGGCCTGGGGAATAAGCCTCAAAACTGATAGCATGTTTTCATTAATTACTCTTACTTATTTGATGGTCATGACAGCTTTTCATCTTTTCTGGCTTGACTGATGTCCTGGTTTCAGCTGGGATAGAGTTAATTGTTTTCGTAGTAGCTGTACAGTGCTATGTTTTGTGTTCAGTGTGAGAAGAATGTTGATAACACACTGATGTTTTAGTTGTTGTTGAGTAGTGTTTAGACTAAATCAAGGATTTTTCAGCTTCTCATGCCCAGCCAGCAAGAAGGCTGGAGGTGCACAAGAAGTTGGGAGGGGACACAGCCAGGGCAGCTCACCCAAACTGGCCAAAGGGGTATTCCATACCGTGTGACATCACGCCCAGTATATAAACTGGGGGAAGGGGGCTGGGAGGGATCGCCGCTCAGGAACTAACTGGGCATCGGTCAGTGAGCAGTTGTATTGTGTGTCACTTTTATGTTACAATCCTTTTATTATTATTATTATTGTCATTTTATTATTATCATTATTAGATTCTTCCTTTCTGTTCTATTAAACTGTTCTTATCTCAACCCACGAGTTTTACTTTATTTTCCCCGATTCTCTCCCCCATCCCGCTATGTGGGTGGGAGTGAGTGAGCGGCTGCGTGGTGCTTAGTTGCTGGCTGCGGTTAAACCGCGACAACCGAGTAGTGATTACAAGGTCCCCATGAAGTTTTTACATGTGGTACATCAGGTAGGTTCAGTTTATCCAATGAAACATTACTATTCTTAATTTTTTAATATAATTACAGTTCTATTCAGATAAACAACTTCCACCAATCTTCTGGTATGGGGTCTGCAATTAGTTTAATATCTCATACCTATTAAACTAGGGAAACATATAGAAGCCTCCCTCTTCAAGGGTAAGTAGGTGAGCATAAGTAAGAACATTCTTCTCATTTATCTTCACGTGAACCTCCCAAGAGATCAGGGTTCCCAGTTCCTCAGTTTGCAGCTCCAAACTCAGCACTACTGTCTGAAATATGGACATATTTGTACAAAACGCTTTGCAATGGCTTACATGTTTTATCTTCGAACACATGGTTAATATGTCTTTAGACCTTGAGGTCCAGAGCAGGATGATTTATTAATTTATTTATTTAGTAGCTCAATAAAACATTCAAAGGGCAAGTCTATGCTTATCATAGGTGGGCAGTTTGTAGAGATTGACATGATCCTAAGGCTTTCAATTCTCAAATTTACTTTGTGCTAGCCACAGGTGTATAAGAACTGCAATTTGTGTAAGCCCCAAGAGAACTAATTATGTGTTAAGAAGAATGCACATTTTATTATGTAGCTTACAACACAGAAAAATTACCATGCATCCGACTTTTGAGAGACAGAAGAACTTTAGGCAGGTAATAGGTATAGCTGTGCATGGGTTTATTCTAAAGTGAACTCCGTTGAAGGCTTATCAAAACTAATGTGTTTTTTTTTTTTTTTTTCATTTAAATATATCTTCTTCATAGCTTAGAGTTTGCCTGTGAAAATGCTCTGAATCCAACTACCATATGAAGGTCTTTTACAAAATGTCAAGCTTTAACCAACAATTATTTTTGTTCCTTTTACTAGCAATGTTAGGCAAAGGTTAATTTTACAAGAAGTCAATGCCTCTTTACTGCAAAGCCAGTGTCCAATGCCACTAAAAGACTAAGTGGCTATTTGGCATATATTTATGTACAAAATTAGTACAAAATGTCATATAACAGTCACAAATGTGATGAAAACTTGAATTAGCATTACCCATACTTGTAGTGGGTTGACTTTGGCAGGATGCCAGGTGCCCACCATGTTGCTCTATCAATCCCCTCCTCAGCAGGGGGGGGGGGTGGGGGGAATAGGGGAATAAGATGGGGAAAAAAACCTCAAGATAAAGGCAGTTTAATAAAGCAAAGGCCATGTGTGGAAGCAAAGGAAAACAAAAGATTTATTTGCTACTTCCCATCAGCAGGTGATGTCCAGCCACTTCCTGGGAAGTAGAGCTTCAGTGTATATAGCAGTTGGTCTGGAAGATAATTGTTGTAATAAAAAATGCCCCTCCGTGGCCCTTTCTCTTAGCTTTTATTACAGACATCATATGGTCTGGAATATTCCTTTGGTCAGTTTGGGTCAGCTGTCCTGGCTGTGTCCCCTCCCAAGATCTTGCCCACCCCCATCCTGCTGGTGAGGGGGGAATGTGGGATAGACAGCCTTGATGCTGTGCCAGCACTGCTCAGCAGTAGTCAAAACACTGGTGGGTTAGCAACACCTTTCTAGCTACCAATACAAAGCACAGTACTATGAGGGCTGCTATAGGGAAAATTAACTCCATCCCAGCCAGAACCAATACAATACTCATGTGATCATCACTGCTACAAATAAGTATAATTTAAATGTATGACAATTGTGGCCTCAGGAACCAGTACTGCACACCACATAATTTGTTAAGCAGTCTTCTCCCACTGCCTTTTGCTTGTATTTTGCATTGATGTGTGTGTAAAGGTATATTTTTTACTCGCATAGAAGATCTGAATTACAGATCTTAGAAAGATTTGGCTGCTTTCACCAAAAGTCTGTGAATGATGTGGTGATGGCACACAGAAACACAGATTGGAAGCAAAAATGTATAATATGGTCCATGGTAGTGGAGCTACATGAAGAGAAAAAACACATAAAATTAAAAATAACCTGCTTGTCAGAAAATGTTTTTGTGGAAACTGATTCAGAATAAGAATGTTTTTCCTTACCTTACCTACTCTCCACAAGAACACTTGACTGCCGCATGGTTAGGTAGTTCATCTTTGATGGTAAAAACATATCCTTGAGTCAGAGGTTAATGTGTTGTGAGAGCAGACACAAACATGGATATGCTATATAATAGGAAAATGGTGTATGGTTTTGGAAAGGCACATTAGGAAGGAGCAAGGAGGGAAAGATCTGAATCTAGTTCTTGGGGTTGCAGAAACACTGAAAAGTTTTCTGTCATTCAAACACATTCTTGGAATTCATGTGTATTCTTGTTCAATATATTCTTGTTTCCCATCTGATAGGCTACAGTGACTTTCTCGTTCTAGCATATAAAAGTCTATGGCAACCACAAGTCCACCATCTGAGCCTAAGGCCTTCTACAGAATATCATCCTCAGAGGGCCTAGACAAATAAACTCTTTCTATCTCTTTCCCATAAAATCAAGGTTTACCTGACAGTGTGCTTTCTTTGCCTGTATATTTTTAGTGAAGACATGCTCTAAGTTCATTTATTAACTAATCTAGCTCAGACATTCTTGCTAGGAAGTTTTGGGTGTACTGCAGAACACTGAATGCTAATGTGCAACCCATATTAATAGGCTTACTTGTGGCTGCCATTGAATGGAAATTGGTCGTTCTGATGCTTGTCCTAAAATCAGGAGCTGAAGCCATGAAAGTTCACTTTGGAAGGTATTCTGATTGAGAGACTGACATTAAGACCAACAGCATCTGGCTGTACAGAAGAGCTGATGATGTTGTATGGTGATGCCTGGAACTGACTTCAAATACAAGGTCTTTAATACAGAGGTAACTATCATCCATTCAGAAACCTGGGGAAATTAAATACTTCCTTTCACATGCCTTTACCAGTCTATCCTTCTCCTGAACATACTGAGTTCATGTGTCCAACAGAAAACTTTCCTAGGAGTAAAAGAAAGCAGGTCATGCATTCAAGTAATATGACAATACTCTCCTTGGCTATTTTCTTGGGCCGTAGCTTTTTATCTCATTTTTCCATATCTTTCAGGATGGGTGTATAAAGAACAAATGTACCTGTGGCTCATCACAGCCCTGCTCTCTCTTCTGGAACACCCTGCTCACAATTTGTCATCAGCCGATGACTGTGAAGTCCCAGTGTTTGGAAATGGCATAACTGAAAAGGTCCCAGACCTCCGTAGGAAGTTCCTGCTCAGTCTATAGAAACACAGACCGTCACCTTTGTGCTACTCCATCTGGAAGGCGCACCTCTATCTCTAGTAGGCTATTCCCTCTTGACAAATGGTAGCTTCAGATGTTTAAGGTTCAAACTCAGCCATAACTGTAGCTAGGGCTACAGTAGCCTTAGGGGCACTTACTCCAACAATTTCCTGGAGTTCAATTTACTCTGCATTAAAGAAGCAAAATGTAAGGTACTTTAACTCAATCCCAGGTATGAACACTGCCCCTGCAAGGTAGGAAACCATTTCCTCTTTTTTTTCTGCTACAAAGTCAGCCATGCAGCCATTTAAGAGTTTTCATCACTGACAAATTTTCAAGCCCCTGCATGAGTTCACTGCCTTTTTTCTGAGAGCAGGGATAACAACATTTTATTACTTTCTCCTTTTCAATATATATGTAGTTATTAAACAAATGCCCTCACCTGGGTTTATAAATATGTCTAATGAGACTGATCTTTGGCATGCCTAGTCCCTAGTTCATCAGCAGGTACTGGGAATACCCTCCTCTCTGATTCTTCAATTTCTACTCTCATCTTACTCCACTTAAACAATATATATTCGAATCAGATCCTTGCTGTGTCAGTGTAATAAGCAAATGCCTTCAGAGAAAACCTAAAACATCTTCTGAATCTTTTGAGAATTAGAAAGACTAGTAAAATGACATTTTATTTGTGTTTAACCCCCATAAGTGATTTTGACCTTTCATGGTGGATTTGCTTAAGTGAGCCTGAGTCACATCTCGAGCTGTACATCGTTCTGCAGTTTCACACTGAGAGGGTTGATGATACAAACATTTTCTTCACCTTCAGTGCACACAGATTTTCATCTACAGTTTTTTACCCTTGAGTCCCAGGTTAAAATCAAAACAAATGTTTAAACCAAAAATATGTAGATCTGAGTTACCCAGGATTCCTGATACCAAGCTGCCTATCTTGATGCAAAAGCAAATAGCTAAAAAGCACCTGCAGCTGAGTCGCTGAATATGTAGGCTAAACTCATGGTTTGGTCAACATGATACTCTTCAAAACACAACAATTGGTATATTATAGGTATCATGGTAAAAATAGAAAAGTCCACTTTATCAAAAGTAAAGCTAAGGTCACAATTCCTATCAAATAATTCTATTAGAAAAATTTTGCTTCTGTTTTCTGTTTAGGAGTTAATTAAAAGCTATAACTAGTTTCCTCCATATATCTTTAGGTAGTGATGTGACATACAGTTTCTAAGAATAATTACTTGTGAGCCATTTGTTGAGTACTTGAAATTCAAATCAGGAATCATATTGAATTGAAGTTATGTTGACACTGCTGTTTTTGCCTGATTGGAAATGTGAATTATGTTAGTGAACTCACTTTACATGACTATTCTCTTCTATTAGCTTAGTATTATCTATTTCCACAAAAAATCCTGCCAGAGAATGTCATACTTACAGATAGTGAAGACATGTTACAAAGGGAAAACACAGACACTGCTGAAGCCAATCTTCTTAAAGCAGGTATGTATTATTGTCTCAAATTTTTGTTTTATTTTTTCAGCTGCAGTTTCACCCATACTTCAAACAATTCTAGTTACAGATGCAGGATTCCAAAAGCATCTGAAAATAAAAAGAGAAAAAGGGACAACCAACAGCAGAAGCATTTTTTTTTCTAACACCTTGCATATCAACATTCCATTCCAGCATTGTAAAATTATGATTCACATCTTGTGGCTCATTTGATATTTTAAAATGTTTCTTCAGATTTCAGTTAATGTCTTCCCATGTCAAGAAAACAGGTGCTCAGCAAATAGACTCTTCTGAATGAAGACTGGTATTAATTCCCTCCCTGCATTCTTTCTGGGATCAAAAGAGGGACTTCAGCCACTCTGTTCAGTTCCAGACTTCTAAATTTGGAAGGAGATCACACTTTTTACTGTAATATGAAGTTGATGACAGTCATACTGTAATCCATTAGAGGTTGAGCTGAACCATCAAATTCATTTCGATTGTAATCCCAAGCACTTCAAATCCAGTTCTCCATAAGGGAAATTTAAATACATTAAGTCAGTCAAGATCTGCAGCTCTTCATGTGTTGTTAAGAGATCTCATAAGAAAAAAAGTTATTAGAACACATGACATTTTTACCAGGTAAGAATTAATTTGAATAGCTGGTTGAAATCCATTACAGCTATTTTGTAAGTTTTTTCAGTTCTTCACTTTACACAAAATACAATAAACATTCAGCTTTTTTTTTTTTATTCTTTGCTTCTATTGATTATTTTTTTCTGCAAACACACGGGCTCTTGGTTAACACTTTACATTAGTATCCCTAATGCACATACATCAGCATGTAATTATTCTGTGTATAAATGCAAATATGGTTTTCTGACATTTAACTTTGTGCACTAGTGAAGCTAAAGCAGCTATTTATTTACAATAGCATGGCACACATTATGCCAGGAAATCTAAATCACACTCAAGTTCAAATGTTAACAATGGATTAGAAATACTCATTAAATGTGGAGGAACAGAGGGTAGTTCAAGCTAGTACTATATGCTCCTTCAACAGGAAATGCAGGAAATATTGCTTAATGATTGCAAGACTATCATTTAGATATAATTTAAATGTCCAAACTTAAGATCTCCCAAGGCATAAGAACCTGAATGGTTAATAGGGTGATTATTATTAAGCGCTTGCTATTATGAATGCTGGAGGTTCACTTAGAACACGTGAAGGTCATTGAAATTCAGAACTACATATATTGTTAAAATAGTTTTTTGTCACTATACCATATTTAAGAGTATTTTTATCCTACTCCCAAATGTCTATCAGTACTAGATTTATGATGTAGAAGTTCCAGGATTCTCAAAGCCATCTACAGAAGAAAGAAAGAGTTTAAGCATAAATCAGCTGTAAGTCAGCAGCATATCTGTGTTCATGTTTTCCCTGTTTCTTTGGATTTCAACTGGGCTGAGTTTTTACGGATATTTTAAGAGATTTTAAGGATATTTTTTTTTCTTCATTTTCCATGCCTTTTGTGTCATTCTAATTTATTTAAATCTAGCTGTGCCCTTCCCATTCGCCAACTCATAATTCTGGTGAAATCAAGAGTCATAATTCTGACAGGCTAATTTCTCTCCACTCCATTCTTACTGGGAAAACAAACAAACAAAAAAACAAACAAAAAAAAGTGAAAACAAAAACCTTCTAGATGATTTCATCTGTATGAAAACTGAGAGCACTTTTCTAGCCTGTCTAGAGTAGATGTTCAAAATGAAGCAGAGAGGTGCGAAGAGGGTGAGTCACTGCACTATGTGGCATATTGTTATGTTAATTTTCTGCCTTCATATACCAGGAATTTGACTGAGAAGTTAGCTCCAGTGACACCAGCTACTCCAAAAAGAAGAAAAGTACATCTAATTCCTCCTTCCCGCTCTCATCTTTACAATGAGAAGAAGAAGAGAGCATGTATTAGAATTTAGTTCAAAAGTAGTAGCTACAGCCCTCATGTCCCTGAGTTCAACAAAGGCTCCCAGAACTCTTAGTTCAATAGAAATTTGTACAAATAAAGTAGTTCACTCACATTTCAAACTGGACAACAGTCTTTAATGTATAACTCCCTAAGGAGGTTCCCCTTTTGCAATATCTCAGCCTCCATGGCACCGTGAAAAGTTTTGGTGCTTTAAGAAAGATCATTATTTCTTTTATACTGTTCTTTAGAGCAATCTGTGTCTGTTGGTTTTTCACAAAGTTTTGAGCTGAGCAGCAGGGAGAAACAGCAGCAATTATGTCTATACTAATGAAGTAAAAGAATCCACAGAACTTTCCCCTGCTTTGGAATTCAATCATCGCTTCCACTGAAATTGAGCACGTTATTCATTGAACAGTGTAGCCTGGGATATTTATGCTA
The DNA here is from genome assembly GCF_929443795.1 of Astur gentilis. Taxonomy (NCBI): domain Eukaryota; kingdom Metazoa; phylum Chordata; class Aves; order Accipitriformes; family Accipitridae; genus Astur; species Astur gentilis. Next base: position 27,003,497 of record NC_064892.1, on the reverse strand, counting down.
GTTCCGTATCTGGAAGTTAGCAGAGACCTGGGATAAACCTTAATAAACACTCTGGCCATACTCACCCAGTTTTAGAAAGTAAGAGCTTAGCAGTTAAGACTCCAGCATTTCCAAGGCAGTTATCCTCGTTTCCAGAGAACAGTCAAACACAGCTTTAATTTACTAGCTGAGATATAGCTCCTCTTGGGCTGTGACACTCTGGGTTGGATGAAACCCTCTGAAAAGAGAGGGTGCATCTTCCCAAGGAGCAATGTGACACACTTACTTTGGAAAAGATTATGGAGTACACGAAGAAGCCAAAGAAGACTGTGACAACCAAACATGGCCTATCAAGTATGAGTATGGTTCCCAAGAAGAGCAGAGAAAAAGTATTTGGCAAAGTCTTGGAAATGGCAGCATGGAGCTTCTTGCAATGTCTTTAAGGAAAAAGTAGATCAGCCTTACAACTGTCTTCACCTTGGGAGTTCCACCTCTTACAAATTAGTAGTAATTCTTTCTATAGACATTATTTATTTGTTTGTTTGGTTTTAATCTCTCAGAATGTAAGGCACTCTAACTAGTAATATTAATCACAGTGTTAGGTGACTCTCTCCCTCTCATTCTCATAACTGTCATTTCAGTGATATAACTTAAATTAAGAACTTTATTACCTTAATATTTCTCATTTAGCACAGACTGCTATACAAACATACAAATACAAGCTAGGGAATGCAGAAACAAATCATGCCAAAGAATTCTTCTAAGATCTTTTCCCAAGACTTACATTTTTTTCTTTTTTTTTTCTTCCAAAAAACTAAGCAAATTAGTTGAACTTCCCAGCTTCAATATTTAATAGGAAAACAAAAACATTCCTTTTATAACCCTGAACAGAAAAGTATCAAGAGATACCAGTTACGCAACAATTTTTGGAAGGCAAGAATCTGATACTTTTCATTATGGTGAGGTATTGTTTTAATGCCAGATTTTTTAATTGCAGTATGTATTTTCAAGGTACTTGGAATCCATCTGCCCTGCCTATATTGTTAAACATCAGCATGAGGAGCATTGGAGGGGCAAAGCAAAAATCCACCTTCAGAGCTAGCTGCTGACCAAAAGGAAATATTGTAGGGTAGGGTCTGAGATCCCGCTTCTTTCTGGAAATGACTTTCAGGATCTAAGGCCCAGAAGCCTCTTCAGAAGTTGCCACACAGTGACCAGAGCAAAAGAATAACCTGGTGGCCTACTAAGAGTGCCTGTTTAGGAAATGGCACTCTCTTTAACTTCTATATCCTGCCTTAGGGATTTTTTTATTACTTTTATATTCAAAAAGAAATTTATAAAATGCCTTAGCATTCTTGGTAGCTGAGGGCAAAACCCAGGACTTTAAGGCTGCGCATTAAGGCTTTGAGGCTTTAAAGGCTTTTCTTTCTCATGATTCTTGTCATTTTTTTCCTTCTCCTGTCTAGTGCAATAAATCTTTTAAAATGTCTTTGCATTTTGCAGAGTAGCATTATTTTATCACTTTTACCTATTCCCTGTTCCAGCACTTTCTGTTGCATACTATCCTGTGTTTGGAACTGAGGAAACTTCCCAGGTAGTTGAAGTATACATGTTTACAACCATTCTGGCTGAAGAAAATATTAATCCATTACTAGAGAGATGGGAGAAACCACCACAGTGTTTATGTTTTCCTTGCTTTTAAAGAAATGGCCTCTGCTAAATTTCTGTGGGAAGTCCATATGTGTTGGTGCACAGTAGGTATGTCTGGGAGTTCTTTCCAGACTTGATCCCTCAGTCAAAAGATCACAGAGGGTGAAGTTAATTTGACTAAATACAGGTTCCTTATGCCACCTGAAATGCACACTGTCAGCATGTATGCCAAAGAATTCTAGTGAGCCACATCTATCTCTAGGATATAGGATTTATGTGGTCAAAGGAAGATGTCTACATCTGAACTGACCTTCAAAAGCTCCCTTATATAGCCTCTTGGAAGAAATGGGCACTTCTGAAGCCTAATTCCTGACATTCTAAGGTAGACATCTAGATCAGCTTAAACACATTCTGAGAGTGGTTTTGGTTTAGTTTGGGGGTTTTTTCTCCCCCAGTTTATGTTTAAGAAGCCATACATCACAGGCTTTCATGTGCATCTCTCCAGTGTGCCTGCCTACATCTGTAAATGAGACAAACTCCAGCCCTGGCTTCTGCAGCTGGTTCTTCAGCAGGAGGATGCCAAGTGCCCAGGCTTGGGTGTGTGCAGAAAAAGAGCTCTAGCAATTTATAGAGTCAAGGCTAGAGAACCTGTGCAATTCAGGCAGCAGCTGACCCAGATGGTTTCTGACAGTTTATGATTTCTGAGTTAAGGGGACCTCAGGTTACCTAACTCTTAGATACGTAAGTCTTTCGGTGTACATACCCTGTATATGCTCCCATGAAACCTGATCACAGAATCCATGAACCTGGTCTTTAAGTGCTAGACAAGGTACAACTGATTTCGTCTACCCTAAAGCAACATATTTTTGTGGACGCTCGCTTGCATCTGATTAAAGATGTACTGCTCTTCATTTGCAAGATGATCTGAATTACCCTCCTTTCCAAACAGCACTGAAGAAAGGCAGCTTTAGGAGTTATCAAGTCAGTACTTGGTTTTAAATTCATTATTTGCAGACCATGGAACCAGCAGATGTTGACAACTTTCTCAGACTTTACAGGAAATCATGCAAAATTATAGAAGTTCTAAGTGGTTTTACTGAAAGGAATAAATATATAATTAGAGCGTTATTAAAATTCAGATGTTCCAATTTTTTATTTCACAGCTATTATGACCTAACTGTTTCTGGTTTACTTAGAGATACTTGAGTTCACAGACCATTGACCGAATGGCCTGGAACAGCCACTCAGAAATCATTATGCACTTTTATGTTAAACTAGTTTACACATAAAGACATTAAGACACATTTAGAAGTGGAATAGGGCCAGCTGGGGCCAGCAAAGATGGCTGAGATGTATGGCAGAATTTACATGTAATAAAAACATGCAAAAGGTTGAATTATTTAGTCAGGAAAAGAGAAATATTGAAAGGGACCTGAATCAAATTATTGATACAATATAAAACATACCACAAAAAAAAGAAGAAAAAAATAGTTACTGTCATCTGGCCTGTCCCACAGTATATTAAAAAAAACACAACACCATAAAATGAAATAAAAACATAAATATCCGGTGTTTTATAAAAGATACTTCTACACCAAATAGTCTCAGCAAACAGAGTTAGTACTGCAGAAAATCATGAGAGAATATATTTCAACTAGGTCTTAAAAAAAAAAGATGGATAATTTTATACCCACTAATAACATTTGTAACTATGGTAGCTAAGATACGATAAAGCTAATCAGATCTCTTGTTGTAGGGTATACTCTGATACCATGCTGCAGTCAGGAAGGAATTATTTGTATCCTGTGTAAACTATAATTTAATGCAGCTGGTTGCACGTCCTATGGAGGAAGTTTCTGCTAAAACATTAGGTGAAGGCAGTACTAGAATCACTCCTTTGCACAGTGACTGTGATCAAGCATAACCAGTCTTAGCAGTGACATCTAAATTTAGTTATGGGTGAGACTGTTAAACACATTAGTGAGAATAACAGAGTAGATTATTTTTCCTTGAAAAATGCACCATTTTACTTACAAAAATGTTAAAAGAGAAATTGTTTTAATTTTAGTTTGCTTGACTTTTATGTCTTAAATTTAGACTTTTACATAAAATTTGTAAAAAAAAAACAGTAAAATGCAAAGTAGCTATGGAGAAGCTGCATGGAACATGAAAGATTTCAGGCCTATGCACATTTTTTACCTTACACCCATTGTAAACCCATGGTTTCCTGGGATTTGTTATAAATATGGCACAAAAAGTGCCGTGTGGATAACGTGCAAAAATCTAGAAACTGAACTGATGCTGAAAGGTAGGATTTCTATACACTTTTTCTTTGATTAAATTATGTTGTAAGCTAGATTCCAGAAATCCAGTTAATTTATCCTTTTAATTGAGGTACTCTTTCAAGTTGTCAAACTTATAACCATTCTTGTTAATTAGTTTTGCTTTTTCTCTCACTGCCGAGAAAGAAGTTATTCTTACCACCTTCAGGGTAGAAGGGAAAAACAGTGATACCTATTTTTTGCAATTTTGTAAAATTCAGTATCACAGGCTGTACACATATAATCATGCAGAAAGTGCTCAGTGCCTTTCTCTGATGCATATAAGACTTGTCTTGACATGCTACTGGTTTGCAGAATAAAAAAAAGCTAGCACTCTGTCAAAGCTTTTGTTTTGGGTTTGTGTGGCGAGGTTTTTCAGTAGCGGGGTCATGTCTGCAGGGCCGGCTCCAGTGAGAAGCTGCTGGAAGCTTCCCCGGCTGGGAGCCGGAGCCGCCTCTGGGAGAACAGATTCCAGAGGGGAAACCTGCCGGGAGTCGGGGGATCGGGATGGGAGAGGAACCCCTGTGCAGATCCCGAGGGCAGGGAGGAAGGAGGGGATGCCCCTGCAGCCCGTGGGGAGACCAGGCGGCAGGCTGCGTGTCCCCAGCCCGCGGAGGGGAGCGGAGCCACCCAAGATGGCCGCCGCTCTGTGGGGAAGGCCGCGCTGGGGCAGTTTGTGACTGAAGATCGGCCCGCGGAAAGGACCCGCGCCAGGGCAGTTTGTGAGGAACCGCAGCCCACGGGAAGGACTCACGGTGGAGCAGTTCGTGGAGGACTGAGGAGGAAGGAGCGGCAGAGACAAGGTATGACGGGCTGACCCCAACCCCCATTCCCCGTCCCCCTGTGGTGCTCAGAGGTGGGAGGTGGAGAGAACCGGGATGGGGGTGGGCTGGGAGGAGGGAGGGAGGGAGGGGGGAAGGTGTGCTCGGGGCTGGGTTTACTTCTCATTATCCTGTTTTGGTTTGATTGGTAGTAAATTAAATTGATTTTGTTTCTTCCTCAAGGTGAGTCTGCACTTTGCCTGTGACCATAAGTGGTAAGTGATCCCTCCTTGTCTCAAACCACGAGTGTTTCTTTGTATTTTCTCCTCCTCATCCCACCGGCGGGGGTGGTGGAGTGAGGGGCTTCATGGTGCTTTGTTACCAACTGGGCTTAAACCATGACAGCTTTCAACAAAAATGTGACTGTCCCTCTTTTCACAAATGGAGAAACTGAAACACAGGGTGGTGCAGTGACTTGCCAAGGTAACCGGACAGACCAACGGCAGGAACGTCCCTAGAGGTCAGACCCCCCAAGTCCTGCTCCTCTGGGATACGCACTTAAAGAGTCTTCCCTGCTCAGAAGATAAAGTTGTCAGACAGTTGGTCCTATCGAACAAGTAATTTCAACCATGTGTTCTAAGTGAACATTTGTAAAGAAACAGTTATCTTTATTTCTTTACACTTCAGTAATGATAGGGTTACACAGGAATGGGCATAATTGTCAGAGGAGAAAAGTTAAAATTAGGTCTTTAGAGACAGTTCCAAGGTCTATGAAGAAGGTGAGGGTGGAAGAGGGGTTTAGGTAACTATATAGAAGTCTCTGCTTTATAAAATCAGTCACTAGTTACTATGCTTGTAAATATTCTGTGTCACTTAGGCAAAATATGTGGAAAACATAGTGAGTCAAACTGGGACTTCTCCCTTGCAAGGAGAAACATAAGAAACAGAATATATGTACAAAACATATTGCTTTTTCTGAATAGCTCCATAAATATGGATCTGTTTAAAACCATGGGGAGAGAGCTTAGCCCAGACCAGCTTCAACTCAGACTTACATGCCATGTACTGAGCATCTTGGGATGAAAATGTTTCTATGGAAGAAGCTTCTCTATCTCAGCAATAAAGCTCTTGGCTACCAAACGTTTTCTATTTTCTCCTTGGGGGTGGGGGGAGTTCTGTTTCTTCCATACACACATGTAAATTATTTGGCAGTAGACAAATTTACATGAAAATAGGTGGACCAGAGTTAATGCAACTCTACTTACACTTTGTGTGACTATTGATCACAGCGGGATCACAGCGTGACCTAATGTGACATTATGATCACCTCTACAGCAAACATACATTACATCACAAGCATATGTAGCCAGAACAAGTAAAAGCAGAAACAGTCACATCTATCACTATTTAAATTCCCTACATATATTAGAATAGCATTGACATAAAAGGGAAAATGTCATCTAAAATTCTGAATGGATGACTTGATACAGGAGTCTGAACAGAGGTGCTTGATGCTATTTCAGACACCCTAAAGTATTTTGTCCGGCCTCCTGATGCCTCTCCAAAAGATGGAGTCACGGTTAGGTGCTGTATCATACCTGCTACTCCTGTGTGAATGTTTATACACTGTATGGCATCTAAAAGGACACCAGACACCCATGTTAGGCACCTGAATTGCTTCTCAGATTTCTGTGCAGTGCCCTGGAGAATATGCAGTCAAAATATATGGAGCAAAAAAATCTATCTACGTTTAATGTGGAGTTCAGTAAGTAAGGTTGCATCTAAATTGCTTGGTAAGTGTCTCTGTGGCAGGCTGGCAAGTCCTGGCCCCCTTATCATTCAAGTCAGAGACCTGTTAGCAGCACAGAGTGGCGGCTTTCCAGCCTGCACACCTGAGTTCCCTTTCCATAAAAGAAATTGTTCATTTTTTCAAAGGAATATATTACTAAATTTAAGCTCTTGCCAAGGCAGGTTTGGGCAAAATGTCTTTTTACTTCATACTAAGAATGTGGCAACTGAAGTAGACTTCATAATCCGGTCCGATTTTTAAGAAAACTGTAGGAAAAAGATGAGCAATAAGACTTGCCTGTGTGTAACATGCATGAAATTGGTATTCATTATCCCAGACTGTCTGTTGCACAAAAAGACACTGATCTAATATGTGTCAGGCCATAATATAGAAAATGGAAGATTGCTTGTGCTTTCCTCTTCATGGCTGCTTTCTCTATACTTTCAATCAGATTTTCTGGCAGCAACTTAAGCAGCAATAAAAGTATAACACAAATTTCTCTTCATTTCAAACTGTTACAATAACAGATTAAAATTCCACACTTTGTCAGCAGTCAAATAAAGCACGTAAACCAAGGTAGTGTGAAAACATTGCAAGGTATGTGAACAATAGACTGAATGAAGTATAAAATACATAATCTAAATAAAGGTAATTCATCGGTTAACTGTAGCAATCATTAATTTCAAATTGTATAAACCACAAACTTCAACATATGTATCAGCATGCAATTTAAAAACAAATAAGAAATTACAAAAATTAAATGAAGGCTATTATATGGTGCTAGCAAAGGTTAATTGATGGATTTAGCATATGATGCTAAAATGTATCAAGAAATAATAAATAATAATTAATCCGATTCATATTATAAGTTACTCCATTTATTCTAAAATTCTAGGGCAGTTAATCTTGAATCCCAACAGAAAATTGTGCTTCCTTTGTGTGTCTTCTTTAATCAGTAAGTCCAGATTTATGCTGATCAAAGCAATTAAAGAACATCAATCAGAAGTCCACTAGAGTGCAACCATCAGTAAGGTAGGTGTATAAACAACTACTGAATTACTTAAATGTCAATTACATTAAAAGTTGCTTTCATATATGTTGATATTATACTGTTAAACTTTTTTCATTTGTTCCATATGCAGACTTAAAATATCACAGAAAACAATGTAAAAAAAAAAAAAAAAAAAAGAAAGAAAGAAAAAGCATGTTGTTAAATCTAAACTCCTTCTAATTTATATTGAAATCCCTGATGGTGTAAGTACAGATAATGTGTAATCCTCTTCTTGATTTACAATCAATTTTTTACGTTATCCTAGCAAAATGATAAAACAATAATAATCATTGTAGCCTATAAATTATACTGTTATTTTAAGCTTCTTTCTCTGTGAAAGTCTTTTATCTTGTGGGCTGCAAAAAATAATGCATTAGCTGAAAAACTTTATTCTTGGCATACTTGCATTCTTTCTCAGAGCACAGTTCCTGTTAGGATAAGAGCTATGTTAAAGTAGTTGAATGAATTTTCTGATCTCAGTGATAGGGTAAGCTGGAGAACAACAATTCTGTTTTGCAAAAACTTGTAATATTTAACATGTTTATACGTCTACACTGGACTAAAACCTAGATATTTTGGTGGGGTTTTTTAATTTAAAAAAAATGTGCCAAGATGCATGTTTTTAAAGGAGAAGGCATCAGTTTAGCTTTACTTCCTTCTGTTTCTCTCCCTCTTTTCCATGGGCTGGTTTCTATCTCTTTCTCATCATTTTGACATAAAAGACTGGAAAGCTTGGGAATTAAAAATGTAATTATAAAAATTTTCCCGCACTATGTTTTCCCCTCAAATGTTATGGCTCAAATGAAAGGATGTATTATAAAGAAATACACTGAGACAAAAATGTTCTGATTAGCATTTACAGTCTCTGTCTTTTAAAACCAAATAAACCATGCAGCGAGTAGCAAGTTTTCTAACGAAACTTTTACGTAATTTATAGAGTTTCAAGTTCAAAAAAATTCTGTCTCAAAAGTACTTAATGTAAAATAACCAAATGGGTTACATGGGTACAAGAAGAGAAATTCTTTGTTACTTATCCACCAAAACCATTGATTTGGTGAATTTTTCAGTTCTTTTAGAAGTTCACAGTACCTGACTTCATTCTAAATAAAATTTCAGATTTCATTCAGGACAATATTACACAACTCATTCTTCTCTTTTCCCTTCGGAATTAAAAACTTGAGACATCCTGAGTAGTTTACCTACTTAAGTTCTTAAATATAATGGCAGGTAGGACTGATACAGAATGGGAAACAAGGTCTTCCAGTCTATTCCAACACCTTATGGTAAATTCCATAGAGTCTATCTCTTGCTGTTTACCAAGAAGTTTTGGACTAGCTTCAGCAGTTTGTTTCTGACAACATAACATGCAAATCCCTTAATTTGCTTCTGAACTGAAATAACCTATAGGTGACTCCTTCCTTAAGAAGGAAATATTTCCATGACACCAATCTCCCAAGCTTCACTCAGAAATACAGCATTTTCCAATTATATAATATTTATATGTAATACAGTGTTTGAATTTCTTCTCTGCATTCATAACCAAATGTGGCAGAAGGATTCCTTTTTATCAAGATACTTCCCGAGGTATTTATGCAGCAAGAGTTAATAAGCTATTTCTTGTTTTCTGCGTACTGAAATTCTAAAGCTTGTATAATCATGGCTCAGCTTTTCCTTTGAAATTGCAGAAGCTTGTTTTTGTTTATGATCTGTCTCGAGTCTGTATAACAGACTGTCCAGGCCATACAACAGTTTGTTTTCCAGTCTGTTTAGATGATGTAGTGTTATCTGCAGTTGTTTGTTTATTTCTATTTCATCTTTAGGAGAATCTGGTATGCACCAGACAGCTTTGTCCTCATAAAACCATCTTATTAGAGCTTGGCATTCCTGTCTGAGTTTCTCCTTGTGCTTTCACTTTCTTTGTTCCACAGAAAACTAAAGTAAGCCTGGCCCAGCCTTAACATTGCTTTAGTGTTATGTATACAGTGTTTCTTATTATTTACAAGCTTGTTATTTTAGAACATTGCTACAGAGAATATGTTTAGCAGGTTAGATATTTCCTCCAGTACTTCACTTGTTATACACAAGGAGCTTTGTTTTATGTATAAAAACAAACATTGTACAACTATTAGCAATATTAATACTATTAATCAAGTTTATAAACATCTGTCTTACAAAAAAATTAAGGATAAAACAATAAACCATCTTTCTTTCAGGCTTATTTTAGATTCAGTCTTTCCTTACTGTTTGTGCAATGACAATATTTACATTCGGGAAAAACAAACAAACAAAAGTCTTAAAAAACCTCTTTATCTAAAAAAGCCTCCAATGAGGTTCAAATATTTGAGAAATTAAAGTAATAGCCTACTAGTTTGTAAATTACTCATCTAGACCTGGAGGAATTTACCCTGAGGCACTGATTTCAACCTGGTGAAGCAATAAAAAAATATTAGTGCAAGACAGTTAAATTTCCAGATTATTAACAGGACAAACCTAAAGCTTACCTATAAGAAGGAACAGCCAGAATATTATAGGACTATCATCATACTTTCAAACTCAGAAAACTGCTGGGACAGACTGTCTGTTGGTAAGGAGACAGAAGATAGCAAGAGGCTGAGTAACAGTCAATGCAGATTTGTCAGGAATGAATTATATCATTCCAAAGAAACTTCAATCTGTAGTAAGGGAGAAAAAGATTTGTTGCCATATACCATAATGTAAGTAATGTATGTGACACTGCCACACATCATGTTCTCACTACAAAATGAGTGAAACTTCATCTAGATCAAAATATTGTGAGTTGCACATACAATTAACTGAAGATCCTTACTGAAGAAGTAGGTATTGTGGTACAGTGTCAATAGAAAGCTGTGTCAAGTGGTGTTTCACATAAGTCTGCTCTGAAACTGGCACCATTTAATATTTTCATTAATTATCTGGACCGTGGAATAGAAGCAATGTTTATTGAATTTACAGATGATACCAAACTCGGAGCAGATGCAAGCACATTGAAGCAGAGGGTTAGAATTCAAAATGATTTACAAAAGGAGAAAATAGTATAAAGTAAACAGAGTGCAATTCAAAACTGGACAAGAGCAAAATATCACTTTAAAGTAGATATAAATAACCACAACTACAAGACTGACATCCACAACTTGGACAGCAGTGCTGCTGAAAAATACTGAAGTACTGCCTGGCTTAGTTACACACAGTGGGTGTCCAGCACGGTTTTAAATACCCTATGGTATTGTGCCTGCCCTCCAGCAGCCCCCCCAGAGCAGCGTGTCACCCCTGGCCTTGTGTTATACCTTGGGGTCACATCTGTGTGTCTCAGGTACGCCAGGGCATCTCAAATAGCCCTTGGTATTTGGGGCAGGGGGAGTGGCAGGGGGTAACTGAACTGAGTCTTAAATAAATACAGCCAATGGAGCCCAGAGGGCTATTTAGCTCAGCTGAAAGTAGGTATATACACGTTGTCAAATGAATAGCTCTCCAGGCTCCACTGGGCTTGATTCAGTGACCTCCAGGTGCCGTTTCAGGAAAGCACAGGTATCTCATTGGTGTTGTGTCATACCTGGCAGTCCCATCTGGATCTTTCAGACCCATGGGGTACTTCAGATGACATTAGGCACCTATGTGCAGGCAGCTAAATCAGGCCTTACATTTCCAGTGGCTATTGTGGATTCACATGACCCTGTATATGTCTAAATACAGCATTTTGTCCGTGTGTGTCAAAGACCTCACAGACACATTTAGACATTTAAGCTTACATAGTCTGAGATTAATTCCATCCTGACAGGATGAAAAGCCTCCATTTGGTTACCTGATCAGGACTGACCTAAAGTATAAGAAAAGAAGAATCTAGAGAAATTTGTTATACAAAAATTTTTCAGTCCCCAAATATAGGAAAGGTTGTTAATGAAGGTTGATTTCCTTGTTCGTGTAGCAAGGACAGGGAGTGCTGCTCCTAAATTGTAGAAAGTTAGATTCACTTTAGGCATGAGTAAAAACTTCTGAGCTGTACGGAGGATTAAGATTGTTTTGGAATATTGTGGAATTTCTAACAGTGGAAGTCTCCAAAAACAAGTTAGAGAAACAGCTGCCACGAATGATTTAAGTCTAGTTTATCCTGTCTTAAGGACAAACTATTAGACCTCTCAAAATGCTTTTCAATCTGCTTCTGTGAGTCTATAATCTTAAAGTATAATTAGGATCATTTCTCTTCCTTCTTTTATGTTTTGGTCTTGATATTTTTGACATTTAAATTATCATCATTTAGGTTTTGTGTTACCATTCTAACTAAAATATGACAGGTCATACCTCTTACAGCTGTACTTATGGGATGGCCATAGCCAGACAAACAGCACTTCACAACTCTCTGTTTTTATCAGTTTGACAGAGGAAGAATCTAAACATCTCTGAGGGGAGAAGGGGAGGGGGCAGGGGGTAGGTCTTCCACATTTTACAGGAGTAATTACACCTGCACAGAGATTTTCAAACCATGCAAAGGAGGAAATAACAAAAGTTAAGTCTATAATAAACAGATTTTGTCAGGACAGACTGAACTTAGGCTTTTGTAAAGATTAATGTCAGAGTGTGAATAACTGCAGAAATACATTTTGAATGACTCAGTTGGATAAATTCACAGAAAGACAACTGGAAATGTGTGACTACATTGTTATTCTGAAAACACTAAAGATAAGAGACCTCAATAATAGGTACAGATAAAAAAAAAAAAAAAAAAAAAATCAAGCACAGGAGAGAATTTTCCACTTTAAATTTTGTATATAAGCATTTATATTAAACAGTGCCCACACTTGGAAAAATATTAGCTTTTACTGCCTCAGCTCCTGTCTAATGATTTCATGGTGCACCATTATTTCTCCTTTTCACTGGGTTCACAAGGATTTTCGAAAGTCTGCAACACAGTGTATCAAGGGCACATTTCTTCACATGGAAACTGATGGGACATTACAGTTCAGCACTGGGATGCTAACATCAGATCATTACAGGGATTTATTCCTCTGTCTGCCAGAGTATGGTGAAGCAAACATCTGGTCACTGTGTCTGAAGAAGTCTGATTCAGAGGACACGTAAGTCTATTCCTATATCTTGGGGAGTATATTTAGGGCACTAGGTACACTGTTCAGCACTCCACACTCATAAAATTCACCCAACAACAGCTGTACGTTGGGCCAAGTTCTGTGATCCTGCCGGATTCTTGCTGTTTTCCACATTAACCCTTGTTGCCAGACTTTATCACTGTTTTCCTGTGATCAGTTACTCGTCTTCTCCAGTTTCTTCTCTGTCAAGTGTCTTCCCTTCTAAGTCCTCCCTCTGGGCTGCCTCAGACAGGGTCCTTAAGAGGACCACAAATCACTTCTGAGTGGCTCAAGTTAATATTTCCTCTTCCTCAAATAAAATATTCAACTTGCTTTTCTAGACTGACTCTGAAAATTTGTCTGTTCTGGAAAAAATCTAGCTGAAACACTAGCTTACATCCTGGAGAGCAGCCTGGCATCATTGCCAAGAATCAGCTGGGTACTTTAAAAACATCCTGGTCTGTGTGTAAAAATATCGTGTGCCATACATGAACTGTGTTAGACAGACAACTGGAACCAGAGCTCCACCTTATATGACTTTGTATCACTTTTCAAAATCCTATTTGTAACATGCAATATTCCTACAGTTTAGCAAGTATTTAAGAGTATCCATGTATTTTTAGAGAAATTGCTCCTTATTCTGAAAGAAAACCTTTAGAATTCACTTTGGGATCGTATTTTTGAGAGTAGTGTCATTGTTTGGGACTGATTAGTTGCCCCTTATGCTAAAGATCAGCATGGTCTGCACAAGACTGCCTTTGCTTTTTCAAACCTGTAGCTGTCATTTGTTTTCTTTATAGAATCATCAGCTACCTCTGAAGCAAGATCCTTTCTGAACCAATAGCTTCACAGTCTGTCTCTGTCTCTTACAAGTATTTGCTAAACTGTAGCTGCTAAGGAATGTAGGCTCACTGAGTTGAGCATCTGCCAGGAGCTATTTGGCATACAGTCAGGACGAGACTGCTACAGAGGCAACATCAATAGACAAACCAACTTCTGCCGTAAATGTGCAGCACTTGCCTTATTTATACGCTGTGTCTCTCTACGTGAATTTTACATGCAATCTGGCCAGCAAAAGTAGAGAGAAGATTTTCCCTGTTGTCTAACTCTTTGTTGAGATTCTTTCTTCAGCAGATCTTGGTGGATCCTCCCACAGACTTTGTTGTAAGTACCATGGCTGTGTCTTCCTGTGCAGATAAAAGGAAAAACTTTAATGTTCTGGCCTCTAAAGACACTATAGAGCACTCCAGCTAAATCCAAAGGTAGAACTTGCCTCTGGATAAGCGTAGTGCAAGATGCAAAGCATTTGCAGCAAGTTTATGGTGTTAGTGAACCCACCCTTTTACTATGCTGCCTTCAGAATAGAATAGATGACAGAAAAATCGAGTTTTAAAGTTCATTCAAATTCTATGGCTGAGTTCAGCCACTGAGTGCATCCTTTTTCTCATGATTAATATCAAATAGGCATTTATTCTAATATTGATCTTCATCCACAATCAAAGTCTAACATTCCACAAGCCAAAATATCTGGTAAATGCTTCCCTTCTGCAGTCATGGTGACCATTCTTTATGTCTTCATTTAAATACTTCTCAAACATATGAAACATATGAATCTGGAAATTTCTCTTTCAGGTGATTCAAGAAAAAAAGCACAAGTTTAACATATAAAATACTGAATATAATTTCTTATGTAAAAATAAAGCAGTAATTACCTGACTATTGTTCCTACCCCAGGTCTGGTTAGTTAGCACAGGAATATCTCTGTTGCACTCCTTTCCTAGACTATAATTTCTCTACTTGAAACATCTGAATTGGATTAAGGAGTTGACATCAGCTCTTTCCCGCAAAAGGCAGAGACCAAAAATGAGCCTTCGTTAGAGAGGCCTGGCATCTCTTTCTTTATTCAGGAGGAAGACCCAATACAAAAAAGGAAGAAAATTAGAAAAGAGTGTGGGCTTTTTTATTGTTTTGTGTTGTTTGGGGGTTTTTTCTACAAAGCCATTAATTTGTATCTCAGCATGATTCAGCTGAAGTGGATTCCATGAGAATATCTGGGGTCCTTTCTGGAGCTCTTCTGCAGTTTTATGACATTTCTCATCAAAAATTTAGACAACACATTAGATCTAAGGAAAGTTGTCTGAATCTACACACCAAAACGTCAGCAAAATAAATGCCAAGTACTGGAAGGTATTGCTGTATCTATCAATCAAGACTATAATTTGACATTAAGAAACAATAGCCAGCCCCACTATTCTCAAATCAACTCTTGGCCCATAGCACACTTCTGAAACCCCTTCTGCACAGCCTACTTAGGCACATATGTCCTCTTCCCCCATCTGCTCAGCATTTCAACACTCCCTCCAATGTCTGTGTGTCTAACTGTATGATTGGATTTTCTATGCGTAGCAGCATTTAAGTATCTTAAACCTCCTACTCAGATTATTTTTTTTTTCAAATACAGTTATTTATTTGTAAAACCTCAAGGTCTGAAAGTCTGTTTGTTATGCTTTAATGAAAGCTTAGATGCCTGAGCCTATCAAAGATGAGAGCCTTCAAAGATATTGGTTTTCTGAACAACTGCCATCCATCCAAATTCTAGTCCTAAACATAACTAGTAGAGGGCAGAGCTCATTCTGCTAATAGGAGGTAATGGAGTCTCATATATTTATACAAGCCCTCAAATAAGCTCACAAATTACAAGAAAATACGGTATTTTATTTCCTTACAGGTTCTTCTGATGACTTAATGGGGTGAAAAGGAGACTAAGTGTGGGCTATGAAAGCAATTGTAATCATTCCTGAAGAAACCTGAAACAGAAATCTGTACATACAGCTGAATCCATTTTTCTACTCATAAAATACACAGACACATTTCCTATTAGAGGCTTGCTCCAGAGGTTAAGGTATATTGAATGAAATGCCTTTTCAAAAATAGGGTAGAGAAGTTGAGAGAAAAATATCAATAACAAGGTAAAGACCAAGTAATGCAAAATTTTAATTTGACCCTGCAGACAGGGCCTTAAAGAAAAGAAATAAAAGTTTGAGTTGGCAATCTTTTTATATTAAATTCTATGTTGAACTAGCAAAAATGAAAAACCATACACACAACTAATTGTCCCGGGCTCTATTTTAATAAGTTGTGTAGGGAAGGAAGGGAGAATTGGAGCAGGGCAGTACAGTATGTTAGGAAACAGGGAAGTGAACCAGAGTGAAAATGCAGCCACGGGAACGTGGGTGCAAATATAAGTATTGCATGAATTGTGGAACTGACTTGTCCCTTCATCAGCTGATGGTGCCTGTGGCACTTTCAGGATCATTCCTGGCACTCAAAGGATCATTGTGGAAAGGAATGCAGTAGTGGCAAAGATGAAAAGGGCAGGTCACGGTAGTTCCCCATGTTTCCTGAAATACTGGTAAATACCTGGTCATAGTGCGCCCAAGCAAGAAAGAGCTGCTGTCACAATCCTGAAGAGGGAAAAAAAGGGACTCCTGGTCTGCAGCAAGCTATGCCAGAGACAGAGAAAACTGGAAGGGAAAGATAAGAGGAGAGCAGATGTTTGACACTCAGTACCAGAGAGAAAACCCACACTGTGGCTGTTGAAATGGAGAGATCCCCTGTGAGAACCATGTCTCAGAAAGCAGCTGCCAAGTCAAATAGCCATTAAATCTCAGCAGAAACAAACATCATCGCACCATGCTGTGTCTCTTTAGTAGACCTAACAGCAGTTCACACTGGGCTAGTATCAATTGTACCATACTAAGCCTGGACAAAAACACAGGTCAGAGCGACAAAAGCATGCACTTTTAATTAAGCAGGTTGAAATGAAACGAAAAATGTATTGGAAAAAAATGAATGAAAAGTCTGGAAAGCTAGCCTGTGAATTGAACCCGTGTTCTTTGTCATGGGTAACACCTTATTACTCCGTCTTGGTGTAAAATCCCGTCTCCACACTGCTCTGAGGAGCATTTAAATGACATTGGATCTTCACTAGTGCAAAGTATGTCTTCCAGTTTAGGCTAGTGGGTATCCTTCCCACCTCTGCTGCCTTCTCAGTTGCTCCTGAATACCTACACAAGAGGGTATGACATGAATTCATGAATTCATGGACCTGATCATTCTCTGTGTGCAGAGAAAACCTGTCAGAAATTTAGGGAAATAAGAAATGCACAACGCTTCATTCTACAGAAGGCATCTGTTATATATTTGCTTAGGAGAGAGAAAAAGGCTAGTTATCACAGGCACACAGGTGCCTAATTTCAGCCTGGTAACCAGCAACCAGCACAGAGTAGTAGGAAGGCAATTGACTTCTACATCAATTCAGCTGATACCTAGAAAAATAAAAACAGCTCTGTAAATGTGGACAATTTCCTCTTCTATGTCAGAGCAGAGAAGTTAAAACCAAGTGAAAACTGGAAGAGAAGGCTCAAATTTTGGACTGTGCAAGCAAGCAGGGAGTAAAAGGAAGACAACTGTAATAGCAAGAAGGGAAGATGTGCTGCTGATACTATAATGTGTCTTCAAAGACTATTCAGCTCAGACTTGCAAAATACTTTGTCCAATTACAAAAAACTCCATGCTTAAAACAAACAAAAAAAACCACTATCAAAACCAAAACCCCAAATCTACCCTTTCCTTTCCTTAATAATCCAGGATATTCATACTGTCTGCCTGTATCAATCAGGTTACTACCCTGCCTTTTCTAACTAGCACCTCCTTTTATTCAGTTGTGGGGAAAGAGAAGGTAGGGTCCTACTGACGACAATTCTGCACTGTTATTGCAGACATCCATTTTTTTTGGCTGGCCTGTAAGTGAAGGCATGAAGTTCCCTTTCTCAGCAGGAAAACAGGAAGGAGATGAAGCGTACTTCTTGAAATGCCATGACCGTGATGGTGGACAACCATAGCAGATGGCTTGATGTAGGCCATTTATTCTTGCTGATTTCTGATAAGCTGTCCTAGAAAGAGTTGTATAAGAAGATCCAGGATTGAGAAACCAACTAGGTCTTGCTGTGATGGCTGGACAGGTAGAAAGTAGAAGAACTAATAACTCTGTGATTGATAGATTTGAGGAAAATAGTCCTAGGGGTAAGAGACAATGGAATTGGAGAAGTGTTAATGACAAAAAAAGTCTAGAAATTATAGTTCCTTTGAGACAGGAACAAGGAACTGATGAATTGCTGAAGGACAGGAAGAAGTTGACAGACCTTGGAGAGAAGAGATATAACAAGGAATTTATAGATATCCTTTGGGTGCGTATTATGCTGAGGGCAAATCACATATCGCTTATTGAGACTACACACATTTTAAGGAACCAATGCATTACTTCGTTTGAATAAAAAGGACATACTCTGGGAAAAAGGTTGCATGAATAGCATATAATATAAAAGTAACCGTAATTGGGGTAGATGCGTGACTAAGGGCAAATTGAGCACAAGCAAGGAAAATGCCAAGGGCCAGATCCAACAAAATATTTATGTTTTCAACTTCTGACTGCTAACATTAGATGGTAAAAGCTTTCACAACAGGTAAGATCATAAATCATTTGTTGAATCTAAGCCTAAGACTGTTACATGTTGATCCAATGATTTAAAATGTAAGGTTTACTGAACATATTTACAAATTTTCAAAATTTAGTTAATAGTATCAAATATATATAGGCTGAGGGAACTGTGCTTGTTCAGCCTGGAGAAGCAGCAGCTTTGGGGAGAGCTAACAGCAGCCCTCCCTTACCTCTGAGGAAGTTAATGAAGAGGATGGAGCCAGGCTCTTCACAGCTGTGCAAGGTGGGAGGACAAGAGAGAGCAGGCATAAGTTGAAACAAGAGAGGTTCAGGCTGGATGTCAGGAAAAGCTTTTTCATGATGGAGACAGTCAAGTGGGAGAAGAGGTTGTCTACAGAAGTTGCGCATCCATCCTTGGACATCTTCAAGACTCAACTAGGCAAAGTCCTGAGTAACCTGGTCAGATCTCAGAGCTGACCCTGCTTTGAGCAGGAGGTTGGAATAAATGGCTGAGATGCCTTCCAAACTCAATTATCATATGATCCTGTGATCCCATGAAAAGATTTTCTCCACTTCAGTATGCAATTTCTGCCTTCTTTTTCCTGGGAAACTGCTAATGCTATGTTTTTGATATCCTGAAGGTATGTGACTATGTTTATCCCTACTTGCATGTGTCCTTTCATGAGATATCCTATTTAATAATTTTTAGGACATAAAAGGCCATAAAAGGAAGAGGAAAGCAGTAAAGTATTTTTCAGTGAGCCTGTATGTACCATAGTGCAATAACTGTGGAAGTAAAGAAAGGTCAGAATGGATTAAAAAGAAAAAGTTAGTAATAAAGGAGAATGAAACTCCAGATTTATAAAATGTTCCACATTCCTGTGAAGAACACAGAAGATTACAGAATTAAATTGGAATGTATTACAGTAGTAGCAGTGTTAATGTCTAAGTAATCTCTCAACAAAAATGTAAGCCTCTAAGATGTTGAAAAGCAAAGACCTCTACAGGGCCCTAGGTTAGTGAACAGGAATTTTCTGGACTGTTTTCCTGCACATGGCCATCTAAAATCCACCTAACCTGCACACTGAAAGAGCCAGTAAGATTTCTGCAAGTTGACAACTTGGATTTTATGTGGTACAAATTTCAAAAAATGTGGAAAGGAGTCACAATTTCAAACAATGATTGTGTCATGTCACCATGAGCAATAGCTGGTGCCATGAATAAAACATAGGTATTTCATGTACATAATAACTGAAAAGTGGACATAAATATTCTGAATCAGCTACAGATCTACTAAGATGATTTTCTGATATTTTTTCTTCTGTATTCATGCACTATAAGCTAAGTTAGCAAGTACTCTCAGAGTGTGCAACAGCTTTTTAGGAGCCATTAGAGCATATTGAACTAATGACCCATGGATAATCAAAGTGTCTCATTCACTTAATGATGGATCCTTCATTCTAGTTCCTTTGAACACATTACATTTGCTTTTCTTTTTGGTAATAAAGGGTGGGCATTATTTATGTCTCAAATTACTATAAAAATCCTATTGAACACCTGCATTATAAAAATATTCTTTTTACATAATTTTGATTGGTTTAGAAGATTTTGATAAAATAAAAAGCATTACTTTTCCTTTTTTTATTATTTAGAGAGAAGAGCCTATTTCTTTGTCCTGGTATACTTCAGTATTAAATACTTTAGTTGTAATTTACATCACATTTCAGTTCACTGTCATCATCATTAATCTCAATAGCAATCTCATGTCCTGGATTCAAGGCCAAACAGATCCTTATCAATGGAGATGTAAGGAAAATAGAGGTGTTGTCTTCAAATATTGACTTCTAAAAACTTTGTTCACTAGCACAAATATTTGAGAGAAGTTGCTGAATAGGGTGTTCAGCAGTCTCTCTAGAACACCTGATGACAATCAACCAGACATCAATTCTTCTATGCACTTTTCTAAAGTTAACCAACACCAGATCTTCCTCCTGATCAGTCTTGTACAAAAAAAAAGGCCCCAAATCTCACCAAAAACCCAAACAAACAAAAACCCCCAAATAAAACCCCATTACCCTGCAAAAGAGCAGAAGAAAAAAAAAAATTAGAATATCAGGGACAAAGGTGGGATGAAATAAAGTTAACAGACAGACACTGAAATACTTACGACTATTCCTAGATTACATAGATTTGTTGCAAAATCAAGGAATCTGAATTTCAAATCCAATGTGTTTCCCAAGCAACCAGCTCTCTGTAGCTAAACAATTGAAACGTAGTAATCTAGGACTCTGTGAAAAATAATGTTAAGTGATATCATCACACCTTTTATGTTACTTTTTTTTCATTGCTTCCTAGTGCAAGAATGATAAAAGAAAAAATTAGTATGCAACTAAGGCATTTTAGAGCCATTACTTCTGAATCTGAATATTAAAACTGACTATCCAAAACAATAGTAGCGCAATGAAGACCATATGGAACAGCTCTGGTTCTGACTCTTATAACTTGCTATTTTACCTCCTTCTACTTCACTACAGCCAGTGCCTGTTACACTCAAAATCTTCATGAGTAAAGTGCAGGCACACCTTATATACATATAAAACCAAGAACTTATTGATAGTGTAATTGAAATCTTAACAGTCTAGCCATTATTAGTCCAGATTTAATTGTAAGAGGAAAAGAAAGACTAATAATGCAATTAAAATTGCTGTGCAATTAAAATTGCTGTACATGCACTTTGTTTCTATCCCTTTTTCTGATGTTATGCTCACTGTTGCCTTGCTCCTTGGGATCTTAGGGTCAGTGTTTTATTTCTTGGAGGTTGTGTGGGGGTGTTGTTATGGTAAATTGTCAGCATCTGGAGTCCTTCACTGGGAGGAATATGATGTTAATGTTGATGGTTTCTTGTTCTTCGCTCTAGGGTTCACTTAGGGTCATTTTTATGTTCACTAACTTGCTTTTACAACTCTGCTGTTTTCTTGCTGGTCTGCAACTCTACATTACATACAAATTTACTATAAGTGGTATGCCTTACATATGGGTAGGTATTACTTCTTTGTTCTCTTTTTTATCTCTAAACCCAGTTTTTCCCAGATCTGTGTTTCTGTAACTGACCATGGGTGCGTTGTTTATAACCGTGGGGTCTGCAGTGCCATCCTGTGACCCACCCCTTACCACCTCATGCCCATCCCTATACCACAACCTGTGCCCCCAGCTCTCAAGCCCTCTGCTGTTGTACCAGGCTTGTATTTCTCTACCTTACGTCATTACCTTAGTACCATATATATTCGTTCTGCATAGAACAACTGCTTGTTTCTGCTACCTGTATAAAACAACGGTTTCACCACAAACAGACAACAAAAATAAAACAAATTAACTGTAGACACCTAGTCAATTAGAGAAATTGCTATGACAGCTAAGCCAAGTGAAGTCAAGCTGCAGACAGGACAGGACAAGTTCATGCAGAGCAGGTGTGACAAACCTTAGTCCGGACACCATGCAAACACAGCACAAAGCTTATGGCCTATCACTAGTAATGGCAATGCATTATTACAGGGCTGCACGCTTGCATATTTTGCTGAAAATGTATATATACCTGTGGTATAAGGTAAAAGACCATTGCTCAAGGCTCCCAGGCCGCTGCAATATCAAGACACAGCGGTCCAAGTTAAAGACGGAATGAAAAGTCTGAACTCCGAATTTCCTGTCTTTTGTAAACTTAAGTCAGACCTTATCTCTGCTTATTAATAGCAGGGTTTATTAAATAACACCTAATGGTGGGAAAAGTAATAAAGGTACTGTGCAGTGCATATTCAGTGATCTATTCATTTTGCAAAATAAACCCTTATTCTAGAGTTTTCAGCTGCTTTAAATTTTAAGGGGCTGTCTATATGTCCTGGTTTCAGCTGGGATAGAGTTAATTGTCTTCCTAGTAGCTGGTACAGTGCTATGTTTTTGAGTTCAGTATGAGAAGAATGTTGGTAACACACTGATGTTTTAGTTGTTGCTGAGTAGTGTTTAGACTAAGTCAAGGATTTTTCAGCTTCTCATGCCCAGCCAGCAAGAAGGCTGGAGGGGCACAAGGAGTTGGGAGGGGACACAGCCAGGACAGCTGACCCAAACTGGCCAACGGGGTATTCCAGACCATGTGAGGTCATGCCCAGTACATAAACTGGGCAGAGTGGGGCTGGGGGGATCGCTGCTTGGGGACTAACTGGGTGTCAGTTAGCAGGGTGGTGAGCAATTGCATTATGCAACATTTGTATATTCTAAACTTTTTATTATTGCTGTTGTCATTTTATTAGTATTATCATTATCATTATTAGTTTCTTCTTTTCTGTTCTATTAAACCATTCTTATCTCAACCCATGAGTTTTACTTCTTTTCCCAATTCTCTCCCCCATCCCACTGGGTTGGGGAGAAGTGAGTGAGCGACTGCGTGGTGCTTAGTTGCTGGCTGGGGTTAAACCACAACACTATACTACTACATTTCACAATTATAATAAACCTCTCCTGGTAAATAACTGGGTAATATTCTTTCTCCCACCCCCCACTAAACACATATGATTAAGTTCCAGGATGACACCATGAACTCTTCTACTTCCTTATATTAACTGCATATTTTAGATGGGAGGCAATCCCATTTTATAATGGGAGATGACTAGTTATGATGACTCTTTGCAGATTTTTTTTTCAGCAAAGATTCCTTGATCTTGCTACCCCTACAGTTCAATAGCACTGAATTTGCTGGTCTTAAAATCATGCTATAAAGCCTATCTTTTCATCCAGCCTTTCTCCAAGGAGGTTGTATAAAGGAAGACCCATAAGAACTTACCTATGGCAAATGAATGTGCTTTCCTCAATATCTGCAGTATGTCTTACTCTTCTCCCCTCTTCCTAGAGGGACAAATGCAGGAATGCTGTGACATCTGAGGTAGCTTATATTGTTTTCTAAGGAAATTGGCATGGTTTTGTAAAAACAATCGGTTTAGATGACATATTTGCTTAACAAAAAAACCAAACCTACAAGTTTTGCTTTCTGATCTATATCATTGAATCAATATTTATTTTAGTATTTCTGCTCAAAATTATCAAAATTGCTCACTGAACAATGACCCGTCTCAACGGAAAGAGAAAGAGTACATTTCTTCTTACAAGGATTGTTTGCCTTCTTTCAGCATTGTTAAATATTCATTTTACTCAAGAAAGTTTTTAAGCATGATTCTCTTGCCTAATAGTTGTGAAAAAGTAGAAACCTCAATTCCAGGCCCAGATCCAAAATCATGTGTGTGTGCTATATTAACCAGCTATTAGAGAAGGAATATCTTTCTCTCTTAATGCCATGCAAAACAGAACAGTTTCAAAAGGTGGAAATAAGAACATAACCCCCAGGATCAGCATCCTTGTATCCTGTCTGAATATAAACACATGCATCCATTTTTATTTCAGTTCTTACAGGCTGCTGGTTATTATATTAACAATGCAGAGTTACTGCATGGGTCCCAAATTCCTGCAGATAGAAGATAAGACGTCAAACAAGTTCCTGTGGAGATCCTTTGGATGCTGCTAAATTGTGATAAAATTGTTTTATTGGGGTACTTAAACTCTTGATTTTTTTAACTTAGACATCAAAAAATTTAAACAGGATTATGCATGAATAATACTGTAGTTAATGGGAATTATGCTGCAAAAAGCTGGATTTTCTCTTTCCTTCCTGTAGGCAGAGTGGAAAGTTCCATACTTCTGAGTTTGTGGATCCATGTTTTCTTGAGAATGAGCCTCAACCCAACTCTAATTTTCCATGCAAATATTTTTTCTTCCTGAAACTCGAAAAATAATGATACAGTTCTGTTACCCATCCTCCCTAAATGAAAATTACTAACTTCTTTGCCTAAAAGAAAGACCTAGTAACTTGTTTATTTCAGCCAAGTTATTTTAGAATTCAGGGTTTCGAAGGAGAAACATCATTTTAACTGAAAAAAAGCACACGGTCTTCCTGAAAAAAAAATTCTGTTTGCCAGCTGTACAGGCTACTACAACAAGTGTCTAAACCTGAAAAAATAAAATATTGTACAGCATTTCAGAGCTTTTATACTGTGATTGTAAAATATCTGGGAGGTTTGCCAGACTCAGTCAAAAGAAGAACACAGCATTTTCTCATCACTAATAACAATGACCTGAAGTCACGTTGAAGATTGTAAGGTCAATTTCCCTCTTAAATTGAAAAAAGAAAATAGGAGAACAGATGTGGGTTGTTGCTTCTGTATTTATAAATTGCATGACAGCTGGGTTAGGCTATATGATCTCCAGTTTCTATGCATTTAAGGAGTTTTTATTGAATCATTCATACTAATCAGATAAAAGTGTTAAGGTGCATTTTTAAGGTATTATACAACATAGATGAAGTAGCCAATTTCATAGTGTACATTTAAAATTGAACATTTTTCTTCATTAAATATGTTCAGGTAAGTTTACCAGGTGGAATACACATTTCAAGGAGAATTTTCTGGGCTTGAGTGATCAGTTCTGAATTGACACAGCATACAGGCATGGGATGATAAAATTAGTACATTTTAAATAAAGTTTAAATTACACAAAGTATTAAATATAACTACCTATTACCAGATATTTGTTTCTTTGGTGGTTTTGGGGGTTTGGTTGTTTTTTTTAAGTTTACAATTGCAGCAACAGTAGCTGTCTAACCAACATCCTGATAACATCTATTCCATCATTTTAGCAGCATATAATTCTAGAAGTAGAGATTTTTACGTATACAGAATTTCTCACTCTCCCTTATTTCATATATTAAACTGACCATTTTATCAGATACATTGTTTCTTGTTACTGACTCTTTACGCCTATGTGTTGAAACACAATTTGCACAGGCTACACATCAATATTTTTGGCTACTATTTCTTTACATTAAAATGCCAGCCATCTGCTTGTGGATGACAGCTTCTAGGCAACTCTTTCCTTTAAATCCCAGCATTTTATTTGTAATCCCTTATTGGGTGAAACACGTAAATCACATTCTACCTCTTTATAATGTGCAATTCATTTAAACTAATGTACACATTTTAACATTAGACATAGTAACTTACTGAGCCTAGATCTAGGAGAAGAATAAGGAACCTCATGTGAGTAGTTTATCTGAAACATCTTAAATGTCTACCACAGAATAAGATAAATCTTTGATGATGCCTTCTGTCCCCTTGACATAAGAAGAGACTAGGTGAATAGTTAGACTTAAAGGATTAGCTTCTAACACTTACATTGGAGTACCAAGCAAGAGCTTAGAAGAGAGGTCTCAATTAACTAAGACTGAGAGCTAAACCATTTTCTAATCTTCAGCAAGCACGGCCAAGCATTTGATCCATAGTTGTTTCTCTAACCTATGTTACGTATACATCAATTATTTCAGAAAAATATTTTGGTGAATATGGTAAAATGCTTTTAATATTTACCAAACAACAATGGACAGAGTTTGGTGACTGTTCAGAAGGGGTAAAGAGAAAAATAAAGGAAGTATAATTAATCAGTTTTAGCATACAGTATTCTCTCCCCTCTGAGTTTTAGAAAAATTGGCGAGATGAGTTAAAGCAGCCCTCAGGCAGCTTAAACTTGTGCAATCAGCCTTTACACAGCAGATTGTCCTAAGTCTCTCTGACCTTGGCAATTTTACAAGGGTCATATTTACACGTGGGTGACCTGCTTCTGAATGACAACTGAAATGCTTAGAATTTAGACAAGAAAACATATATACATGTTTGTTTTCACAATACTCTGCACAATATGGTGCTCATCTTTTATAAGGTCCATCTCAATAATGAGTGCTTATTCATCATGGACAGTGCAAGGACAGGACTCCCATGCCACAGACAGATCCAAGTTCCCAGGTGCAGCACCATGAGCTCACCAAGGATGACAGCTTTGCTCTCTTACTCCATCTCAGCAGCTGCAGCCTCTACAGGAGATGGAGGGCAACGAGAGATCCTCGAGGCCCTTGGTAAGACCAGCAGTGGCATTTCCTCCTACTGCAGCCCTGTCAGCCTCCCAACTCTGCTGCATCGGCTCAACATTCCTATTAGGGCCTCTGGGCACTACAGTAAATAGTGAGCATTAAGGGATATAACATGCTGCAAAGTCTAACAGTGTTGATGCGTCACTAATTACCATAATGAGAAACTTGTGGCACATCAGCCGAGAAGAATTTGCATTGTTTTTTTCCCATTCTCCAGCTACAACAGGCAGAATTCCCATGACTCTGAACTTGACCTTGAGGGCTTCTTCTCTTCCTTCTGTGTGTAGATACTCCTTACAGGTGCACATAAGGTGGGTGAATAAACAGGGATTTAAACCAGAAAGGGCTAGTCTCCAAATAGGCCTTTCTACTGCGTGTATATATACATGCTAGTTGTGACTACCAAAGAAATGTTGACATTTCATCTGATCTCAGCTGGCACAGGCACATTGAAGAGCAACTGCTGTTTTCACACTCTGCCCCTAATTCACTGTAAGACCCTGCTGCATGTTAGCTATTGATTTTAGACACTTCTACTGTTGATTACAAATAGTGACTCATGGAGCCTGGATTCCTACTCCGCTAATACAGGGTTAATATTAGAATTGCTTGAAGATTAAACGTTCCTGAAGTACCACTATTAGCTAGAACAACTTCTAAGCAACAGGGTGTTTTGTTGAAACTTGTCTTCTGTGCTGAACCTACGTTTACTGGAGACAAAGCAGCAAAGAAGGTTTCTGGAGCACAAGATACCACACTGCAAGGCCTCCCAGGTCATTGATTCCTACCCTCTGCTCTAAGAGACATTTCCTGCATCCTATAATCCCATCCAAAAATGTATTAAATTCCACTTTAAAGCTACTTAAGTTGTTTCCCTCTGTTACTCTTATTGGAAGGCAGTTCCAGACAGGTGGAAGGTGGCTAGACAATTGTATTGATCTCTAAATTCCCTGGAAATTCTATTTATAAAATGTTAAGCATTTCGTTAAGGATTTCCAAGTGGGTGTTTCTGATTGCTCAGTACATAACAATTGTTCTGCTGATAACAATCCTCTGAGTTTCATTTATAATGATCCATTTTATTTTCCTTGTAATAATAGCATATTGCCATTTCATGCAGCTGTTACATGCACTTTATGAGTGTTCCACTGTTTTTTTAACATAATTGACTCAGTCCTTTGAGTTGCCAAGCACCTTATCTCTGATTTCAGTGAAAGAGCCTTAAGCAATACCCTAAGGTAAGCACTGTATCCAAGGGCCTTGTTTCAGGTAGGTACGCTTCTTTTTTTAGTCATGTATTTGAAGTGCTCTGTCTCTGTGCATAGATGCGATTAATACAAAGCACTCAGTATAGCATTTCTAAGAAAATAATGTGTTTGGTTCTACTGTATCTTTAACAACTGTAGCACATTTTTTAAAAGTTTTACCCTTAACTATGAAGGCCATATTCTGGTTTCAGTTATCTGAGTTTAAATCTGGATTAAAAAGGGAAAAATAAATTCCTCTGGAATACATTTCTGTTTAAAGAAAAGTAAAATTTAGCCCTGCTTTTTTTAAAGAGCCTGAACACAAGAGGGAAACTAAATACCATGTATGGTAGCAGTGTGCTCACTTCCCGCAGTCACACTTGCTGTCATGGCTCATTTGACTTTGCTCCTCGACTCTGAGGTGTGGTTACAATGATGGCATGTAATCAACAGAGATCTTCACTGCAGCATCCCTATGAAAGTAGGTTCTTACTGCTCTGTTTCATCTTAGCTTTAAGGATCAAAACTGATCCAACATTGGTCTGGCCTCATGTTTGAAGGAAGCAATACTCTTATGCACATAATTTTTTTTCAAAGAGAAAACAGAAGTTAAGCACGCTACTGGGAAACAACTAAACCTACATATCAAATTTTTGTGGGGGTAGATTCTGCATCTCACTGGCATATAGAATACCTGATGATTTTGACTGTTCCCTTTCTATATCTTTCTCTGACACTGCTACCATTATGCATTATTAAGCAAAAACCTGACCCCTTTGAAGTTAATGGAAAAAAGCCTTCCTACTTTTAATGTGAGTCATTATCTTTCATTGAGGTTACTGCATGGATCGAATCTTTGCACTACCAGCAAGCGCTGTCCCTTGACTTGAAAAAGACTCTGCAAACATGTAGATGTTCGTGCTATTATATCCTGCTGAAGGATGTGAACATTTTACTTTTAAAACAGCCTTAAAAAAATAACAGCTAGTAATATATCTCATTGGACTGCTGTGAGATCATTCATATGGTACAAATTAATATTTGTACTGTGAAGTACCTTTGGATCTTTGGATGAAAGATGATATGTTTAAAGGCAAAGTATTAAAAGTCATCTCTGCATGGAATTTTTTAAGAAAAAAAAAAAGTGAGCAATTCAGTTTAATTAGTCAACTAATAAAAAAATTTAAAATGCTTAACAACCTACAATTTGCGTTTCTCAATGGAAACCAATATTATTCTTAGATTATAGTCAGGATAATATTATTAGTAGAATGACTGACTCAAATTAATCATGACTGAAAATCTGATTACCACAAGGGATCATGCTGCTATCATAGACTTCACATACCTTTCCTTTTATCTTCTTATTACAGCACCAAATTTCTCCCTCTGTGCAGAGGGTGAACAGGATTTTCAGTTTCCAATGTCTTAAAACTATGGCTTTGATATTATAATGCTCATCTTGTGAATGATGGGCCTCAAATTAATTTTATTCTTACAAAGAAGAAACTACAAACAAGGACAACTGGTTTTAATAATATTATTTAGAAGGTGCTAATGTGCAATTTGTTACTTGTCAAAACAGTGGGAATTATGTTCTCATTCCATGTTAAATATAATTAGCTAATACTTTCCAAAGGATATGCAGGCAGAAGAAGTATCTCACAGTTCTAGCTTTGTTGCAAATTTCATTATTTGCCTTCATTTGTTCTCTCTCTCAGAATACAAAAGTTTAAGTTATGTCTCCAGTATGCTCAAAAGAAATCCATTATAAAGAAGTTGGGTTTCCTCAGCTTCAAGGGTATTCACATTCTGTGTATGTACATATCCATAAAGCTGTTCTAAAGGAAATAATTGTGAATTAGATTGTTTACAATGAATTATTACATAAATTTTCTTCTGGGATTAAAAAAAAAAAAAAGGCAAAACAAAACCAAAACCCAAAACACTTTCTAGCCTTTCTATCTTTTAAAACAATTCCCCCTCCCCCCCCAACAAATTATGCATAATACATTACAAATACATTTCTTTTGGCTAACTAAATTAGTTTACAGCTTATTTAGTTGGGACACTGAAATGCATTATTTTTATGGTCTTGCTTAATCAAAAGGGGGTCTACAAGCCTATAGTAAAAATAAGCCATACCTGAAAGAGCTTACAATAAAATGACAAGATGAGAAAGGTACATGAAATAAAAAGTAGAAAAAGGATAAGAGAACAGCCTGATGACACACAACATTTTCTAGTATAGAAAAGATGCGGGTACCATTTGTAGCAAATCAGACCACATCTACTCTTCTAACTGCATCCACCCCAGGGAGGGATGCTTGGCAGCCAGCCTCAGAAGTAGTCTCCTCTAGGGTAGATTAGCTGTATTTGCATGAGCAGTTCTTGGCTTTAGAGCCTTTCTCGGCCTTGTATAGTTTATATAAAAGTCCATTTGTAAATATATATATGTGTGTATATATAAAATAAATATTTATATATTTTTTGGTCAATCTGTGTGTGTGTGTCTGTGTGTATGTATGTGTGTATATGTATTTATTGACGGGAGGGTTAAGGAAAGGACTATAAATTAATGTGTCTGCAATAATAAGACAATTGTTTTGCAGCCCACCTGAAAGGTTTTTTATAGCATGAAAATGTGGCCATATGTCACATATCTTGAGGGGGTGACCAAGGACAGAGGGGAGTGTAGGAAGGTCCCCAGCCTGGTAGATAATGATGAAGGACTGCTCAGGGCAGGGGGATAAAAAGCCCTCTCATTTGTAATGTCTACTGAAAGCATTTGCTGGAGTGTGCAGTCCACTGAACCATGGCTGGATTTAATTTAGGAGGGACATGCTTGGGTCAGAAGAGAACTTAGGAACAAACTAACATTTATAAACCATGGGCAGTCAGTACACTTAAGACCAAAACTGAGCTGGAGAAAGAAATTATTTGATACCCAAATAACACTAATGAGCTCCAAAAAAACCCACTGAAATCAGACATTTCTATAAGGATCTACCAAGAGTAGGATAATTTATACACCGCAAATATTAAAAAAACAAATTCTTTTTTAAATATGTGTAGAATTCACCTCACCTAGATTCAAATGTCTAATAATCTTCAAACCTAGCTTTTATATTTTTATAATTTAAAAATCTGATTTAACAATCTAGGTTGACTATAGAGTCAATCTGGAAACTCTTTCACTCTCTTCAGAGAGAGAAATTATCTCTGGAGAAGCTTGCTTTGCTGTACTAACTATAGAGAAATTGAACACAACTCCAGTCTTAATTATTAAGTCAGTCCTTCATTTTAGGTATCTATA
The DNA here is from genome assembly GCF_929443795.1 of Astur gentilis. Lineage (NCBI taxonomy): Eukaryota > Metazoa > Chordata > Aves > Accipitriformes > Accipitridae > Astur > Astur gentilis. The sequence goes on along the minus strand of NC_064892.1, from coordinate 26,972,767 downwards.
GATGGCTGGGTACCTAAGTGAGGTGATTATGGGCTACAACTCTCACTTTTGCTTCTCTTTACAACTCAGGGGTTGTAACACCATGCAAATTGCAATTCATAGCAATGGCAGTGGTTTTAGAGGGGGGGGGGTAGCCAACAAAAAAACCCAAACCAAAACCCAACCAACCAACCAACCAACCAGTCAGGAGGTGAGGCAGCAGCCACAGAAGGAAACGGAGGAGAACATTCATATCACTTTTATACAGGTAATACAGATCCTACCTCTTAGGCATATACCTTTCAGATTACAGAGCATGTGAGAATGCAAAACAAGGAAGGGAACGCACCCCATCAGCTGCTGAGATATGGCCAATATGCAGCCAAAATTACAAGAATCATGGGGGAAGAAAATGAGGCAAGGGAAAATCCACTATTGCAGTTTAAAGGCCAGAGCATAGACCTGAGAGACAGTAATTATAAAACTTGATCTTGGGTTTTTTATGAATCTTACATTAGATCTCAATGGTTTGAATGCTGAAGCAGTCCAGGGAAAAGAAGCTAAGAGCCAGGCTTCTCCTCCCAGTGCCTAGGATGACAGAAATAAGAATGCCTGCCCAGGTTTCTTCTCCCTTTTCTTCTGGTGCCATGATGCTTCTATTCGTGAGTATAAAATAAACAAGAGGCTTAATGGCAAGGGACCCCCACATTCATCACCTAGCTCCTCCTCTTCCCAGAGGCAGGGTTAGGGGTCCTCTAGACTAACATGACAGAAGAACTGCTTCTTGGAAAAGCGATTTAACCATGAGGATACAGTACAAAAGCATCTGTCTGTGACTGCTGTGATCTGTATCAGACTAAGTGTTAGTCATACCTCTTGGACAGAAAGGATATGCTAGATATTCTGCACAACCAAGATGGTGAATCTCCTTGGCATGTGTAGTAACAAGATATTAAATTTAAAAAATAATTTATCTTAAATGGGGAAAACTTCAGTGCCTGCCATCCTGCCATTTTCTGAGACTGAAACATCTCACTTCTGCCCAGTTTTTTTCTAGATTCCTCAAAACCTTTAAAAATATTACTTTCAGGTTCTTTGTGCCTCAGTTGTCTGTGCTTTCTTTCTTTCAACAATAATTATGTTTCCCTGGAAAAGCAAAGGAATTCACATTTGTAAACTGCTCAGACACTCGTGTAGTGCAGACCAAACAAGAACCTAGATAAAAAGGTTAAGAACTAAATGCAATTATGTGTCTTATACTCCTCTCCCTCCGTTTATGAAAGCAGAGAGTATAATAAGAACTAGCAGACAGAGCTTTCTGGAAAACTTCTTACTGCCTAAAATAATGAGGAAGCTGTTCGATCATACTAGAACTATTACTCAAGTAATTCTGTCAAGGTCAGAGTCTGGCAAGTGTCATTTTCTATTTGCTACATGAAGTACCATGTGTTCAAGTTGCTGTGGAACTACCCCAGGGCTTGCAGAGTGGTTGCATGTAACATTTCAGAACCATTTTGTCTAACATATTTATCTACTTTTGTTGCTCCTTTGTTCCAGCTCTACCTGTGTTTCTTCTAATTCTCCATTTCAATTTATGTTGGCCCAGTCTCATTCCAAGTATGTTCACTGTGCTTAAAGATATATATGTTAATATCTGCTTAAAGTACACTGGAGAGACTCAAAGCCACACAGTTGTGTTGAATATGATAAACTGTGCAAATGAAGACAGGCAGGAGAGTATGTCATTTATAAATAAGATTCCAAGGGGTGTATCCCAAACGTATGTTACAGGATACAGAGCATATCTATCAAATAAAAAAGGGAAAACTTTTCTGTTTTCAAGTAGTCTGTATATACTGACTCACAGTGATACTCTGGAGTGAAAATTATCTGCATTTCCAAGGTGAAAGGTCAGCTGAAAAACTTTTATATAATATCACTCAACATTTTACTGTTATGTCCTAATATGGGAGAAGCCTTGTAACGGAAAAAGTACTTTATGTTAATAGGTGGAATCTAGAAAAAAATACGAAGTTATATAACCCCACCTTCTACTTTTTCAGGAAAATAATACTTTCATGACATAAAAGCATCCAGCTTCCACTACACATTTCACAAACTTCTCCATTACAACCTACGAACTGAATTTCTTACTTGTGATGATATTGCTATCACAAAAACACTGTATGACACCAAAATACAATCGCTGACAAATTAGCTGTGTTCTACCCTTCAGCTGCTATTTATCATTTCAAAGATCACGTTTAAAAAAAAACAAGAAAGCATTGGCACCCCTACATACGGACAGAACTCTAATCTTAACAAAATATAATCCTTTTGCAGCTGTTATTGTTTTAATCTTCCATAAAGAAACGCCAGTTAACCTGACTGCTGTCCAGGTCCTCTCTCTTTGACAATATGTATAATATCCTGTCTTCATAACGCACTGACACTCTGCTGAGGCATGATGTGCTGCTGAATGTGGGGCACCGCAAAGCTAAAGTGGGAGCAAAGGTCGTGGATTAGAATGAATTAAGCAAACATGGATTAAGAAAGATCAATGAGCAGGGACACAGACTCATCAGGCTCTGTTTAGATAATCTGCTTGCTCCGACTAACATTTTCTTCCAGCATTACAGCTGAAGAAAATGTACTTGAAGCTCACTCTTGTCAGCTCCTGAGAAACTATCAGTAAATCACACAGACGAGATAGTACCCTGAAATGTAAAAACTCTGCCAGGGACTGATATTGACCCTGATCCCCAGATACCAAGTACCATGACTGAAAAGACAGGTCTGCAATCCCAGATGATGAAACCATCAGGTCAGTTGCTCTGGCTCAGTCAGTGCATTACTGAGGAAGAATAGAGAGAAGCAACAAATGATACTATAGCAAACTGCGGAAAAGGGCAACAGGAAAAATCAGAAGGGCATTCTCCAATGTTGTGCATTACTAGTGATGACAGAAATGTTGGCAGAAGAGACCTGTCATTTCAGAGGAAACAGCTTGTAGAAAAATATAATCCTACAAACTGATCAGAGAAAACTCGCAGGGTCACAAAAGCTGTGGGAGAAAGTTGAAATGAGTGAAGTTCCCATAAGCCACATGGTGAGTAGGGACATGAAAAGTGTGAGCAGAAGTATTAGGGCATTTACTGACTAAGAGAAGTCTCTCAAAGAATTGGATCTGTCAGTTAGTAGAAAAAAACAATGTCCTCACTCGTGCATAAGGTCAAAGTTGTTGGAAAAATAACAGGGAAGTCTTACCAAATCTCCCACACTGGTATCTAGTTTTTATTGGTGTATACTCCACTAGCTTGGAAAGTAAAAAAAATAAAAATCTACCAAAAAGGTAAAAATAAAATATAGTAGACATCATGCTATAGGAACCACCTCAGAAGTGATGGCGTGTGTGCTGAAGACATCTTAGCCTGTAAGACCTCATAGGATCTCAGATCCTAATCTCGACCCACTTTTGCTTCCTTAAGTGACACCTTGAGAATGATGATTCTGTACAATTTAGAAATAGAAGAAACTTGTATAGTCAAGTTGCTTTTTTCTGTCCCTGCAGGATTTTTCTTACTGGTACATTTTAACTGTTTTGTCACATTAGCTAAATCACAAAGGTGCTGAAGGATTTTACGGATAAACCAGTAAGATTTTTGCTTAAGTAACAGTGTACCGCCAGAAACACTACCAATAAAATTAGGAGAAGGATTGATTTCTCAAATATTAACTGATTAAAAAATACTTACTTTCCTGTCAGGGAAGCAGATCTTAGAAACTGAAAACAGTAAAAAAAAATTATTTAACTTGAAGTCATCTGTTCATGATTCCATAGGACAGGGATGGTTCCAGCACACAAATGAACTGCAGGATATATGAAGAAGATATTAAAATCAGAAAACAATGTCAAAGCAATCCTTTATTCACATAATGAATAAAGGACTGAATTTGTCCCTTATAGCCTGTCAGAATAGAAAGTGACTTGCTTCTCTAAAAACTCACCCATTCTAAAAAGAATAAATAAAGTAATGATTCATGTCTGCCTCACACTCAGCTTGCTTTTGTATTTTTCCAGGGAGGAAAAAAAAAAAAAAAAAAAAAGGAAAAACAAACCAAAAACCAAAACCAGTCTTAGTAAATGGGGTTTATTTTCTTGTTTTCTCATGTTTCAGTATCCAGTGAAAGACACAGGAAATGATCAGTGCTGGATCTGAATTCAGATCAATGTAAACACTTCCATAAAATAGCAGATTGAATCAGGACAAGGATTCATCTGTCCCAGCATCCTTCCTTCAACAGACACGAGTATGCGGAACAGGCATGCCTGGAGTGATCCTTTCTCTTACCATGCTCGTGAAGCAGTAAGAGTCTGAGGGACTTCCTGAGACAAAGGCTCCAGACTTCTGTGTTCAATAGAGAAGATGGGCCTGTCCTCAGTCCTTTTAAGAATCTAATTACACTTCTGGCTTCTGCAACATCTTGTGGCAACAAGTTCCATGATTTAATTACAGACGTGATATGACAAAGTACTTCCTTTGTTTCTTTCAAAACTGCTGCATGAAACTCGCATTGAGTGTTCTTTACATTTTGCACTGGAGAAATAATGAACAGTTAAACAGTTTACCATACATCGGTGATAAAGAGCAAATTATCATCCTTCCAACAACTTGAGCTAGCTGGTTTCTCATCAGGATCACTTTGAACAGAATACACTGATAAAATACATAAATGTAAGAAAACTGTGTTTGTATGAAAATCAGAGTACCCTGAAAGGGGAGGGACAGAGAAATTATAACAGTTGTTTTTTCTGAGTTGTTTTGTTGTTGTTGTTTTATATTGACTCAGGAAGCCTTGCCTGTAACCATTTGCACAGGTAGATTTTAAATTATCTAGCCCTGGGAACGTTCTAAGACATATGCATTTTTAAAGGTATTCTGTTAATGTAAGGGTAGAATGATTCCTGAAAGTACAAAGTTCATAATACATATGATTACAAATTCCTTTTGCAATCTGTGTACTCCTTATTCACTCCCTGATATTTAAGGGCACTTACTGAGGGAATGTAAGTGTTATTACAATGAGTGACATACCATATGGCAAGCAGGATCAGCTGCAGCTTTGCATACTGTTGTCATTTTTCCCCTTGTACTGCAGTTTTACATGATGTAATGTTTTTCTGTGATTGTTCAACATTCTACCATTTAAGCCTGCCATATTATAAAATGTCATTTTAGGGGGTTGCAGCTGAACCTGCTCACCGTAAGTCTGCATTTATTTCACAGATGTCTATCACACTGTCATCCCACAGGTGCACTCAAACTTTAAAATTTTCCTGTGCCTCAGCTTCTAATGTAAGAAAAATGTATTATGCAAGATGAGGAAATGGCAGCCAAAAAAGTAAATGCTGCTAAATGTCACTTTACAATACAACATGGGCATGCAAATGCAAGTAACCTTATAGGGTGATAATATTTGCACCCTCAGTAAAATGTGATGTGAAAATGATAGTGTAAGGGCCAGGTCCTGAAAAGTAAAGGTCCTCTCCAGGGTAAAAGTAAGAAATATAAATGTGGGGAATTTTCCATTAATATGGGAGAAATTTTATTTTTTTCTGTGCTTCTGCTCAATTGTCACCAATAAACATTTTTAAAAACTGATTTCATCTGGAGGTTATTTTCTGTCTTAAGTGAAGTCACAGCTGGTTTAAAACATAGAATAGAATCATAGAATTGTTTAGGTTGCAAAAGACCTTTAAGACCATTAAGTCCAACCATAAACCTAACACTGCCAGGTGCACCACTAAACCATGTCCCTAAGCACCACGTCTGCACATCTTTTAAATACCTCCAGGAATGGTGATGCAACCACTTCCCTGGGCAGCCTGTGCCAATGCTTGACAACCCTTTTGGTGAAGAAATTTTTCCTAATATGCGATCTAAACCTCCCTTGGCTCAACTTGAGGTCATTTCCCCTTGTCCTATCACTTGTTACTTGGGAGAAGAGACCAGCACCCACCTCGCTACCACCCCTTTTCAGGTAGGTGCAGAGAGCGATGAGGTCTCCCCTCAGCCTCCTTTTCTCCAGGCTAAACAACCCCAGTTCCCTCAGCCGCTCCTCATAAGACTTGTGCTCTAGACCCTTCACCAGCTTTGTTGCCCTTCTCTGGACGCGCTCCAGCACCTCAATGTCTTTCCTGTAGTGAGGGGCCCAAAACTGAACACAGCACTCGAGGTGCGGCCTCACCAGTGCCCAGTACAGGGGGATGATCACCTCCCTGCTCCTGCTGGCCACATTATTTCTGATACAGGCCAGGATGCCGTTGGGCACACTGCCGGCTCCTATCCAGCCGGCTGTTGACCAACGCACCCAGGTCCTTTTCCACCGGGCAGCTTTCCAGCTACTCTTCCCCAAGCCTGTAGCATTGCATGGGGTTGTTGTGACCAAAGTGCAGGTCAATGTCATCCCATTGCTTCATTGTTAAAGAGTGTTAGAGAATAAGCAATGTGGAATGCATAGCAAAAAAAAAAAAAAAAAAAAAAAAAAAGGAGGAAAAGAAGCTAAATAATAATGTAAGTTAAGTGTAATCACGCATTTAAGGAAAAAACAGGTTTCTAAGACTGTCCCTGCAAAGTTCATACATCTATAAAGGACATTCTCTTCTCTGTTTCATTTTACTTCACCTTTCCTCTTTCCTCTTTTCACCTCAATGTGCCATGCCCTTTTTCTGTCTGTAGGTCAACAGCAATGTTGTGATCTAAGATTCCATTTCAAGATCAAACTGCTGCATATCTACATGAGTGATCCATTTAATTCAGCTAGGCTGCTAACATACATAGATACACTGGAAGGAAGACAATGAAAAAATAACTAAGGAAAAAATTGTCCAGCAGGAAGTGCCACTGGTCCAAAAAAAAGATTTTCAAATCTCAGTTCGAGTTTTAGATCTCCATTAGAAAACTAGTTTTATTTATGCACCAATCAAGAAATCTGTAAAAGACAATAACTAACAAATCCTTCAATAACAGATTATTAAAAAACAGTTTTCTGAATTAGAACAGTATTGTTAATAAAAGTATTTTCAATGTGCAACAATAAATATGGATTCACAATCAGTGTTATTTCTATGGGTAGATGTGAAAGTAACAAAAGATAAATTAAAATGTAAAGGAAAGGACAAAATCAAAATACAACTAAACTTTTAATTTAATAAATCACCATTATTTGTTCATAATTTTGGAGTACATGTCAATATAATTCAATATATATAATCCTATATTCTGAGATCATATTGGTTTTGGTGCCAGCACAGAATTACAATAAAATTATTGCCTTGTTGACTGTTAAATTAACTGAGATTAGATATGGCCTAATACTTTTGGTAAATTCTTCTCTGATCAGTCAGTCTGAAATTGTAACAAGAAAACGTGGATTTATTGAGGCCAAAATAATAGAAAACATTGATATTGTTTTATAACTGCAGTTGAAATTACAGTTTTATATTGAGGCCTTTACTACTTGCTTTACCTTCCTTGATTTATCAGGACCAGAAGACAGGGTAGCCTGGCAACAAAAAGCACTGCAACAAGGAAAGTTAAAAACACTTCTCCCTCATTAATATGTGTATTTCATGTCTTATTTAATCTACTTTAAGTACTCATTTACCAGGTATTTTCTGACTGCACTTGGTTAATAACTGGCAAACAACACTGAAATATGTGCTTAAAATACGTATCTTAATTTTTCTTTGCAAACAACAAATATGGTTATTATAATCTTTCTTGGAAATAGAGAGGTTTCTCTAATTAATTACCTACAATAAATTTCACTGATGTCAAACAAACACCTAAGGCTTAATTTTTACTTCCACTTGGAAATCTGAAAGTTTGTTAAAGAAAAAGGTTTTTAGAGAAAACAGTCTTTAGTTAGAATTCTGTTAATTTTGTATAGTTATTGTCACTGCCTTCTTTTACATGATTTTATATTAATTTCCTATTGAAGGATTTGCATTTAAATAACAGAAGCTGTCAAGATTTATAGCTTAAGATATTGGCACAAACATAATAGAAAGGTACTGAAAAGTCTATTGCAATTGAATGAGTTTGGGTAAAAATTGTACTGTCCTCTTAAAGATTTTAGTTCCGCTGGTAAGCTTACTTGTTATTTATAAAGGAAAGAGAAACAATTTCTCTTTGCAGGCTTTGCTTTCACATTTGTAATGCCAGCTGCAGATACTGTCCCAGCTGAGACAGAACAGGGTAATTCTTTTTGTTCACTCTGATTCTGCAATTCAATGAAACTTAGAGAAGTTGGGAAACAAGGAAAAAAAGAGCTATAGAACAAAAAAAGTAAACATGATTCTAAAGAAAACAAAGTCTTAAAAAGAAAGTGATGACAGCAGGCTAGTGAAAAAGCAAATGTACTGTGATATGCCAGAAAAGTTCAGAAAAATTATATTTTTCATTTTGTTTCAATGTTTTCAAAGTTTGTTATTTTTCTAGAAGATCATTAATAAACAGATCTCATAATTTTGCAATTTCTATTGAAAACAAATTATATCCAAAATATAATTTTTCTAGTAATTTTCTATTAATGAGCAGTTTCTTAAATCCATATTTGTTCTTCATCCAGCTTTTAAGAAGTGATTTACTTGTATATGGAATTAGTATTTTCTTAGTATTCACTGAATTTCAAAAAATATTTTGATGTTAAAAAAATATTTTTTTTATAGTTTGTGTTTTGTTACACAAAATAATGCAAACTATGAAAAGTTTAAACTAATATATTTTACCAACTATTATGATTGACCTATAAAAGTAACCATTTTAGTGGAAAGACCAAATAGTTCTGCTATGTAGCCTTATAAAGTACAGAGTATAATAGATATACATTTTTCACAGAATAAAAGTATTGCAATAGCTAAAAATAAATAGCAATAAAAAATGCAGTAACATATTTATACCACAGCATTTAAGTAAGTGATCAGGAGATGTCTTGCCTAACTTTAGAGGTCTGCAAGACACCTACATATTTATTAGTTACTTTCAATTTTTTTTTGTATCCAATGGAGATCAATAAGCAGTAGAGGATGGACTTTATGTAACCATCTATAGATATCTAGTTTAGGATTATATGAATCACAGACTGAGTGCCTGTTTCTCTCAACTAATAATAAAAGAAGCCTACACAAACAGCTCAATTGTAGGTGGCTGGTTAATACAGATGTAATGGTAAATGAAAAGAATCATCCCTGTTTACTATTTTCTTTTACCCCCTATGGCTCAGATTACTAGTTTTTTACCACAATAAATTCAGATGGTGGATTATTTACAGGGATTATAATTGAAAGTACATATTCCATCTTTATGTGGCAATAGAAATCAAATTGTCCTATATGAACTTCGGCTACAGAGAAAACCTATGCCATGCAACACTTAATTACTGAGAAATATAAAATCACAGCAGTTGATGTCTCAATATACGGTAATTCTCAAGTCAGTTTGAACCTATATTTTATGGGAAAATTCACACAAGAACATCCAGATTATATTATGGTTTGCTGGTAACGCCAAGTGCTTTTGGAAAGTTGCTTGTCTCTACATTTGCAATAAAAGCTTGATTGTGTTAAGTAATATACAGAATTTGATACACAGCATGTCATATCCAGATATTGTCATTTAACAACAATTATTCATGAAAATTTACATTTCTCAATATATATCAGAAAGTTTAGCAAGTTTAGAATGGGAAGTTTAATGAAGATTGTCTTCCAACTGCCATTATGGCAGACACAATAAATAGTAACAAACGCAGATATAAATGCTGCCAGTACTAAAAATGTAGTGTTGTCTTTTCTGATGAGCAGTGGGAAGAGTCAGGTATATCAGGTGAAAGAGTAAAAGCAGAAAATAAATCAGTAAATATGAAGAGCAGATACAAAACAGAATGGAAAAGGAATAGAATAAGTTAATTCAAACAATGTAGTGATGGATGTGGGAAAGACTTCATTATATAAAAAATAGAGCTAATCATTGAGAAAACTAACTACATTAAGTAGTTCAATACTTAACAGCAATGTATGACAAATAGTCATATGGAATCACCTATGGAGTCATACAGTTTTCCTTAGAAAATCATCCAGGGATAAGTTCCTATGCAGTGAGGCGATATACACGGCCAAAGGAAAGGAAAAGCTTCTGTTCCTATTTTTCAGCCACAGACAATCATCAATAACTTTGGGGACTTGTAAAGGAAAAAATACTAAAAGGTACTAGAAAAGAGTCAAATATTTTCCACTGATGTGACAAAACTTAACAAAGATGACATCAAATCCCAGACAGATTTTTTTGGTAGACTTGCATTAGTTCAATGCTAGGTAGAATTAAAAGCTCTTTTAAATTAAGAATTCCTTATAAAACCAGGACAGATGTTTCTATCATCTAGAACTCCTTTTCACAGCAGCTCTAATAATAAATGGGAAGACATTTAAGCAAGCTGAATGTTAATAATTTAATGGGGGTTTTATATTTTGTATCACAAAAGAAAATAGCTGAAACACTATTCTTTGAAAGTACTTTATGTCATGTGTGTAGTTTCTGTTTAGCAGTAGTATTTGTCAGTGCATAACATTGATGTGTAGGACTTCAAACATATCTCATAAATTCTCATGTTCGACTAACATGATTGATCTTGCCATTATCTCCACCTGTAGAAATCCCAATAATTTAAAATCAAGTGTTTCCTGCTAGTTAGCCTAGTAAATTTGGTCTGCCTCTGAAAAGATCAAGCTATTACAATTTTATCTTTCTAAAAAGAGCTACTTATTTGCTGTGAAAAGATTAAGGAACCTGTTACTCCATCTGTAACAGTATATAGATTCTACAGCAAAGAAATCTAACAAATCTGGGGAAACTGGCTGTTTCCTCAAACAGCTGACTCAGTGAACCATTAAAATGGCTCATAGAAGCTCCAGGGTTTCAAATTCTCTTTTGGTTATATATTGTCTCAACATGTTCTGGAAAAATGCAGAGCTCCTCTGTCTCAGAGCCTGAGCTGGGAAAATGTATAAATAAATGTTGTCTATAGCACTCTTATCTCAGGAATTTTGCATAACCCAGAAGTAATTTTAAAAAAAGTGCCACAAAAACTGAATATTAGTTTAAAAATTTTACAAGTTCAGAAGCTAGAACAGAGGAAAATATAACAAAATTCTCTAATGTGGATTCTCTAATAAACTTTCTGTAAATATGTATGCTTCATTTTTCTGTACAATGTAGAGTACAAAATATTTTGGACCAGAGTATGGTTCTGTATCCAAGTGTCTAGGATGTTTGGCTGTGGGTTAAGAAGTCCCATACAGTTCCAGACACAGTGTCTGTATCTCATACTCAGCACTAATTGGAGAGTAACTAGAGAATACCTGTATTTGTGTCAATTTACCCAGGCTGGTACTAGGCTATACTGTCATTTTCTCTTCTCTTGACTGAGACTCTAAAAGGATTTTGCATGAAAAACTTCTTGTTTCTGGATCAGAACTGCAATCACGAGCAATTTCAGCCCTAACCTCAGTGTCAATCTGTTCAGTGCTGGACAGCCAGAGTATACACATCTCCAGCTACTCAAAGAACCTGAGAAGCAGCTTTGAGGGGATTTAAAGATTTGTGAATACAGAATAAGGCACCTCCATATCACTGAATACATTTAAATCCCCTTCCCCTTTTCACTATCTAGCTTCTTCCAGCTCTCCCCAAGCAGACCATTGTTTCTGACTGGTAATCTGTGAAAGAAAAGATCTGGGCCAGAACTCAAGGAGGAAGACTAATAGAAAAATGCACAGCAAAATCAACAGACCGTCAGCCTGCTTTAATTAGTTATCTTCTTATTGTAATTTAGTCTGATGTGCAAAAAGTAACTGTAAAAGCATTACTTCTTTATATATCTAAACACTAACATAAAAAAAATCATTAAAAAATCTTTTAGTGACTTTCTATTATGTCTCATAATTGAAGTAATCGTTACTCTACAATGCATCTACTGTGCTAGTACACATTAAGCAAACATTAGCAAAACCAGAGAAAATTCAACGGAATGGAAGTGTTACACACTGATTTATTATTTTTTTTTTCAGTGTGTCTTTCAGCCCAGTAACAGCATTGAATATATCTCAAATTCTCACTGGCCCTGAAAGATGCCAGAAGAATTTTCCAGCCTGGTGAAAATATCACACCACTTTATCCCCCAGCACCATACCTCAGCAGCCTTACCCTCAAATTTGGTGAGCCATTGCTGCACGAAAAAAACCTCCAAACACCTTTTCATAAAAATCTCACTACTGACCTTAATTACATCTCTTCAGTACACCAGTTTCTGCTCGTGCATTTCACCTACCACAGGCAACTTTTCTCTGATGGAGCTTCTTTCCAGGCATACAATCTTCTCCAATTTACTCTCAGAGGATCTTCTCTCGGTACTGTAATCTCCCCATAGACTGGGAATACATCAGTGTTGCCAAAATGTTTTGGATGTACTGGATGCTTCCGTGTGTGGCATTAGCTCCATCTCACCCCTGCTGGTATTCCTTCTGTCTTCTGTGTAGGTTACCCTGTAATGATCACTTGTTCCCTTCCTCCTTCCCATTCTTCTTCCACCTGATAACAACAGGTGTCCATTAGGGGTGCTGGAATTACCTTTAGATAAAGAAGAGGTGTCTTTTTTATTAAATAAGCTTCAGCTGGAGCATAGACTTAAGCATGTGTCTAGCTTCAGCCACTGAAACGGACTCAATAACTTCATGGGATTATTTACATGTGCAAATTATATTCATTACTACTTAAGAATGGTTGGTCAGGTTTACCCATAAAGCATCAGCCATACCAATGTGAACTGTGCTAGTAGAATAACGTATCAAGTTTTGGGAGGTTATTGAAGTCTCTCCCTTCCACATTCCCTTTCCAGTTAACAAATACTGCTGTAGTACTCTTAGATGTTTTGCTTACAGAAATATTTCAGGAACTTAGCATTAGCAGCTTCTTATTCTTTACTGCTCTCATTTCCCTTGAGAAAAAGTGTGCAGAGAAGAGCATTTGGTAGTTTCCAGTATCTTTGCAGTGTGTTTTACACTACAGAGAGTCAGGCTGGTGAAATAATAGCTGCTCTTTTATCTCTGAAGACAGAGAGCAAAGGGAAAAGATTTTTAAAAAAATTTCAGCCTTTGAAATGGTGTATAGAAAGACCACTGAAAATAGCAGATTGGAGATACGATTCTCTGCCCTCTAACTTGAAGGAGTCAATGGAGGTCTGAAACCAGAGTTAAGCCCCTCAAGTGCAGGCACATGGGTAATTGCATAACAAGCTGTTTAGAGAACACTGTAGAAAAGACATTCAGGGGGAAAAAGGGGCTGATTTAGCTTTTACCTCCTATGACAACGTTTAAAGAAACCGTTTTCTTTAAGTAAAGAACAAAACTCGGATTTGATTAGCGCTCATGAAAACTTCTGCAGAAAATTTCATGGTACAAATCCCCAAATATTTTTTTAGACAAAAATGTTAAGCTTCATTGTGGTGGGTTGATTTTGGCTGCCTACCAGGTGCCCACCCAGACACTCTCCCATTTCCTCTCCTCAGCAGGACAGGGGAGAAAATAAGATGAAAAAGCTCATATGTTGAGATGAAGACAAGGAGATCACTCACCAGTTACCATCACAGACAAAAAAGATTTTACTTGGGGAAGCTTAGTTTAATTTCTTGCCAATTATTTAAAAATAAGAGTAGGATAATCAGAAACAAAACCAAAACTAAAACCCCTTCCCTCCACTTTTTTCCCAGGCTCAACTTCACTGCGTTGTCCCTGGCTCCTCTACCCCCTCCCCAAGCTGAGCAGGGCAGGAGGGTGGGGAATGGGGGCTTAGGGTCAGTCCATAACAGCTCCCTCCTGCTGCTCCTTCCTCCTCATGCTTTTCCCTTGCTCCAGCACAGGCTTCCCAGGGGGTCCTAGCCTCCTCCGGGCATCCCCCTGCTCCGGCGTGGGCTCATCTCTCCCCGGGCTGCAGGTGGAGATCTGCTCCCCCGCGGACCTCCCTGGGCTGCAGGGACACAGCCTGCCTCACCGTGGTCTTCATCACCACGGGCTGAGGGGAATCTCTGCTGCTCCGGCGCCTGGAGCACCTCCTGCCCTCCTGCTGCACCCACCTGGGGGGCTGCGGGGCTGGGGCTCTCACGTTTTTCCTCACTCCTCACTGCCAGGCAGCACTTTTTACCCTTTCCTGAGCATGTTTTCCCCAAGGAGCCAGCACCTTGTCTGTGGGGCTGAGCGGTGCCTTGGGATGGGCGGGTTGGAGCTGGCTGGAACCGGCTGGAACCGGCTGTGTCTGGCACAGGGCAGCCCTGGCCGCTTCTCACAGGGGCCGTGGCTGCAGCCCCCCCCAAATGCCAGCACTTTGCCACCAACACACAATACATTGATTCATATAGAAAACAATTTTGGTTTAATTTGGTTTAGTTATAAAGCAAAGCAAATAAATCTTGAGACTAGCTTTCTCCTGCTGTATGCTGTGGTCATGAAATCTAATCAATTTAATTAAAATAGACATTTTCTCACAAATTCTATTGATTTGGATGAACTCCCATTTCTCCATGAAATACTTTTCTTATTAAAAAATATCAACCAGCCAATTATTAATAACGTTTTAAGCCAACCTCAGCAGGCTAAGTAAGCTTCTTTAATAACGGAAAAGGGTTAGAAAACAACCTGCCACCAAAATTTTAAAATTCAAATCAACCCCCAAAATTTCATGTGAATTTTAATATTTAAATGCAATTGAGAAAGACACTTAGCAACTTTAGTCTCTCTCATAGCATATTCAGTGATTATATCCTACCTAACACATGAAATTACACATGAAAGGTTTTCTTTTCCACTGTTCAATGAAAGCTGAGTGCTAGGATGTCCCTTTTGATGATAGTGCTAGAGGAAGGCAAAAATGAGAAATGCCCTGGATTGGGGGTTCCGAAGGTAACAATAACTGGACTTTTTGTGCAACAGTACTCCCCACCATGTCCCCTGTTTCAGTAAATGACTTTCTTATGCGCACACCTTGAAGAGGCAGATGGAGAACTGAGTCCTGTGCTTCTGTGTAAGTGGACTCCTTTAAGGAAGAAGATAAGTGGTTCTTTGCCATTTAACAAATAAAGATGAAATAAAAATAGTACATATTATAATTAATAATTATCACTTTCAGAATACCATACAGTTTCAAAGCACTATGAAACCATCAAGTAATTAATGTTTACTTAGTGAAATTAACATAATTCAATATACAAAGACACTGAAACAACAGAAGAGTTTTAAAACACACAAGCCAAATCCTGGAGCCCACCTGAGAAGTCGTGCAACTTTGTAGTCAGGTTCTACACAATCCTTCATGTGCCATGTATGCACAGTGTCCAACAGCAGCAGAATAGATCAGCAGAATAAACCATTTGGAAAATAATAAAGTCTCAAAGGAGATCCCAGCTTTTAGATGGCTCTCTAGAGGCTCAAAATCACATACCTTGATGTTCAAGTTACTCATACTACTAACAGACAGGAAAGAATTGACCAGATAAAGGTGTGTTATTTTTTTTTTTTCTTGTGAACAGTGTAAGATTTTATTGCTAATTGATTCTTACAGCTTATTCACAGTATGATTCTGCATTTTTATATACTTAGAAGTTCCATTGACTTAAACAGGAGTAGTGAGTGCACAAGGAATGGAGAATAAGGCCTTTGAAGTTCAGTATCGTTATTTAGATTTCAGGCATGCCTGGAGACAGCACTCTAGATTAATAAAATGCTTTGCTTCAATTAGCTCTGTGTCTCCTGCATCCCTCCCCAATTCCCTCTGCCCTTGTTTAACATACTCCCTTATCCCTTCGCATTATCCAGACAGGTGCTCTCTGCTACCACAGACTGCTGGAAGTTTCAGGGAGGAGATTTGGTGTGGGGAGGAGGGGGATGTATATTGGTTTCTTGGCTCTGATGCAGGAAAGGAGAATGTGTGAGTCTGAATACAAGGCTGATTTGTCCTCCCTGAGTATTGTTTCAGAGATTCTTTAAAAAGATCGCTGAAAAAAAAAAGATCTTAAAAGATCTCTTACACAGATATGCTTGCTTCTATGTATGGCAAGCACATTTCCACAATCTAGCACAGAAGATGTAAAACAAAGGAGTATTACTTCTAGCTGATTAATTCTGGTGGAGAGAGAAGCCAATATAAAGGAAAAAAAATCTATTCTTTTGTATATAGGAAAGGAATTTTTATTGTGGAACTGAGATTTCTGCTGTGATTTTCTCAGGTTTTCTGCTGTAATAAGTCCCCTCATTTCAAATTTCCTTGAAAGACGCTTAGGAGTATAATGTAACAGCCACTGAAAACTGACGTATCCTGCAAAGTGGGAGCAGGAAATTATAAGTTTCACATTGAGTTCAATGGGAAAGTCATAAGGCCCTGCTCCTTCTCCCTTGGGGTATTTTCCTATTTTATTGTCAGTACTATAATGGGCAATCAGTTCCTGAAATGGTGCCCTGCTGTCTAGATGAAGCATTTATAGGTTTTTTAAGCAGTCCATTTGAACACTGCAGAATAAAAAAGTCAGCCCTTGTAAGTTCAGATTTTAGGGCCCTGATCCTGCACTGAACTATGTGTCGGCAAACCTCCTGCCCACTTGGAATTCAGTGCAGGATCAGGGTCTCAATTTCTACATTTTCCACTGCAATTCAGACCTTTATTTATCACAGCTGGAAACAACATTACAAATAAAAATGCTTCTAAATACCAAAGTGTCTGTCCCTTTTAAAAGTTAACTTTCCTAGATTTATGCACATATATTTACATAGTAATCCTCTGAATGGAGATACTGCTTCTAATGAACTAGGGTATTACTACAAAAATATATAAATCATCACAGATGTTTTCCAGGCAGAAACACTTTCTTTGAAAAAAAAAAAAAAAAATCTTTTCAAAACTCAAAGGAAAAAAGTCTTTTTGAGGGCCCAATATCACAAACCAGATCCAAGAAAGACCTTATGGGACAGATCCAGTGTAAGATTTAGGCCTAAAATGAAACAAAGAGAATTTAGGGATCACTTAAGGTCGGCTAAACTGGGATTTAGAAGACCAAACTTGACTACAGCCCAGACCATTATATAGGTCATCTCTTTTCAGCACTGACTAATCCTTACAATACCTAAATCTACAAAATGCCTTCCTGTGTGGCTTAAAGTTTGCTACTGCTGAAAGCGGCCATACTTGTTCAGACTCGGCTACTGAAGGTATATATATGCCCATTGCCCAGATAAATTCCAGTTTTAATCAGAGGACAGTATGTCAGTGAGCTATCTACTTCTCCAGAAAAGTCTGAAAGTATTGCTATGTCTTTTTGCACATCTGCTTCATGCTCAGAACTCTTCTTCACAGAAGCTGGAAGCCCGTTACCAGCCATTGGCCATAACCTTAATGGCAACCCCAGGAAAAGGCCTGTTCCACCTGCCTGCTGAGGTGGGAGCTCTATGAAGCAGGAGTCACAGTATCAGAAGAGGTAGTAAGTTTATGAGTGACTCTCTCCTAGTTGTTATGGCATTTAGTAGGAAAGAGGTAAATCTGATACTTTTTTTTCAGGTCTTTACTCCCAAGACTGTTGTCCTTGTAACCAAGAGGCATAGGAAGTACATATCTATTCTGAGATAGAGCAAGAATATAATTTTTGTCCCACTCAAAGGACAGTTGGAGAACCCTTTCTATGGTCACTTGACTTTTTTGGATACAATGGCTTAATTGCAAGAGCAAAGGCAAACATTTATCAGCAGATCTCCTCACCAACTTGCTGCTTATGTCTCAGGAGGTCACAGAGATTGGTGACCAAGGCCCTGCTGTAGGGGGGAACAGGAGGCATCAATTGCTTCAAGATTTGAAAATCTGCTTACTGGACAAATGGTATAACTGCCAGCCTACAATTCAAAAGACAGGGAGTACAATTTATCACCACTTTTCAAACTCATTCCCTTTGGTGCCTATTCCCCCAAGGTGTGTAGGCTTTCAAAATCAGCATCTCACTCCTTTAATCTGAATTCTTTCACATCAGAGCAAGAATTTATTCATGGGAACTAGCTACTTACTCTCAGCTGGGTGACATATATTTGAGTTCACCATACCATTTTCATTCTTGGGCTCAATTAACCTTGTCTCATGTAAAATGAAAAAGAAGGATGATAGCATGAGCAGGACTGAATTTTCCATGAAGACTTTTTTTTTTTTTTTTTTTTTTTGATACATTGAAAGACTGAGGACATGGCTTCATCTCCATAGACAGATGTAAAGATTCATATGGCAACCTATCTCAGATAAGCTGACTCCTGTTCCAAGGCTGGGTGCTAGTGTTAACACGGGACTAAGCCCAAGTTAACCAAGCATCAGAAGACTCCTGAGAAAATGAGAGCATTGGCAGCTTTGCAGTTTTGAAAGGCTTGAGACTGTGTTGTAGTCACTCCCTCAGCCTCAATGAATAGTTCTATTCAGTAGCAGGTGATTATCCTTAAGAGCAAGACCTATATGCACTCTGATAGAGAGCTAGTAGAGACACCCTACTGTGAGTGGTTTTTTGGCAAGCCTCACCAGAGGCTTTGGCAGCTTCTCTTCCTCTAAAGTGCTACTGTGCTTTTGCATGGTTGCATTCTTCATGCAAACAAATATCAATGCCAACCCTAAGAACATGAAGAACTGATAATAATTATTGTTTTCACTGCTGGATAGCAGAGAACAACTGCAATGTCGAGAAATATCATGCTTTCTGAGCATTTTTTTAGAAAATGTATCTATTTCCTTTAGCTTAAGTAATAAAATCCAGATATCTGACAACATATTTGAATTGTGTTTTCATTATACACATGTACATTTTGCAATGGATTACAGTTTTTAATTAAGGCCCCATGTGGTTATCAGAATAGAGTAATTAGTAACTTCCAATAACAATTTTATGTTAATGTTTATGAAATAATGTATTAGAGAATTGTAGAACAAAATAAAATAAATTAAAATGTGGAATGTCTTAAAGATCACAGTTTGAGCCCCCCAAAATGTTTCTTTTATTCAATTTTTTCACTCTGTTCCATGTTTTACAATGTATTCTTAATAGATATATGTTCATAACATTTCAAAGCTGGAAAATGTTTACTTTCTTGGACTGAAAATATCTCTCTATAGTATTTCTAATGCTCACATAACCTGGTCTCCTCTGGACTACTTTGTGAAATTTTATTTCTGGGAAGAAGGGCAAAACAAGGTCCACAAAAATTGTGATAAAGAAAAGAGATGAAAGGGAAAGAAATGCAACTGGAAAGAGAAATAAAAGGGCAAATGTTTTTAGAAATTGAATAGGAGCAATATATCATCTATTTACAATGTTAGCAGTGAAAATTATTTCCAAATTTTGTTGCAATAATCTATCGTTTTCATGAAACATAATGCTCAGTCTAAAAAATCACTTAGGGCAGGTGTCTGCCTAACTTCTACTAGTGTTAACAGCTGTTGGGGTGGGAATAAAGCAGTTTTATTGCTTGTCCACTTGCCTACAGGCTGCAGCTCTTTGCAACACGTTCCCTTCATGAACCTTGTTGGCCAAAATCAGGGAACAATAAGACCTGTTCACAAGAGGGAAAGTCCCCTATCTCTAAAAAAGATAAAATGTTCTTGGCAAGATGACTCCAAAGGTTTCTCTGAGACACTGAAAATTTGTGCTGGCCTGAAGGCTTTGCGCTGCTGAGCAAGCACAATTCATTCTGTCTTGTAAGGAATGCCACAGTGAGTATGCAGGGAGAAGTAAAGTTTCTGCTAGGCAAGGTGAGAGTTCCCATCTCCTAGAGTTGTGGGTTGTGATACAGGAACAGTTTAGACTGCCAGCAATATGTGTGTTAATAACTAGTCTTACTTCCAAGATCTCAGCGGCAAATGACTCATCTCATGCATCACAGTACCTCCTAACCTCTTGACACTGGCTAGATGCTAGATGAACGAGAGACCTATTGGAGAAAATGTTATTACAGAGCTCTGAACTATGCCATACTCTAAATGCACCAAGTCTGACAAGGCTGTGTAGGTAGAAGATGTCACTTCTACTATATGCACCTTCATTACTGAAATTCCCACACGAGCTCTTTTTGACTCCAAGTCTTTTGTTTACAAATGACAAATGAGATCTCTGATTTGATAATTAATTCTCATCATAGGTATTTTTGACTCTGTCTTTTGTTTACTCGTACGTGGCATACAGGTTTTCTGGTCTAAGGCCCAAGAGACAAGAGATAAGTAAACAATGGCATAAGACCTAACCACTATTTATGCTCATTTTTGGTGGCTGTCTCCTACATGTAACAAGCATATGTATGTTTATCTTTGGGCCAGCAGCTGGAAAGCAAAGGAGGATACTGATAATTTCTATCAGTGGTTCGCTTGTCATCCCTTTGACTCCAGCACAAGGTCTGTGTTTTTTATTTCTCTTCAACAATCTGCTGAGCAAATATTTATCCTCCTAGTACTCTTACCCGATGGAGGAATTCCATTGGTATTTGCAAGGGAAATTCTACTTCTTTGAACGGAATAGAAGACAAACATTTTCACTATCCCAACGATAGGATGTATGATCTTAAAACTTGCCATTTGTTAACACATTCTCCCCCACAATCTCTCCAAATCCTTTTCTCTCAGATGGTGTAAATTAATGTCACCAAATTAAACTCAGTGCTGTTGTCTTCAAACTAATTTAAATTTGAATGTTGATATTTCTATTTCAAAACTGTAGAAGGTTTACATGTGTGCCTTTAAGTTTACTGGTTATGAGTTAATTTATTGTAAGGCATCACCTCCTTCACATCTAGTCTCACTTACTCAGGAAGAATTCCTGTCTTTTTTGTATAAGCAGGATCTTTGGAGGAGACACTACCTAATACTGGCAAAACACTTAGAAGTAAAGGGATAGAAATGAACCAGACCCAAAAAGGTCTGTCTGACAAGTCTCCCAAGACTCCATGTCATCTCCTTCTCAAAAGAAGAAATCCTACAAAATGTGCATGTCTTAGAATAGAGAAATATTTTCAGGAGATTGGAAGATTTCAATACAAACTAAAATTTCAAACTTAAAGTTTCTTGTATGGAGACATTATTATTTCTCTGTTTCTACTGTTTCTGCTGAAGTACTTTTAGCTGATACATACTAGGATTGTAATTGCCTTTTGAGGGAGCTGCTTCGTGAGGGAGTGTTGTTCCCTGATGGACTATTACAGCTAGTTTTTACTTCTTTTTTTCACTCCCATCTGATTTAGCTCCCAGTTTATTGCTCTCTAAGCTAATGATACTGCACTCAACACAAGTATGTTTCATTCTCCTTCTACACTGCAGTCATCCATGTCATCCATTTTTTTCTCATATCATGATCTTCCATTGAACTGGTGATCCCTCTCAATGCTCTGTATTTCATGACATTTATGCCAAGCTCATCAATGGAATATCAATTAATTCCCATCAATGATGTTCCTGGATCTTAATATTTTTCCTTCTAACAAAAATCTTTTCTCTAAGGAATGAACCCTTGTTTTTATTCACAGAAGTATTTTCAGATGTTATCAGACAATGATCTAAATTGCAATAGTGATTGTCTTGAGGAAAAAAACCTTCTTCAGACATGCAAACAGGTGGCAGCTCTGATATGCCACTGCCTGAATGTCACTGAGATATCCTGTTTATTCAGTTGTACCTGACACCAATTAAGAAAGAAGCATAAAAAAGGAAGAAAATGTAACCTTTTTTCTTTTTTCTTTTTTTTTTGTTCTTTTTAAGAAAAGTTCCAAACCCAGTAGCAGCCCATGAACAATACTTGAAAATCTAATGACTTTAGAATAGTTTGATGGAAGACTTAGGGATTAGAAGGTATGTCTACATTAGGAAGCAGTATAGTGCAATAGCGGTGAATCTGTGGAGCGAAACCATTAATTCAGCAATATCCTCTGCAGAATAAGCATTTTAGATGGGGTAGTTTAGAAAAGCTGCAGTCTTGCCTTATGCTGAAGAGCAAGGGGTATAGTACAATTCTTCACCTATCTTCCATGTAGACTATAGAAGGCATTAAACAGTATTCTCCAGCCAACCCTTCAATAATTACAAAGACTGGCAAAAATATAGGGTGAAAAATCTCCCTGGAGATAAAGTGACTTACTGTGTACTGACTTTGACATGTAATGAGAGACATCAAAGTAAATCTACATCTAAGAACGCTCCATTTTTACCAAAGATATACCAGTTACACCCACAACTCTTACGACATCCTGAAAAAGAATTGTCTTTGGATTTTGTTAGCTACTTATATAAGTTAGGAGAACTAACATATCTCTTTCTTTTCACAGAGTCTTATATAAATTTGAATTTTGAATGTTTTTTATTTGACATCTTTCATATAATTACTATCTTGTTTAAATATCGCTGTGCTATTGCCTGAGGTAAATGCAGTAGAAAATCACTATGTTCAATGTTACTGTCTTATAGTTTCATCCCCTCTGTCAAACTGAGAACTTTTTTTAATTCTGCAGGGGAATTTTTATTTCATTTGCTTGTTCATTCCTAATGTGAATGAATAAGTTGCTGGCTATCTACTTACAGATACAGAATATTTCCTGTGTCAGTTAGCCAAGCTTAAAATAGATCTGTACACTTTTGTCATTGTCACAGATAGTTTTTTTTTCCCACTGCACAATAATGAAATGCAGAAAAAATACACATTAACTTTTTTAAAAAAAAATTATTTAAATTATTGATAGTCAAATCAACTGCTGTTAGTTCTAAGTCAGATTCTCAAACTTATTACAGACTAACTTTAGGAAAGAACTGAGCACATACTTAAATCAAACTTTTGCTTCAGAGGAGCTTGGAGCAAATCCAAAAGGTGGCTACTGAGCAGGAATTCTACATTCACATACAACAGCTGTGGACCAATATAGCACAGTGCTTGAAGTACTCAAAGGCAGGGAGAACTGGGCACTCACTTCCCTACCCAGTTTACATTAAACTGCCATTAGTTAAAAAACTTATGGTGACAGCAAGAATATGGTTCAGAATGCAAATCTGGCTCTTCTCTACTCAGTGCAGTACTTTTTGAAATAGGAGAAATAAGTTTTACTCCAAATCTCCAGCTTGTGTGGCAACTGCTCTAACCACCAAGCTAGTGTGTGAGAGGCAGACTCCTACATGAGGTCCAGCCTCATAGAGGCAGCTAATTGCGTCTCAGAGTTAGGTTCTCAAATTGGAAGGGAAAGGGTATTTAGACACCTATTTTTATCATTTCTAGTTGACTGATCTTGAAATCTCCCCACTCAGTACTCCAGAATTTGTATATTCTGTTCTCAGGTGCCTAATTCAGCAAAATTCAGTTCCTGGGATACAGCAAATAACCTGCACTAGCACACAAGCTTTCCTTTGGAGCTCGTCCTTAGGCTACAACTACCACTTTAGGTATATACATGTGAAGGTTTTGTACCAGTGACATTTGCAAATCTCTGATATCACTGAGGAGGTGACTAACATTTCCACTGGTAATATCCCCACTATAACTAAGCTATTGCCAGAAGCCATGCATATTAACGCCGAACTTCTGACAGCATTAAATTGGTAGGTGTCTAGATCATTAGATTCAAAATTCATAAAATAGACATTACTCGGCGCACTCCATAGCAAAGCCTGAAACACATACTGAGTATTTCAGCTATACTGGCTGTTCTGGTTTAAGCCCAGCCGGTAACAAAGCACCACAAGGCCACTGGCTCACTCCTCCCTCCCCCCGCCCTGGTGCAATGAGGAGGAGAAAATAAAGAAACACTCGTGGGTCGAGACAAGGACAGGGAGGGATCACTCACGGATTATTGTCACACGCAAAAACCAGACTCACCTTGGGGAAGAAACAAAATCAATTTAATTTACCACCAATCAAACCAAAACAAACATACTGGGAAGTAAACCCAGACCCGAGTACACCTTCCCCCATCCTGGTTCTCTCCACCTCCCGCCTCCGAGCGAGCGGCGCAGGGGGACGGGGAGTGGGGGTTGGGGTCATACCTTGTCTCTGCCGCTCCTTCCTCCTCAGTCCTCCACGAACTGCTCCATCGTGAGTCCTTCCCGCGGGCTGCGGTTCCTCACAAACTGCCCTGGCGCGGGTCCTTTCCGCGGGCCGATCTTCAGTCACAAACTGCCCCAGCGCGGGCTTCCCCACAGAGCGGCGGCCATCTTGGGGGGCATCCACCCCCCACTCCCCTCCGCGGGCTGGGGACACGCAGCCTGCTCCTGGTCTCCCCATGGGCTGCAGGGGCATCCCCTCCTTCCTCCCTGCCCTTGGGATCTGCACAGGGGTTCCTCTCCCATCCCGATCCCCCAACTCCCGGCAGGTTTCCCCTCTGGAATCTGTTCTCCCAGAGGCTGGTCCGGGTCCCAGCCGGGGAAGCTTCCAGCAGCTTCCAGCAGGAGCCGGCTCTGCCAACCCTACCCCGCTACCAAAACCTCCACCATGTAAACCCAAAACACTGCAGTATCTACAAGAGCTTTAGCATGACACCAAATCAGCCCAATCTTGAGGTGGACCAGTCTAGATCTTTTCCCTAGAATGACCTGTCTAAAGGAGACTGAAAACAGAAAAACCAGGCTTTAACAGTCTTTAAACTGGGATAGCTAATTTTTTTTCTTTTTAGACAGAAAACCTCAGGGTGACTAGGACAGATGAATAAATAAACCATTATCTAATTAATTTATAAGCCATTTACCCCCACCCCAGTTCCTCCATGATCTTAAAGGTAGATCCTGGCTTCTACACTTTATTTCAGTCAACCTGGCAGCTCCCAGCTAGAGCAAATAGCACAGTGCTCTGTAGTTAGTACGGACCTTGCTTCCGTCATCCCTGAAGCCTCCTTCAAGGTTTTCAGTTTGGCCAAGACCTGCAAGATCCCAGTTCACTGCTGCACCTCTCGCTGCCTCCTACTCCTCTCACCCTCGGCAATCCCCAGAACTTCCTATGTCTGTGCTTGCTCAGACGCTCTCCAGAAAACATCCAAACTCGCCTACAGACAGAATCCACATGGCCCACTTATTTTGAAGGAACAGAAACATAATTTTGAACAATGAATTAAAAGAAATTAAAAAAAAAAAAAGAAAAAAGAAAAAAGTAAAAGAAAATTCTCTGAAGTATTTACAGCTGTGAATCTTACCCTAAGAAAGTGATCTTTACAGCAGGCGAGTAAACATCTAAGTCATCCCATTTCTTCATGGCACCCTTATTCACCACCTCCTTGCTCAGCATGCTGGCAGTTTTGTATCCCAGGCCTATCAGCCCAACACGCCCTTCCGCTGCAGATGAAGGACAGCATCTAACTCTGCAACACTGCAGCAGTAGGGAAGGGCTGCAATATTCATTTGTAACACTGCTGCTTTCCTAAGGATGATGCCCAGAAGCCTAAAATACTTAAAGAAAAATGGATATCATAGCTACAGAAATTGTTTGAGACACAAATTAAGAAAAGCTAAAATTTGAACCTATATTCAAACTGGTTTGGTATTTTTGTTTGTTTGTTTGTTTCAAATTTAGTAATGCCAACATTTGCAGGATTGGTTTCATGAAGGGAGTTTGGCCGTTGATTTCATATGGGCATTATAGGATCTCATAGGAGCAATGAAAAAAAGGAAAAGATTCTATGCAGAAATGTTTATCCATTGGTATTCATCTCTTAAAGCTTTCTGTACTCTGTGATAACGTGACCTTTGTATTTTCTATTGACCACCAAACTTGTATTCAATATAATACTGTATTTAAATATTAATGTATTAAAGCATATAACTGTACCATATGTTACTTTTTTGTTCCATTTCTATCTTAACTTATACTAGAGGGTTTAGATTTGAAAAAAGTGTGAACTATGTCCTTGAAAACTTATAACTAGATCTTTATAAATATTACAAAAACAATAATTTTGCATCAGTATGGTGAACAAGTAGCAAAGTGCCTGAAGAATATAAATTGAATGTTCTCTAGAAGAATCGGTAAAGGTTAAAATTCATCATTTTAACTGATAGGCTTTCTTTGGGAAATAACGGATGCAGTGAATACAAAATGCTATGATAATTTTGTGTTGCTCCTCAGTGCTGGTTTTTTTTTTCCTTGAAAAACCATATCTCTTCAATAATAAAGCATACCTTTTTCCATTCATTCTAGAACTAAAGTTTCCTACAATGCTTGTCTTCATACACAATTGATAGGTTTTTCACTTTAAATGGAAACTTTTTATCTGAATGGAGTGAACACTTCTGTCCATTTTAGGAGAGGCTGCAATTCTATAGGAAATACACTGTGACTTAGATCTTTTTAGGAAAAGATTTAACCTAGACATGGTATGAAGACTGGTTGCTAAATACCACATTTACTACCACAGTTTCCATAGTGATTTTCAGACTGTAGCAGGCTGGAGGTTAAACTAGAAAAATAGGCATAAATGCAATTTATGCTAGAAATAACAGCAGTATTTAGGAGCACCTGTTTGTCCTAGGCACTGCACCAATGCCAGTAACAGATACCTTTTATTTTCAAAGTCTTACTGTCTACTAAGTGAAGTAGAAAGGTACTGCCATCTTTCTATAGTTAGGAAATTGAGTTACAGAGAAATTGAATGACATTTTTTTCACAGTCACATGGGAAGACTGTCACAGAAATGAACGCAGGTCTATTGAGTTTCAGTCCAGGTTATAAATCAGACTCCAGTTTTCCATCAAGTAACTTTACTCCATTTAACTATTACTTAAACTGCAGATTAACCTCCTGTGCTGATGGCCTGAAGCAGCTGACTTGCATGTAAATCAGGTATCAATTTGTGGAGATTAGCTAATTCCATGTAATATTATTTCTTTCTACCATGTCAATATTTCTGCCCACAAAAGATTCTCAGTACAAAGCACTTTGTTAATTTGGGGTACGAAACAGGTTTTTAATCGCTTTGCCGATTTAAAACTTACTAGTATGATTAGACTGTGGTAAAACAAGGGCAAACAGGGTCCAGATTTGTACTTGGCATTGTTGGCAATCTGACTATCACAAGTTCAAACATTTCCAAAGTTTCTCCATGAGATATTCATTACCCTTCCTGAGTGTCAGGCATCCCGGGACCCCCGGGAACAAGCTCTGTGGCTCACAGACCCAGTAGCTTGGCACAGAACACCATTTTGGTAGGCTAAGAAAGGAGCTGCAGGTACATGTACCTAAGCCCCATGTGCAGAAACTGCATTGTAGTGCTGCAGGTTAGGGATGGATTTTGCTTTCTTAATTCACCTTCAGACAGACGTATCCCCCCTGCTCAAATCTCTCTAAAAGTTCCCCACAAAAGGCACAATGACTCCGAGTGTGTGTTTGTGTGAAGTTCACCCCTAATCTTTACATGAGCTAAGAATTATTCCTACTGCCTTTATATCTTTCTCTTTTTTTTTCCTTTTCTTTCTGCAGGCTATTCAGATAAGGATTTTCATTGTCACCGTTCCCACTTTACTCTGAATAAGTGGAGTGTATGAAAAAGCAAAACTCACAAAAGAATGACTCGCAAACACTGATGCCACCATTGGACTTGAATTTAAAGCTATCACACAAGGACACTGTTAACATTTATCCTCCTCTCTGTAGGCCGACAAATTAAAATATTACTTGAAGTCTCGGATCAGTTTCTGCTACAGCGTTTCATTTTGATTGATGTCCTCTATTAATATCAGTGATGCTAGTTAGCTTTAAGACACCCCAAAGGGTAGTCAACTAGTTAAAACTCCAAATGAACCTCATGCCAGCTGTTTAGCCCCTTGAAAGTTTTGCTGAGCATTGACAGAAGACCTTATCAATCATTGCAATTAAGTGCTTTCAGACTGTCCCTTCTAAGGGGAGTCAGTTGAAGTACCATCTGCTATTTTGCTTTTAAAAATCACTGGTCTCCTCTAAGGCAGCCGTTTCACTTTTGAAATCATGTTTCTTTTGCAGGAGAGTGATGGGCTGAAGAAGAAAACTTTTTGTTTTAATAATCAGCAGTTTCTGTGATGTGACATAATTTTTGCAGTGCTCAGGGCCTTTTACAAATCAAACGGAATCCAACTAAAACAGTAATTAATGTCAAATGACTAGTCACATACGGCCCTATTTAATTAAAAAGTTCTAATCTTTGATTAAACCTCCTCACACGTTCTTGTGACTGCAAACTGTTGTCTGAAAAGAGAAAGTAATTGGGTACATAATCTATTGTGTCTTCTAACTGACACCTGCTAATTGTCTCAGCAGCAAATGGCAATGATTTAATTTAGAAAGTTAAAAAGTGTATCTTAAATATTCAACAGAGTTTGTTCTGTATTATGTATTGCTTTACTGCACGAGGAAGATCTTTTCCTGAATTTATCTCTCTAAGAATTTTCTGCTCTCTAAGAAAATTATTCCATTGTTTTTCAACAACATGCTTTCCTAGAGTAAACACAAAACATATGATTTACTGGTCCATTCTTTTGATGTGCAGTTAACGTTTTAAATGCTATTAATCTGGATTTTTTTTTTCTAAATATTGACTAATCTGCACAGCAGCCATGGCAAACAGGTTTCTATACCCATAGCTTAGAGGAGGAAAACCAGGAGGAATAAGCCACAGAAATTACCTCCTCAGGAATTCTGACTAATTCAGAATTTCAGCCGGGGAAAAACTGGCAGCTATAATCACCTTCAGCACTACAGTGAAGGACCTCCCACTCTTCCTCATCCTCTTGGGATCTCAGCTTTAGCAGTAGCAGTACAAAGATGACTGTTAAGACAAGAGTGCCTCAGAGGAAAGAATATCCTTTCCCAGCTTCCACCTTTTTTTTTTTTTTTTTTTTTTTTTTTTTTTTTTTTACTCATCAGTGCAGAGCCTAATTCTCTGATTTAGCAAAAAGTATAGTCACTATTATGTCTGCATTTACTTGCTTCCTAGGCTTATGGCTAATCTACCTGCTAGATGTATTTTTTTTTTTTCTGTCTTCTATGGCATGATTATTTGTTGTTTACAGTTTCTCTGAACTAGAATTGTGACACTCCAAATATATTGGTACTCCCAGCTGAAATTCCCAACAAGTATT
Source organism: Astur gentilis (assembly GCF_929443795.1). NCBI lineage: Eukaryota > Metazoa > Chordata > Aves > Accipitriformes > Accipitridae > Astur > Astur gentilis. The sequence continues at coordinate 26,943,605 of NC_064892.1, read as the reverse complement.
TTGTCTGCTTTATGTCTTATTTTACAAATATTTTAAAAAGTCCTTTGGCATGTTGAATGAAGCATTCTCAGGGAAGAATACCATCACTGTCTTTTGACAGCACGTGTTTCAAAGCCACGCATAATCCCCCAAGTGAAGTGGTAGGTTAAGTGTGTCTGCAAATATTTTTGGTTATGATGGCTTCAGACACAGCTAAGCTCTCACGCCTCCAGTCAAAACTACCTACTTGGTCACAGTCATTTTCAACTTTATTGCAATCCCAAATACACCTGGACCCACCCCAGTACCTGGAACTGGAATGCTGCCACCATAAAGGGACCATCGCATCCCAGTGGTGGTTGTGAAGGTGTCCACGTGGGATGGCCTGATGGCCTGGGGGCATCTTCTAACTGAGCTCTACAGAGAATTCTAACTCCACTGAAGAGTATCTGTCCTTTTTCATCTATAAATGTACAAAGAAAGGAAAGAATGGCTTTCACTGTTTTACAGACAGAGAAATTGTAGCACAGCAAACAGAAATAACCTGTCCAAGATCACAGGGCCAATCAGTGGTAGAGTCAGCAAAATAAACCTGTGTCACCTGATTTCCATATTGCTGCTCTACGGTCAAAATATAAAAATAGCTATCTATCAATACATGTGGATGTGTAGAGACAGATAAAGATATAGATGATCTAGATAGCTTTGTGACTTTTATTACAGCAAGTTGGCTGCTGCATGCCAGTAGAATAGTAAATAAACACAGCAGAAGGCTTGAATACATTTTTTTTACATAATCATTGACTTTCAATGTCCAAATTTGGGGTCCTTGGCCAAATCATATCTTTTCTCCATCTACAGTATCTTCAGTTATTCATCTTTTTCCGTCCCTGCTTCATGCCTTCATTATCGCTCACCTGCTATGACCTCTTAGCCACTGTAAACTTCTTCCCTCTAATCTCCTTACTCCAGTTCACTTCAAATACTGCCGCCAAGGTTATCTTTCTTGTTCACCACTCTGACCATGTCAAGTTATGTGTCAGTCCCTCAGTTGGTTTTCTGTCTCGTTACACTACAAGGTCAAATTTCTCCTCTGCAATTTCAAGGCTTTGCAAGAGCCTGCCTTAGCCTACCACTGGACTGAGTCCTTACTCTTTCCTGGCTCAGATTCAGTCCTGCCTACTGTATGTATCCATATCTCATGCATGACTTGTTATTTCTATTCCCAAAACTGTTTCCAGTACCTAAAATATCCTTTCTGTTCTACCTTGCCAACCAGACTCACCTTCTTTCGGGTCTCTACATTTTCTGTGTAAATTTGGTTATGAGTGATTTGGGGCAAGAGGCTTGTTTTTGAAAATATGAGGCATTTGTGAAGTTGCAGGTATAGTGATGACATTGAAGAAATAATCATTATGAAATTGACTTTGTTATCTTGCACCACATTGCAAATAAACATATTAAGTAGCATTTAAATATATGTGGACTAACTAAACAACAGACATGTCTCCAGATTTATACTCAAACAAAGGAAAAGGAATAGTGGTTACTATGTGTGAGTCAGATATACTTGACAAATTTTATTCCCTCACCAGATTGCCTTTCCTTTGAAGGCTGACCACAACCAGATGATACATATTTAAACCGCAGCTTAGACTTTATCATGGACTAAAGCATACTTTTGATTCTCATTAAGACAAGACTCCTAACAGTGTGCTATGAGCTCTGTGACTATCTCAAAAGAGGCTTGAGCAACAGTTAATTCTGAAATAAATATGCTGCCTTTCAACTAAACAGCTCTTACTGCAAAAAGGCAGATACACCTAAATCTGTAAAACAAAAAAGAGGAAAGTGGATCATGGAAATAAAAGGCTTATATCAATTAAAAATGTTAGGAAAAAGTTTATGGCAGCAGTTTGATCTCTTCTCTCAAAAAAAAAAAAAAAAAAAAGTTTGGGAAATAAAAAAAAACGCAGACACAAAAGAACCTTTTATTCCCAGGAGTTCCCTCAGGCAAGGGGCGTTTCAGCTTGTTTAACATACAAATCTTTCCCATAGTTCAGGTATTAGGCAACAAGATTCTATAATCTATTGTCAGTTAAATTAATGTCTGTAAATCTTTACCGCTGATGATATTATAACATCAGAAGCATCTAAGGGCAACTGCTTTCAGTTTTGACAGAAGTAGTGGGAAATGGAAGCAAAAACTTGCAGCAGCAAATCAGTAACTCTTTCTAAAGCAAATGTGATGTATGTGATCCATTTCTTTTAGCTTAGCTATGAAAAGAACTAACAGAAGAAATAAAATTAAAAAAAAAAAAAAAAAAAAAAAAAGCCTGGCCACACAAGGTTTGCATCTTGATATGTAATTAACTTGATTAATTAGCAGTATGCTTCTTAAACTGTAACAAGTAGATAAGTGAGAAAAAAAATCCACTAAAAATTTCTGTATCTGATGCTAGTGTGGGAAAACAGCCCCCCTCCCCAATTTATCAAAGTAATTGAAACAGCAAAAGAGATAAAAATGTGTCATCATAAAGTGATATAGAAATTAATCTGCTTGAGAGCTCAACATGTTACACTGATCACTCGCTGCCTAAATTCAAACATGCTTTCACATTTGTGACATATACTCCACACATCTGGAAACATAGACTATAATGTATGCCAACTCTTCATCGATCTGCTCTAACAATGTTGATAGAAGTTTGCTTATTATTCGTTCTTTGAAATACAGCATCAGTGCTAGCAATGTTGACATCTACAATTAAAACACGTCTTGGTAAATTCCATCACACCTGTTAATATCAGGTGTGATTGCACTGGTCTTAGTAAAAAAGTACAAGAGACTCTACTCTCCACTTTGTGGTGCTAGTGAGTCAGTGTTGATAATGAGTAAGTCTAAATATTTTGATTGAAAGTATCTTATTTGAAGAAAAAAAAATCAAAATCCACTGGAACAGACTACTTTTTCAGCATATCTTTGAACCAAATTAGAGCAATATTTCAGTGTGGCAGCCAAGAATATTTACATACTTAATTTTAAATAATTTATATTACCTTTTACTGGGATGGTTTTACTCTGGCTGGTATGGTAGAAATCTTATAAATTATTGACTGCAAACTAAATCATTGTTGTGCTCACCTATATTAAGATAAAACCTCCTATTTTCAGTATCAGAGTGTGTACTTTTGCTGCCATGGTAATCAATGGCAAAATTCTATCTGATTTCAGAAGGATGAAGATAATTCCCCATGTTTAAATCTGGCTATCTGTCTCCTAGACTTTCTTTTCTAATGAATTGAACACATTTATTCAATGCAAATTACTCAAATTTGTTTATCTGACTGCAAATAAACAACATATAATTCAAAGTGATTTCTCATTTATGCTTTTGCAAAATGTGTTGTATGGACAGAAGCAATGACGTAAAGAGATTCTGATATTTTTACTTGAAAAGAGAAAAGAAAGAAAGGAAGAAAGAAAAGAAAAAAGGTATATGCCTTTCTTCAGGATCTGCCAGTAGTCATCACTGGTTTTTAGCTCATGGGTTTCAGTTTCCTTGTGGAACACAGCACTTTTCCATTTAACATTCCAATTTTGTCCCTGTGTGATTTTCAGTGCTGTGGCATTTAGAAAGGATGACAAAACCTCAATACTTGTTTATTCTGCGGGTCAGTATTCCAAATAATTGTCCTGATACATTAGAAATGTTAGCTGCATTACTGTTAGTCTTGTCACCTGCTATTTACCCCACAGAATGGAAAAAGCACATTTTTTAATTATCTGTTTCTTCCTAATTAATTGCATAAATATGCTTAATATCAGAAAAGGCCTGTTAAACCCAATGAGAATTTGTTCTTCTATTCACTAGGGTAAGAGTTAGGCTTTGGTTATCCTACAGCTGACTATGAATTGATTATATCAATTTTATCATTTTAAATTCATGCCAGTCATACACAACAGAAAGTCCCCCAAAGTATTAGCATTTGCCTAACTCTGTTTATTAACCATCTTTGTTCCCCTTATGTGATCAGGTGTGAACACTGACTGTTCTTGTTTTTCTTTTTCGTCCACTGACTGGAAGGAGAACATGTGTATTACAATCTGCCAGAGAGCATCCACAGCTTCAACTCTAAATGAGCATACTGAAAAAGAATACTTTCACCAAACAGAATAAAGAGATTAAATATTAATCTGCCAGTGAACTTTAGTTTCTTAGTACAGGCTATACAGTTTGTGTATGTGGACATTTAGTGATGTATTGCTTAGGTCTGCCAGCTGTAACTTTGTATTATTTCTTATTTTAAACTCTTGAGCTAGACAGCATAGACAACAATTTGGTCTCTTTGAGGTCTTTCAAAATCCTCCTGTGAATCTACTCTGTATTTTTTACAATTTTTCTTTTATGCACTTACTGTATGATAAGTGGCTTTTCAGAGGTTTGGGCCCAATTCCCAGGGTACTGTAGCCAGTTGTTTGAGACGGTTGCTGTTTACTACAAGACAATAAACAATGGCCCCTGTTTGTGAACTCTTTCCCATAAAGTCTGTAAACGGAAGAGCTTGCTATATGAAATGCTTAAGAATAGTCACAAGCTAAAATTTAGAATTCTCCTCACTCACTGGTTAAAAAACCCAAACATACAAAAAAAGCTGCAAGAAGTTGTGCTTCAAAGTTCATTGATAAATTAAATGTGCTTCTCTGTAACTTCAGTTGCTTGAGGACTTCTCTGATTTTTTGCATCACATGGGCCAAATGATAGCAAGATTATCATGTAGGTGAAGGCTTAAAGCTGGCTGTGCTTTGATGAGCGTTCAGTAGGAAAACTCAACAGGTAGTTACCTGGTAAAGTTCTGCAAGAGAGCAGGATCAGGATTACAGCCATAATACCGTAGAGACAATTTACGCCTGCTGAAGAAGTGAATGCTGTACTAACATGACTACAGCTTTAAAGATCACAGACAATGATCAGGAACATCGCTTTCTCTTAGAGAAGAAAATAGCAAAGCAATTTAAAATGCACTTCTTCAGCAGTTTTCTATATGATTATGTCTTGTAATAAGAGCTCAATAATGTCTGAATTCAGACATTTTGTTGACCTAATATGTTTCATACAGCTTAGGTCCCTGACACCACATATTAGCGGCGATTTTATCTTTCTTTTGGTCGTATGCGGTCTTCTCCGATATACAGGTTTTTGATAGACATTCATCACTGTAGCATAAGAACATCTAATATTAGTGTACCAAGCAGTACAAATTAATCTATTTTAATTTTGTTCTGCCATCCGTGCTTCAAAGCGAAAAGTGTGAGCTGTTTCATCTTAATAAATTAAAGTTACCTACATATAAATTTTGCTATATATTCCCATTAAAGCAAGCTAAGTAAAGAGAAAAGCCTTGTACCTAAAGCAGAAACTTGCTGAGGTGTAAAATGGTCATTGCTTCTCACGGGATTTCATTCCACTGTACCGCGTCTGTCCACTGAAGGTGTCAGGTCCTTCTCCAGATTGACTATATTTAGGGCAGACTGCTTTGCTGGGACAAAAAAGCAAAATTGCCAACCACAGTCTTCTCGAAGGACTTGGTCTTTTCGATACCCTGAATCATTAAGCACCTTCAGATAAGGGTGAGATACCGAACTTGACTGATACACCCCGAGACAGGACTCGTGCTCTCGCACGTCAGGTGGCAGCCGGCGTTACAGAGGAGTTTCACTGCAGCACCCCGTCAGCCGGAGTTTCCCATGCAATGAGGGTCCATGGCTTCACCATTACCGAAATCAGGATCTAACTGATGCCCGGTCATCATTCACCATAACAAAATGGCATATTCTTGTACACCAGAGATGTTTACATACCCTTAATTTGGCATGTAAATTAAGTAGTTAATTAAAAAGTAAATTTTACTTCTTTAGTAAAACTTTAAATAGCAATCCTCCAAAAAGCATTTAATTTAGGTTTAATAGGAGTTAGTATATGTTAAACTGGAACTAGTTATTAATTGATACAGAAGTAAAAAAAGGATAAAAATCAATTATATATTCCCTACATCTGAATAAATATATTTAAAATAACTATCCTATTTCAGTAATATAACTGACTCATTAGATTCAAATTGAACACCTGTAGTGTAAACCAAGCCTTAATTTAAAATAATACCCATCTTAATATAGTACACTCCCCTTTACACGCTACAGTGGACACATGCAGTGGAACAGGCAAATGGCAGAAGTTTGCCATCTAAATACTTAATGACTGTGCACATTAAATAAAAACTGTCTGGAACATATATTTTGCAGTGATTTATCTGTAATTCAGGTGTTATCTCTAGATGTATGTAAAGCCGTTAAGTCTACTAACAATTTAAGATATTATAATAAAACAGAAAACTGTAGCAATTCATTGATTTTAATTTATCTACACTGTAAATTCGTCAGGGCAGCAACCGTGAATACGTTTTCCTGTATAAAACTAAAAACTATTTCGGTATCTAACAGAAGAAACTTAACAATAGAAACACTAACTAGGATTTATATTTGCATGGATTTTTTTTTCCTGTTTCTCTTTCTTCCTCTAGTTTTTACATAGGTCATCCAAAACTATGTGGGTTTGGGGGTTTTTTTTAAGATTTTCAGAGTAACGATTGATTTTATGTACTTATCAATAAGATGCCTTAAAGGACCTAATTTCCAGGACGTGGACACGTTGCAATTTTAAAAAATCAAGCCTCTTTAAAATGTCAATAAAGACAGATAAATTCACTAAGCATTTTTAGTGGTCTCAAGGATACAGTATTTCATATTTTAATTTTGGGATCTGTTTTTGGTTTTGCAGCAGGTTATAGGAATTTGTAAGCGTTAGGTTTGCACCTTGGTTATTACATTTGGTTCTGGTTTTTTTATAGCACCGGATTCTGACTAATCACTTATGACAAGACTGTAAGACAACAGTTTGCCTGCAGAAAGGGGGATGCATAGCAGCACCATCCCAGGAGCAAACGGAGAAGGGAATTATGTCTTTTAGAAACACAATTTCCTCTCTTGCTTGCCCCTGGCCCTAAGGGGAGCACAAACTCCTACTGCTCTGCGCTGGCAGCCAACTGTCAGGTCAGCTTATCGCAGACGGGCGATGTGTGGAGGGGATGAATCCAAAGCCCTGCGTGGCCCTGAGCGCCGGCTCAGGACGGGGACCGGTGGCCCCGCACAGGCTGCTGTCATCCATCACTCCCCAGCCTTTGCCGTGACCTGCAGTCCCACCGGCCCGTGCCAGGCACCAAGCCCTCGAGTCTCCCTTCTCTTCCCGCGCACTGGGGATAAGAGCGTTCGACAACCCTGTTTGGCGATTACGCCACCGAAAGCGGTGCTGAGGCCTCGATTTGGTAGGCAAGCAAGGCGAAGCAATCGTCTGCCACCCCGTTAGCCGGCTGTAGCTGCGCGGGACACATCGGGCAAAGACCCTCATCTTGTAATCCCCATGAGCGCTCGCGAATTCGTCAGAGGTGAACGTGGATCCTCGCTCGCCATCGGAAAACGAAAGGACGCTTCATACAAATAAATGGGTTGTGTTGCATCCACAGATGTGTCAAACTTTGAAAACCTCGTGCTCTAGACAGCTTTGCCTTGCTGCTAATTGGTATGTTTTTCTTTAAAAAGTGAAGATTCTAACCTTTTACTTGACAGATATGTGGGTAAAATGCCACATAACATTTTGAAAGCTTATCTATAGTCTGCTGTTTACGAGTCTTGTTTATGTTGGAGCTCACAGAGGAGTATATAAATGAAGAGGGTTAGCAGGAACAAAACTGAATGGTTGGTTGCAAACAGATGTGTAAACTAGCGAAGAAAGGTTTTCACCCTCAGAAAGTCTAAAGATGTTGCTCCCTTTTAAAAGGCAACCATACAAATGTGACACTTGACTCAACAGATTTTCTTATTATCATTATTTATTCCTAGTTGTGTCCCTGGATTTTGGGGGTGGAGAGTAGAGACAGTTTCATTAGCTGTTTGGTTATGGTTGGGGTTTTTTTATTATTATTTTTTTTTTCTTTCTAATCTTACAAAATTGCAGCTAGGAGAGAGTAAATGGGATTCCATTTCGCTGCGAGATTTAGCAACAGAATTGTTTACAGTGTTGCAATCAGTCATGTTTAAAGTAGAGCTACTAACTGCATAACTGTAAGGGAATACTTTGGAAACAAAAGGGTTGCATAACAGGCAAATTTAGCTGGTAGAAACTTTAGTATGCAATGTATAAGAAATTTCATAAACCCTAGGGAGAGTTTGCAATTTTGTCAGTGGGTGCAAAATGCTAACTTAGAAAAAATAAAATGACAAAAATATGGAAATAACTGACAATCAGAAAGCCGGCTTAATTCCTTTCTTTTTTGTTATTTTTGATTTTGTTTCCAGTAGGAACTTATCTCCTGCAGATTTATACACACAGATTACTTTGCATTTATACTTCAGGCTTATTCTCTTCAGGAAACTAAGCGCTGCACTTGGACACCGAAAGCGTCAAAGACCAGGATATCTTCATCCCACCTGAGGAGTAACAGTAAGAATATTGGCAGAGGTGTGGCTCAGGAATATGCAGTATTTTACATCTAAATTATTTTGGAGTCTTCCTCAAACCTCTGCTTCCTGCCACTACTTGGAGGTGGCAGCACCAGCTCTGAATTTCCACAAAGACATTGGCTTTGCCTTCGCAACCCAATTGCTGACCTGTCTGACTGATGTTACAGCTTTCAACCTCTAAGTAGCACTTTGAGAGGAAAAAGTGATGCACTGAACTCTACCACAATTCCTTGGCTGCTGCCAGTAAACATTAGCTCTGAAACAATTGTAAGACTGAAATACTAGAAGAGAGTGAACAACAAAAACCTGCCATTCCATAAAAAGCAATACCCTGATGCTTAAAATTTGAGAAAATGTTTTGAATAAGTGACTCAAACCTCCTGCAGCTTGAAGGTGTGAAATGTGGGAAGCTTGTGATATTCCAGTTAAAAAACTTACTGGCTCTACAGTGTTAGCCAGAGATTCAGCTTGACTCAACAATAATATCAGCCTGACCTCAATAATATTGTAACTTAGAAGGTGCAGCTATTTTCTTCTTAAAGGAGGTCCAGTGACACCCTACATTGAGACTTCGGTGAATTCCTAAATATTAATTAATGTTACTACTAATAATGTCAATATAATAATATTATTAGGGACATTCCTGCATAAGAAACATGAGATATATCCAGCAGCTTCCTCAGACTCTGTTGGGTCAGTAATCTTGTTTGTTTAGGTTTTTTGTTTCATTGGGGTTTTTTTAATGAAGAGAAGGAAAAAAGATTTGTTCTCTACTTAACCTCAGTGAGCACAACCTTAAAGTCTACTTGATACAGCATCTTTCTTACAGTTCCATGCAGCACATGCTCTTGCCTTAGACAGCAGTCATGAAACACATTTGTCAAGACTTTTGTCAGGGCCCCCATTTTCTTTGACTTTCCTGACCTTTCATATCATCAGATATGCTCTTCTTGAAATGTTACTTTAATTTTGGCTTCTCCAGCTTTGTCCTCTATCAGTACTCTACCAATACTTCTATATCTGCCCACTGTATGTCACTTAGGAGGATCGTTGAGCTCGATCTCCTTCTACCTTTTCCTTAAAGCAAGCACTCCCAGCGAAGTTTTAAACCCCAAAGATCAGATTTTACTCCAAAACAAAGCTCTGTAAAACATCCAAAGTGAGACAGGATAGAAAAGGTGGAGCCCCCCCCCCCCGCCCCCGGCTCACGCTGCTGTGGGAGGGCACGTCTGCTTGTCCGTGCACCATCTCAGTCCAGCAGCTCCGCAGGTTTGCAGAGGATTACGCGCAGTTCCCTCCCCAATCCCAAGAGAACATTTTCTTTCCTTCCCTCTGAGACTGGAATAGCAGTTCTGTTCCCTGCTTTTCTCAGCCCTTTCTGGAGTTTCTGCTCACTCCTGTCTCTTTCCCCCCCCCCCCCCCTTCCTCCTTCTCCTTTTTTATCCTGTGGTTCCGTAAGTGTCTTCACTTGTGCATTCTCAGGGACGGCACAATCTCCCCCCCTTTTCCAGAGTGGAGCCTAACCCACAGGGGAACAAGAAGACAAACATCTGTCCTGTCCTGCCACATAATCTTTAAAGGACATAGGAGACATTAACCTACAATATCTGCAGACAAACTAAACACCATCTACTAAACCAAGTATTTAATAAATTTTAATGACATTTATAAATTTCTAAACAAATATTTAAATCATTATAACAAGAAAGGGTGTATGTGCTCTAATCGCTAACAAACTTGTCACAAATAATTCACAAAACAGATTTTCATCGGTACGGTACTTCATTATTCAGTAAAACAAAACATATTGCTGATCTCTATAGGGTTTAATGCAGTTTACCATGAAAAAAAAAATATTTGCTTCAGAAGAGTTTCTAAATGCTTCAGAGAATATCTGTTATTTGAAAATGCAAATATCTTCTATTCTATGTTACAAAATCTAATGTCTATATTTACACAGTATGTTCCTATCTCACTGGTAATATCAGTGCATGCACCATGACAACATGCCAAGTCATGTCATATGATCATATTACCGTGCCGTATCATACCGCCAGGATTAGCGCCATGTTATAATTAAATGGCTAAAATGTTTTAATTTTCCATGTTGTAGGTTTGTTTAAAGGAGGCTACGTAAGTAAACAAACAGCCCACTTGACCATTACCTGAGTCTGTCTCTGCCTCGCCGTCATTCTGCCCAGTAACTTTGTGACCTACTGGACAATTTCAGTTAAATTTGGGAGTGGGATAGACATTTCAAAGGTGATCGTAGTTTAAATTTCATTCCAGTTGGTGGGTATGTATGGGAGATAAATTGATACCCTAACCGAGAGAAGAAAAAGTAGCCGTTGTACCTTTCCAGGCAGTGCTGCCTGGCCCAGCAGCACGTCCCTCTCAGCCAGCCACTCACATCTGCAGGGTAACCATCACCGAAGACGCAGGAGGAAGCTGGTAGTAGTGGCAGTGGGAAAATTAAAAGACACACCTGTAGGAAACCGGTTTTAATTAGTTCGATTGCTCTTAAATAAATTGCTTTATTTTTTGAATTCATTAAGAAAACTTCTACTTAGTCTGTTTGAAATGCTAGGTTGGATCTCAGTGTGTCCTGTTTCCACTGTAATAATAATAAAAAAAAATGTTTCTGTATTCTGTGCTGAACAATGATTAGATACCATGCCTGAAAAGAGGCATGAGAATCTGAGTCCTAAGCCACTTATCTGTGGCCTAACAAGTCACCCTTTCTGTAAGCCTAATGAATCTTTGTGTGTCTGTTTGTATGTTTGTTTGTTTGTCTGTTTCCAAAATGACCCAGGTACATCTGTGTATGTAATACTGCCCAGCTAGAAAGAAGAAGTAGGTCTCAACTGTTTCAGTGACAATCTCAGGCTTACCTCCTACTTGCTAATTCCCTTTGCCTGAAGTTTTTTTAAATAGCCTTATGCCCCACTTCAGCACCCGTCTCCTATTTCTTCTTGGCTCCTGCCCCTCCGTTAGTCCACTGACATAATTTGTGGACATTTACCTTCTCTTGCCTTTACCTACTGCACTGTTATTTCTTCTTCCCTTTCTCAGCAACTATCATCTCTTCTACGTGTGTTGCTGGTGTGGACTCACATTTAAATTGACATGGAACTGCTTACATACGGAGTCACAAAAGTAATTTTACCTGTTGTTCTGTCACTGCTTCAAAACAACACTAATGAATGGAAGAAATGTCCTTTTAATCTGTGTAACTTGTGCTTCTTTGCTATTATGGGATGAATCAAATCAGTGGAAAGGTTTCTATTGATTTCATTGAGTTTCTGGACAGTACTTCTCTTACATTTCCCTAGATGCCATATAATTTCTATTTTTAATTGTCTTTTTAACTCATTTTTTTCCTAGTACTGAAAGTAAAGCCTGCCACACCGTAATTCCTTGATCACCCTTTTAGTCCTTTTAAAAGACAAACAGATTTTGTACCTTTTAATCCTCACACATAGTTACTGATCTTAATGACTGCATATTTTTAACAGTTCATTTACTTCATTTTCAGATTCTGTAAGAACAGCTGATGACTACCATTTAGTTAGATGCTTTAAGAATCTCTCTGTTGACACCTCAGTACACACCCGTATCTCATCTTTGTTACTAAAAAAAAGTTGACCTGAGGAAATGTTTTCATTTGCTATGAGTACCAGAGCACAGAAATTTAATTTCTCTGCAATACTTTTTCTTTTACAGCTGGCCCACTAATAGGCCCGCCAGTTCTGTCGTGGCTTCCTCATATTGGTAAAGCATATGTTTGTTTCTTAACAGGTAATTCATTCTCTTATATATGGATTCTTTGTTCCTCAAATTCCCTCCTTGGCCTTTCTGATTTTACTCCTTTCTATTGTTTTCAAGATGATTGGATTTGGGCTTTCCCAATGATACATTTTAGGCTCAAATAACTTAAATATTGAACCTTGACATTTAACTATATTGATCTTTTCCTTGCCTTCCTATTTCTTTTATTTGTTTAGGGATATTTGTTCTGAGACTTTTGTGCTATGCTTAAGTACCCTCCATGCTGAGACTAAAGATTTTCATTTCAACACTTCTGATTGAGGATATTTCTTATTTATTCCCCTTTTTTTTGAAAGTAGAAATGTTTACCTGTCTCTGTTGAGGATAGAATGATAAACTAGTAAATTTCATCACGAACATTTCCTCCCAAAAGTCTGAATACTGATGTATTATGTTCATGATTAATCAGCATTTTTTAAAAAGTTGGGTTTGAGATGTGTCCTGTTACTATCTGTTCTTTTGGTTGATGTCAAACTACAGCTTCCACTAAACAAACATATTAGGTATCGAAAAGTAGTTTTCCAAAGCATAATTTAACCCCTCCGTATGTAGGTTATTGTTAAGACTGTTATACTGGACTTTGCTCCTTTGTTGAGCTTCTCCTACACAGTGTATTTTATGTGGGTATTTTTGATCTGTCAGATAGTGTAAGCCTTCTATATGTGTACTGCTGTTATTAAGGATTTTCATTTTGTCTATGTATTAGCCTTTCCACAGTACAGCTTTGTCACCAAGCTGTTAATCAGCATTTTTTCCTTTTGTTTTAGTTTTGTTTCCTTTTTTTTCCCCAGTAAATATACACTATATATTCAATATACAGTGACGTGGCACAGCATATAGGTATCATTGGCACTCACTGGCAGTACCTTCATGCATTTTCTTTCTGACTTTTCTATGTGAGAAATACAGCAACTTCCTGATGAATGTATAGAAAATTATGATGCCGGTCTAAGCTATCAAATATGTAGTGTGTGCTACAAATTTGACAGAAAAAGTATTTTAGATATACTATAAAATCATCGAAGAAATAAAATATTCATTACTTGCACAGGTGGATTAAAATCAATAAATGCCATTTTGTTGTTATAAACTGTCTGATGTAACAAACATCAGCCTGGCAGAGGCATATATTCATATGCAGGCATAAATTTTTATCTGGCTTTTTCCAGTTAGGCATCTAAGTCTCTATTGGGTTTAAGAGACACAATTTTTAAAGATGTCAAGATGATATGATTTCCAATAAATCATTAGAAATTGCTAATAATCAGCCATACCTGAAAATGAGCATTAAAAAGTAGCTCTGCTGAAGTTAACACTAAAAACTGCCGTGACTTGTAGGGCAAAGGGTAAGCGTTTCATTTATGATCATCACCTGGTAGTCAGTCATAGGTTTGAGGATGTAGCGCTAGCAATTCAGATTTTATTTTTCCTCTAAGTATTCCATGCATGTCATTGGTATCAATGGCATGTTGTAAGCTGCGAGGTGTTTGATAAAAAAAAGGCAGATTTTACAAGCAAAGACTCCAGTTACTTGGATAAAGGGTTATACAGTTTTCCCCTTAATTCAGAGTCCCGAGTACTTGTTTTACAAACTGCAGAGTGCCCTCAAATGTTTTGACTTCATTGTGGAGTCAGAGTACTTATTGTGTAATGCTGAGTCATATAAAAAAACAGAAAGGCATTCACTAGGGTGGAGGAAAAAAATGATGGAGATGCTAGCCTCCTCCTCAAAAAAAAAAGTCAAATTCATCTTGGGTTTTGTGACTTTTTTCTTTTTTTTTTAAACAGAAGTAAACCATGAGAAACATTGCCAGAAATGTATTACATAGTATTATGCCACTGTAATAGCGAAATTACTGGTTTATCCCGCTGGTGCTCTCCTGCTCCCTCAGAAAGGAAACTCGAGTTCCCGCCGGTGTACACGCTTGGGCACCCGGACACGGACACGGACACAGGGACACGCACCCGGACACGGACACGCAGGATGTACCCCAGCTGCAGCAGTAGCTGTAGCACACTAGAGGGAGCCGTTAGATAATGGCAATGACCCTTCCCCCCCCCCCCCCCAATTAGCAGAAATTGCAGAGAAAAATCTCTGGACATCCTGAGACAGACATCCTGAAGGTTTGGCATAGGCTACGGGGTAAGGAGAGGAAAGCGGAGGACTGAAGTGACAGTGAAACGAGGTCTCCCGATAGCTCAGGAGCTTTACTCTGGTGTTTGTTCCATTTTTAAAATTGTGCTGCTCCTATAGGGGATGTCTCCAAATAAGTGACTTAGCCGAATACGCCGATTTTCGTCAGCCAATCTGAAGCCCTCATTCAGAAAGCAAAGCCCATTTTGTAAACATATCCTTTATTTCGTCTGTCTGTCGCTCTTACACAGAAAGTTGGCACGTCTGAGAGTAGTGATTTTACGCTGCCACTAACGTATGTACAGTTTATTTATACACTGCATTTTAACACAGCATTAGTTTGATAACGGTTACTAGCAGACTCGTTCTGCATGGCAGACTATCCGTTTCAAAGCTACAAGGAAGTCTTCAGGACGGGAAGATGGGTCTAGAAAGACCCCTTACCTGAATTTATAAATCTGTACCACTTTCTGCAAGTCAAATGATATTTATGGACGCAGTAACTCAGAAAGGGCTGAAGGTTATCCTACTGAGCAAGGCGAAAGAGCAGCTTCCTTAACTGTGCCTTTTAAGAGCCGCTCTTAAATAATTGTCAGGAGCGTCTTATAATCGCTCCACAGTTGATTTTTTTTTTTTTTTTTCCCTTTCCTCCTTCTTTTCCCCCTAAATGATTCATGCTACTTACACGCTCGTCACTCACAGCTCACAAATGGCAGCTTCATTTCGGTACGCGCGGGTCGACACCGGCGCTCCGGTAATCCCAGCACTCACCTTTCCAGCCTCGGTCCTTCCTCCCCTCCCGCCGCCCCCCCCCCCCCCCCCAAACCAACCCGCGACCACCGCCGCCCCCGGTCCCCGCGGCGAGGGCGGGGAGGGGATGCCACGGGAGGGGAAGGGAAGGCAGGGCTCTGCTTGCCGCGGCCCCCAGCCCCCCCCCCCCCCCCTCCCCGCTCCCCCAGGCTCCCACGCTCGGGACCTGCCCCTCGGGGAGGGCGAGTCCCGCTCGGGGCGGCTCCCGTAGGGGCGGGGAAGGGGTGTGCGGGGCCGGGGAGGGGGGGGGGGAAGGTGGGGGGAGACGGACATCCACACGCCCCCCCCCCCCCTCTCCCCGGGGGACTCGGGGACGGTGCTGCGGAGTCAAGTCGTCGCCCTCGCAGTGCTTTGGAGGAGCGCGGGGGGTGTCGCGTCCCGCCTCCTTTCCCACCCGTCATCACGGAAGACTTGTTAATACGCCTTAAAAAAATAAATAAATACGGGGCAGGAGCGGGGGGGGGGGGGGGGGGGGGCTGCGTATAAATCACTAAATAAGGCCAAGCCGGCAGCAGCCGGGGGCGCGGCGCTGCGGTGCGCGGCGCCGCCACACCGCAGCCCGGCCGCCCGCCCGGCCGCCCGAGCCCTTCGCACGTTGCGCGTCTCCCACCGAACCTCTCTAATCAATGACACCCCCCAGCGCCCGCCGCCCGCCCTCCGCCCCGCCCCTTTCGCCCGCCCAGCTTCCTCCCATTGGTAGATGGGCGTCGGGGCCGGTCGGCGCCGCCGTCGCCGATTGGCTGGCGGGGAATCCGTATCAATGTTTAAGCCGCGGCGTGAGGTGAATAGAGGCAGTCGGCGAGCGGCGCTGGGCGAGCGCGGCGCGGCGCGGCGGCCCCGCGAGTGCTGCAGTGAGGGAGGCGAGGAGGAGGAGGAGGCGAGGGGGGAGTGGGGGGGGAGAGGAGAAGAGAGAGGAGAGGCAGGCAGGCAGAGAGCGGCTCCAACTGTTGAATTTTCGCTGAATTCTCTCCACTTACCTGCGGGCGGCTGGTGAAATGGATCTGGTTTATCGGGGATCGGCGTTCCTCGCGCGTGCTGTCTGGCTAAGACTGGCGACCGTCTGTTTGAAAGGGGCCACCCATCAATGAGGCAGAGAAGAATATTTGTTTTTTTTCTTCTTTTTCTTTTGAAAGCCTCTCTACCACAGGTTGCAGAATTAACTGTGTACTTTGGGTCCGGACTCAAATAAAGGAGAAAAAAAAAAAAAACCATTGCAGAACTGAGACTCGGAACTAGATCTGTGAGCTATGTATTGGGAACCTATGTTTTTGTTGGTGGTTTTTCTTTTTTAATATGAAAGATCTCTGATTTATTTCACACATAACACTGAGGAAAGGTGGTTAAAAACACTCAGCAAAGCAGGAGACAGACGCGCCTCTGTGCCAGTGAGTGGATAACAGCCTTGTTTTCCTGATCCTCAGTCTCCCGGAGAAAGAGGTATAGTAAAAGTGTAGCTGGATCCGACACCCCCCCCCCTTCTCTTATTTTTTTTTTTTTTTTCCTTCCCCCCCACCCCACCCCTACAAATCTGATTAATTTTTTTTCCTGTCTATAGAGTGAGTCAGAGAAGCGTTAGGAAGAAGCTGCAACTAATGTCTGTGAAGGGAGGAACATGAGGCGATAGTGAATGTGATTTGTTCTGCTGGATCTGACTCAGCCAGCAGATTGAAACACCTGCATTTCTGGATGTGCCTTTCCTTTATTTCTGGTTGTTAAAAGAACCTGAAATAAAATCTAGTTACCCTTCCCCGATATTTACCTAGACACCGTATCGCTGGGAAAGGTATATCGGAGAGGGGGGACGCATCTGGCGTTGCCGCCGCTCTTCTCCCCTCTACCAAGATGCCCAGAGAGACTGTTAAAGCTTGAAAGGACTGCAAAAAATGCAGCACACCAGTGGCGGAACTGCATAGGTTTTAATATAAGCGAATTGGTCGATTAAAAGATCTCCCACTTTATTCATCGCCAGAATTGTTTTTCCTCTTCTTCTCCCCTCCCCTAAATGAAGAGGACTAGGCGGCAGTGTCATTGGAAGGAGATGCTGAATAGAAAGAAAAGAGAGGCACTTGATAGCGCAGCCCTGTGAATACACAGACTGTTTGTTTCCCTTTTAGCGAGAGACTAAGAGAGAGAAGAGTGTGTGTGTGTGTGTGTTGGCTTTTCTTTCTTTCTTTCTTCCCCCCCTTCTCTCTCTCTTTCCCTTTTCTTTCTTTTTTTTTCTTTTTTTTTTTTTTTTTTTAAATCTATGCGTCCAGCCATGGGTTGCCTGTTGATTTCCTCTCGGCTGGCGAGAAAAGCAAACTGGAATTAAACTGCATCGAGAAAAGTGCAGTTCCTCAGACACGCATACGCACACAGGCATAGATAGACTGAGAGAAAGGATGTGGTGGTGGCGGCGGCTACTGGCCTGTCTTAAAGAAACCCAAGTGTGCATCTGATTGAGCACAGCCTGTGATTTCTCTCAAAATATATATCTATTGCTAATGGTGACGGTCGGCTGGTGGGTTTCTTAATTCTCCCCCCCCCCCCCCCCAAAAAAAAAAAAAAAAAGGACGAGTGTGAGGCTGGTAGTAGAGGGAGAGAAAGGAAACTACAAATCCGGACACGAGTTTTTGCTGGGGGGGGGGGGGGGGAGGTTTTTTTCCCCTCTTGCCCTGCAGTCCTCATTTCCCTCGCCTTCTGATTCGGGAAGGAAACAGTGAGGGTGTATGAGACAGAGAGGGGGGAAATACTGATGGCAGCGAGATGCAGCTCTCCGCCGCAAGCAATGCAAGATTAGATCTCTAAATGCAGCAAAACACTCCCTGAAAACCAACAACCCCGCGGTGCAATCAGACATTTCACTGCCTCTCACTGCACACGAAGAGGGCTTCAACAACAAGCCGAGACTTTTTTTTCCCCTTCTGTCTCTCCCACCCCTCCGCTCCATCCATCGCATCGCAAGCGATGAGTAGCAAATAAGCTTTTCTACCCCTGCTTACAGACCTGTGGCCACCCCCCTTTCCTATGTCTATAGAAATACACGTATTTAAAAAAAAATCTTTTTGATCGTTTTTAGAAAAAAAACAACCGCTGCCGCCGATTTTTTATTATTGTTGTTATTTTTATTATCCTTTGTACATCTGCGGGGATTCGAGGATCGGCAACGCTTCGCCTGCCCGGAGGAGAAGATCTTTTGCAAATTTTCTGATTTTTCAAACCCTCCCACTGCCGAACTTGGACAGCCGAAGTAACTGCGAGGGGACTGCAAGCCCGGCAAGCGCTTGCTGAAACGCTGCCGAAGCTGCTCCCCCCCCTCCGGCCCCCCCCTGCTTGCTCCCTCCCTCTGAGCTCCATGGTCTATTTGCTGCCTCTCATCCTGTGTCTCTGCAGATGTTTTAGAGCAACAGGTTCAGGAACTTAAAATACGGGGGTGGGGAGAGAGGAGGACCAAAAAAAAAAAAAAAAAAAACCCAGAGAGAGAGAAAGAAAAAAGAGAGAGCCGACGGAGGAGGAGGAAGACCAAACCCAGCGCAGGAGAAGACGGGGACAACCCTGGTCGCTGCTGCAGCTGCTGCCCCCCCACCACCCCCCCCTCCCCAGCCCTGCTCGGGGATGTACCTTTCCATTTGTTGCTTCTTCCTCTGCTGGGCTCCCGCCCTGTCTCTGAAGAACCTGAATTACTCTGTGCCGGAGGAGCAGGGAGCGGGCACGGTCATCGGGAACATCGGCCGCGATGCGCGGCTGGCGGCGGGAGCGGCGGGAGGAGGGATGCTGCCTGCAGAGCGAGGTGGCCCCGGCGGCGGCCCCGGAGGTGGCCGCGGTCCCAAGTCCACCTTTCGGGTGCTGGAGAACTCGGCCCCGCACCTCCTGGACGTGGACGGGGAGAGCGGGCTGCTCTACACCAAGCAACGCATCGACCGCGAGGCGCTGTGCCGGCGCAGCGCCAAGTGCCAGCTGTCCCTCGAGGTGTTCGCCAACGACCAGGAGATCTGCATGATCAAGGTGGAGATCCAGGACCTGAACGACAACGCGCCAGCGTTCCCCTCTGACCAGGTGGACATGGACATCTCGGAAAACGCCGCGCCCGGCACCCGCTTCCCCCTCACCAGCGCCCACGACCCAGACGCTGGGGACAACGGGCTGCGCACCTACCTGCTCACCCGTGACGACTACGGCCTCTTCTCCCTCGATGTGAAGTCCCGCGGCGACGGCACAAAGTTTCCAGAACTGGTCATCCAGAAGCCATTAGACCGTGAGGAGCAGAGTCACCACACCCTGGTACTGACAGCACTGGACGGCGGCGACCCACCGCGCTCGGGCACGGTGCAGATCAACGTGCGCCTCATTGACTCCAATGACAATAGCCCCATCTTCGAGGCGGCCTCCTACGTGGTGGAGCTGCCGGAGAACGCGCCGCTAGGCACCCCTGTCATCGACCTTAACGCCACCGATGCCGACGAGGGTACCAACGGAGAGGTGCTCTACTCCTTCAGTGGCTACGCCCCCGAGCGCGTCCGCGACCTGTTTAGCATCGACCCGCAGAGCGGCCTCATCCGCGTCAAGGGCAACCTGGACTATGAGGAGAGCGGCCTCATCGAAATCGACGTCCAGGCTCGGGACCTGGGGCCCAATCCCATCCCCGCTCACTGCAAGGTCACCGTCCGCCTCATCGACCGCAACGACAACGCCCCCACCATCGGCTTCGTCTCCGTTCGCCAGGGAGCACTGAGCGAGGCTGCCCCGCCGGGCACCGTCATTGCCCTGGTGCGGGTCACCGATCGGGACTCGGGCAAGAACGGGCAGCTCCAGTGCCGGGTGCTGGGTGGTGGCAGCGGGCCCGGAGCCGTCCCTTTCACCCTGGAGGAGAACTATGACAACTTCTACACTGTGGTCACCGACCGGCCCCTGGACCGCGAGACACAGGACGAGTACAACGTGACCATCGTGGCACGTGATGGGGGCAACCCCCCGCTCAACTCCACCAAGTCATTTTCCGTCCGGATCCTCGACGAGAATGACAACCCGCCCCGCTTCAGCAAGAACCTCTACGTCTTACAGGTGCCTGAGAACAACATCCCCGGAGAGTACCTGGGCTCCGTCTTGGCCCAGGACCCTGATCTGGGCCAAAACGGGACAGTCTCCTACTCCATCCTGCCCGGGCACGTAGGCGATGTCTCCATCTACACCTATGTCTCCGTCAACCCCACCAATGGTGCTATCTATGCCCTGAGGAGCTTCAACTACGAGCAGACGAAGCACTTTGAGTTTCGCGTGCTGGCCAAAGACTCGGGCTCACCCCACCGCGAAAGCAACGCCACGGTGCGCGTCACCGTGCTCGATGTCAACGACAACGCGCCCCTCATCGTCCTGCCCGCCCTCATCAACGACACCGCCGAGCTGCAGGTGCCGCGCAACGCTGGGGTGGGCTACCCCGTGGGCACCGTCCGCGCCCTGGACAGTGACTTTGGGGAGAGCGGGCGCCTCACGTACGAGATTGTGGAAGGCAACGAGGAGCACCTCTTTGAGATGGACCCCACCAGCGGTGAGATACGCACCTTGCACCCCTACTGGGAGGAGCTCAGCCCTGTGGCTGAACTGGTGGTAAAAGTCAGTGACCACGGCAAGCCCAGCCTCTCCGCAGTGGCCAAGCTCATCGTCAGGGCCTTGGCGGGGCCCCTGCCCGAGGCTGGCGAGCCGCAGGTGAACGGCGAGCAGCATCGGCGACCGCACTGGGACTTGTCGCTGCCCCTGATCGTGACGCTGAGCACCGTCTCCATCATCTTGCTGGCCGCCATGATCACTATCGCCGTGAAGTGCAAGCGAGAGAACAAGGAGATCCGCACCTATAACTGTCGCATTGCCGAGTATAGCCACCCTCAGCTGGGAGGAGGGGGAGGCAGTGGCGGGGGAGGAGGAGGCAGTGGCAGTGGAGGGGGCAAGGGCAAGAAGAAGAAGATCAGCAAGAATGACATTATGCTGGTGCCCAGCGAGGGCGAGGACAGCCGGGGCCCCCTCAATGTCATGAACGTGGTGAGCAGCCCATCCCTGGCCACCTCACCCATGTACTTTGACTACCAGACCCGCCTGCCCCTCAGCTCTCCCAGGTCGGAGGTGATGTACCTGAAGCCCGCCTCCAACAACCTGACCGTACCCCAGGGACATGTGGGCTGCCACACCAGCTTCACAGGGCAAGGGACTAACGCCAGCGAGGCTCCCCCGAGCCGGATGTCCATAATTCAGGTAGGAGACTTTTAGAATACCCCGGACCTCACTTTAGACGCTGGGTTAACTTTACCTTTTGCCTGCAGCGAAATCCGCTGTCAGGCACCACTGAAGGGACCAACACAAGTCACTAAAGAGAGGTGGACTTAAGGAAAGTGGAACCAGACCGCAGCTGGTGGGGTCTGGTTCTGCTGTCACACCGGTGTTTCCCCGGGTGATTCCAAAGTAAACGCCCGCCGAAACAAGCGGAGGTACGGCGGTGCAAACGAGGGGCGCGTGGAAGGGCAGGCAGGCGTTTAGTACGTTTGGGGCACGCTGGGGGATCTTCCCAGAAGATCGTCAGACAGAGGTGGGCGCTTCCGCAGGTTTCGCTTCGCTTTGGTTTGGGGTGGAGAAGGGGGGAGGGGGTCTCTGAAGCAGTCGTGTCATCTGCAGTAACTAACAGGACATGGGAGAAACTCTACACACTGAGGACATCTATTGCAACAGTGTATTATAGCCCTCCAATCCTGTATGTAAATATGAGCTACCTTTCCAAGATGTATGTTTTTAATTTTTTTAGTTTCCTTCTTTAGAATATATACACATAAATATTTATTTTTTTGACGCAGAACAGTATCATTGGGGCCCCATTGCCTCCTCCTCTCCCCACAAACAGCCAAACGTTCAGCGCTGAAAATTCTGCTTAGTCAAATAGAAAGAAAATGTACGTGGTGATTCCCTCCTACCCCCAAATGTTAACAGAACTCGCCTCCTGTCATAAACCAGCAAAACAACTAGTCAGTTTTCCAGTAGCCTGAGTCAATATTGTTGATTGCTTTATAGCGAAAGACTTACATGCTCTGTCTTCTACCAAAGCTCATTTAGAAATTACAGCTGGGCTGCATTCTGCTGCCGGTTATATCCACACTGTCCTCTCCCGACTTTTGTGAATGTGAGAAATGGCAGAATTTGGACCATTGGATATAGGGTGCTGAGCAAAGAACGACTTAATTTTTAGCAGGTAGTTTAAAGTCCAAACTCAGAAGATGTATTCCAGAGCAGCGAACTCGCAGAGTGAAGGTGAGGGCAGAATTTGGCTCCAGTTGATTTAATTTAAAGTCATACTTCATGATTAATGCAGCTTAATGTTCAAATACTACAGGTATTTGATTTTTAACGTTTGGATTGAAAGCAGGCTCTGGATAATGACTATTAAATATATTTGAAATGTCATATCTGTTTTATCCTGTGGTTCTAATATGCTGTTCTGAGTCATAGGGGAATGAGCTGAGTGTATCAGAAGTGACACAGACTCATTTTGTGTATGCAGCAAGTGGGAAAGAAGTTGCACTGTAGACACTTGATGTACCAAAAGAAAATTGATAATACCTTGGAGTTATCATACCCTGTGGTCTGTGAACACCGAATGTTCTAGCTGCCAGCTGCATCGAATGTTTTAAACTAAGTAGAAGTGGCCATCGGTAATTGGCTGGTTAAGTAACCAAAATTCTAGTGACTGGTGGCCTGTAAACTGAATATTTATAACTGGGAGAAAAAGAAGAAAAAAAAAAAAAGAATAAAAGGCTGTCTGTACAAGGTCACTGTGAACTAATCCTCAACCCACTAGTGAGTTGTGTCACAGAAACAATTTCGGTTTATGCCTATCGTGAATTTGTGTTGCTATCAATTAGGTGAGTAGAGCAATACTTAAAATCTGAAATTGATTTTAACAAAAAGTGACACTTCAGGAAAGAGTTTAGGTTAGGGCATAACCGGAGATAATTTGATTTATAATTCATGCTTTAAGAAATAACTTTCAATGACACTTGTTTAAGTAATGTCAACTTTTTTACTGTAAAATGGAGTTGTCAGAATGCTAAAAAAAAGAAAACACATTTTTTCCTACTGACAAGTGTAATAGTTACTAAAAGACAGAACATTATACTTTTCTATAACCATGTAATGTCTATATAAAGCAATTAATTCATGTATTGATGCTACTGAGTAGTAAAGATTCAATTGTAGTGTAAAATCCCTATGATTCCTTTTTTTACAGTGTTCACTGTATAATATCAATCATGATTTTTTTTTTTTCTGAGATCTATATAAAGCTAAAAGAGGAATTTCCTCCCTTAAAAAGGTGTGTTGTGGTTTCTATAAGAGTTTTCGTTATGACAACTGTGGGAAATGTTAACCGTAACTCCTCATAGCACATACTGGTATCTCTAATATTGTTTTTACTTTCCCTGAATATCTACACAGAGTGTTTTGGATGTTTAGATGGTCCAGCCAGTAGATTAGTAAACATTCATTTTTCCCTAGTGAATAATCTGTTCAAACATACTTATGGATAACTATATTATGTATTTGCATTGACAAAACAAATACACAGTATGAAGCAGAGTAGTTGGTTTCTATTTAGGAAAGGCCCAGACTTAAAGTAGCTAGATGGGAAAATCTGACCCTCTTCACTATGATTTTGCATTGCTAAAATACATTTTGTATTCTCTATCTCCACATCCCTGGAGTAAATTTTATTAAAAAATTGCATTTAGAATGTAGATACTACTTTGTGTCTGGTCCTGTACTTCTGCTTCATGTAAAATTCAGACTGCAGACTTAGAGAGAAATAGTAAAGGATCAGCCCTCTCTCTGGATCTACTCTACCCTTAATCACTCCAGGAAACCTGTGTCTGGAAAAGTAAATCGCACAGTTAGGAATCAAAGGTATAGCCAGTGGAAAAAAGATACAGAATCCAAACAGATGCTTTATCATCTCCTTTCATTAGTCAATTCAGAAAAGCAGTTTTCTTCGTTACCTCAGTAAGGGAAAGGTAAATGATTGTGTAAATGTTCTCTAGCAAATATTCACTTCAGTTTTTCCAGACATGTTACCGAACCACGATAATCTCACACTATATAATTCATACAACAATGGAACTGCTTTTCTTCACTCTCATTTTCTCGGCAAGTGTTTAATGGCAGAATTCTCTAGTGGGAGCCTGTTATTAAAACTTTATGTTTATATATATATATATATGTACATACTTATATATCTATGGATATATATACATGCTAAATATTATATTATTACTTAGTACATCCAATTCAGTCTATAAATATTTTAAATCAAATAAATAATTTCTTTCCCAGTAAGATCCAAATTTTCTCACTCTTATGAGGAGTGCATAACAAATTTTTTGCTTTGCTTACTAGTAAGAGCTAGTAAAGTCAATAGGCTTTATGATTCCCTTATTTCTCATGAATAGTATTTTATTCTACGCATAGCCCAATTTATATCAATGAATACCTGTGGAGTAAAGTGTTACTTAGTGACTACGGGTTTCCGACTGACCCGAAATTGCGAGTGGTTGAATAAAATACTGCCTCATATGTGTAAGAGCGGTGTAAACTTGCCTCTCTCTAAGTGACTTCTGTTACACATTAGTCACACGGTTCAACAACTTGTGTGTTTACTCACTACTTTGCAGCATCCAGAAATGTGCCATGGTTGCATGTGTCACTTATATGAATCAATGAACTTCTTCAGTACTGTAAAAATGAAATAATTTAAACATGCATACATACATGTATGTATAAAATTTTTGATGGACAGCCAAGGATGCTGTGTACCTTCAGCTTTTATTGGTGCAAGACACTTGCAAGTGCTTAGGGCCTCTGAAAATAGACCATTTGTGATTTGATGCGCACGTGAGGTTGATGTGTAGGAAGAATAGTGTTTAGTAACATACCGGGAGGTTAGAACAGCTACGCTTTAGCATGTTTCATTGCTTTTGCCTTCAGCGCTCATGTTCTAAACAAACTTTAGAAACAGTGCTTTCAAATGCAAGTCTGTTAAAAATATTTTAATATAGGCCAGTGCTATACAAGTCTCATTGCCAGATTCAAAATTCGATGTGACCTTTGAATCACTTAAGGTCCAAACTATTTGTTTTTATTTCGGAGTAAAAAAAGAGGAAAGCAGGAGAAAATGGAAACTCTACATGACTGAAAGAAGATTTCTGGTCACTCTAGACCTTAAAGACTACTGTGCAAATTCTGTTCATCTCATTCTGGTGAGTAAATCAAGCTGACCTACTCACCTGACTAAGAGAAACAGGATTTTGCTTTATTTTGAAGGCCAGACATTAGAAAAAGAAATCTCATGTACAAACATATACATATATGGTCATATCTGTCCTATCAAAAAGTTCTGAGTTAATCAGTTTGCCTTCCCCTGGGTGAACAAATCTCAATTTCTTCTTGCAGGTTTCCAATAGATAAAAGAGTGGATGGATAAAGGGGAACAAATAGTTTCTTTAAACAAATAGGTTCTGGCAATAGATTCCTCGAAGTGACATAACATTAGCGTACAAAACTATCTACATATGCAAGTAGTGTTGATCATCCTAGAGATTATTTATTATTACACTTGTGGTGCAACTTGGTGAGGTTTGTAAATATATCAGGAATGAGACGGGCGTGAATAAAGAAAACAGTGGTCACAGCTTTTGCTAAACAACAGCTAAAAAAGAATGACTGTGTTGCAAGAAGCTCTCAAGCTGGGAATCGCTGTAGCTGCTGTACTCGGCAGTCCTGTAGCGTTTTAAGATAAAGTACAGATCATTCGTAATACTTCAGGCACCTGATGTTTATGATGTGTCAACAGATTACTGTCAAGTCCCATTGCAGCTTCATCGCCAGGTGTCTAGTAGAACGTAAGAAGATATAGTCTTCAGGGGAAATAAAAAAAACATAAGCTATATTAGTGCTGCTCTGTCTTTAGATATACTACTATTCCATGCTTTACTTTGAGAAACTTCAGCTCAGAAATTTCAAGATTGGAGAAAGAAGTCTGCAGCTGCTACAGTAGAAGGAGAAGCAGCTTTGCTCACAGAAGTTGCATTCATTCTCAGTGACTTAAATTCCTATTTGAATACAGAGGTATTCATTTTTTATTTTTGTATCTTCTGCTGCAAATGAGCAATATTATTCTATCTCACTAGACCTAGTAGAAGTTAACATTTTGCATCAAGAGAATACTGGGGCAGTTCTACACATTTGGAAGTTTGTGGGTTCGTACTTTATAATTCCCCAAATTCCACAGCTGCATATTCTAAACTGTCATCAGATGAAACTTCAGAACTACCTGACTAAGATGCATTATGGTAGTTTTTACAGTGTTTTACAAGGTTAGATGTCTTGCAAAAGAACTCCTGTGAATGTTTGCATTTTGTAAATACAGTCTGCAATTAGTATGATTTTTGTGTTATATCATTCTGTAGCTTTAGTTTTACCTACTCAGTGAAGTCAATACCAGCATCAGCTGTGTAAGAATTTTAGGACAGGATCTTTTCTACGTTTTCATGAAGCATTATTTCATTTTTCCTCAAGATACACTGCATAGTACTGTGACATGAAGTAAATATATTTTAGGACAAGATCTGGCAAAATACTGCTCACTGGCATCTGCCCTGGCTGGTGAAACAGGCAGAGGAAGCAGAATTGGGCTCCTGTTTTGTGCTACACCTCCTCTGGTCTTGATCTTGAGCTCCTTGCCAGTATTGTTTATAGCAATACTATTTCAAAAAGATCATTCCTGATATATAGGTCCATATGAGATCTGAAGAACTTTCCAAGACGAAATGCTGTAATATAGAACAATAAACATAACAGAGAAAAAAGATAATTTAAGAGTCTGAAGTAGAATATGGATATTATGAGAAAGCAAATGATATTGCCAGAACAGAAATTCTCGTTAACCAAGAAATTAACAATAATAATGTCTCCGTAGAACTTGCTGTTTTACAAAGTATAAGAGTTGAAGAAAGTTAGTGCAGTTAAAGTAAAGGACATGAAGCAAGTGATGCAGGATTTACTGGATCACAGCTCTCAATGGCTCTAAAAGTTGTCTGAGCTTGCCTCATCTTGGTGCTCACTGTCACTACCTAATCTTACATGGGAAAATCCACACAAATTTGTGATTACCGGCATAATTTCGATGACTGATCCTTTGAAGAGTTATTTTTTAACAATAGGTTGGTCAGGTTTCTGCTATCCTTACCCATGTTTATGAAAAAGCCTGTTCTTACTCATATTTCAGTCAACAGCGTAATTTTGACTTCATCAATGATTTCAGTGGTTCAAGAGTAAAATTGTGACTGAGACCCTTCCAGAGTCCAGCTAAGAATAGTGTGATTGGGCCCTTTATGTTTAGATTTCAGCTTTTTGTGATGTTTTCTTACAGCTTCTTTACAAACAATTAAGGAGACTGGAATTTAGAAGATTTTGTAACTCTGATGTGAACTGTAATATAGAATCATAGAATCATAAAATCATTTAGGTTGGAAAAGACCTTTAAGATCATCAACTCCAAACATTAACGTAGCAGAATCAGGTGTGCAGCTGAAAGAAGAAATCACGGACTCCACTGAACATATTGTGAAACATATATTTTCGCATGTTTTCATATCTTTTTGAAAGTGTGCATAACATAGCACTGTTCTTAAAATTCAGCAAATATTGTTACATGGAAAATTAGCATTAGATATGTGTAAAATATTCAGAAATATCACTTGGTATTAAGGAAGCATAGATACAACCTGGCTTCTCTAATGAGGCAAAAATGTCATTAACGAAAAAATTTCTTCCCAAGTCACAACATTTGGCTGTGAACCAGTTGAGATTTTGTTTTCAATTTTTTTCCCCAGCATTTTTAATTCCTTTTCACTACCTTCCTCCCTAGGAATCATTAACATACTGGGTAATATTTATGCATATGTTTTTAAAGATCCTGCTTGATTTCTCCTTCTTTCGTTGTTTCTACAAAATTTAAAATGCCTTGTCAAATTAATTTTAGGTTTCGCTTTGCAAGACACTCACTCTACATACAAAAAGTGTATGTATATGGGTTGTTTTCTTTCTGAAGAAAACATACAGGACGGATGGCAGAGGTCTTGAGATACCTTTTCAAGACTGAGGAGTGCCTGCATGTATAAAGAAAAGACATTTTGTCACTAGTACTAGTATTTTCCAACAGGTAAGAATTTTCTGTGAAAAGAACTTAAACAATGATTTGTTGACCGGAGCAGAAACACAGCTCTGTTTTTATCTTTAAAAGAATAGAAGCAATCCTTTGATGTCAAAAGGTCAGAGTAGAGCAGTTGGGACAAATTTTTGCAGCAGATAGATAGCCTGAGAGCTTTTTTCTTTCAATTGTCTCTCTACTTCAGCTGTAAGAAGCAAAGTGGTGAAATTAATGCTAAAGGGTTCAAAAATACAGGAAACAAGTGAAACTCTCAGGGGACTGCAGGCTCTTACCTAAACAGAAAAGAAAAGAAAAAAGGAAAAAAAAAAAAAAGAAAAAGGTACTAGGAAGAGAGTGGCAGGATGATTTTGGGGAAAAGTTCCTGGAGTTTAAGTGTTTAATTGGTTATGTTTTTAAAGAGGCAACAAGGAGATTAACTAGTTGCTGCTTTTGCTGGTGTGAAGAGATGAAACGGAGTAGTGTACAGCCTGCCATAAAACTTGCCAGGGTGCATTCTAAGCCCTAGTAATATATTCGTCATGGACTTTTTAGTACAACCTTTGTTTTTTAGTCTGCTGTAGAAAAAGATTCTGGATTAATTACTGTAAATCCTATGAGAAAGAAAAAATAGATAAATTATTAAGTATTTTAGATAAAATACTCAGTATTAAGTACTATGTTCAAGAACAAGCAAATTCATATGAATGTCCCTGTTAATTAGGATATTAGGCAGTGCTTTAAATAACCTCTTTGAGCTGTCATATATTTTCTAGCTAAATCCCAAAGGCTGCTGATACAATTCCTGCTTATTAAGGTCACCCGAGAACCATCTCTTTCTTCTACTGAATTGCTTCCGCTAGTTAGTGGTGTTACCTGTACAGAAAGGGTAGCAGAAGATCAATTCATCTCACTGGCTTGAGAAGAGAAGACAGCTCCTTATTTTTGCTTGGTGATGTGCCCTCAAAATTGAGGAGTCCCTCTACCTATGAAGACATAACTGCATGGTTTCAGCCAATGATTAGTGTTACGTGTACAGAGGGACAGCATAAAGATCAATTTGCATCTCACTTTTGTGCAGAGAGGGGATATCTCCTCTTTCAGCCCTCAAGACAATCAGTCCCACGCTGATCTGTTTGCAATTTGGTACGCTACAAGCGATCTAGGCAAGTAACATCCTCCAAATGCACAGTATTTTATTTTAGCCATGGACCTTTCTACTGGCTTCGTGATGTATGTATCAGATGAGAGTCCTTCTGGTTCACAAAATACTTTTACCGCGCATAGAAAAGTTTCTAATCGCATCCCGTTCCCTGCTGGGTGGTTGCGTGCCGCAGCCTCCGTGGCACGCCAAAGGCCGACTCTAAAGGCGAAAGGACAAGTCTTGTTACGAGATGCAAAAGCATAATTTCAGCTGTGTGGGTGGGACCTCTGATCGATGCATTGTAAGTTCTTACAGTGATAGACATGCGAAATTAGTTTCAGGCAGTGTTTCAGACCATCTATTGATATATGTGTGACACGCCTGTATTTGCCTGTACTAGTTCTAGTGACACTATGATTACTGGTATTTGCAGTCCTTGCCCTGGAACACTTCCAGGCAGTTTTATTGTATTGAAATGGCTCTTACAGTTCATTGAGCATCCAGCATAACACTGCTGAATATGATTGGCGCGTTTGCATATATTTATTCAAAAAAAATCAGGCAGTTAAACTGCATAATTATGGGAAAACGAATCATAACAATAAAAGACCATTTAAGTTAACAAGCTTTGTGATCAAAGGATAAATACAGGTTGGATAAATGAGACTCTAGATGTAACTAATCTACATAAATAGGCTTTGGTCTGATTAGAGGAAAGGAATATATTAAAATAATCTAAAGGTATTAAAAAAGCGTTTTACTTCAGTACTTTTATAATGTCTAGTTTTATTTCATCGCATTTCTAACATTTCTACTCACTAAAAATATCTGTGTTCAATGATAAACTACTTTTATGTGGTTTTATTTCTTGATTAACAGTGTTTACAGTGCAAAGAAAGTCTAAACTAGCACAAGTAAACAAAAGTAACGTCGTAAGTTTTCATTCTAGTTTGAATGCGTTGTGTGTCAAAAACCTGAAACATTTTTTAATGTCTTAATTTTAAAATTTTTAATGTTGCAATGTTTTTTGATTGATTTTTAATTAAAGAAAAACATTAAAGGGAACATTTAAAGGACAATTTCTTGTTTACTGTCTTTATCAGCAGAGAGCAGCCTTTGTAGTGTTTGAAAGCTGGTGCATTAAAAATCAATTTCAAGTCTTCAAAGCTATAAACTCTTGCTTGCTTTGTAGATATATACTGTTTTTAAATCATGGGAAGCACACTTGACAATTGAATTAAAAACAAAAGGTAAATAATGGTTTCATCAAAATTTGAAGGATTTTAATATATTTTTAATAATAACTAAAGGATTTTTTATAGTGAGTAGACATGTGAATCACAATTTGCAGCTTTTAAATGCATAATTTGTTCCTGAAGACAGTTATATGTATTCTTTTATTAATAGAATTTTGTTTTAAACTTCTGTTGGTGTTTTTCTCTTGTTTTTAATCAATGCCATGATTCAAACACAGAACATGTCAATCAGTTTCTTTACTTACTATATCTCTGTCTTGTTCTTTGCTGATTGCTAAGCAACCACTTATGGTTAAGATTGTTTAGCTACAACTCAGTTTAAAAAAAAAAAAAAAAAAAAAAGGTGAGCTGAAGTGGGCTAAACAAATTTTCATTAATTCTTAATGAAAATATTTAAAATCTATAAAATTTTAAAGATGACAAAGAAAAGGACATTGTTTTAATAACACACCTCAGATTCAGTACTTGGGCTTTGTTCCCACTGGTATTGAGGAAAGGACTGGTTTTCCACAAATCTAGAAAGAGCAGGATCATGTCCCTAATCAGTGCATAAGTCATTTTGAGGCCTATGGAAACTAACTTATATATGTAAAATTATAGTAGTGTTATGTCTTTCAAGGCATCATCCTTAAAACACTTATTCAGTGACTATTTTAATTTAGGTCAATAGAAGCATTGAATTAAATAGATCACTTACAGGAGTGGAGGTGCTGATGTGCGTAAACATGTGCAGAATTCAGCCCAGAATCTGTGAGTCTGTGTTAGCTGAACTGCTCCCTGTTGCTTTTCCCTTTTGCTTCAAAAACCCTGCAAAGCTGCAAAAGCTGTTCATTTCACTTAGCCTCCAACTGCATTCTCTAGTACTCTATTGAAATAGTCCTGATGTCTGAATATTTGATATTTTAGCTTTTTCGCATAGACTTGCGTAATTTGATATGCAGATTTGAAGATCATAAAAACAATCCTGCTTTGATGATCATGAGCAAGATTATCCAGCCACAGCTGTAAAATACCAAGTGTGTTCTTTTCTGATCTCTTCATCATTTCAGTGGATCAAATGACAACAAGAATATAGTGGAATTTAGAGTCCTTAGGAAACAATGAAATTAAAAGCCTTTTAAAAATGGCAGCCGCAAAACCTTAGAAACTATTTAAATTTCTAGACTGTACGTCAGATAATATAACTGCGTGTATGAATGTATATGTGGAGATATATAGATATGAGAGCAGCATGGATTCAAAAGAACTATCTAGCTTGATAAAAGACACCATTAATGACCAAAGTGCATCAATTTTATTCTTTTTTTTATATTGTGTGTGATCCGTACATAGCTGTGTAACAGCGTTTTGGAAGATGCTGTCAATGTGCACCTTTTGCTGCAACTTAGAAAGCATCAAGTTTAGAGACAAATGCTGTTGTCATTTTTTTCCCAAGGCAAGAGTATAGGTAAGGAAGGACCTCATTTTCCACTTCATGGTAGAAGTTATACATCTCGCTTAAAACTGTGTATCCCTCTATCAGACTTTGGGATTGAGAGTAATGATGAAAAGGAGGTATAAGTCATGCGACACGTCAGAACGATCAGCACTCAATTGCTTCCATCAAGGGTGTTAGGTATTAAAAAGCACATGATAATTTGCATCTCGTAGCTCCGAGGCAAAGAACGTATCAGTCAGCTTTGTAGCCATTGGGTGAAAAAAGAGGGGAAAACAAAACATTTTATGTTATTTCTTTCAATGCATAGTCTTCGTTTTGTCTAAATCTGTCAAAGTATTTTTGTCTGTTTAAACCACCTGTAGCTTCTTTCCAGGCCTAACAGGATGTAGTATTGCAAGGGGCAGAAGTACCTGAATGAATTTTTTTTTATTATTTATTCATTTGCCACCATATATGTGATCTTTCCCAACAGCATATGTCTCATTATTGCAATAATGTGACGGCAATGAAATAATAACTCCTTCAAGCGTGAAATAACTCGTTTTAAGTACTTTCCTGTGCTCATTTGTTTTAAACAGGCTTCCAGAATTTTGAACAAAACTTTAATTTCAGTTCATTTAAAATATATGTAGACCACACACACTCTTTTCTTCATCCCTGATACTGGCAAAGGAGCCTTAGGAACCAGTAGCTAGTTTTCCAGATTTTTACTTACTTGTTAGTCTACTTTACTTGCATGAAAGTAAAGCAAGAGAAAGCTGTTTCTATTAAGCAAATGTGAGCTTCAGGATTTTTGGTTAGTATTGGCAAAGATCTTTAGATAAAGATAAATTGCTTGCAGTCATACTGGTCTTGCTGATACCAGTAAATGAAGAAATAGGCATACGTGTTGAATAGCCGTGGGAGGAGAAGAGTTTATTTAAAGAAACGGTTTTGTTCTGATTTAAATTTTGAGCCATAGGTTTTCTATAGTATTTTATAATAAAGACAATTACATAGTAATTTGGGTTAGAATGCATGCCCAGTTCCCCATCTCAAAACCCAATTTGTTACTACCTGTGGCTATTTCTATTAAAAAAAGAAACATAATTACTATGAGTCTCAGCAGTCTAAGAGTAAATTTTTGCAATTACAATACCTCCCTTGGGCAGATGTGTGAAAATGGCAGATTAATTCCTGCCAGTATCTGTCTATTCCTTGCACATTCTAAGGTTGCTGGTAGCTTGGATTATCATTATATTGGTGCTGTTTGTTATGCTGGGGTTAAGGTTAAAGCAGCAATCCTATTATAAACCTTTAGGAATAGGGCTTTGTACCATTTCAGTGGAAAGTCTCTACACTGAAGTTTGATACACAAAGTCCTAGGAGTAAGATCCTAATTCTATTTTCATTGAAAGCGAATGAGTTTGCTCTTGATCTTAGCATAATTTAGAAGGGTGTTTTGTATTTTATTGCTTTATGCCTGAGAAGATTTAAACAAAATCAACAAGTAAACCCAAGTTTACTCATTCTTAGGAATTTACGGTGACATTAATAGAGTTGCATGTGACCTGAAGACCATATAGTAGTCCTTTAGTATTGTATGGCTTTTGTTTTATTCCCAATGGCACAATGGCATGTTTATTTAGAAAGAAGCTTCAGTAAGTTGAGATGGCCCTGAAGTTATGTAAATGAATAACTTTCCACGGAAATAATCTAATTCATCTCCTAATGAGTTTTTCTACCTGAAAACAAGTATTGAGGGCATACGTGTAGAAGAATTGCATGCAAAGGCTCCACTCTCTGAAGCTAAGCACCTAACTCCATGTTGAATTCCAGTGAGGTTGGAAGTTGGTGTGGCTTCATGTGGGCTCATGATCCACCTGCAGGGAGCAGCATTAGCCTGTGTTACACTTTATCCACTTTGAATATTCAGGAAGAGCTGTGTGAACAGCCTTAACAAGTTATTTTTTTCCCCTTTGTATGACTTTTTACTTGGAATTTCTTGCGCTGTACCTGTCATATTTTCATTTCTTTTCCCATTTTGAAAGAGGCTTCTCCACACACACTTCTTCTGAAAGTTGGCTTGGGGACTTCTCTGATGTGGACGTTACTTAGAGAAGTTTGCATTAACTATTTTCTTTGAAAGATCATGACTAAAAAAAAAATAATAAATAATTAAAATATATACGCATCCTTCAGTTGTTGTTGCATGCATTCTACTTTGAAAAAAGTGCTCACGTGCTGGGTAAGCATCCTACTAATTAGATACAGAGGCAAATCCATAATTTAATCCCTGTTTTCTAACTAACCCCTCAGTCAAATATTAGCATTCGTGTTCAGTCTCTCTATCCCTGGTGAAACTTGCAGCAGTGTCCTCGATGTTGACAAACCAACACTGGTTTGGAAAAGAAAGAAGACTTTTCCTAATCCTGGAATCTTTGCAGAGAACATTTCTTATGTGGATCTTTTTTATTTTAACAGCAAAATCTGATTTCAGAGTTTCTATATGGCAAGCTGTAATGAGAGGGGTAATCTAGAACATTTTTTTCACAGGCTTTTAGGAATTTACAGGTCAAAGTCAGCCTTTAAATACCCGTGAGTTTACAGATGACCTGTGGCAATCTCTAGATAAGTGAGTGTTGTGTTCTAGATGAGGTGATCCTATCGAGAAAGATAACTATTTTCTTTGCTCGTTCTGAATCAACTTAATATAGAGTCCTGTATGAAGACACTGCAGTAGGTTAATGTTGAAGTGATGAAGTTGTGGGTGGATACGCAAAGCGCTATAGCAGAAAGGCCTGATTTTTTTCTATCCAAGCCTACTTGACCACTGCTACTATATTCATGGTGTATTTGATCAAACTTTCTGTTTTATGAGGCTTCTCATCATAGACACATGACTGTTATGGCTTTAAAATATATTTAGGGACAGAACCTCTTGCTAAATTTGTGCAAGCCTAAATTATTTATTTTATGTCACAAATAATAAATCAACTCATCACCATTTTACAGTTGAAAATCTCCTTACACAGGCATGTGAGGCTGTAAAGTTTGATGATCTACTATTCTGTCATAAATTCGGCCGTTATTTTGGCAGCATATTTAGTGGTGTGTCTTTTTCTAGTGCTAAGAGGAAATAATTGCGCCAAGGTATTTGTGTGAATGTAAGGCTTTGTATCCTGTCACAAAATGTTCATAGAATAACTTGTTGGGGATTTTTAACAAAATGTTGAAAGAAAGAGTTGCATGACCTAAATAAGAAATTAGATGGAAAGTAATAATGTAAGTCTTAACATCTGTGATTTTCTTCCTAATTCCTAAGGAATTTAAGGGAATCATTGCTTTTCTGGGGAAGGATTTTAGGAAAAGAAAGGGTATAAGGTTGCAGGTTTAAAGGAAAGAAGGCGATCTAGATTTACCTCTGTTCTTCCGACCATCACCTAGGAAGAAAGCTTCGGTGTTCCTCTTCATGCATGTCTTCTGTGCAGGCACTATGGCTTCAGAACCAAGTCCTGCTTCATCTTTGTTGCGAATTTGTTTCACTCTGTAGGGAAGAAACATAGAACTGGAGTCTTGTGCCACATACGGTGTTTGCTGCCTAGCTAATCACCTTTCCCTGTCACTGCCATTACAAATCTGTTTAAATGCCATCCATAGAGAAGACCATATGCTGGGATAAAGGAATATTACATTTAAGAGTTTCTTCCCATTTTCTATCACTATTGTAATCTTCTTCCTGCTCCTTTGCAGCTTTCTTCAGCGTACAACATATGTATCTGTGGGAATGTAGCGCACTATGTAAAGACTCGCTTATCCCATAATTGAAGTAAGCAGACTGATCCAAGGGCTATTGAAACCAATCTGAAAACATCCATTGATTTCAGTGGACCTCAGGTCATGGCTTGTGGGAGTTTTATTGTTGCCTTTAGTGAGAGTATGGGTTGGACAGAAGAAGGTAAACACAGTGGATAGATGTTAACACAAACTTAACAGATTTAAAATATCCAGTGTCTCTGTTTCCCTTTACTAAATATTATGAGGACAAAACAGTTTGTCAGTGTTAAAAGGCCATAATTTGATCTCCTTCTCCACCATATAGTACTGCAGTGTTTACAAGCTTTTATCTGTTCAGAAAACATTTGTGATATGTTGCTCTTAGAAACAGGAAAACAGCAGTGGTAAGAATAGGACAAATTCTACAACGCTTACTGGCTTCACTGGGAATTCCTGCTGAGTAAGAGCTTTCAGATACAACTCAAAATTAAAAATAAAATGCCAGGAGCTCACAATTGCACTGTAGAATCTATGTGCATGAAAGAAAGAAAGAAAAGATAAAGTTTTCTTACAGAAAAAAGGGTTCTAAGCACAAGGAGAGAAAAACATTTTTTAAATCATAACAAATACCTTGATCATCTCCTTATATTTCAAGGCATCATTTTTTTAAGTTTCCCTCTAATTTTAATATCTTAATTTCCAGACTTCATATTTAACATGCAGATTGGAATGAAAAATAAAAAAAAAAAAACCACAAATGCTAGCAAAGATACACTCCCAAATGTATTGTTGAGTTCATGGTATGATATTCTTAGAGTAAGCTGGATATCGTGCTAAGTACAGATTTTGTTCTAGTTACCTAATTGTAGTTGAGTCTGTTGTGCAGTAAACATAATATCTGTTAGGAATACTAAGGTAGACTCAACATGGTGGGAGCCATAGATAAAAGGTGCATTAAAGCGTTTCAAATTCAATCATCAGGTTTCATTGCACCCATCTGCTACCAGAAAATATAATTGGCAACTTGATTCATTGACCTTTAACTGTCATTTTGGACCATGTTTTTTAAAATCCATATTTTCAAGTTAGACCTAGAGACTTAATTTGACAAGAGAATGCCCAGTACGTTTTAATGCAATTACTTTTTTCTTTTTTCTTTTTTTTTAAGCAAAAGATTTTTTTAATATAATCAGGTTTAATGGTCTGTTGTATATTCTGCTAATCCAGTCAAAGTAGTTATTTAATATTGAATGTGGTTAAAAGCAACTAATGTTCAACTTCATTAAGGCTTCTATTAAATAGAAGGCTTGCTGAACTTCTACTGTTTTTTTATGCACGAACTACTACCTCTTATTAATTATTTCCAGGGGTTTCTGTTACACTAGAATTATACTTACAAGCTTCAGTTCCACCAAGATTATACAGCACAGTACAAGGGCTAAATAAGCATTGAAATTGTGGAGTGCTTCATATTTTGTTCCTAAAGTGTGTTTTATCTCTTTTATTTTCTGGAGCAGATATTGTCTCGTGCAGGGGGGGTGGAGTGCATACATCTCTTAGCAGTTCTATATGTGTGGCACACAAGCAGACTTTTATAAAATAACAGCGTTACTTAGAGCAAGCAGGAAACATAATGTGATAAATGAGGATGATTTAATGTTTTCTTAACAATGGTAAACAATTATACTGTTCTGTCATCTGAAGTTTATGTAATGGAAAAAAGTGATTACACGTGTTTCTTTACAAAACAGGATACAATTCCTGAAATATTTATGTAATATCGAGACAGATGTATGTAACCTAACCTTATAATCCCATTTCACAGCTTTCCCAAATACTGGGGAGCTCGATAAATAGGAAGCCGATTATATTGGCAGTATAACTCCATTAATAGGATTCGGATTTGCCTTATTGACAAGCCAGTACTGTTAATATGATCCAGTATATTAAATTGACAGGAAAACTGGAGCAATAGAATGTATCTGCAGCCTAATTGACAGGGAAGCTCTTTCAAAAGGTTCTTAATGTGGTTTTTATTGACAGAGTAGCTTCAGTAAGTACATATCATTGGTGAACAGTGTAAATATATTGGATGCAACTGTACTAGCAGATTCAGGTGAAGTAGTTATTGTTCTGTTTTCCCATACTTCCATCTTTACTTTGATAGAAGCCGTATCAAGCTCTCTCATAAGATCTTCACAAATGCCTCTTAAAGCACCAGACTAACTGCACTGCTCACAGGCGTTTGACAAGTTGTGAATTATTTTAAATGTGTTCATCATCTTTAAATGAATAGAGGCAATACAGAGCAATGCAATAATGTGTCATGAATTTCATTATGTTTATTTATTGACGCTGTGATAGTAGAAGCAGAGCTATTGTACTTTCAGCTCGAGCTCTTTATGTGGTGTGAT
The DNA here is from genome assembly GCF_929443795.1 of Astur gentilis. Lineage (NCBI taxonomy): Eukaryota > Metazoa > Chordata > Aves > Accipitriformes > Accipitridae > Astur > Astur gentilis. The sequence goes on along the minus strand of NC_064892.1, from coordinate 26,905,058 downwards.
GTTTGGCACCTCTTCCTACATTCTGATCTTGCAACTCCTCCAAAAAGTAGTGCATCTTAAGAGATCATATTACAGTTATTTTTTCCTAGTCCCATTTGACAACTTTCCACATGGTCTTCCCAGACGATGCTAACTTCATTAGATGCTTACATTTCACATTTCTCCAGCGCAGAATAAAATGAGGCTCAGAAACCTGAAACCATTCTGAAACAAACAGCAATTTGAGTTTCATCCAGAAAGAACTTCTTGATTCCCTTTCCGTAGAAGGAAGTTTTCAGTTCAGCTTCCACACTTTTTCCTAGTCCCATCTTTCTTAGAGAGAGAAGGCTGCCTTTAAACACATATCCTGCATCTGCTCTGGCAGAGGAGCTGAAGGCTTTTCCCAAGCTGACTTCCCCACCAATGAAGAGGAAACTTGCTCCTGAAAGGCTTGAATCTTTTACTTTATATCAAAAAAACCTGATCAGGGTTTGCTCTCACCCCATCTTTTGAGTGTCTTTCGGGTCTACTTTTTTAGCAGGGTCACTTAAAAATATGTCTCTATAGTGACCTTTTTAGCTTCTTCAGTCTTCAGGCTTGGTGCAACCATCAATGAGGTGAGAGGAAGCTTGACGGGGCTTTGCGACTTCTAATCCTTGCACTGTGATAAATCCCTACAGCCTAGGCTTCTGTCTTCTTTTGTGTCCTGTGCATTGCAGAGTAAACTCTTGTAAAAATTTAAGAAATAATTTTTTTCATTAAGCCGGTGGTACAAACACAACTGGAGTGTCTGCAATACCTTAATATGAAAGCTTAAGCCATGAATCAACAATAATTATTTTTTTTGTTGACAGATACGGTACTTGCTAAGAGAAAATAGTACATGGACTAGGCCTTTATATGGGGAGAATCTGCATTCTTTCACTTACAGGAAAGGATGGTAGTCTCTGTCCCCAGAGTTGCACTTTTCAGAAGTCACTCTGTGCACTTGACTGAATGGCTCAGGTCCTCTTTCCTGCACAGTTTTGCTTTTCTCATTGAACAGAAAGAGAAAACACAAGCCTCCAACACTCTTCAATACAGAGTACAGCAGCCTGGAGAATGACATTGCCATGTACATCTGACTGGTTTTGCTGCCCTGTGTTTTTAATGTGCTTTTGAATAATGTTGCTTATGTCAGAAATTCACATAAACACATTGTAGGTCTTTTAACACCAAAACACACATTTTGCAGCAAGTGTGAATCTTCCCAAATATGTACGTGTCATATAAATTATGTCTCAAAAACATTTTCAAAAGAATGAGAGTGGAGAGCACATATTAGGACAAGATTTGTTAAAAAACTTATTTAATTTTATCTTTCAATAGGTAGAATAACTTATTAGAAGTTTATGCCCAGCTTTTTTCTTTTTTTTTTTTTTTTTTTTTTTTTTTTTTTTCCTCTGGGGCTAATACATTTTCTTAATGAAGAAAGTCTTGTAAAATCAAAACCTACTACTTCAAGCTAAGTATATACACTCATTGGCTGAGAAGTCTTTGTGAAAAATTGTACTATGTCGAACCCAAACTTTTCCTAACAAAATGAAGACAATTGTCTGCTCTTTCAAAACTAGATTTGGCAGAATACAAGTCTTTTGTCTTCAAAAGTGATTGCCATTATATAAGATCTTTGTTTCATGGCTGTGAAACAAGGGTGAATACTTGGAATTAAACTTTTTAAGAAAAGTCACAGAAGATGCTTGAGTTAGATATTAAGTGGCAGTCTGATAAAGGGGAGATATGTTTCATTTCATTTTTGCATTTAATGTTTAATTAAGAAGAAGTTAGAGTCAGCAAAGACATTTGGCTTTATTATAGTTCCAGGTATGAACACCTACATAAAATGGAGTTGCATTGAATCATTTCTGAAAATGTGATACTTGTTCTTGTAATTCTGAGAAAAAATCATGAATATTCTAGTAGTCTAATATTCATAAATCTGACTAACGTCTAAGTCCTTTTTTTTTTATATTTTAGAATACATCTTTCCCTAATATGACAATTATTTCTGGACATAATTTGTCAAGAATACTTAAATATTGCATTTCTTTCTCCCCCCCCCCCCCCTTCTTTCTCTCATTTTCTTCATCTTTCTCTTTGTAGTCATGTTGATTTTAGGATTTCTGGTTTTTTTAGGAGAGATACCTGTTGAATTGAAAACTTTGTCTTTTGTTTTTCTCTGATTTTATTCAAACAGTATGGAATACACCAAAGATTGCTAGAAACCTTCAGAATTGTGGTGTAACGACTATTTTGATTAAAAAGAAAAGAAAAAAAAAGGAAAATAGCTAGGAACCTCTAATTTTTAATAAACAGCCTACTTTTTATAGGAATTCTTGAAAGTAGAAGCCTTGTGAAGTCCTCTACTGTTGTCTTACTGAGCAGTAGTAGAATCCCTGAAATCTGATTAATTAATATGGGGCTGTAATTTTCATCCTGACTGTTTTTGAAAAAATGTGTATGTGTGCAGAGCCACAGTGGAATTCCTTTTTATTTATAAAAATATCAAAACATTTCAACAGAAGTAAATGCATATACCTTGTGAACATGAACTTATGGGGGAAAAAAAAAAAAAAGGAAGAAAGATTAATGTAGCCCATCGCTAAAAATATTCCCCATAATTCACTGTGTAATTCTTTGCCCAGGCTGGTTGAAAGTGTTTCCAGTGATGAAGGTTTCACTTTTTTTTTTTTTTTTTTTTCTTCTATGAGATTATTTAAGGTTAATAGATCCTATGAGGAATTTGTTTCTGATACTCTGTTCTTGGCCATAATTTTAAATTTTCCTTTCTCTAAATGAATCTTTTGGAAATCATAGCCATTCTAGAATTAATTAGTAGAACCTTAACAGTTGACTTTCAAACCTCTGAATGGTTTTATTTTGAATTTATAAAATTCAGTATTCCAAATTCATATGGTGTAGTTTATCTAGACCCCTGCGTGGTCTTAATATGCAAGCCCTAGCACGTGTGATAGAATGAGTGGTTTTATAGACAGTTGACGATAGCACTTGAAAGATGTTCTACATGTTGTTCATGCAAACACTGGCCAGTAAATGATTCTTCAAGTCACATTACTAGGCTGTAGCAATTATATTGCCACATCTGAAACTCCATACCAGGAAAAGTATATTTTGCACAAGTTTAATTTGCTTTTTCTTTTACTTTCCTCCTCTTCAACTCCCCGATGAAAAAGGTAACATAATCAAACTGTAAGATATTTTCTGAAAGGTAGTAACCCTCTTTTTTTAAATTTTGGTAGCTTTTGAAAGGTTTATATGTGTTTTGATCTCTTTCAAAATGTAATTTTTTTTATGAGCTTCATCCTTCTGAGAAAGCTGTATTAAACGTCTGTACAGAAATCCTCAGGAATTTTTCTGCAACATCGCAGTAATGGCAGTGTTCCTGAAATTTCAAATTTACTCTAGGGTCACATATTAGGACAGGTAGATGGAAAAAATATTTTTAAAGGGCCATTGTAGCAACTGTGAAAAAGCATATCGGTTGAACAGTTTAACAGTATACTCTCACTGGAAATGAACTGGTTCCACTAATCTGTGAAAATGAGCCATAAAACCAGGACCTCTTCTCCAGGGGAGCTATGGACGGTTAGGTTGACATCACAGACTTTAATTCTCTGGTATCTAACCAGGGCAGTGGACGGTTCTGCTTTTTGCTTTAGTTTTAGAGATCATTTGTCCCAGTATGTTTTCTTCCTACTGAAGAACTTGCGTATTAGTAGTTGGTAACCTAGGTGATACTCCAGCCCTCAGCCTTGAATCACAGAGACAGAAAACGTGTCTTTACTCTTTAACTCTGGTGACTTATAGAGATGGATTGTTTCTGGGAGTTTTCTTAGGGAGGGACTAAGGGTGGAGCTCATTTTATTTGGTTCTTCAGGAGGCTAACGGTGCTGGCATTTGAGTAATTTTTGGTTATTTATCAGGAGATTGTAATTCCATGTAATTCACTTCCGATGTGATGCATCTTACTTAGCTTTAGCTGTTACACTGGACATCTTGCTCGTCATTTAGATTCCCCTATGGTTATTAGTGAAAGTAATTTCCAGTAGCAGTACGTACGCAAAGCTAGGTGCCCCAAATAGGATGAAGTATCTTGTATGTCTCTAATGCTTATAGAGGGAGCTTAGCTGATTAGCTTAGAGGAGATGACTAGCTTTTAGATGGTTATCTGCGGGTGAACTGAAACCTACCTTAAAACTGGAGGCAAACAGAGAGGCATGTCGGTTCAGGTTTCCTAGAAAGGGCTGCATACCTGGAGAAGAACAAAGAGTTAATTTGCTGTTGATAGATTTTAAAGTAGCACTCATTTCTTAGAGTTACAGCTATGCAGTGCAAAGAGGTATGATTAATGCATGAGCTGAAATGTGTAATATGACTTCCATAGATGTTAAAGTGTAAAAATTTTAAGTATATGACCTCTCATTTCAACTGGGATTTAAAAAAAAAAGTGGTTAAGGGAGTTAGACATTCATACCTCTCTCTGTAATCCATTGTGAAGTGGATGCTTACCTTTCTAAGATTCCTCTAAACTGCCTAGCCTTAAAATTAAATGTTTATTATCCCAATTTTTGTGTAGATATTATCATACATGAAGGAATTCTCTCTTTGCTGCCTGTATCTCGGAGTTCCCTGTTACAGCTCAACATGAGCTTCATACTTTCATAGTTCATAGGAAAAGGTCTAATGCTTTTAGAGCAGAAGGAAAAGAATTCAACTCCAAGCTCTGTGGCTGTATATGGTTATCAAGTATTATTTACATTTGTTCTTTTGCAGCAATGAACTCACTGTAACATGGCACCCAACTGTTTGTATTGCTGAAAAATACAACGTGAAGAAAATTGGTCAAATTATTATTGAGTTAGAGGTCATTAATGATTACCATAAATACAGAATTTCTCAGAAGCAGCTCCCATTTTTAGGATGGCAGCTAAGATGTAGTCATAACGTCTATTTTAAAATTTATATCTTGTCTAGTCCAGGGTGTGTGAAATGCTTTTTTTGCTATGAAAAAGCAGAAACAAAAAGTATGACAAGTTCTTACTGTGATCCAGCTTATAGATAAGGTCTTAGCACCATCTTTAAGGAGGTGCTATAATTAATTCCAGGGCAAAAGTCCGACTTTTCTAATGGCAGAGAATTGATGAAAAGGCATTTCATAGCAGGCATTTTGCCTGACAATGACATGAAAAATGGAAATGTTGATTCTAGTAGCAGCTGTGTTTAGGAGGAGGCAGATGTCTTACATAAGTAAAAGCATAAGGTCAGTTTTCCTGGGCATCTATAGTTGAGATATTAGACCTAGAAAATAGACGAGTTCTGCAATTGTAGTAGTTTATTTGGATTGAGAAGTCTTGGGCTCTGTGAGTGTCATAATGATTATATGAGTATATATATGAGGTAGATTTGCTGCACACAGAATTGATACTAGTTTACAATTTGCAACAAGAAAAGAATAAATGGAAGAATTAAGGCTGCTTCCAAAATATGATGTGCTATATTTAAGAGATTACATACAAGAATGCTGAAGTATTTATCTTTATGCCTCCATTTCGTCCTTTTATTTTGTTTTCAATATTTGTTTCCATAACTTGGAACACGTTAAAAGTTAAGACAAGCTTTTATTCTAATTGCATGTATGAAAACCAGGATCTTGTCTGGTTTTCTAATTGCATGTATGAAACCCAGGATCTTGTCTGGTTTTAAGTGCAAAGCACTAAACCGCCCCCTAATTGAAGTGGCCAGATTTTAAAAGGTTTGGATACCTGTAGCTGAAATCAGCTTCTGAAGCACTGACTTGGAAAAGCAGTGATACAAGACTGAGGTTGATGTCCCAGACCTTCACAATTCTCCTTCTGTAATATAGCATATTGTTTGCATTTCTTAGGCCATATTTAAGAACTTTCATAAGCCCATCTTTTAATAATACTGCTGAAGAGCAAGTCTCTAGTTGGACATAAACATCCAGATTTCAAAATTATGTGCAATTTTTATATGATTAAAAATCATTCTGAATTGTAAGTATAGGTGCTTTATGCTATATTTTGAAAACAGACGAGTAAAAACTCATTCTATCGTACAGTTTATCATCAAAGAAAATTCACTGACAAAACATAAGATTATTTTTGTCATGACACATACAATGCTACGTATGCTACGGCTTAAATTAGAAACAGCTTCAAAATGTGAACACAATGTGTGCTATGATCCTAATTTTTGAACCAAAAGATTTAACTAGAAACAAAAAGAAAGTACAGCGTAAATTGACTTCATACATGCCGAACAGAAGATAACTCTTTATGTTCCGTCCCTTCCGTAAATGACACAAGATATCCATGGTATATAAGCACATCTATTTCACATGCACCTTGAGGGTGGCATGGTGGCTACCTATTTCCTGTTGCAAACAGCCGTGACTGTTAAATTTCAGGTGTAACTTCATGCATCTTTTCCAAGCTCCAGTATTCCAACCATAGAAGAAGCAGCAGCAAATATTTCTAATTACCCCTACGTATAAACCCAAAACAAAGCTAAAAATAGAGACCGGGGAGCAGCAGGCAAAACCAAATATCTAAGAGACCAGTCACTTGCGTAAACACTTGTTGTGCGACATTAAACGTTACCTTGGGCCTTCTGCTCCATTAATTGAGCGCTGCCTGTGTTACCGATACTGATACGCTAGACGCCGTTGCAAAACTCATAGCTGCTGCGAAGCGTAGTGGTGTGATATGAAGTGATGCAGAAAACAGTAGAAGCTCTGTCGCTAGGTCAGCTGCAAGAAGAAGTGACGTGTGTGAATGTACAGTATATGGAGTTTTGTGAAAGATGCAGTCTCTCTTTCTCCCAAAGAACTTCAGCTGATGATACAAGGGGAATTCAGTTCCCTTTGGCAGGACTCCATGTTGGTCTGGATGCTGTAAATACTTCTGCTTCTACAGTTACTTAGCTCATGCTGCTAAAAATATACTCATGACAGACTTAATGAAAGTATCTTCTTTCAAAAACTACTTGTCTACAACAGTCATTTAATGTTCCTGTTTGCATGTGCGGTTCTCATTATTCTGACATAGCTATTAATACTGATGAAAATTAAAGAGAGAAAATCCAAATATTTTCATACTTGCACCTTTCCAGTAGCATTTAAAAACGCCAGAGCTAATCAGCCATAAATTTTCTTGATTTTTTTCTTTTTTCTTTTTTTTTTCAATTCAAGAGTTATATAGCAATATATGAAATTGTATTACAGAAGTAAGGGCTTCAGAATCCCAGTAGATGATGTAATTATGATTAAAAATTAGTATTATTGAATAATTCACTTTTGTAATATGCAAAAGTAATTTTTTCTCTCGTTTTCAATAACCATCAGTCTTAATATCTAACTAATGAAAAAACATAAACAGTGTCATCTGTCAGGTTACTAACAGAGAATGCCACTTATTGGAGCCTCATTGTTTACTTTAGCAGGTAATTTGTGGACCGGAATCATTTAATTGTTCTGAGCACATAATTACATGCCAGCATTTTCCAATTTAATTAAAATGTACAAATCTGAAGATTAAGGGAATTTTTGAATTATTAATCATTTCTCCTCTAGGAAATCTTGTTGCTCTGCAGGAGATTTGTCCAGTGTACAACTATACGTATTTTTTTCCTTCTCTTTCACAGACAGACAATTTTCCCGCAGAGCCCAATTACATGGGCAGCAGGCAGCAGTTTGTTCAAAGGTAAGGCCTATTAAATAACTTTCTCGGCTTCCCCATTTGCATTCTTGTCAAAATTGCTTTGCCAGAGAGTACAATTCAACTTAGAACAAGTAAATACAACTCTCTCTCTTTTTCTTTTTTTTTTTCCTTTTTTATTTTAATATGTATTTCAGTAGCTCCACGTTCAAGGATCCAGAAAGAGCCAGCTTGAGGGACAGCGGGCATGGGGACAGTGATCAGGCTGACAGTGACCAAGACACTAACAAAGGCTCCTGCTGTGACATGTCTGTTAGGGAGGCACTCAAGATGAAAACTACTTCAACTAAAAGCCAGCCACTTGAACAAGGTGAGTGAAGCCTCCAATGCTTACAAAAGTTTAAGCCGTCATTATAAACCTATTAGTATTGCAGTTGCGATTTATCAGGGTGGAATAGCCCGCTGATAATACTATCAGAGAAAACAGTAAATCTCGTAGCTAGCCCAGAGCAAAGAATGCTCAGTGTCTTTCAGAACGAACATGAAATGAAACCGCAAGTATCCAAAGTAGATTTAAAAAAAAAAAAAAAAAAAAGAAAAAAATTAGTACTTATCTAAAATGATTAGAATATACTTTATCACCACTGGCATTGCCTGTGATATATTACATACAGTCCTTCTGCCAAAGCGTGATTTGGAAATTCGAACTAGACGCGACTACAACAGATAAAAGAACACCAGTCATTTACATTCCTCATGTAGTTTGGAGAAGAGGGAAAGAAAAGAGGCTTGGGATAACAGACAAGAGTAAAAATGGATCAGAAGATGTTTTCATTTCATGGATGTATTTTCCTATTTGTAATGTTGATTTCACAATTAATAGTAGCGTGAGAAGTGTCAAATAATAACATAATCTGATTTTCAGTATAATTTCATTCACATCCTGTGGAGGTACCAAAGATGAGTGTCTGTGAAACAGCTAAAATGACTTCTATCGGGACAATGACAGTGCTCTCTGCAAGCATTCATTCTGACAAACAAGCATGTTTATTTCCTCATACATACTCTGCATCTAATTCATTTTTTTTCCAGATGACTTTTATCTAATTACGAGGTCTTTTATTTCAGACACTCTTTTAAAAGCATCAGAGGGACTGAGTACTCCAGCATTGCGTGTGTTTGTGTTTTGCTTCTAGGCTGTAAGCAATAAGGAAGTGCGCCACTGAATTATTTTAAAGTGTGTTGTATGTTTGCTATTATTTCAGTTTGTTGTGGGGAAGACGATTCAGTGTTAAAGGCATTTAAAACATTACTAAATAAGCCAGCCTAAATGAGAAGCTATATTTATAATTAAGCAGAAATACATTAAAAGATTTTTATTAATTGTTGATTAATTGGACCTAGGGTTTTTGCCTCTTAGCCTAGTGTGATCTGTAGTACTGTCATCAGAAAATACATGTTCAACTTCATTTTTCTGATTATGTTGAGACTGCAATATAATTTTTGCTGTGTAGAATATTTAGAATGCTGCAGTATAATTTATTCTGTATATATTTGAAGGTTGACCTCATATATGACCTTATTTTCCAAGTAATAAATGCCAGAAAGATTATTTTTTCCTGACCTTTTGCCACAGCAACTCTCTGCTTATAATTGGACATTGATCTGTATAAAGATGCAGTACTGGACTTTTTTTTTTTTTTTTTAAGAAGCTGTTTGAGTGTATGTTTAATTTTTTCAGTTTTGTGTAAGAAAAAGACAATATCTCTGGATTTCTATCTATCAAGTACAGCCATCAAAGACTTCTAAAATTTTAAAAGTTTCATTAGGAAAATTATTTACTACTCAAATTTAAAATGTGTGTTTTTTTAGAAAAGGACTGTATGGCCAGAGATCATAATATTGCAGTTTGTCCAGCAACATCAAGCTCCATACTGGTCAAAATATAAAAATTCTAGTAAGCAGATTAAGCCAACCATTCCTGTTGCTTATTTTCGTCGTAATGCAAAGAATTATATGGAGGTTTGCACTTGTCATTATATCTAGATGAGGGACCCTATTCATCAAGAAACATCTTCTTCCAGTGGCTCATATGAATTCCTCACATTCTTATTAAACATATATTGAACTGTGAATGCTAAGTACTGTCAGCCACTGAGCTGCAGCAGTGGGTACTTATGTGAATTTTCTTACTGAGAGAAAAAAAAAAAAAAAAGAATGAGGATAGAGAGAGAGATAAAGTACTTTTTTTTTCTTTTTCTTTTCTTTTTTCCCCCCAAATATAATTACAGATGGTAATGATAGCCATTTGTTTGCTTGTATGAACTCTTCCCTCTCAAGTGTGCCGTAATAAAATCATTGGCATATTATGAAAACTGAACCTGCGGCGAGCACCTTATGGGGTTACAGATCATCGCAGTAACAAATGTGGTGCAATGTGGTGTTCCCAATGAAATCAATGGTCGCTTGTCATTGAGCTTCCTACGATTAGGGCTCTTAGTCCAAAGTAACTTTTCTGTTGGAGAGAAGATAAACAAAATTGCTTTCTCTACTCATAAGCCAAGTTGAAGGAGGGTGAGAAATACGATATATGTGATTAGGATAGAAAAAGGATTGCATTTTCTTTAGAGAAAAATTGTTTTCTGGGAAAAGGAGATGGGCAGCTTGCTAGAAACAATTGTCTACGGCAGAGCCTGAAGCAGTATCAGAAGTTGTGGTTCTGTCATCATTCTGGGTTGTGCGCAGGGATGGGAATTCACTATTTTGTAGCAAAGTTTTAGGCTTGACTATTGTTGTTTAAAGATATTTAAAATAGTTTAACTTCTGCTTTTAGAACAGTGCTAATTATTAGATTTTCTGGCATTTTTTTAAAAAATGAGCAGGATTAACTGTGAATTCAGGATCTTGACTTGAGACTCCTAATTTTAAAAAGAGTTAAGTTTGAGTTTGACATCCTCTGTATGTAATTCCAAACACTATTGTCACGGGTCCAGTTCTACCCGTGGCAGTAATAAGAATGCTAGTGGTACCAGTAGTTTAACTACAGTTTTGAGCAGCTCTAGCCTACACAGCTTGAAAATGAAATGGTCATATTGAGACAAAAATTGTGTCAGTATCACTACAGCAATTGTGCTTCTATCAGTAACAGAGAAGTAAGAAATTTTATGAAAAAAATAATTTTTGTAGACAAAACATCTGGTTTCAGCATGGGATGGGAGGCAATCAAGCTTATTTTATGATTTGCATTAAAATAGTAAAAACAGTGGATGGTAAACCTCAGTAAGTTTACTATTAAAATACTTGATTTCAAGGAAAATATCTCCAGATAGCAAGTTTTGTCTGGTGGTGATTTTAAGCATTCACACAAGTGGGAAAGATAATGCAAATTAGATATAATTATGAAATGCTTATGAAAGCTCTACACTTGGCCTTAATAGAAAGAAAGGGGAAAAAAAGCCCAACCCTATAAAAGTTATCGGGACAGTAAGTCTTGTGTTAAAATAAGCATGTCCCGTTTTAGTTATCTCAACCATATATTCTCTTGCTGTGAATTCCCAGCCACTTTCTGCATAAAAATATCTAGCTGTCTCTTAAGCTTACTTATGCTATCTGAATCAGCTGTCTTACTAAGCAGCTTGTTCCATATGCCTGCTACTCTTTCGACAGAATGGTTTTAGATAGATTTGTTTTGTTTACCTCTCTTTTTTCACTTCTGCTGCTGAGACTTTAAACCCTGTCACTAGTTTGGACAGTTTGAGATCACCCTACTTAGAAGACTTACAAGAATTAATAATTTTGAATACAGCTGTCAAGTTACCTGTTTATTTCATCTGAAGTAGCATATATTATTCACATTTGATATATAAATAACAGAATAATCATTTTGTTTGGTATGGTTTAAGCATAACAGCAATAATCTGTATTTCCTGAAGAGATACCCAAAACTGAAAATTATATCGTAAACCATAAATGATACCTGCAAGGAAGCAGTACAACAACAATATGTACATTTTATACTTTTCTTAGTGAATCCTGGATATGTTTACTTTATAATCAGTAAAACAATAGAGTTATGGACGTTTCTGTAGTTACTCATAAATCATTGACGTTGTTAGATTTTCCCAGGAATTTTTCCTTCCTTTTTTCATTTGTTTTTTTTTTTGCTGTCTGTGTTTTCTTGCTTTAACATAAATCTACATTTTCATGTCATTGTCAAAAATATCCAAGGGATTAAGTATCTCCAAATTCGGTAGCTTTGTGTTGAGGTTTGCTTTATCACTGTGCATTGCATCTTTCTTTCGACACGTGCCCTTCCCGTTCACACCTGCATCCCACAGAGGGGGCATTTCTGCATGTGCTCTTGCCTCCTGAACAGTAGCACGGATCCTGAGAATAAACAAAAAGTGGAGGCACCTCCTTGGAGGAAGGGTAAAAGAAAACTCTTCTTTAGCGTTGGTGTCAGAGACTCCTCTAGGACCTGTATTGCTCACCAGGCTTCTCTGTAAAACAGCACCTTTTTAATCTGGGATATAGATGGCTAGAATAAAAGGACTGTAATGTATCCTCGGGGGGGGAAGAGATATGAGATATAACTTAGAAATATAATACTTCCTTCTTCATTGTCACAACAAAACTACATTTGCATCACAGCTGATGCAGTCCTGCATGCAACAGTTTTAGGAATAAAAACTGTATTGGTGTTACAGAGCCTCTATGAATACTGTTAACTCTTGAGTTTGTCCACCTAACACATTCACAGAACGAGTCTGTAGTAACTTCTACATTTACATTCTCAATTTCTAAACAAGAATGATCCCCGAAATCGAGTGTCCTGCATTATCCATCTCCAGCAGAGCAGAAACTATCAGAATTTTTTACGAAGATTTTTTCTGAACTATCTATTGATTTTCTTGCCATAATCTTGCCTGAGCCTGTAGGATAATTAAAATCCGTTCTGTTTAACTGACTGAGAATCAGTCTAGACTGATAAGTGCAGAAAGTTCATCAAGCAAATTTCTGCTGTCTGACATCATCACCAACGCTTTCCATGCCATTGGGGATGATGTGTTCTTTTATGAGTACATCAGCTTAATGAGATAATGGAAAAAGAATATTGGGAAGAAATATTTCTTTTCAAAGTTCTCAGAGCTGGTGATGACCTCCACTGAGAAAGTGGTGGAGGCTGGGAGTCCCCCCCAGAGCTGACACAACCTGTGAAATATTTTGTTCAACATTGCTTCCTCCCGTAGGTTTTTTCCCCTGGACAGAACATCTCCTAGCACATTCTCTCTGTGCCCAGAATGTGACTAGCTGTCAGACGGCACTACTTGTTCTGACGCCACCTAAGAGTCTTTCTGTCCAGGACTATCGTCCCTTCCAACTCGCTTACCCCTAACACGGTCAGGTAAGATGCTAACTTGCTGTTGTATGTCAGGACTTGCACGCAATAATCATTCTTCACTTTCACCTGATTAATTGATACCCAGGCAAGCTACAAGAGTAACTTAATTGTATTGGGACTCTATTTCCTTTTCTTAGTATGACTTAGTAGTAACTGTTTCTAGAACTGTAAATTCTGGAAATGGTTAGGCGAATCCCACACAAAATGAGATTTATTTTTTCCCCTTTCATTTGTGCTTTTCCGTGTATTTTTCTCTCTCCTTCTTTTTGGTTCCTGTGCTTTTTATGCAAGCACATGTGTGATCCTAGATGAAGACTAACATAGGTCAAAGACTAACTTATCTATTCTGTAACTGCTTCTGATTGACCAAATTTGTTATCAACGCCCTGGAGATATTTGATTTTGGCCTCATTCTAATAGTGGGATTTTTAATTTAAGACTAAAAATGTGTGTGGAACTGCAGGCTTTTAAGAAGAATAAGGCCATATTTAGACTTGCTCAATGTCCACTCCAGTGTGTCTAACAAGTTCATTATGACATTTAAGCCACTGCCAGTACTTCCTTGCTACTTTTCTGCTGTGAGCACCTTGTTCAGCGAAACAGTACTTCTAAATTTAAGAAAATTAGCAGCATTATTATTGCTATCATCCTTCTTATGAAGTCCTTGTTGAATGGTAATATTGAAACTTCTATTGATATTAAACTTTTAAATTAATATATTTCATTTTTAGTCAGAGGAGTTCTCATAAAAGTTTTAAATGTTCTAAGTGCCTTGATCTCAAACACTCATTTAAAGATGATCTAGGTAACACTTTTGCAAGACTTCCTCCTTACCTAGGCTGAGCAAGGCTATGCAAATGTTCTGTAATGCCCCTTTGTGAGAGATCAGAATAATATTCTCACTGTGAACCTAAGCTAATGAACTAGAGAGAGGAATACAGGTCAATTGTCTTTGCCGTACAGATGATTGTCATAACCTTTCTCATGTTAATACCCAGTAATCCATGACATATCTGTTGCTGTATTAAGTCTTGAGCAAATTATATGATGGATTTGGGCAAAATAAAGACAAAACTCCAACTTCTATTTACTCAGAGCATTAAAGATTTCTTTTTTCCCTCTGTGGCAGTTACGTTGAACATTTTTCTGGTTTTAAGTTTTATTTTTAGACCATCTACTAGTCTACGAGTCACTTTAGGTTACTTTTTTACATTTCAGCTATTTCAATACCGAATCGAGATTTGTGAGTGACACTGGGTGACGTCAGGTTGAATGATAATCAGGTGTGCTTCAAAGCAGAGTCCAGTTTGCTTCGTGCTTCGTCGTTAGAGAGGAGAGCGTTCCCAGGCATAGCTTCCCTCTGCAGTGGGCTCTTCTCCTAAGTATATGGGCAGCTTTGCATTTCAGGGAAGGCTATCCAGGTGAGGAAGGAGAAGTTTGAGGAAGCAGGTGTTTGTCCTAAAAGAAGTCAGGAAAGGAAGTGAAGTGAGATCCTAACAAAAAAGGGATGGATCAGCTTCATACCTCGCCTACTTACTTATCTGCCTTCATTGATACAAAATAGAAAAGCAGTGCAAACATTCTGGCAACTGAAGTGACAGTGAATATGCTTTGCATCAGAGTATTTTAGCCTATTATTGCTGCCTGTTATTGCCTAGTATCCTGCTTTTCAACTGGAGTTGAGCTCTGCCAAACCAGGTTTTTAACCAGGTGCACGTTTCAGCATCTGGCAGATTATTATCATCATGTGTCTAGTAGCAGTGAAGTTTTGTGAATAGCATATCCCACATTTAATTAATGTATTTAGCTACAAATTAGGGGGGAAATTTCTATAACTGACTTTCAAAGCATGCAGAAAGAACTTTCTGCATCTGTACACACGCAAAGCATGTCACTGTGGGGGACTGTAGCCATTCAGCACAGCTTCATCTATGGACCATTTGGTGCATTATGCTACATTTTTCAGGTAATTTCATTTCTCACCCCCATTATTTCTACTTATTTTATAATTACAAATTAATTCAGCGGTTGGAAAATGTCTATATTTTTGCCCTATATTTTGTTTTCATTGGAAGCTTCACCATCAAATCGATTAAGATATATCATTGCTAACACCTTAAAAGACTGAGGCTGCACCAATAAAAGCATTAATAAATTTTAGAGTTTTCTTTGATAAGCTTATTTGCAAATTAATGCATAACATGCGCTTTAAGATCTGTTATGTCTGTTACCATAAGTCTCATGTCTGAGACGTGAGTGCAAATTCCGACATTTGGGTGCTGTGGGTGTTGGTGCTTATTTCTTCATGCTTTGCTTTAGAGGCAGCAAAGCAGAATATCCCTCCCCTGTCACTAGTGGAAATCTCATTACTTCCTTTCTGTACTCTCTGTTTTGACACCGCCTTTCCCGGGGCTGAGCACAGTCATTGTACTGCAGTTTGTTCTTGGAAGGCTTAGAATCCATAAGTTATCTTTTTGCTTTATTCCCACTAGAAGAGCAAGAGAAGGATTTGCAGTTCTCAGTAAGATGAGGCCCTTCTATGTCAAAATCATTATCTTCCGCTAACATTTATTCTTTTCAGATTCTTTCTATAAATTGAAAGAAAAGTGGGGGCATAGAAAGATCAACAACTTTTGAAACAAGGAAATCAGAAAATAGATAGTTTTCATTGTTTCAGGCTTTATGCATTTCCCTGGGTGGTAAATGGATGTTCTCTGCCTGTGCTTACTTTTGTTAATGAAAATTTTAGGGCATATATTCATATATTGGATGGAAACTTAATATCATGGAAACGATTTTAATGGGACTAGAGAGTTTACTCCTGCCTCTTAGTCTGTGTCTGAAAACATCCTTGGATGGTGTATTTACAATTTTCTTTTAATTAAGCTTACATAGAATTCTAGTTTAAAAAACATACACATACGAAAGCCTGTGTGTTTATTCAGTTATATAAAGGAGACAAAATAAATACAACATCTCTCTTTCTCATTTTAATTCAACATTGTATGATTGTATCTCCTCTTAGTGAGTCAGCAGAAATACAGATATGACAAACAAGGGTATTAGTCAAGTTTTGATACAATCCCATTGTAGCCAATTCTTGTTACCAAAAGGAAGGAATATGCTGCAGATGGAGTTACTGTAAAGCTAATGTGTATTAGCTGGAAACATGAACTTGGGCTGTAGTTATCAATAGTTTTATGTTCAGCTGGGGAAGACATAACAGAAGTGTCTTAAATAAGAGACAGGAGTTAATTATTCCATTCAGCAGTGCTTCAGTTGGAGTAATACCAATTGTATTTTGTTCTTCTGGAACAAAGAGTATCTCCTATTTTCTGTACACAGAAATCCAGTCTGTCCTTTTCCTGGCCCTTTTTCTGTGTACATACTACTTTCCTCCTATGCCCTGGTTTCCAGAGGGAGAAAAGTGGCATAATTTAATTTGGGCCAGAGTTGCAGCACACTCTAATTAGTGACACAGCCGCTGTACTCAGTTTGTAGGGATATTTTTAAGGAAGATCTGGACAAATTCAAAATCAACAAAGAGATAGAATAACAGCAGAAAATAGAGGCTTACAAAACATGGCCTGTGGGTGAAGTTTAAAAGAAATGTTTGTTTAGAATCTGTGTTTGTTTAAATGAACAAAGTCTGGGGGGAAACAATAGAAGTCTTTGTGTATATAAAAAGCAGTTATAAATAGGATGGCGATTGCTTTTTCTTTCCTTTTCTTTTTGTTTAATTTGCTGGGCTGGCTATTTAGGTTACCTGTGAGGGAGAACTTTCTTGTAAAGATAGCTAGGCACTGAAGCAGGCTACCCACGTAAGTTAAAGAATCCCCCTTCCTGGCAGTTTTTAAAACAGGTTAAATGCGTATTTGTCAGCAGCAACCTAGATTTATTTTAACCTACCCGGGGCCAGAGGATCCACTCTAGCCCTGCTTTTTATGATGCCGTAACTAAATGTGAGCATGCGATATACTGCCTAGTCCCGAGTAAAGCATACAAAAAGGGAACTTTTGCACCGAGCCGTTCGGCAGCCTTTTTTTCTGCCAACATCTTCTTTCGCGGGAAGAACTCACCATGCTAGAGGATCGCAGGGAACGTGGATTATGTAGTGCTTCACAACAAGAATCCCTGACATAATATGATAGTCTTTAGCATTTAACATGGACTTTGCTCAGAGGCAGAGCTGCAGCATGATTAACTAATTACTGCTCAGTGAAACTTTGCTCTCTGTGCCTCAGTGCTAATACGCATGCCGTGTGTCAGCCTCTACGCACCTACTGCCCATCCTGATTTCCAGAATGGCAGAACAGCTGGTTTCCATTCCCTGCTGCTGCTTTCTCCTATTCCAGCTGCCGCACTCAAATAACCTCCCTTCCCCAAGTGGGCTTCATATGGTTTGAAAGGGACTTAATGTACCTCAGTGCATAGGGAACTTTTGATGCATATTTCATCATGTTTCAGTTCTTTCTACAGGGAACACTGCATGTATAACAGATGTTCCCTGACTACTACCCTTTCCTGAAGGTGACATGCCCTTTTTTTGTGTTTCATCTCTAATGTATATGGAGCTGGTAGTGCCTGCGTGGTACTAAAAAATACTGCTCCATGGCTGCCCCTGTGCTGCATGCCAAGCTATATTTAATTCCATCTGCTCCCCTCTGCAGCATGAAATGGAGAGGAGCATATGCCCAGTATAACCAAGTCATACTGTGGCACAGAAAAAAAACCTTTATTTAAGATCAGTGAATGTATTTTTAAAATTTATGACCATGTTCTTCCAGCTTTTTATACATAAACAGTCTCATATAAATCAGTGGGGATGTTCATATGACTACACATCAAAAATCCTTCATATTTTATTATTTCTTTTAATATTATCAAGACTGTATACGTATTTGTAGCGCGTGTGTGTTTATAAATGTACATATGCATATGCATAAGTACAGAAACCAGACATCATTAACTGATGTCCCTGAAAATTTGATTGTAATCTATATAAATCTGTATCTTAACTGTATAGAAAATGTAAAGCTTTAAAACATTTTATGTTTTGGTTTTTTTAAACTGCAAGTATGAGAACAATTCACAAAATTGTTTACATAAAACATCATAAAGCTTGTTTTGGGAAAGTATAATAATACTGAGGCAAAAGCTGTCAATCTAAAATATAAAGTTGAAAAACAGTATTTAAAAAATGAAGCTCTTTAGATATAGTTAATGCATTGTACTGTACATCTAATGTACATATATATGTACATATATATATCTCATTATATATATAACAATATAATTGCAGTGTCTGATAAATATTATAGGGATGTGCACCTTGGATTTTTAGAGAGTAGTCTATCAGCTCGACTGTTTCTCAGAGTTTTGAATTACATTCTTCATAGAGAATTTTATTATGATGTGACCCATTTTTTCCTTGAGCAGATGAATGTAGTTCTTACATTAAAAAAGGCCATATAGGTTGCATGTTGGACATGATCTCTAGGCAGTTACACAGTCCAAACAAACTTCCAGGCTCTGAGTCAAACATACAGACTAAGAACAACAGAAACACAAGTGGAATTGTGTCTGCTCTGATACTGTGATGAGACTTCTACCGCACATCTGTAATCTGCGTGGCCTAGGGAAGCGTATATTGGATTTGTGTGCACTGCTTAATATGAATACTCCTACACTTCATGTATGTGATTAGTTTTAGCATGTGGTATTTCTTTTCTACTTTACCAGTTTGATTCAAAGTGAGGATCCTGTCCCTTACCCCTATGGTATTTTGGTGTTGTAAGCAAAGTTCACATAACGACAATGTAGGTCTATATGTTTACCCCAAGTTACTTCTAATTTAAAGAAGAAATAACTTCTTTTTTCTTTTTTTTTTTTTTTTCCCCTGGACGCATATAAGGTTCATACTGCACCTTTATAATAATTTCAGAAAGCACCAGCTTCACATCTCTTTCATAGGAATATTTTACTTACAGTAGAAATTTTGCACATCTAATGTGGGAAATCATATTATGTGGCCCTTGCATGGCTACTCCTAAAAAAGACCAATATTTTTCTCTATGAAAAAGCTGCAAAATAGTCTATGAAATCAATTTCTGTCAAATTCTCAGCCTGATTTCTTTTATAGACTTAGTATTTGCCCACAGGCAAATAATTTCAAAAAAAGGCAAATTAAAACAGTTTGACTAAAATATTTATAAGATTTGTGTCTGCTATAAAACACAGAAAGTTGAATGTGACCCTTGAGTTATGTCAGGTACTACTTTCTTTTCCCTCTTTCCTCAATGCAAAGTTTTATGACCCCAAAATACCTGGCTGGTACCCAGGTAGGAATACCTGGGTGCATAGGAAAAGCAGGTGGTTTTGAGGGAAAGTGCATTGAGTAGAGAGGAATGGAGAAAGAAAACTACATTGAACACTACAGCCACTGCTGCGAGGGAAGCTTTAAACCCAGCTTAACTTGCCAATGTGCTGTGGCTGCTTTTTGCTTCTCAAGAATACCATAGAGTAGCCAGAGCACACTACTGAATTGGGCCATAAAAATTAAAATAAAATCATGCAAAGTTGGTACTGCATATCCTTAAATCACTGGAAGTACCATATAATAGCATAAATAATTTTTCTTTGGCATTCAGGCTTATAATAAACAAATAAGGACATTCTCAAAACATATATTTAGAGGGAATTACACTGGAAAGTTCACATAGTAATATATGATAAAATATATTACAGCTTGCAACTGTCCCCAAAGCAAGCACTATGATATTAAGTCAGAACACTTGTATTTAACATTTATTACAATTTTCAAACAATAACAAACAAATAATAAAAATGTAAATTTTTAACAGAAGTATCAAAAACTTTGAAGCATGTAGTAAAAACTATCTATCTTGGTTATCATTGTATGGTTATTTCAAAATAAGAACAGAATTTAAATAGTTTGGACTTCCGAAATCAATCTTATCTCAACATTTTCTGGCTTCATGATATTTACTATGCAAATAAAATCCTACAAGATGTTTAAGCCTAGTTATTGATATATAGTTTAAAAAGTTGTGAATTTTGCCTATGGATACCTCTTCTTTATTTGGAACTATTGATAATATCCATATTTGTTACATTCAGAGTCTGATTATTCATTCTTTATTATTAATGTTTAATTTTATTCCTTTATATTTAATGTTATGTGTTTCATTTTGTGTACATTCACATTTGTTCTTAGTATATGGAGAATAGCAGAAATATATATGTTGCTAGAATTTTGACACAAGAAAAGTCTCTCTAAGACAGGTTAGGCATTCAGTGAGAATTGGGAACCCACCTTCCTCTTGTTTTTAAGAAATCTTACCCTATCGCTAATTCACTATTATTTTACAGTGATCTCAGGAGATTTGTAACCTCCTTAAGTAAGATAAAATAAGCTACTATTTAAAGCCTAAAAATTTCATTGCTATTTAAAATCTAAAGATTTCTTTAAATTCTTCAAACACATAGCTTTGGATGTCAGTAGGATTATAGATCATTATATATTTATTACATTTCTGCAGCTTTTCACAGGTATACATGACAACAGTAGCTGGCTCTTCATTTATTCAAAAGATTCTTATATTTAAACTTTTTACAAGCACATTTGAAAGATAAGTACCATACAGCAGCTTTCCTCATTGTAAACTTGATTCTTTTTCTGATATGCAGAAATATGGAAAGACAGAGAGAGAAAGAGTTACAGGAAGAAGAAAGAGGAAAATAAATGAGTAGTTTAAGGTGTGGGAAGATAATATGTAACACAGAGGAGAAAGAAAGCAACTAATGAAAACCCACTCAGATTTCTTAAGAAACAAGAAACTGCCCTACTGTTAGAGGTAGTGTGCTTCTGTTGAATTTAATTTTCTGCCAAAAGTGATCAAAATTTGTATTTTCCCTGGACACTAGCTGCAATTAAATAATCCTAAACTGGAACACATTCCATATGAGACAGGTGCTTGCGGTTTTGCAGTAGAGTTTCATCAGTCAGCTGAGTTGTACCACCTTGCCCATTTTGAATCAACACGGTATGATATTTATTTGTTGTTATAAATCAATAAAACTTAACTTTTTATTTTTAATCCAGTGTCAGGTAACATCATTCTTTTGCATAAGCTTTTGTAGCTGAACAAAAATAAAGTACTTCCTCAAAATATAGATATTTTTACTTAGGGTTTTAGTGCCTTTGTCCAGTTTACTGGCAAGATTTGAGAACAGAGTACTCCGGAAAATACAACAAAAGTAAAAAACTTGCTAAGTTAAAGACAGCTAAAAATACTTTTCACAATCTTAATGAAAACCAGGAAATACAAGTTTATGGTATCTTCATTGAGAGTTAATTTTACCTTTCCAAAATAGATTCAAAACCAAGGCTCAGAATTTCTTCTGTATATTTAGTCCTTTATACGTGCAAGGAAACTGGAAAACCTAGACCTCAAGGTTTTGTTAAAGAAAAGAAAAAAGCTTAACATCCCAAACCTCTACATTTTCAATCCTGTAGAAGAAAAGAACAGTCCACAAGTTCCCAGGAACGTTGTCCCTACCATTTCACCTCCCATCTTCCCTAGCTCTGAGCTAGTTACCCTGATTCTTTATAGTTACTTAGTTAATGAGCACTTTAGAATTAATAAGGAGAGCAATAGGTACTTCTGGAACATGATTCATTTGACCTGGTTCAGGTGAATCACACCCTCAAATGCTCATTTCTCTCTACTGTCAGTAAAAGATGACTAACTCAAATGCAGGTCAATAATTGTAGATATCTGAAGTTATGAAAGATGAATTCCAGTTCAGCGTTTTTGCAGGAACCAGCTCTTTGCGCACTGGCCATTGTTTATCCAGCTTCTTGGCTTCTGTGTCTCTTGTTCATGTTATAGGCGCTAATGGTTCAGGCCCAAGCTTATTCTGGAGTCACGGCCGTTAATTTATTCAGCAAATCTTTCCCATTTTATCAGAGTCATGGTGTGGAGGTGGTGAATCTCTCTTCCATGCAAGAAATATGATTTCTCTTTGCACAGCTGTTGTTCCCTCTTCTATGTATTTGCAGTCGGGAACTGTTTCTTCACTCACAAAATTGGGTGCACGTGTAAGGTTTATAATTTTTGATGCTTTGCTTAAATATTCATCTATTTGGCTTTTCTTTTGAATTCTTATGGCCAAATTGCTGGCGCCAGAAGCAATAAAGAATAGTGTGTTGGAGGTTTAAAATTAGAATCTGAGATCAACCTGTACTTTGGCTTCTAAAAAGCCCTGTTTGCTGAAATGCTTTACTGAAATGACTCACAGAAAAGGAAAGGGATGGACTTAGATTACATGGACCTCTACTTAAAATCAAAATAAATTAACATATTCATCTGACCGCTGGAACTGTTATAATTTAAGTTAATTAAATACCAAGGGATGAATAAAAACATATTAATTTAAGGATTAACCTCTAAATAAGATATCTGTACCTTACACAGTGTTAATCTTCAGTAAATTTTTATCATTTGGCAAGTTGAAGTAATTCATGATCTTATTAAACTGAACTTCTTATTACATCTAAGGCAGTTCTTGTGTGTTCATTAAATAGCAATGGATTCCAGAATCACTGTTAATCCCAGGCAAATACACTTGAGAATCAACTGGTATTTCATAAACATACAGTAACAATCCTATTAAATCTAAGTAAATATTTATTCAAGATGCAGGGGGGGGGGGGTGTCTATCCTGTGGTATCACACCCAGTGTCGCATGTGCCATTATTGGTGGTGAGGGGAGGGTTATTTGCAGGAGTTAACCCTGACACTCTCATCTCAGCTCCATCACCAGAGCCAGCGGCTGGAGACATTGCACATGCTGGCAAAGAGGTCTCCTTCTAACCTTTCTGCGCCGCGTCCCTGAAAGAGATAAACTAAACTAAATATACATTCAAATAGCTGCGTGGATGTCGGTTTTCTGCCAAATAGCTGTGTGAACTGGGGTTGTCATTTTTTTTCACACTTGTAGATGACATAGGTTTGGCAGCAATACTTCACAATATAGATCTGGTCTCACAAGTTGCTATTCAGCATCAGTGTTATTAATACTGAACATAGTCTGCTTTCCTACAAGGCTCACACAGATAAAGATTGAACTGCATTTTTGGCAGGTTGAACGGGATTGTCAAGACTGTGTCACATACTTTCTCTTGTTCAGAGTAACCCTAATAACAACTACTGAAGTCTGTAAGCGTCCCTCAGAACTATGTCAGAGAGTATATCTTATGTGGTTTACATCAGTCAAATACCTTTGACTGTCTTTTGCTTTTGTGTTTGCTCTTTCAACTTTTTTAGCTGATAAACAAGTAGTGAAGTAAATATCTCATCTGGATCCCTGCCAAGGTAGTCAGTTTACTTTGGGAAATTTGAGAACTTTCTTCTGATGGTTTAGTTTTCTTTTTTCTTAACCACTACACAACATTTCCTTTTAAAAAACAAAAAAAAATTAAAAATTTCTTTAACTACTTTTACAGATGAAGAGAAGATGGAGAATACATTTATAAAACAAACAAACAAAACCCACCTGTTTTATAATTGAAAACCTCAAGATTTTTGTGAAACCCTTAAGTAGACTGTTTTTAATGACTCTAAATTTCTGTTTCAGAAATGATGGGAAATGTAATTTAGATTAAGATCCTTTAATACTAATTTATGCTTTGATATTTACAGTTAAATTTATAGTTCACAAAATATTCCAAGTTTATCTAGTTTACAGAATGGGAAGGCAAAAGTGTGCATTACTGGAAGTAGTATCAAACTTCCTTTAGTTTACAGCTTTACACAGCTTTTCACATCTCGGCATGTTTTCTTGTACCATTATGCATCAATAGGGTCAATAATGACCAATTTAGTCCCTTAATATTGTTTCTGATTCGAGCTTTAGACCCCTCAGCTTTTTGAAAGTTAACTAAGTTTTTTATTTCCTTTCATAGAAAATCATCAGAAAAATTCATTCTAATAAATGAAAGAATTAAATATTATGATTATTCTATTGCTGAAAACAGAAGATATTTTGAAAAGGAAGGAAGTTCAGTTAAAACAATAATTTAATACTAATAGTGATCATATTAAAAAACTGTTGAAAGGGTAGCCAAGTTTTCTATTGGACCTTTGAAATTTTTAGCTGTATACTTTCTGTGACTTTTCAGAATCCTGGTCCCATCTGTCTTCTTCTATATCACTATTCTAGTGTAGACTGTAAAATGTAACTTCTGTAAAATGCATCTTGTCTGGAGCAGTCATGCAGTTAGCTACATATGCATTTGTTTTTATGAAACAAAATTCTTAATAAGGAATTCTTCTAATTTTTCTGGTGCAGATATTTTAATATCTTTTATTAAACTGAACTAAGCTAGTACTTAAAAATAGCTCCCTGACATTCAGAATAATGGATATGAAAGCAAGAGTAATAAAAATTGCTGGGAAGGTGCAGTGCAAGCACTGATTCAGCAACTACCACACTGATTTAAACATTTTCTTTAGTATGTAAGATATTAATCTGTAGGAATCTGAAAACATATGCAACCAGCCCTGTCTAGTAAGGGCTGAGACATGGAAGTTACTGTGAGGTAACGGACTACAATTCATCATGCAGTCCAGGGCAACTGTACTGTATGTATGCCCTTCACTTACACCAGCTGAATGTAATTCAATCCCCCACCTAGTTGTAACTTCTGAGTCACCTTGTGGAATTTCCTGTCACTCCAGTGATTGCCCAGAGACTTTAGGAGAATTACACTCCTGTGCAATCAAGGGTCTAAAGAAAAGAAAGCAAGGAAATAAAAAAGACATTTTTCATTTTTGTGCCATGAATTTGTCTATTTGTGTTGCAGACCCTTGTCATCCATAATGTCCCGCACAATGATCTCTACCGCTTGCTTAGGTGTGTGTACAAACAGACTGCTGTTGATTGAAACCTGCCACCTGATAATGTCATTGGCAGTGCCTAGTTCTTGCTTTAGGAGAAACAGTAAATAATTGTTTCCTATTAGTCTTCCCAGTGACAATCATGATTCAAAAATCTTTTCATATTTTCCCTTTGTTGTGTTTTCTCCAAGCTAAAAAATCTTAGTCTATTTAATCTCTTCTCTTACAAAAGCCTTTTCATAACTTTGATCATCATTGCTACCCTTTTTTATCTTTTCAGTTCTATTATATTCTTTTGAGCATGGCATGAGCAGAACTGCATACAGAAGTCTAGACACAGCAGCTGTGGATTTAAACAGAGTAATGTTTTGTGTTTTAATCTCTACTACTTTTCCAAGATTTCTTCTTATTCTCACTGATCTCTTGATGAGCTATGAGCTGACACCTTCATTTAACTGTCCAGAACAATACAAAGATCTGTTTTAGAGTCCATAGTTACTGTATTGAGAGTTGTTACTGGTTTTCATCATGTACATTACCTGCATTTGTTGACACCGAATCTCATGTGCCTTTTTATTGTAGTCATTCAATAGCATGACATGTATCTGCAGCTCGTCACAATCACGCTCAGATTTTACTACTCACATTTGTTTGGTACCAAAGCTAATTTAAGTGATAGTGTTACAATGCTCCAATTTCATATTTGGGTTCCATATGGTCTGCTGATTTTTTAGGAGTTGTTTTACCCATTTTCTCTAAAATTTAATCTATTAATCTTGTAGTTGCAGGGAGTTTTTATGACTCATTTCTATCCCCAAAATAACGGCATTGTGGGAATCTCCCTAGGCTCCTTCTTTTCAAAGCTTTTTTCCTTCTTTTTTTTCTCTCTTTTTTTTTTTTTTTTTTTTTTGAGGGGTGGGTACTTGTGACCTTCTCTTCTTTCAGTGTTGTATTATATGCTGATTTTCTGTCAGCCCCACTCATCCTCTGGCGGGCTTTCATTTTTTCTGTTTTTGGTGGGGTTTTTTTGTAAAAATTCTCTTCATTGTTTGCTATATCATGAACAAATTATCTTCAAATACCTTTTCCATCCTTCCCTACAATAGAGTAACATTTTATTTGTTTTACTTTATGCATTTTTCTCTTCCTAATTTGCACACAATTCCTACTTTTGTAAGAGTATCTTTTTACTTCTAATGGCCTCCTTTACTCTGCTGTTTCCTCATGCTGGCTATTTTTCTGTCCTTTAAAAGTGTTTTTGATAAGTGGTATACAGTTACTCTGAGCTCCTAATATAGTATCTTTAAGCAGGCTGTCATGCTATCTGCAAGCATTTAGTCTTTTAGTTGTCCTTTTCAATTTCCTTTTAAAAAGCTTTGTCATGTTCAGGTAGTTCCCATTTTTTAAGTTAAATGCTACTATAGTCATTTTTTTTGCCTTTTTCTTTTCTATAGAGACATTGAATTTGAGTGCTTTATGGCCAGCATTACAGTGTAGCATGTAGGTAATTACATTTTCAGTGTGGCCTGTTGAATGCTAAAAAGTAAATCAAATAAGTGAAGTTTATCCTCTTGTGAACTCTTCAACTAGTTGTTTTAAGTGCAATGTACTTCATCATTCCTATATAATTTGTATCTTGGCATTATAATTACACTGGGTTCCGGTGGGTATTTTCTTTCTACTGCCTCTGTGAGGTATCTGTTACATCACATTCCTCACTTAGAATCAGCTGCTGCAGTTCTTATTTTTTTAGACTTAAAAAAATGTATAGAATCCAGTAAATATTTGGGTTTGGTCTGATTACCAATTTTATGTGCCCTGTTCAATTAAGATTTTATTTGCTGAAGTTTTTCTTTGCTATTCCCTTTCCAAACATAGTTAACTTTTACTCTAACTTTTTTTTTTCCTTTTTGAGTGTACAGTTTGTGACTTCACTCTAGCTGACGAGTTATCTGAGTTCATGTGCTTTTCTATACCTGTTGCATGTCTTTAATTTAAAAACAGTCTCTAATAACCAATTCAAATGTCACCGGTCTTTTTTCTTTCCTGGCTTGCATGATGTCTACCCCTCTTGGATGCGCTCCATTCATTACAAACATTTCCTTGGTTACTAATTAAAATATACCCTCCACTTATCTAAGTCAATTTTCAACCCCAAAAAAGTATATAAGCTTTAGCATCTAAAATCAGAAAGTAGAAACAGAATCTCTGCAGAAATGTGGAAATGTTGCAGAGATGTGATGACATTTTCAATTCTTTCTTAGTCCATAACAGAAAGACAGAAAAAAGAAAAAAAGACACATTTATTCCAAATCAATTATAGAGAGATCCATAGCTGTCTCATTTTCATCTTGAATTTCATCTTTCACTTGTGATTCAATTGACTCAAGTCTGCCTCTTCATAATGAATTTTTATGAAAGAGAGACTTGATAGTTATACCTGTTACTAATGTTCAAGTAAAAATGCAATGTTTTGCTTCCTTTTTCTGGAAAAAATCCACATTATATTGGTAGTCTCCAATGACTGCCACCAATTTCCTATTTTTGCTTCATATATTGGTAATAATACATATCAAAGAAAATATTTTAATGATATTTTTATTGTTCCTTTGTTACACAATTTGCCAAATGCCTATTTTAGGCTCATTCCTTACCCTGTTGTCATGTTGACTTTCCTCATCCTTAGAAAAATACTTGTAGAAATCTTTCACAAGTTTGTAAAATTCCACTCAGGAATGCAAACATCCATTACTATTACTATTTTTCTCATTCTAGCACAAGTCTTAATGTTTTTTGTCTTTTTCTACACTGAAGCAGCTGTGAAAATTTGTCCAAATTAACATTACAGGTGGATTAGTCAAACCACTTTAAATCTCTGTATAGATATCATTATTTGGGCTTATAATACAGTTACTTTGGCTGAGCTTAAATCAGCTCCAAAGTGAATGAGAATAAAGTGAATCAGGAGCATTTTAGTTCTGAATAGGAATAAGAATAAAAATAAGGAAGAGAATAAGAGTATAATGAAAAGAATAAGAGTATAACAGTAGGAATATAAGAATATCCACATAGTGGTTTAATGCGATTGAACAAATCTTCTTTAAATTCGCCTGTTTAATTGATAAGGATTAATTTTCCATAGTGTTTCGGTGTAGCCTCAGACAAAAGTACATGTGGTCTTATGTGCTCTGGTGTTCACCAGTGCACTGTGGAGGTCTTTCATGAAAGCAATACTTTAGGCTGCTTGTCCACCCGATGTCTACTCCTGCTTTATGGACTGCAGTGGGATCCGTTTCTTTCTTTGATTCTCATTCGATTAAAATATATATTTATTTTCAATTCCTTCATCTGGAAACTTAAGAAAAGCAAACCTCTTTCCATTTCTGTTTTAAAAAGAGGTTACAATAAAGCCTGAAACTTGTGGAATATTTGACCCAGTCGTGTCCTGTTAATAGCTTGCTTGCTGATTCAAACGAGCAATGCCATCAATCCTGTATTCAGGGTTTCCTTACTGAAAAGAACAAAACAGGTCTGAATGTAAAGCTATGGTACACTGCACTGTCAGGTTGAACAGCTCAAAGGTAGACAAGGATACTCGCAACTCTGTTCAGCTGAGCTTGAATTCCACCCTGATGCATGCTGAGAATTATCATTATATGCTTTATTCTCAGTGGCGACTGCCAGCCGTGTAACTCTTCAAGCATATCTTGCCATTTGTTCTATCCAGCAGAAGTGGTTTTGATTCCAAAGTAGCTCTTCCAGCTATTTTGTAGGAATAGTGTGCAAGGAGAGTGAGTTTGGGCAAATAATAAATAAAAATTGACAGTAGTGTTAACTGAAGGGAAACAAAATTACTCCCGTTTCCTTGTAAGATGCGTGAGGATGTACAAAGCGTTAAAGTCATATTTCTGGTGAAAAGACAAAGAAAGATAGAGCACATTCATTTTGTGAAGTACAGTATGCTAAAATCCATAGGATCCAGATCTTGCCTGCCCCATAATGGCATTACCAGGTGCCTCTTACTACAACCTGTGAGAACCAACAACCTCAATCATTTAGGTATTGACGTGACCAACCTATGAGACTTGCTGGTGCTCAAACAAGGGACAAAATCAAGGATGGGACCCTACACCTCTGCTGAATTAATGTTCATCTCATTGCACCCTGGTTTCCATTAGAAGGATGGGAATTAGGTATGTGGATGGGGAGCCGGAGGCAATAGGTACATCCCAGTTTATCCACACCATGCAAGTTTGATGCAACCATGGAGGTATTAATGACAGGCTCAGCTTTCCAACCCTTAACTTACAGACATGAACGTTTTTATTTACTGCTGTTTAGCTTCTGGTTTTTTGTTTACTTTCATTATTATTCTTGGCTTTGATTACTTCCTCGGTGTAGGAGAATCTGACTGGAGCCCCTGTTTATTTCTTGTGATGTGTGTTTTCCATCAAATGACAGCCATCAACTGAGAACATTTTATTTCCAGTCTTGAGAGCTTCACACTCGTGAGAGTGGCCTAGAGGGACACAGCTGTCTCATTGTGCAGTGAACAGAGAATTATTCTGGGATGCATCCTGCTCAGCAAAGCCTTAAATATTATGGCCAGGTTCTTGAACTGGCATTGAAAATAAATGGAGAACCAGTGGAAAATATGAATTGTTGATATGATAGGTTGTGGTAGCTTGTCCTTTTAAACAACTAGTTTTCTTGGTCTGTGCATACTATGCCTGTGAACCTGACTCTGATTTGTACATAATGCTAATTACAAGAGTATGAGCAGGAAGAGATTAGCACACTGATGGTTGCTATCAAATTCAACTTTAAAAAACCCAAACAATATTTATTGAAGTAAAAAATGAGGATTTTCTATTCCTTTCTCTGTATGTCTAATGAGATCTTGAGACTTTGTACTACTTGCATAAGCATACAGTACATAATTTAAGGAAACAGAAGGCATTCCTAACATATAGATATTCAGAATGTTCTTTTTTCGTCCATCATCACATCTTTCTTCACTTGGCTGACCTTGAATCAGCTATTTTTTACCCTTCAGATTTTGTGACACCTTTGTGATGGCACTACTTCAGAAGCAGATGTAAGGCTGGGGTCCATCAGTTTGTGTCTCATAGCAGCTATACTTTCCTTGCCTTTGTAATGCATGTGGCAAGCATGTAGCTTGTGGTCCCAGGTTGCATGGGGAGATTCGTGTCCCCACTGCGAAGAATTCACACCCTAGAAATCTCATCTGTGACCAGCTTGCTTTGGCAGTGGAAGCAGCTATTGCCTAGGTAGGACAATTCCTAGGAAGGCATTAATGTCTTTAAAACAAGAAGGAAACATTTAACATTAAAGGGAGAGATAAAAGTGTAAGTGACTGTCCATGATAAGTGTTAGCTCCTGATGAGCACGTGGCCCATCACAGTCTCTCCAATTTTAGAAAGTTACTTTCACAATTTTAACTGGTCTAAATAAGTTAAACAGTCCTGGTTCCATCAACGTGGTGCGTTCACCTTTCTCCAGCTGGGGATTTTAGAGGAGAGAGGGCTCGCGTGGTCCTGCAGCAAACCGGTTCAGGAAGGTGAACTGACAGAAAACTACATGGGGTCTTTTTCTGTTCTTTTAGCTACCTGAACCTAGTCTCTGTAACATTAAAACAGGGTAGAAACACATTCAGGGTGGATAGCCAGGCAGTACTAATCTGGCTTAGCTTTACATATTGCGGAACCACAGCCTAAAGAAAGGAGAAGCTTGTTTCTGTCAGAACTAGGACTTTTCCGATGATGTTTGCTAGCCTGAAAGATCAGGAATCCACACTGCAAAGCTGCTTGAAGCAAAACAAAAAGATGGCAACTGTCATGGGTTTTTTACACCTCTGGGTAAAAATCTTATTTTTGACCAAATGAAGAAGCAGACAGTTACTTTAACCTGTTGCAGTTTGTACAGTTTTCTGGAATTAGGCACAGAATTTTTTACCTGCATTTTCACAGATGCTGCAACAGAAAAATAAAGGACTTCATTCATCTTCTAAAAAAATCACATCCTTTGAATAAGAGTTCCTGCTAGATATAGGCAAGATGTTGCAAGATAGTCTCAAACTATTTACAATATCTGCTCCTGAAATTTTGTCCTATTTTATTTTATCTTTTTAATGTAAGCTACTTGTTTTGCATGCAGCATGAATGAATGCCCATTCTGAGTATGCAAAAAATGTAGGTCTTAAAGTTTAAGCAATAGGTTAGATCTGCAAATTACCAAACCAGAATTACAGCAAGAGGGAAACTATAATTGTAAAAATTATGAGACATCAAACTCTTAAACTGAATGCATTCCTGAATTACATCATATTTTAAAGGGGACATCTTAATTATAAATCTTATTTAGAGATAAGAGCTTAAAAGTTCCACTATTTTTCATTATTTATTGCTTTATGTTTGTATTACAGGCCTAATCAGATTACAAGTCCCATTTTGCTAGCAACTACCCAAGCAAATGTGTACTTACATCATTCTGGACTGAGCAAACGGTGCAGATTTCGGTTCGGTTTTTACTTCTGTTTAGATTAATGACTTTATGCTCTCCCATCTTAAATTGGACACCTATAAGAAGTATACCAGAGAATAATGTATTTTCCTTGCAAACCGTGAATGGCCACTGTGAAATAATTTGTTTCCCAACAGAACATTCAAACTTGTACTACAGACAAGTGAATTGAAAAGAATTTTAAAGATTCCAACATCTATAACAGTCAGATTTTGCAAACGAAGTACAAGTGCACCTAGTCAAACATGTTAAAAATCCCAAAGTGCTAATAGAAAACTTTAAAATTATTTTTATTTAATTAGTCTAGATAAAGAAGGTAGACATTCCACTTCTAAAGCAGGGAGTTTCTTAACGTCTCTAGTATTAGAGGAGATATTTTATGAAAGAATTATAAATAGAAATCTACATTAGGAGGAATTTCTAGTTCCAACAGGGGTGCAAGACTGAAATTTTCCCCTTAGTAGAACAACAAGAAGAAAATCAGGCATGAGGACTGCCAGTACTTACATCTGTTTAAATTCTTCCCACATCTCCAGTTGATTGACATCTTCAATAAGCTGTTAATGACCCACTCCATTTGCTTTAAATGAGCCTTAAATTTTTAGATCTGGTGTAGTTTTGTAGGAAGTTGAAATTAAGTAGATTTAATTGCCTTTTTTCAGTTTTTGTTTTTGTTTTTGTAATTCATCATTCAAAGGAACAGTATGCTTTGCCATTGTAATAAAGTTTCTCAGTAATCTCTTCTTTGATTTGAGTTCTAGATGCAAAACTGTGTACTAGTTATAATGAATCAGCATTCTTACCCAAGCTAGGCTGTGTGTTAGGTACCAGTTATTCATAAAATAAGAGGTTTTCTCATGCTGGCTTTCAGTGTTTTGAAATAGTAATTTAGCAGCTGTCTTGGGTAGGGCTGTGAGCACGCTGGAAATCAAAGGTGACTCTGGTTCTGTTCATGAGATGGGTTGGTACTGCATTTTTAGCAGCGTATTTGCTTTCTCGTACCTTGATAGTTTTACTCCCTGGGGCACAGAGCTGAGAAATATAGATTGTAACTATCATGCCAGATAAGGAAAACAACGTAAGTGATGATGCAAAATGTATTGTCTCTGACAGTGAACAAGCAGAGACTGGCTTGTGTAAAACAAATTTTTACAGTCTGACTGTGATGGGCTATTCTCACCACAGTGATACCTGCTGAGGAGCTGTGTTATATTTAGTTGCATTGTAATAGCATTTCTTTCAAGAAATGAATTACATATCTGTAGAGAAGTGATGGTACAGGCAACCATGGCTGTTAGTATGCAGTTGGCGTTTTATATTCAGGCATGAACATCTATATTGGTGGCAGACACTAGCTAATCTGTGATTGTGATAGAAGAAAAAATTGGCAAGAGGGCTGGGAAGTGGGGAGCTGGACATCAAAGTGCCTATCAATGTAAGACTTTATTGCTGCAAAATAAATAGCACGCGATCCTTCCCCAGTAGGAATGAATAAAAACTCAGAAGACATGGTAAGTAGTGAGCTATTCTACTTCTGTGGACGTTCGTGAGGGCAGTACTTCACAATATGAAATCTGAACTCAAGTCTTCTGATGCAAGCTTATTAATATTATAGTCCCTGAATCCATACGCAATCGACTTTCCACAAATATTTCTGCTAGATCATACTGGCATAAGGTGGGGCGTATACAACTGCAAATTTTACGTATGCGATACGGGGATGATAGTCCATATGATTTTCAGTCTTGAGGAGAGAACAGATCCCCCGTGCCTGTCTGCATAACCTCTGCAGTCTGTACCTCCCTTCAGAAGGCGGATAGCTATGGATTGCACTTATCTGGTAGACCACACTTTAGCCACTGCACTTTGGCGAGACGGGAGTATGCCATTAGCTGAGTTAAAATGAAATACAATATCTGGTAGAAAGTAGTCGCTGTGCTCCCTGTGACCTCATCCCTTCAAGGCAGCAGCTAATCAGCGTTATCTGGTGGGGTCTTTCTATTATGTCCCCTCTCTTACAATTCCTATCTGCTCAACAAATGACATATGATCTTTCATCCGCCTTTGTGCCTCCAATGAGCATAAAGTCTGTTGGGGGGGCAGGAGGAGACGGAGACTAACCTTTTCGGCTCGATTACAGAGAGAACAATTTGTTTTTGTAATTAGAGCTCAGCAGTGATCTCTGTTTATTTCACTGATACTCGGCTCGGTGTAAACAGAACTCAATTTTGACAACTGTTTAGCTCACGGCACAGTTTTAAAGTATTAAAGGATAATGGAAGACTTATTAGATTAGCTTTTGCCATGATCTTTTAGTGTCCCAGATAATTATTATTTGTGATACAGCTGAATGGTTTAGGCTTGTATTATTATTATGCATGCATTTCTGTGTAATACTTTATGTACTGTTGATAGGCACTAAAATATGCATTAGGAAGTATACATTTAGTCAGATTGCATAGATATTAGTGGTATCTTCAAGTGGCTCAAACTGTTCTTTTTGTGAATTTTATTTCATTTCCATCATAACAGTTCTTAGTTCCTGACTTTTCTTTTTAAAACAAATCAGTTCAATCATCTTCTTCATCATTATTATTACTCTTAATCATTCTTAGTAACACTTGTGTGACTTCTACCATATTCCTTTGATCCAATCATTACATTACATTTCTCCTCCAGCATTTTATTCTAATATTCCCTTCGTTTCATGTGTTTTGTATTCTTGGATATTTTTTCTTGCACTATCACCTTTTCTATCTTTCTTATTTAGTATTTTAGATCATTCCTGCTAGTCACATACCGGTTTTCACTTTGCTATTTGATTTTTCCTCTTATTACCTCTTAATTATGGTATGTTGCTTCTATCTCTGATCTTATAATTAGCTTCTTACCTTTTGATCACCTTTTTTCCTATTTTGTTTAAGGCACGTCTTTTTAACCTTTTCACCACTTTTGCCTACACAGTTTTCCCTTTCTTATTCCTTTTAGCTGGCTAACATAATTCTATTAGCTTGATTCCCTCTGATCAGAAACATTGCTTCTAATCTTATTTTTTATTTCTAGTAAGAATTTTGTATACAGTTTTGTCCTTGTTTACAGCTATCTAATTTTCTTTTTTTTAGAAGTCTGAGTTTGAAACTTCTTGGCAGTTCTCTATAGATTAGGGCAATACATTTGAAGGTGATTACATGATCATCCTGGACATCCAGCCTAAATTACTGAAATACTACTGAAGTACATGAACGAGGCGGGGGGGGGGGGGGGGGGGGGGGGGGAGTTTTCACATTTGAATAATTGCACTTTCTCTTAAGGTGCATCGGGAAAGCGAGTCCATGTCAGTGACTAAGTGGGTACATTTAACAAAACATGAGTACTAGTCCATGAGTGAAATACAGTTGAATTTTCATCTCAGTCTCCAAATGAACATTGGTGGCTCATGTTATGAAAGCACAAAGATTGCTTAGGGCAAAGAGTGCTCTGTCAAGGTTAATGGCCCCAAATCCTCCCTGCCCTAAACATCTTTTAATGTTTTGGGTTTTGGGGGTTTTTTTCAGGTTATTTTTAAAATTGTTCTTCAAAACAAGAGTCCAACAGGAAAAAAAGTGTAATAGTAACTGCACTCTGTGATCCACCTCACTGCTTATATATTAATCTTTATGCTGCACTCATTCTGGTGATGCTACCATCCAGCAGGATGTTTTGTTGCTAGTTTTGTTCATGTTAGTTATTTCATGCTTATGATTAGTATTCTTGTTTGTTCAGGCACAATGTAGTAACTTAAAAGCATCCAGGCCTTTCAGCCATATTTTCAATTTGGAAGTGAAAGGCATGTATCTCTTTCTGAAGAAATCAGGCTTGTCAAATGGGCATAGTGCAAAAAAGGAGATTGCTATCATCACTGTGTAGTAGGAAAAAAAAAGGATTATAAATATATATGCACGCCTTGCACATATGCTGCCAAGTTATCATGAAAAGAGCAGGTAGTTCTCTGAAAATCAACCCTTTCCCACATTGCTTTTATTATGTATTAGATATTCCTATTCATTCTGTTGATACTCATCACAGCAGTACTGAGTACTTCCCAGTGGTGTATTAAGCTCTTGACTTAAGATCTTTCATTTTATCTCCAGAACGAGAAAACAGCTGAGTGCCTCAACTTTAATTAAAGCATTTTTGGTAGCCTATGTCCCAAAGGACTCCAATTCTAGTTAAAATGTGTAATTCTGGTTGAACTATGAAATGTCATATCAAACTATATGACATTTCATCTGAGAAGTGAAGACCTGAGCAGAGGCAGATCACTTTCTGCTTGGTTGAGACAGTCTTGTAGCCAACCAGCAAAAAGGGAAAATATTATTTACAGGTTGTCTTTTGTGACAACTTTATGCTAACAAAGAACACAAAAGTTAAGATGCCTGATTTATATAATCATAGAATAATAGAGTGGTTTGGGTTGTAAGGGACCTTTAAAGATCATCTAGTCCAACCCCAATACCATGGGCAGGGACTCACCGCCCTTATAGTAAAACAATTTCTTCCTTAAATCTAATCTAAACCTACCCTCTTTCAGTTTAAAACTGTTGTCCCTTGTTCTGTTACTACAGGCCTTGGTAAAAGTCTCTCTCCACCTTCCTTATAACCCCCCTATATATACTGATAGGCTGCTATAAGGTCTCCCCGGAGCCTTCTCTTCTCCAGGCTCAACAACCCCAACTCTCTCAGCCTGTCTTCATAAGAGAGGTGCTCCAGCCCTCTCATCATCTTTGTGCCCCTCCTCTGGACCCTCTTCAGCAGGTCCATGTCTTTCCTGTGCTGAGGACCCCAGAGCTGGACGCAGTACTGCAGGTGGGGTCTCACCAGGGTGGAGTAGAGGGGCAGAATTACTTCCCTTGACCTGCTGGCCACGCTGCTTTTGATGCAACCCAGGATATGGTTGGCCTTCTGGGCTGTGAGCGCACATTGCCAGCTCACGACCCATCTTTCATCCACCAGTACCCCCAAGTCCTTCTCTGCAGGGTTGCTCTCAATGCCTTCATCCCCCAGTCTATATTGATATTGGGGGTTGCCCAACCCAGGTGCGGGACCTTGCATTCGGTCTTGTTGAACTTCCTGAGGTTGATGACTCTTTTTCCTCATTTTTGGTAACCAAATGAGAGAGCTTACTCCAAAAGTATTTTAGGCTCTATATTAAGAACTTAACCTGAATTTCCCTCTGAAAGAGCCTCCCTTTTTGCATTGAGTAGGTAAGGAGTACAAAAGGCTGACTTTTTAATTTACATATCTAAGCAACGTAGCCTTCCTAGAACATAGATTATTTTATTCTTCATAGTGGTACAACTTCAGCCCCAGGAGACTACAATATAGTTGTGAGAGCTTCACAATACTTCTATGAGTCTTTTAGAACCGTTTACTCTACGGAACTAGCAAATACTCCTTCATGAGCTGATCTTGTCCAAGTATCTCCTTGGTGAAGTTAGCATCATTTTTCTGAGATAAAGAGAGGTAAAGCTGTCTGCTACATGCAAGCTCTCAGCTTTTCAGTCCATATCATGTAAATTATATCACCTAATATATATGATCTATCTAATCATGATATATAGATAGGACCTGAAAGTACACTGATAATTATGCTGTTCACCACAAATTCAGGTCTTAGTCGTGGAGGATAGGTTCTATTATTGCTCGTTTCTGACAAAAATGTATAGCACATTCTGCCTAGATCAAGCAAGCTAGGCAGATCTCATGGTTGACAGTATTAAATAATGCAGAGATACAGGAGTATAAGAATAATGAATGTCTTATCTTTCTCTTCAGATCAACCACCAGTGTACTGTCAAGTCTATGCCATGACCCAAGTCCAGACTGAATTTTGAAGAATATTAAACTTGCTTAGATTTTTTTGTTAATCAACATCTTCTTGAGCTTGCTCAGGATTTAGATGATTGGATAGTGAATGTCAGTCTGTTATAGTTGGTGAATCTCTCAGCATTTATTAGAACACTGTTTTTGTGATGAAGAAAAGATGGCTTATTTGACTGTCTGTTCTAGTTAGGATCAGTACCAGTCACCTTCCAGTTGTCATTCTCTTCCTAAGCTGCAAAGGGCATAATTCAAATTTTTTGGATCACCATTTTCTTAGGGTATGATCCTCTTTTTTGGTGAATAGCTATACGGAATTTTGGGACTTTTCCTAGACACATAGTTTGCACTTCTTGCTGAAATATATCCAACAATCTAGGAAGCCTTCTGAATACGAACATTATGAATTTTAACAAAAGTTCATTATGGTTGTTTAGATCACTGACTACAATTCAGCTATGTATGGTAGGCATTGGATTGATTATGGAGTTCATCACTTTGGTGACTTGAGGTGAGATAAGACAGACTTGGTAAATGTTGATGGAAATAAGTCAATGTTGATGGAAATAAGTCAAAGGAATTTCTCAGTCAGCCAAAAAACCCCAAGGAAATCTCTAGAGCTGATGAAAAGAGGTTATATGAAGAATAGACTGTCAGTTTCTGAGGCTCAGGTATAAAGATTCGCTATGTCTTCATCTGGTGACCAACCACCTTTTTTTTTCTGAAGTGGACTATGGAATTTCCTAGACAGCCATAGATTATTTTCCCTAATTTTTAATTTATAATTTATTTATTTATTTTTAAATCAGGATTATTGGCTTTTTTCTTTCTGGGAGTTGAGAAGTATTGATCACTACCATAATACATATGGTCAATCTGAGGCATTTGCAGGTTAGTATCCTCTATCTTGACACAGGAGGCCAAAGGTCAGGGCAAGATAATCTGTAATGAAATGGCTCATGCATGAAGACAAGGGTAATGTTGGTCTCTGACCATATTTATGTCAAAATGTACCAAACCCATTACTTTTCCATTTGATTATAAACAAGGTACCAGTGAACTCCTTTTTCAATTCTCTAATACAAGATCCATAAATAGGCACTATTATTTTAAATTATCATACCCGAAAAGCTTGTTCTGTGTATAAATATATATTTTATAACATCCGCATCATCGATGCAGTGTTGCATAGAGTTGTATCTTTAGAAGACTACAGATTCTAGCAGCAGATACCAGATAAAACTTATTTCCTGAGAACTTTGACAGCAATGTCAGAAAACTCTAAGGTGATGAAATCTGGAGATAAGAAAACAAATCCATTCTCATGATGAGGAAGACAATTATCACAATATGTAGAACAGCACAAATATTGAAAACAGAGAATTTAAATGAAGTGTCAGAATATAAAAGGGGCGGGGGGGGGGGGGGGGAGACTTGAAGATAATTCAGGAGGATTTTCACCACATGAAATACCAGTCTGCCGGTGCAAATCATGTGGGTATGCAAGAAAACAAGACATAAATCTTCTTTTTAGAGGCCTCTAGTGAACTGCAAGCTCACTATAGAGCAGACTGGCAGATGGAAGAAGAAACCAAAAAATATTGGTGTGTCTAATTGAGGCTTGTCAAGTTTGTAAATAACATATTTTAAAGCCAGAAAAATTTCCCTCTGCAGAGATATGAGGACATTACTTTCTTCTGACTGCTACCATATCTTGGTAGAACCTTGAAGTGATGTTTTGTATACATAGCAATCATATCTTTACTCTGCACATGAAACATTACTTAACAGCAATTATAAAACCTCAGTTGTTGGTGAACAGTACGAAAACATCTTGAATTTCATGTATAGAAAAGATTTTTTTCTTCTAACAAGAAATAACTGTTCTCTGCTCTTGTACTTTAAATCTAAGAAGAATTGGGTTTGCATAAATTTAGTTCCCCAGAGTTACACTAACATACATGCAAAGGGTATGGTAGGGTTTTACAAGTGGACATCCACTGTCGGTAGCAGTATTGTGCATTGCTACCTCCTGATATCATGAAGTCATGTCCTCATGATTTCTTGAAGTCATGATTCTGGTGATATTAGTCATTTGAAGAAGATAATATTAGTGCATCTTTTTCAAATCAGCATAGTAAGCAGTGGGCCCAATATTATAAAACTGCAAATTAAATCATTGTAGTAACTTATTATAGAACCCTATTTAATAGAATTCCTACCAGTAAATGCTGAAACTGAAGAAAGTTGGATGATGCTTGGACAAGCTTATGTGAAGCTAACTGAGGAGGACGTAATTTGCAGTGCAATAATACGGTACTGCATTGCTTTTTTGTTCATACAAACTACAATGGTGTGCGGAAAAACTCTACCATAAACCATAGCAGAGTTATAGCAATCTCATATAGAAGAGCTTTTTTGTATTCGTATTGAAGATGCTGTTGTGTTCTCTTGTATTTTTTTCTTCCCCCACCCCCCACCCCCACCCCGCCCCATATTGATAATCTAATAAACTTCACTTTAAATTGCAGTCTGGCTGCATCAATTCCAAGAATTCCCGTTTTCTAGGCACACATGAGTGCACAGTAAGTAGCAACACACTACATGGCAGGTAGTTCTAAGCATACTTCCAAGGTAATTTCAGGAAATACCAGATGCAGGGCATCTTTCAGTTCCTTCTCACATTCTTTAGCATTTCCTACCTGCTTCCAAACTGCCTCTTCTGCTTTGATTCCTTTGCTGGGAGCAGGTGAGGATGGTGCAGAACAAAAAGAGTTTTCTGGAACTTCAATAATTTAAAAGTGAAACTATAAAGATAGTCCCTTCAAGCATATGCTGAAGAGCTCCTTCATGGAAATACTATTTTTCCACAAAGTAAAATTTTGCATTACAAAAGGATTTTTCTGTTACGTATGCACATATTTATGGCTAACTCGACTGAGCATATTACAAAAGCTATCCATGTAATCTTTCATTATTAAAGCAGCTTCTAACGTTAGATACCGTATAAAAAAATCAAATGGTTTCTCTTACCTTATCACAAAGGGGGATTTGAAATTGGAGTTTGGTTTTGGTTGGGGTTTGGGTTTTGGGGTTTTTTTTTCACTTGAAAGTTTTTTTTAACCTTTTGCCTGGGAGAGAAACCAGACATCTTTCAGAAGAACAAAGGAAAATGAAATAATCTCATAATCTGTAACTATCCTACATGTAATTTTGCCCAAAGAAAAGATATTAATCTTTCATATTTTTTAAATTCATATTTAGTTAAGAAACATTCTTTTATTCATCTGTGTCAAACCTACTTTACTACTACAATGTAGTAAATTTCTCTTTTACTTTAAACCCTGCAGGATAGAAGCTGCAGTTTTGTGACCCTTTTAAAGAACAAATGTTTAGTAGATAAACTCAGAATTTACATGCATCTTCCCTGCTAATTTTTAACTATTCATCATCCCTTATGAGACAAATGAAAGCAGATAATATTCTTCCTCCAGCAGGAGCCAGCAGATTATGTGGTGTCTCATTAATAAAGGATAGTATCTCATCCACCTATAATATAATAAATATGTGAGTGAAACTCCACATAAATGTAAAAATTTCATGCAGCAGGCAGGCTGGAAACATATTAAAATCAACACTTTTTATACAAGTCTGCCAGAAAGTATGGAAAATATACAATAGTTGCCTTAAATACCAAGAATATAAATATAAAAATAAACTAGTGACAATATGAAAAACCTCAGGTTATTCAGTCCTCAGAATGCAAACGTGAGGAGTTATACATTACTAAACCCATGGGGAAAACATTCACCCTCATCATGCTTGTTTGGATTCATCTTTTATAAACCAATTCAACATTCGTGGAATAATTCCAGTTAAGGAATTATTAACCTGAATATAGAATCCTCTAATTACAATAGATTGTACATTCAGTTACACTTACTGTGCTTTGTTTACATGTATCACATAAAATGAAATCCATTCTATTTCTGCATAGTATTATCTTTTGTAATTTTTACCTTCCCTTTTTTTTCTGGTGTGAACTAAAGGTTTGCTAGACTTTTAATACTTTTTTGCTCAGTTAACCCCAACTGCTTTAAATATTTTTTTCCAGATGAATTAGGATCTTTTCTTTATCTTGATCAGTGAAATCTTTGGGGATTCAGGGGAAAACAGCACCTTGTACGCGTTTCTGCATGGAGGAACTCTTACATTTTAGTGGATCTTTTGAACATGTGTCAGTACAACATTTTTGCAACTCTTTTAGGCTAAATGTTAAGTGCTAATTTCTGAAATGAAGTATTGCAAAATGAGGAGTATTTATCATGGAACCATGATTACTTTTGAGCTGTGTAGTGAGTTTATATCAAATATAGAAAAGCACAGTGAACCTATTTTGGAGAAAAGAAAACATATATGTAGATGTATACTGAAAGACTGTCAACCTTTATATAGAATGTCTTTAAAAGCTCTGGAAGTCTTTCTGAAGTGAGTGTGGTGAGAGACTACCTATCTCATTCAAATTCCTTCTGCTTTAACTGGACAAACTGTGAACTTCACTCTCTCCCTTTAAATGCATTACCTATCACAGTAAGAGCCTTATAAACCTGTGCATTTCCCAGACTTATTTTCAGGTGCTTCCATACGTTCTGAGAGCATCCAAGACCAGAAAAGAAACGTATACAAATTAAATGAGAAGCCAAAGGAAAAAAAGAAAAAGAAAGAAACATCTGCAGGGCATCAGTGTGAAAAAATGTTTAAGCTGCCTGTTATTAACTGCTCAACCTGTTTTATGCTGGATTTCTGCATAATTATGTTACAGAGGAGGGGGGAAAGAACAGATGTTGAATAAAGATTGAAAATAAGAAAATGAGACTGTTAAAAAAAAAAAAAAGGAGTTGTGGTTGCTCTCAGCTAGACATTTTTTGGCAAGACTTTTAGACAGCAATCTATTTCTCAAATTCATTGCCCATTTCTGCAAGATTAATGTAAAACAAAATGTTTCTTTTTAAGTCTGATCAGTTGAACAATTATACAGCTCCAATAATCCCCAAGTCAGTCTTTCAGAAAGCAGCTGAATGTTTCCTCAAGCAGTTTCATAAATTAGATTAAATGAATATGATATCAGGTCAGAAACCCTATAAGCTCCTTCCATGGGAAGTTGTTGATAGCTTATGTAATTAGCTGGTTTTTTTCATGCTTTGCAAATATCCAAATAATCCATAGAAGATACATTTTTCACAGTCTTTATGGAGTAAATGCCACTAAGCTATACTTCTGTGTTTTTCTGTCCCCTTTTCTCTCACTTGCATCATACTTTAAAGCAAACTGAACGATCATTTTTTAAGAATGTCACAATTTTTTTCTCCACTTAGTTGATATTTTCTGGCACTGGGTTTGAAAGCATTATGAAATTGCTGTCATGATAGAACTATCTAAAAAAGGGGGCTGAAACTACTTGCAGAGTTACTATACTAAACCATGGGCATCACCACTCCACTGTACACTCCCTTTTACCCCGAGTAGAATATTTACCTCAACAGGAGTTATTCCTGAATACACTCTGCAATGGCCCTTAACTGAAAGAATTGTGCGTTTAAATGCAACTGATATCGCACTTTTTCAGAGATGGCTATTCACAAGCTTAAAACAAAATCAGAGACCATTTTGGGAGAGGGATTCAGATGTGAAATGAATCCTTTCCCCAACGTTTTAATTTTCTTCTTGTTAACTAAAAATATTTTATTTTTCAAGCATTCCCGACTTTGCTTTCCTTTGCTATCCTCACCCTACATACCATCACAAGTAGACTTCAGTCTGTTGAACTGCTTCTTTCAGGTGAGCAAATACTTCATCTGCTAGCTGTCTTCTCTTGTGATTCAAAATTTACATGTGAGATTATAAAGTTGTGTAGGGTTTGTTTTTTGAAAAGTTGCAGCTTAAAAAGTCACAGCTCAGAACTGGATAGACTGTGTTATTACTTGAAGAGCTTACAAGTAATTTGATGAAGAAACTGCATATTTGTATGCGTTTTATATTCAAAGTATTTGGACTGAATTTTCCTCTGAAAAAAATATTCAAAATTATATCTCTTATTCGATTTGCTTTTCTCCTGATAGAGCTTCTAAAAGACAGTATGCCATTTGGAAGCGGTATAGATGTGAAAAAATCAACCATGTGAACGTGTATTACTTTGGGTCTGTGGCGTGTGCATGCACATTTTCTAGATACATTCTTATTACAGATCCTTACTGTAATTGCAAGTGAATAGTAGTAGCTCAGTGTTATAGTATGTTTAATACTGCAACTGTGCCATTACCGCCCATCTCTATAGGAAAGCATGGTTCATGGGTACCAGCAGGTTGATGGATCTGTCTGTGGAATCAGAACAAATCTTTCTTATGATTAATTTTTTCCACAGATAAGCCATAAAATGAAGACAGCAGATTGATGGAGGTTTAGTTTTTCTGCTCTTGTTTTAAACAGTAGATGTAGAACAGGTTCTTCTGTTTTATAGCCTGAAGCTGAACTGTCAACATAAAAGATGTACGGACTTAATACCTGAGAGCTGGGCAGAAGAATTTCTTCTCACTTTTTTTAGAGCAGATTAAACACCGCACAATATAGCTCATTAGTGCCTAGTATAAATTTATTGAAAAGGCAGTTTCTGCTAAAGCATGAAATACATTGTCTTATTATTACCTGCTTTACTGCAAGACACAGATTTCAGCTAAGAATGAAAAAGTTTTTCATTTACAACCTGCTTGTCCATAATGTGAGAATTTCTATACCTGACCAAAAACATAAAGCTTGAAACATTATTTTTGCTTTTTGCCTTTGTGAGTGCATGTGACTGACTCCATGTCTCACTTGGTGTCATGTAACTGCAGTCAATATACAATTATGAGTTTATTAACTCCGTACTTCATGAGGGAAAAAAAAATAACTGATTATAATATGTAAAGTAAAATAACCAAAGGTGATAATCATTCAGGTTTTGTTCAGCTTTGGAGATTAATTCTGTGGCTTATTTTTAGTTCTGGATATTTTTATTCAACGAAAAATTAAAATTGCGGACACTTCAGAAAACTGAATGTCAGTATCAAAAGAGTATTGTATTACATGCTTTCAAGGAGGACCAGAGGAAGAGAAACATGAACAGACAAAGAGGAAAACAAGATGAGAACCAAAAGGCTGAATAATGGGGGGGGGAAGAATTGTTAAATAATATGTTGCTTTTCACATATTTGGCAATAGTTTATATTTCATAAAAGCAAACGTACTTTTCAGAAGGTATTTCTCCTGTTCATCACTACAGATATACATACATATTTCTAAAAGGAGATCCTTTAGACGTGCATGGGATAAAAAGTCCCGCTGCCTTCATTTCAGCTCACATCCTTTAGGGTAAAACCCTGGAGGTGTGAGGAACTTAGGTTAGG
This sequence comes from Astur gentilis, assembly GCF_929443795.1. Taxonomy (NCBI): domain Eukaryota; kingdom Metazoa; phylum Chordata; class Aves; order Accipitriformes; family Accipitridae; genus Astur; species Astur gentilis. The sequence continues at coordinate 26,860,174 of NC_064892.1, read as the reverse complement.
GCTTAGCTAGAGCCCAGTTTCAGGCATCTTTTATAATTCATCACATTTCTTTTTCCCCACAAAGCAAAATTAATTCTTAACTTTAGATTATGGATCTAGTTACAGTTAGATATTTTTACTATATATTTATAACAGAACCTGTACTGGTAAAACAATCTTGAAGTAAAAATGTGCTGAAACGCATTCTGGTTTAGAGCTTACTGGAGATAAAACTTCTTTTGTGATACATAACATTTTTTTCCAGTTTTGCTTAATATCAGTTTAAGGGGGGGGGGGGGGGAAGCAAATAAACAAAGCCACACCTAATACAGATGAGCTTAACCACAACCATTGAAATAAACTAAAAGTCAAGCTTGAAGGGATTTGTGACTTAGTGAGGAAATAAACTGTTTTAAAAGGTGGACTGGGAGTTTTTTATAATCGCTGCTTTTATTTTTATTTTATTTTGTTTTTAATAGGATTTTGCCTTTAAACAAAGCAGGTATATACCAGACATTCCCTGCATGTTTGCCAACATCTATTAGGTGCATACCTGTACATTTTTGTTTGTGCTTTAAATTCTTCAGAATGACCCACTGATAAATGTTCCATTCTAAAAGATTTTTTTTCTCCTCATGTAGAAAATGACATGCCTAAGCTTGCTAGGTTTAAAAAGTTTGTTGAACTGAAAGTTTATACTCATAAATTTCCCTTCCTTGTGTGAACTGATCCTGGATGCTACTTAAAACTATATCTAAATAAGTGATATTTATTGTGGGCTGAAAGTTTATAATATAGTGCATGCTGGAGAATGGTAAGTCTAAACTGCAATTCTGATTTAAAGAAACAATTCTCATCAGAAGTATTGCCCCAGCTTTTTGCTTGTTTTTTCCCGTAATCTTTATATTTTGATATGATAGAAATACGTCGGCCGCCTCTAGTTAATTTTGTCCTGTAATCTCTTGAAACTTCTTTCTTGCCCTTTGGTCAAAGCGTAAGAAGCTAATCTGCTCAACTTTTTAAAGTAGCGTGAGGAGATCTTTATCCTTATGGAAGGGATAGGAATGTAAGCAAGTTAACTTGAATTAGTTCTTCCGTGACTGGTGTAGGATGATACAGTTTTCATTAATCCTGTGTGAGTGTGTTGTTGTGTGATGTAACACAGCTGGGCACAACAAGCTGGAGCGTGTCTTCCAAGAAATTTCAAAACAGCTTTCTTGAAAACTGCTGTGAAAGAAAGAGCACATTTTTGTAGCAAGACTGATTAATCAAAATAGGCCTTTCCTAACACAGAAACAAAAAGAATCCAATTAGATGTCAGTTCTGCAGCTCTGCTCATAATCACTGCCAAGATTCTGTGCAAAGTGTCTTGTTATAGAAGACTAATAATGCTATATTTAGGGTAGGGAACCAAGTATTTTCAAATATTTCTGCCTAAAGATGCTAACCTACATCTATATTTAGACATCTGGAGAGCAGTTTTGGTCCACAGTCATACAGTTAATTAGCAATGGGATTCAGATCAACTGTAAATATCTACATTAGGGTGTGCATTGTGTTGACTCTTTTAAGTAGGTCTCCATGTACTATAATGAGAAGTTAGACACCTACCTGGCATATGAACTCCTTTCTTGGAGGTATGCAGGTGTCAGAACCTGGGGCTATGTCCCACATACATTCCGTAGTTAGGTGTAAAGGTATGTAACTGTCTGTGTGAACAGCATGAAGTAGTACTGCATGCCGAGTGGAAGTGCCGGAGTTAGTTCTGTGTCAGAATGAGTCTGGACACATCAGTGAATCTTTTTAGTCAGGCTAATCTGCTTCTCAATGAGAAGTCATTTATAGATATTTTACATTGATTTGGCCAGAAAGTGACATTTGAAAAACCTAGACAATAAGTAGTTTATGGTGGTAGCATTCATGGTCTCCTAGGTGCCTTCCAGATATTCAAGAAAAAAAAATCCTATGTAGTGAGATCGGTCTTTCAACAACAGTTATGGAAAAAAGAATTTGATTTTTAGACACATTGCGGGGGTTTTAGAAATAACTCCATGAAATTGCAATCTGTGTCTGCCTGTTTCCCTGATTACCCGTAACTTCTGAACCGGTATCTATCCAAGGACACAGGCCTCAAAAATAAGTTTCCACAAATTTTGTGGATATAGACAGCTGTAATAAACTATATAAGTGCCCAATATAAGTGAAAAACTGATGTCACACATTATCAGACACAGAAAACTCTTGACTGAAGTCATTAATAATGCCTCAGCTACCGAGAAAGCTTCAAGCAGACTGTGCTTTCCAAGATACATTAGACAATAATAATACAAAAATTTGCAGAAAATAAGCTTTAATTAGTTCCACTGCTCATGGATCTATGTGTTATTGTTAGCGTGTTATCTTTGTAGACAGTGCAACAGAAATAGGTCTAGTGAGCAGGATTAAGCACAGGAAGACTACCAGCCCTGTGGAGAAGCTCAAGGAGGACAAAACTCTTATGACCAGGAATATTAGTGGAACAAAGATGAGAAGGCCAGTGGATGTGCAAAACTATTTAGAGTTTTGAAAAAGTTTAAATTTCCTTTGGTGGCAGATGGAAAGGCAGAAGACAGAATTGTCAGTGAAATGACACTCCAAAAATCAGGGACAAGCAGTCTGACTTCTGAGGCTCCTGAGAGGCTGGCAAGACATTTGATTTGCAAATACTGAAAGAATATACACGCATTTAATGCAGGGGGGAGTTGTCTTTTTCTTTCCCTTCTCATATTCTTTAAGCAGAATAAATTAGAGACAACTAATAGCTCCTCAGCTTCTCTTGATCTGCTCCCAGGTTCACTTCACTGAGTGATAGATTCTGCATGCCTCTGGGAGGTCTCCGTAAGAGAGAGGGAAAACGCAAACACCACCAGCATGTTTTGAGAATGCTACAGATTTTGCTCTGTGCATGCAAGATAAGCAGGGAGTTCTTGGTATAATTATTAATTACTCACAATTATCACCAGTTGTATTCATGGGACAGGATACACTTCTATGATAGAATAAGGTTGTAATATATGTCCTTTCTAATGCCTTTTAGCATCTTGTTAAATTATCCTCTATTTGTGATTCTTTACCTGCTTCTACTCAAGTATCTCTAAAGCTGCTGGTTAAGAGAAAGCATTTTAACAGATGTCCTTGCACTCTAGGATGAATGCATTATGGATATAGAATTGTCTTCACACTTCTTACAATCACCTCTTTTCACCTCTTGACGCAGTGAACACCTCCAGCTTGTTGTCACTGCACTTGATTGCAGCATAGGAGGTTTACAGGGTCAAAGCCAGTCTTGTGTCTTTTGTTCTGTCATGCAAGGCTTGAGAGCTTTACTCTCATATTTTTGATTTTAACATGGCTTTTTTCTACTTTTGTAATTACTTTTATAATTCTTAATAGGGTAAGTAAGTATTTTTCATACATTTGTGCGACAAATGTGTGAAACTGTATGTATTGTAGCCACAGCTTTGTCTCTATAGTATATATTCAACCGTATCCTTGTGAACATTTATGTTTACGTATGTATATGAAGGTGATCTCTGGCAAAGTGCCAGTGGGATACAATAAATTGTCTTTGTCCTGTAACTTTGCCAGACTCACCAGCCCCCAACCCACTAGTCTCTTTTGCCAGGATCTGTTCTACAATTCCAAACCTATATGTACATCAAAGAGACACAGTCAAAAACAAGGAAATAAATTGTCAGATAATTGTCTTGCAAAATTTTGGGCAAGGTTGAATTTTCACATATTAAATTAGTGTCTGCACTAATAGCAGCTTTTCTGTGTAAGCAAGTGTCACTATTATATGCCCTAGTTGAGGAAGATGACGCATTCATGTTTGATTTTAGTCATGTGTGATCCCACTGAAAATGGGGGAAATTGTATATTCTTTCTGAAAGCCTATAAAAGGTGAAAGATTAAAATATGTACTGTAAACAGTTGAACAAACTTGATAAACTTACCCTAGTGAGCACCCAGCACACCTGAAGGCATTGAAAGAGGAGACAGAATAAATAAGATGTTTTAAAATAATTTTGTCTTTTTCCTGTCCCAAACACTTGACATTTCCCATAATTTTGGTGGGTAGAGAGAGGCTTTAGACAGGCAAAAGAAATCTTAAATTCGGGTGTGTTTTAGCACCCAGGCTATTACTACATTTTAAGATAATCACACGGCACAAGTTAAGGATTTTATCTATATTACAGATCTGTTCTCAGAAGGCTTTACATTCCCCATTGCAGCCTTTGATAATTCAATTAGTCTCTCAAAAAGTTGGGAGTAGCTGATAAATTCACTTTAATGTTAAATCAAGTACCCCAGCAGGTTTCTCTTAATATGATCGCTTCTCAGGGAGCTTAGCTCTAGAGGTGATACCTCCCAAACACAACTTTCTGCAAGGAATATGTGGGCTTTTGGAGCAGATTAAAAGAACTATCTGTACCAACGTAGCTTCTCACCATTAATAAAGTTACTTCAGATCATGACAGTGATCTCATTCACTCAGATGGCTGTCCATCTAGTTTAATTTATTTTAATTGGCAGCCTTAGGTCCCTCCATGGAACGGATTCCATGAATATGATGAATGATCCCAGGAACAGAGAATGTCATTAAACAAGCTGAATTTAACCCTTCCCTTTAAACACTGTCTTTTGGGATTCCCAAATCCTATTGGCAGACACTGATTGCTGAATAATAAGTAGGAGGGGATTAGCTAGATCTGCATTGACTGTGTCTTTGGAGAATGCTAACAATAATGCCAGTTCTGTTTGTCTACCTCTAGGAAATGAACAAAGAATATGTTAGACGCAAAAGATGAACAGCAGGATTTAGTGTGGTAAATAGATGCATGTCCCTGCAGAAATCAAATAGCAAAGCAGAGAGAAAAATCCTAACAAGAAAACGCTGCTTACTACTTACAAACAGTTGGCCTTAATAGGGAGATTGTCATTGACCTTCTGTACAGGATTACAGTTTTGCTAGAAGGAAGACTTGAATTTTAGAGGTATTCATCCATGTCATCAAAGACGCATGTTGTCATCATAGTTAGAGCAGGCTAACTGTGACACTGAAAGCTTATAGAAAATGCTGTATTTTCCTCTCCAAACGTAGAAGATAAAAAGTGACAGAAATGTACGTATCCCTCTCTGTGTGAAATGCTTCATTTGATATTTTTACTCCACTCCTGCTCAAAATCAAATAGGCAGTTATATTCAAGGAAAACATTTGCTGATTGTTTCATAAAACAGATTCTCACAGTAAGCAAAATAAATATATTATTTTAGATACAACTTTTTCAAAGAAAGATTGCAAACAAACTAATTTCTAATGAATTAATCCTAGGAAACTTTAGGGAAGACATTTTGCATAAACATTTAGATTTAATATATGATTTCTTCTCTTTTGTTTTTTGACTTGAAAATCAGACTTACATAATAACTTCTTTTTATTCAGAGTGGTTAACCTATTAAAGAATTGCCCTTTATTTTCCTGTGCTAGTTTTATATTTTTATCATATATTTTTTTAATTCTGATTATTTTCTTTTTAATAGCCCTTAGCTTTTTTTCTACCAAGAAAAAAAAAAATGCTCTAAAACTGAAAATATCTACCCCAATATAAGTTGTATCCCAGTATATGATGTTGTGAATATTAGCCTTACTAGTCTGTCCAGTACAGCTCTGAAATACTTCTTGAAGTTACACAGCTGCAACAAACTGTGGATGAAAATGTTGAAGGCAGTTTGTAATATCAAGCTGCAATTGAATTTATTTGTTTATCATGCAGACCAATAGGCTATAGTGGCTAAATGTAGCTGTGGTAATATATCATGGGAACATCTGATAATGCAGATGCACTCTACAGGATTACTGTCATTGGTTTCCCACTTGATTATGTTTAAAGAAAAATTAACTACTAAATAAGTGTGTCAGCTTTTCAGAGGACTGTGACTGATGTTTTGTGAACAAAGTTGTTGGCAGTTGTCATCCCAGTCTGAGTGTCTGAGAACTACCAGTTCAACATTGTTGAATCAAAAAGCATATGCCAAATTTAAACTAAGAATTTATTTAAAGAAGGAATATTTGGGCTGATGTTGAAAGCCACAGACTTAATGAATGAAAGAACTCAGGCCTACTCAACCTTTGAAATAAGAATTTTGAGATCAGAATTGTTTCTGAGAATGGAATCAGTGACTGGTGGGAGTTCCAGGTATGCCGCTCTACATCAATAAATTTTATTTTGTCCTTGGAAAGGAGAGAAATGACATACTATGATTTACTTTGGGGCATCTCAGATAACTTAAAGTCTAACTCCAAAATCCAAGGCTAGCAATTCTGTACTCTCAGGACAGGTAGGTAGGCATGAAAAATCTGGTACATAAATATGGGCTATGGTTCATGAAGCTCCCTTCCTTTTATTTTCTTAGTTAAGCAACAGCTAACTGAATGCTTTGGTAATATTTGCAGAAGATCTGTAGGTTTGAACTGTAGATGAAAGGGAAAATTGGAATTTACCATCTTTGCAAGGTATCCAGTACTCTGCTGTGTTTAGCATTCAGCTAGATCTGTGACCCAAGAGAGCCAGGACGCAAAAGCAAGGTATGGCTGGACAGAATTGACAGGAAGGACACTGGCTCTCATCTGCCTCTGGATCTAATTTCTAGCAGGAGCTAGGATGATGTTCTGGTCATAATTAGGTGCCAACTTACTCTGTAGACAAAGTATAATTAATCAGCTGATCTGGATTTCTCTTCCTAGATTTCTGGAAATAAATAAAATAAAATAAAATAAAATAAAATAAAATAAAATAAAATAAAATAATTTTTAAAAGGCCACTTTGCACCATGTCAAATATCTTGCCTGTGTAAAGGTGGCAGCACCTATACATCAGCAAAGCCACTTGCTGTTACAGTTCTGACAAGAACTTAGTTGACGCCAGAGCTGCAGCTGCAAGAAGGAAGTAGATCAGCTACAACTTGCCTCAATGAAGAGCAGCGGATCCCAATGTGTTCCTTCAGGCATTCAAAATGCATTTTGACACAAATTTTAATTGTGGAAAAAACCATAGTAGCTTGGTATAAACACGGTTGCACAGCATTAGGGGAGAAGGAAAGTTGGTTTACTTTTGCAAGAAAATAGCTCACTGGAAAAATACCAGGAATCTTGATCTGTCCAGATACTGAATAAATATTCTGTGGAAATCCTGGAAGTTATATGTGCATGTAACCACCAAGCTATTAGTTTGCAAGGGGACAATTTTCCTGCCAATGGGGGAACAACGTGCATAGGGAGAACATCTTGGAAAAGGGGACTCATGATGCTGAGTTACACAACTAAATCTCATCTACATTAAATTAGGCAATATTGGGCCCGTAGACTCAAAACAGTCTTCCGAGTGCTGAAAAGCTTAAGACTGCTAATAGGAGAAGCCGGACCGATGGGTATGTATCTCTAGCACAGAGGTAGATAACTTCAGGACATCAACTCCGTGCACATTCCATGAAGATAGGTAGGCCTATCTGGGAAGCGTTTTAGATCTGGAGCCTATCTCCGACATTCTGAGTGGTTCTCAGGATCCATCCTTGTCCATTGCCTCTAGAGACAGCATAAGAATTCTAGCCTAATTTTAATTGCCAGAACTTAGATTATGTGGCTATCTCTGTTTCTTGAATGAAATTATTCTGTCTAACTGCTGTTAGGCATCTGGTGGAACTAATATTCAGCATCTGAGTCTACTTCCTGTGGGGTTTTTTTTCAGTCCCTTGATTGACAAGAACTCTTCCTTAAAGAGCAGATTAGATGGAAGCTCTCTCTGGTTTGCTTCCTTGTTGCATGATAATAAATCTTAAACAGGAGAGGTGAAAAAACTATGGCCTGTCTTCCTGGTCGCTAGGATTTCGTGCACACAGTAGGAGGAAATCAGGCTCTTCAGAAGACCTCAGCTGTAGGAATACCTTTTCTCTAAATCCTAAATAGACTTAGGCAGGTACAGTTGCCTTAGGAAAGACTATGCTTTATGGTCTTGCTCAGAGAAATAAATCTTAGTAAAAGAAGCAGCTTGGGCATGTTTCATTTTTGCTATCATGAATGATGTCAGATGTCAAATCATCAGCATTTTTTTATCCATACTGTATAGGAACAACACATTCCTGTGTGTTTTCCCAATTAGAAGCTTTTTTTTTTTTTTTTTTTTTTTTTTTTTTTTTACTTTGCTGGGGGTTTTTGAGATGGACATTGACACAAAGGTTAAAAAAAACTTCAAAAAGCCTTCAGTTTAGTATTAGTTCTATGCAGTTACCTCCATCTTTTAGAGTATTACTGTTCTGCACGGTCTGCCTAACCAAAGAACAAGATTTACTGTGCTCTTTGATCTTTTAAAAATATACTGAAATCTGAAATCAAGTGCTTCGTCTGCATCTTGACTTTTCTAGCAACAGTGAGCTAAATAGTGTACTAACATATAAAGTCCCCCTAATATCACCTAAAACAAAGGAAGAACATATCTTCAGAATCGATCCAGCTATGTTTGGCAAATGATTAAATGTTCTGAAATCTGATGTGGATAAAAGAGGGAAGATCAACAATCAAGAAAGGGAAAAAACCCAAAACAAACCAAAACAAAAAACCAAGACAATAAATAGAAAAAGGAATTCCAGCTAAAACAACCCCATTAGATTAAGAGGCTGTACAAAATACCAAATGTCATGCTAAGAAAAGAGCGTAATCTCTATTTAAAGTTAGTCAGAAGGCAGAGCTAAAATATTTTGCTCATAGCCATAGTGCAGAGCTCTTTGCATATCTTGCCACTAATGCAAAATAATCCTACAAAAATCACATACATCTTTGTTTGTTGGGTTGGGGGGGGGGGGGGGTTGTTTTTGTTTTTGTTTTCCTTTTTATTGGGGGGTTGTTTTTTTGGTGGTTTTTTTTGCATTAACCATTTAGGTTAGAGGTTTTTTACGTAGTAATACTAGGGACAATTAAGTCTGTTTAGCACAGAGACAGATGCCAGATGTATGCATGTAACAGTTACAGAGGAAGCATATGCATAGTATCAACTCTACAAATAGTTGGGCTCCCTAGGCACTCGACAGTTTTGAAGCTAAGGGAGGGAATGTTTTTATGTTACAACATTTTCCCTTGGTGGTAGCAAATTAGCTGCCTTGTATCCATCTTCAGCTGGAACTGCAGAGAGTCACTTGAGAGTTTACAAATAAGTTTAGAGCTCTACTGAACTGTTTCTTAGATACCTGAGAAGTGGGATACAAACCATGGGTGTGTTGTAACAGGTGGACTTAAAAAAAAAAAAAAAAAAAAAAATTGTTCTTTTTTTCCCATAAGACAATTTTTTCTTACCTTAATTCCTTCCGGATTTTGTTCAAGGTCAGACTGAGCCTTGCTTTCAGATATGGTGCTTCACACACAATTTTTGTCTCCTTGGGAATTAAAGCAATTCTTTTTCTTAAATAAAAACAAAGCAAAGCTACACTTTTATTGGGAAACCCAGAGGCTGTTTGTGAAAAAAACATGCAGTAGATATTGGGGCTCAGTTTTCTCTGCTTTCCATTATCTTTGATACTAAGAATTCAAACCAAAAATAACTGTACAGGTCTCTTGCCTTTTCTTTCCAATAGAACAAAAAAGCTGAGAGGAGGGGGACCCATTAAAATCAAGTCATGGTGGAAAGCATCCATGAAACTCTAAATCAAGTAAATATTATAGTGACAAGTTCTGGTAAATGAAAAGGTCTCTTTAAATACACTGAGAAAGTTGATCATGATCCACGTCTAGAATAGGTTTTACTGCATTTTATAGTATGTCCGTTCCATTCCTAGGAGTGTAGTATCTTCATCACCTCTACAGAGTAAAGATTTTCCTAAAGGAAGTCAATAGATCGACACTGACTGACATATTCTGAATCCTTCAGCAGCTTTAAAGGTAGCAGCTGCATCTTTTACTTGCTTTGCCAGAACAGTGTTTAACTTCTCTTATGCTTCACTGTTGGATTTCCTTTGTAGGGTGTTCAGATAATTAAGCTGAGGGCACAGCTAAGAGAAATTACCCTGAGTGCATCTTACTTGGTGGTGATGTTTGTAACCAGCCTTTAAGTCTATCTCCAGGACTAAAATACACTTTTTATAAGAACATGGCTCAGATGAGGGGTTGCTAGGGACCAGAAAAATAGCTTCTAAAAGTTAACAGCCTTTAAAAGTGAAGATATTAGTGAAAACAATGAACACATAATGACAACAGTTTTGGAAATAGTTCCCAAATTACCAGCTTTTTCTTACAGATATGTTTTGTCACTTCACAGTGCTCTGACATCAATACAAAAGTTGAAGCTATAACGAATGCAAAGGTGACAAGTAAAAAGGTGACTCTCAGTTGAGCAGCTCAGCTGCTGCAAATAAAAGTAACTAGCAGGAGAGATTTTCTGTGTTAGTGTTGTTAATACCTATAATCTCCTCGATCCTTGAAATATAAGAAAGTGATCTGGAACTTGAGGTTTTGATGAAGGATCTGGGTAAAGGAAGATGTCGATATTCTGAAGTCATCTTCAGTAAGTGTCTTTCAGATTCATTTACAGTTCATGGAGAACCTGAAAATATGGTTTTGAATCTGTTTACATGTACAATTCTTTTTGCCAAACTAGTTATATTTAGAGAGTCAGATTTGAAAAATGCATCCTTAATTATTCTTTCTGATTGATCTAATTGGAGCACGATTCAGTCAGAAGGCAAAGTAGGATAGCATTATGAAACTTAAATTCCTAAGAGAATGTGGGTGCTTCATAAATTGGCATAAGGGTAATCCCATTCTGCAAATCTCTTTTGAAGGTGGTAGTAAAACACAACACCAGCAATCTGCTAAACAATAGTCTAGGGCACCATCTAATCAAACACTAATGAATATGTTACTTATCATAGCATAGGGGAGACTCTATATGAAGCTCTTAAATAATTTCTTTTTTTCTGAAGAAGATATTTCTGTGTCTGTATGCCCAAGTGAGAGTTCCTTAGGATGCCTGGACAACTTCAGGGTTTTTCTGAGAGCAGCGTCATGAAAAGCGTTCTTCCTCCTGTTCTGTCAGATGCATTGTACTGCCCGTGAAGTCCAAAGTATATGACCCGTATACAACATCAACCTTTTGAAGCAGAGAATGATACCCAGTGGGCTTTTCCATCTATCAGTGTAAAACAGACATGGCCTCATTATATCTGGTAAAGGAGATTTTGAATGTAAATCCAGGCATGCTGGCAGGACCGTGGAGCAAACTACTCTCTTTCACCAAAGTGGCCAGATTTTGAATGGTTCGGCATCCATATAGCCGTTAGTCATTTTTTTGTGAGCCTTTGTAAAGGAAAACAGATAGCATTTGAAAAGCTTTACTGCATTGATTCTGTTTTGGACAAAATCATGCTTCTGCACAGAACCTGACAGACTTCCATTCAAGAGACTCTACCTATAGTCAGGATGTAAACAGAACCATCAAAAGGACATAGAAACAGATTTCTTCAGAAGCCTGTCATGTCTCTCTCCTCAGTGACACCGTCATCAGTCAATGTCTGTAAACAAGTTGTCAAATCCAAATTTGAGACAAGCTTACAAAGCAAAAAGCTTGGTGCCTTCTAATTAAAGATTTGTATACTGAGATAATTGGCAACCAGTGAGGAAGGCTCAGTGGTGTAATATATAGCTAATCATTGGTGGCTTGATGGTGTGACAGATGGGCTTAGCTTCTTTAAATTATGGAGCTTTTATACTGGTATTTTCAGGAAATGTCAACAGCGTGATTATATTTTCATTAATGTTGTCTTTCCTTCCCATTCATTGCTTTCGTCAGTCATAACCACTTGTTACCTCTTGTCTCTAACTGCACAATCTATCAACCTTTGTATAGGATGCCTCACAATGCGCCTGGCTAATGACTGGATTCCTAGACGTTGACAGAGTACAATATACAGTGTTAGTATTTACTGAATATTTCAAATTAGATATGGAGATTATTGATCCCACAACTAGTTCGCAATAATGTTAGTAAAAAAGAGTGTGAATATCATGCAAATTCTGCAAATGATTATACAAATTCAGTTGGGTTTCAGATTTAAGAGTCATTGCATTTTTGGGTGCCAGTACTGAAACAATCCCACTGTAAAATCTGTGGAACTGCCTTGATCAAGAGCAGGGAAAATATGTGATATTAAAAACGTTCTTTCTACCAGATCCACAAGCCTGCTCTCTTCTGTTAATTGCTGCAATTTTGTTTCTCTTCTTTTCCAGGAAACAGCTTTTGGGCTCTGCAACAAAGATTTACTGTTTAAAACTATGAATTTGTCAGATTACTAAAGTTTCCCTGTAGCTTCGCAGCTAAGCGCAGGGCTGGCATTGCTAGCCCTTGTACGTTTCCTCCCTGCAGCCCTGGGCTAGGAAGGGGTTTTTACGGTGGGATGGGACGAGTCCAAAATATCTTTTCATGACTGTCATATGGTCTTTTTACTGCAAATTAGAGTAGGTGCCAGTCTGACTTAGAGGCAAACATTGGAAACCAAAACTGGGTGTCTGTTCTCAGCCTCTCCTCTTTCTCCTCTGACAGGAAGAAATGAGACACCCTTTTTACTAGTCAGACATTTTCCGTTCACTGCCAACTATAAACTCCTGTGCTTGTACCTTTGAGAAGCATAGTGAAAAATTTCAGGGGCCGTGAGCTATGGCCACAGATAGAAATTGTTTTTCTGCTGTGGAAGTTTTGACAGTGTTGTGAATTTTGGAAGCAGAGCCTATCCCTGTCTGTGACTCACAGGTCTGATTTGCCTCCAGAACAGCAAGGCAGAGGCCAAAGACCCATTGTTGGGATCTGTGGACCAGCCCGCTGTGAGGATGGAAAATTTTCAGGTAACAGAAATGTTTTCTTGCTCTTACGCTGTCTTTAAATAAAAATATGTGATTGCCATTAAGTCGTAAGCATGGATTTAAAGCATAGTTCTATAAGAAAAATGTTAAATGTTCTGTAGCGCACCGTGTAATCCAGAAATATTCCTCCGATATTTATGGTTTGGGACAAATGTGAACTAGAATTAAATCCATAGGCGCACCAACTTGTTATTGCTTTTGAAGTGCCTTATGCCGTGGCAATATAAAAATATACATTCTCTTTATCCTGTGTCCAGACAACAAGAAAACAAACAAAAAACCCCAAACAAAAACTCAACAGCCAACAATGGAGAAACTGTGTAAGGATTATAGACCTCAGAAGCTTGTAGCTATATCAGGAAAAGACCAGGAGATCCAAGAGGTTTAAAAAGTGGCAGTCCATTCTCATTTTACTGCCAGTCATTTTGCTAATCTGAGCTCCATAATTGCTTTGCCTAACTGAAAGGACCCTTTAAACAGACAAGCCAATATAAATACTCAGATTGGAGACAGCTCTGTTTAATAACAGCAAGCATGTGTATAGAAGTATTTGTTTACCTCTGCTCATTTATGTCAAAATCAATTGTAATTAAACAGGAATCCAACCACAGAAGTAGTACTTTAGCTGATTGTTCTCATCAGAAGTGTCATATAGCCCCAGTGTTTAGGACATGTCAAAGCAGCCCATTACTTTTCTCCTGTAATAAATACCTACTTATAGTCTTTTCATCTTTTCAGTTCTTTAGTAAAGGCAATTGCCTGGCTCAAATAAAAAAGTAAGACACCATTTCATATCAATTCTGGGAGTTTTTCTGGTCATATTACAGGAATTACTGAAGTTCTGAAAGGCAGAGTTATTTATATTCTCTGTTAGACATTAGGTACCATTTATTGTCCATCTGTTTACACATACGTACAGAAAATAGAGATCTTCCGTATCTATTCAAGGTATTAAAATATATAAAACATACCTTATTTTTTTAGTCTAAAGCAAGTACTGGTGTGTTATTTTACACAGTGTGTGGTTAGACCAATGTAAGCTACAGAGGATTTTACACCTTGTCTCATTATTGAGTGAATTCTATATGGAAATTATTTTCAAAAATGAACACAAATTCACAACACCAAGGGTGAAATGAATCTATCTCCTAGGGAAATCAGTGTAACTCCATGCATGCATCGAAGGCAGATCTTTTCCTTCGTGAGGTGAAACAAGGGTCAGAAAACATGTGCATTACTGTTTGCTCCATAATGCCATGAAGAATAGAGCATTTCAAGAGTGAAGGTAGAGCTTAGAGCAGTGTGAAGCTCCATGCTTCAAAAAGAAGAAATACATTTTGGAACGGGTCCTCCAATGTATTTTTCATTTAGAGCTGTTAGTTGATAGCCATTCCAGTCAACTGAGTCAGCCAGTGAGCCATCCTTGACAATTAATGGGGTTTTTTAGCTTCCATATTTATAGAAAAGAATAAAAAAAAAAAGTCAATTAGAAGGAGATGTTTATGCGATAGTAAAAACTACACATCACCTGTTGAAAAAAGAAAAAAAGAATAAATAAGAAAGATATCTGAAAGATAGACTAACATTTCCTAGGACAATGAAAAATAACAAAAGCTACTGACATTTTAAAATATTCAGTGTTATTAGTGTACTTATCTAGCCATATTCTTGTTTAGCTTTCATTAATGAACATATAGTAATACAAAGCTACATTTTTTTATATTTTGTGAGTAAAAAGGTCTTAGAAAGGAATGCACTTGATTGACCATTTACCAGGTCAAATCTTATAACTTATAATGATCTGAACTCTGTCTGCCTTGTTTAACTTCAGATACAATTTGATAACATCATTTACAGGTTTTGAGAGGAATAGGAATGTGTAGGTCTAGGTCTAGGTCTAGGTGCGGGCTTGTGTATAGTGGAAATCAGATTTTAAATATATGAGTGTATACATATATTTACATACATATAAACATATATATGAAAGCATATATGTATATGTGCATATACATATATTTAAAGTCTGATTTCCCCTATACACAAGCCTGGACATTTATTATTATATTATATGGAGTACTTCGATACAGAGTGTAGTGTTCTACATCTTATACACATAGTACATGAAATATTTCTTGAAAATGTTTGTATGTTGATGTTTTATGTACATGGATTTTTTACTTTTCATTTGGTTTTCTGCTCTGTGTGTGTACGTGTAATTGAAATAATTAGGGTTCAATTAAATGAGAAAAAGTATTTATTAACTCAGTTTGGCTACATCGAGTCACTGTTAAAAAAAATTCTTGAGTTTATTCTTTGTTATCATTATGCAAATTTCATATAATTAGTGAGTCAAACTAAGATATCTCAGTTATAGCCATTGAAAGGAGCCAGCTATCTAAAGCATTAATTAACTTTATAGTGCAATATATTTAGGGTGAAATCAGTACCCATATTTAATTCTGTTCACAGTATTTATGAGGAAAGCATAGGAAATTAAAGATAGCACAATAAAAGTATCTTTTGCTTTAAGTTTGCTACAGAAGACAGATGTTAAATATAGCTCCTCTGGTAATATAGAATAAAATATGTAAGATATGTCTTATGTTGCACCAAAGTACCTACCTTGCATTGCATTTTATATGTTGGCAACATAACTTTCATCCCACACCATCTTAAATTTCTATCCGGTATACATTTCCTATCATCTAGGTGACTTGTTTCAAGATAGCTTGTTTCCTTTTCTTTCTACGGCTAATAATTTAGCAGCTCTATTTTAGTGTATTTTCTCCCCTAAGTGCACAAAGCACTTCTGACTGTTTAGCCTTAAAGCTCCAGAGAGTTAGGAAAACCTCTAGGCTCCTTCTGTTTATTGTACACGCTTGCACTGTTAAGGGTTTATTTTCAACAGGAGGGAGACAAGTACAGAGATAAAGACCGATGGTGCATATCACTCTACCAGCACATCTTGCTGTACAGCACAGTGTATGACCTATTTTACATATATATATTTATATATTTACCTTTAAATTGGTTCTATTTTCTCGTATGTACTAATTTGGTCCTTGGTGGTGATAGTTCACTTCATGTTTATAGTTTCTCCTGCTAGTACAAAAGTGCCTGTTCGATTTTCTTCACTGTCTGCTAGCTGTAGCAGTCAAAATTACGGGCTAATGGCGAGACGAGCAGCTTATAATGTATGATAATCAATACTCAAAATCCATTTCCTATGATGTGACATAAAAGAGTGAAGGGAAAAGGCACAGATTTTCAAGACTAGAGCACCAAAGCTCATGCAATGCGGGTGGTTTTCACTTCAAGGTCATTCAGTATTTGTTTCTTCTTCTTTTTTGGCTTCATATTTAATTCAGTCACTGCTAGGATGCCCAGGGAGCAGAAATGGAAAGTTAGTCAATACTGTGAGTATGAATGCAAGTATAAAAACTGCTTTAGCAAATGCAGGAAATGAGAAGGGGAAGGAAGATATGGCGTGCAATATATATAATGTATATATGCTATATGATATATATTTCTTTTACTTAGAGATTGCCAACAAACTTTGTATTTTTATTGGCAGTAATGAATAATGTAAATACTGTGTAAGAGTTATCCTTGTACTCAGTGTATGTGTACGCACATGCGTAAGAGCTAAAAATTCAAAATCTTAGAACATAACGGTTATAACAAAATTAACCTAATCAGTCTTGAAAATCTCAAACATAGTTTTTGGCACAGTACTGAATAGCTATTGTAGTTAATTTATTTCCAGTGGCTGAGAACTTCTCTGACCTTTACCTTTCATCTAAATTTTGTTCATTTCAGTCTCAGTTCAGGGAATAATTTTGATTTTTTTTTTTTAAACGAATACAGTTCCATCAAGTTTTAGAATAGGAGACAGTGTCAAAACAGAGTTTCCCGGTTGTATATTTCATATACATATGTATAAGTTATCAATGTAGATAGCAGAGAATTGTATATAAATATATGAACATTTATTTAATGTCTGTTAAGATAATACGACACAGAACTACTACCTGAAAGGCAGGAAGAATTTCCCTTCTACAGGTGCTCTTTTTTGTGGTTTAATGAAATAGGCTGTACTGTACTGAAATCTTCCCAACTGTGTTCACTGATGGTCTCCCAGTACACTCTGAGCTATTGATACATTAAATATGGTTAGAAAGTTCTAGTGCTACTTTTTTTCTGTGAGAAAGAAAGAAGCAAAGAGGAGTCCTGTTTTGATGGAATGATTGAAAAGAGAGAGAACAGCAGAGAGAAGTGTCGGTCCATTGATTGTGCAGTTCTGAGCATTTTATGGTAGCTAATATGCAGCATGGTTTTATTTTCATCTTTTGTTAAAAAAAGACCAAAATTATTTACAAAAATTCATACAAAGGATAGTTAAATTTACAAAATAAAACAGTTAATTGGAAAGCTGATTAATTGCTTAGGGAAACCTTTAAAAATGCCAGAAAACTTCTACTAAGCATTATCATGAATTCCATATAAATGAAAAATAGTTTTAGATATGGTTAGAGAAAATCCTAAACAAAACACCTATTATTTCTCCTTACTGTATAGGTCCACTTTCAAAGCTAGAGGCTGAGCTTGCCACAAATCTACTTGGTAGGATTAGGAGGAAGAGAAAAAGAACAAAATTAATTAAGAGCAAGCATTTGCAAAATCTGAAGTTCTAGAATTAACATTGAAAAGGTTGGCTTGGGGCATTTGTTTGTTTGTTTATTTCTGTTGGATTTCTGTGATAAAAAGCAATCAAACCTGGCTAGTATTAACTATTGCCCATCCCATGCTGAAGCCTGGAACCTTCCGCTCCAATGCTCTTGCCCCATGTGCCTTTTAAAATATATTGGTTTGGTTTGGTTTGGTTTGTGGAATTTTATGTTCTTTTTCTGAGAGAGAGAGAACATAGCAGTTTCATTTGGCTGTTTTAAGCAGCAGCTGTTTGATGCTGTAGAAGCTCTGGAAAACTAGATAGAGAACTTTAGTGGAGATGAACTTATAATTTTTGTACAATTTTGTATAATTTTTAACTTTTTTTGGGGGGGGGGGGGTGGAATGAGGTGTATAGCAATGTCCTTTATTTGTATGACTCCCTTTTCATTAAGCAATTATCACCACATATGTTGTCTCTATGGTTATGCATACCAATGCCATCTCATTCAAATGAAGAAAAATCAAACACCACAAAATTAAATCTCTTCCTTAAACTCTTCTCAGTTCTGTCACTATGTTACAGTCCCAGGGTTGGGGTTGTCTTTTGCTCTTGCTTTTCATGATGATAAATCTAATTTTTATTGTACACGAAAATCAGCATGCAGCTTACTTTTCCTTGCAGGTCATAGAATCATAGAATGGTTTGAGTTGGAAGGGACTTTGAAAGATCACCTAGTTCCAACCCCCCTGCCATGGGCAGGAACACCTTCCACTAGCCCAGGTTGCTCCAAGCCCCATCCAGCCTGGCCTTGAACACTGCCAGGGATGGGGCAGCCACAGCCTCTCTGGGTAACCAGTTCCAGTGCCTCACCACCCTCACAGTAAAGAATTTCTTCCTCATGTACAATCTAAATCTACCTTCTTTCAGTTCATGCAGTCCTGGATACAATTGGCTTCCTACGCTGCAAGTGCACATTGCTGGCTCATATCCAATTTTTCATCCACCAGTATCCCTAAGTCCTTCTTCTCAGGGCTTCTCTCAACCCCTTCATCCCTCAGCCTGTACCGATACTGGTGATTTCCATGACCCAGGTGTAGGACCCTGCACTTGGCCTTCTTGAACTTCATGAAGTTCACATGGACTCATTTCTCAAGCCTGTCAAGGCCATTCTGGATGGCATCCCTTCCCTCTAACGAATCAACTGCACCACTCAGTTTGGTGTGATCTGCAAACTTGTACTCAATCCCACTGTCTATGTCATTGATGCTGATATTAAACAATGTTGGTCCCAGTGTGGACCCTTGAGGGACACCGCCCATTACTGGTTTCCAGTCAACCAGTAAAATTTTCAACTGATTTTCAAGTAAATTATCTCACCCCGATTTAACTGATCATTGTGACACAACACAATTTTATTTAAATTTAAGTCACATTTATTCATGTCTTTTTAGAAATGTGAACAGTCAAAGCTGTTTACACTGTTGGATTCTCATAGATCATCTTTGGTGCTTCTTCTGCGTCAGGTTTCTGCAGCCCAACTGTCCATAAATCTGGTGGTGATTTTCTAAGATTACCAGGAATTTATTTTCTAATTTAGAAAGATGATGATCACTTAAATTTTCCCTGTCTTTGGGTCAACAAGTTTGTTCTGCTTTTCTGAAGACCGGTTGTGCATGTCTCTGTGTGTGTGTGTGTGTTCCATCCTTACATTTCAAGGTATACTGATAGTTTTTTGTCTACCTGGAATTCCAGGCATTTTGTTAATAATAAATTCCTCAAATAAAATTAAAAGTTGAACCCATATGCCCATATTGCGGAAGAAAATGCTTAATAGCTAAAGACCAGTGTACAGCTGATAGAAACCTAGAGATGATAAAAGGATTTATTCTATCAGTAGTGACTAAAGAGTACTGAGAAGAAGAAGAATAAAGCAACTTGGACCAAAGTTCTGTTTTTCTAAAAACGCATTTAAGAGGTATTTCTGGAATTTTCCCTATCCCTGACACTGGTTTAGAGTCATGTACAATTATAAAATTGTACTCAATGGTGGCCCAAACATATTTTATTAGTGTAAAATGGCAGACGAGCTGAGGTTTTCAAAGCAGAAAGTTTTCTTTGAATTGTAGAACAGGAAGTATCAAAATTTATGTTCTAAAAATGTAGTGAATAAACGATCTTATTTAGCTATATTCTTTGAAAGAAATAAGAATATAGAAATCCTATCTGAAAACATTATCAGTTCAAATAGTGTGTCACAGTTTGTCATTCTTCCAAATTGTACGTATTGAGCAAATCCATTTTCACTTACTTGCACCAAAACAAAAAAGGGGAAAACTGATTACATGATCCATACTTATGTCTAATAAAATTGCAGTATGCACTTTTTGACAAGCTTGTATTTAATGCATACTGATGGAAAATTCTAGTTCTCTGTTCTCAGCAGGAAAAGTAGGCTTTTTAAGAAAACCTTTTTATTTTGTGACTGTCACACAACATAATTATAAACGAAATGGAGGCGACAAAAATGAAAAGCCAGCTTGCTGATTTTTATGAAGTGTTTGTATTTCCAGAAAGGCAGTCATTGCTCAGTTATTTGATTTGAAAAATTAATCCTGATAATGCCTTTTGAGTTCCTTAAGTACTGTTCACTCTTTTCTAGGATGAGTTTTACAGAACAAAGCCTAACAGATTTCTACAGCAGATTAGTTTACAGATGAAGCTCAATTCCACTGAGAATGATTCTCTAATGACCCCTTTATACTTCCATTGGGCTGTGTGAATGCTTTAATACGTAGAGAACAGTTAAATAAATCTATTGTCTCAACTAACAGGTTTATGCAATCCTTCTGAAATATTTTAATTATAGCTTCTTCTTTTTCCCTGTAATTAAGAAACCAGATGTCAAGTAAGCCCATCACGTGTTGATCATAGCCTATCCATTAGTTTAAAGCAATCCACTTATAATTAGAGTTTTTTTCTCTTTCTCCTTTGTTTTACAGAGCAAGAAGAATGTGTTAACTGCACAGATGAATGCAGAGTGCTTGGTCATTCTGACAGGTGTTGGATGCCACAGTTCCCTGCAGCCAGTCAGGCTGAGAATGCAGATTATCGCACAAATCTCTTTGTACCCACAGTTGAAGCTAACGTTGAGACTGAGACATACGAAACTGTGAATCCCACTGGGAAAAAGACTTTTTGTACATTTGGGAAAGACAAGAGAGAGCACACTATTCTCATTGCCAATGTTAAACCTTACTTAAAAGCCAAACGTGCCCTGAGTCCTCTGCTTCAGGAGGTTCCCTCAGCATCGAGCAGCCCAACCAAGACATGCATTGAGCCTTGCACCTCAACAAAAGGACCACTGGATGGTTGTGAAGTGAAATCAGGAGCCTTGGCTGAACCGAGCAGCCAGTACTTGTCAACTGACAGTCAGTACCTATCGCCTAGTAAACAGTCGAAAGACGCTCCCTTCATTGCATCAGATCAGATGGCTAGGGCCTTCGCAGATGTGCATTCCCGAGTGAGCCGAGACTCGAGTGAGATGGACTCTGTGCTGGAGCAGTTAGACCGTTCAGCCCGGGATCTAGGCAGGGAGTCGGTGGATGCCGAGGAAGTTGTGAGAGAAATAGACAAGCTCTTACAGGACTGTCGGGGAAGCGACCCTGTGGCCGTCAGAAAGTGAGGGGGCAAATAAGGACAGGCTGGCAGTTACGTTCCTCTTCTGCTGATTAAAAGTAAATACATGAGTAAATCCCCTGGTTGTAACAGATTTACAGGAATGAAGGAAGACCAATGCTGCTTTAAGGCTTTTAGTGAACATCTGAAGTGCCCACAAGTATGTTCTTTTCACTGCTCTTTCTTTTTGACAGATAACACTGGTTTCATTTTGACCAAACTTTCATTAGGACAGAGTCAAGTACACTGAGAACAAAACGAAAGAAGGAAAGACGGTGCCATTTTGACAATCTGATAGGAAGGTGTGAGAAAGGTGGAATGGAAATACGTCTGATACTTTAAGACTGTCCTGAATAGCTGATGCTGACTTTACTGTTTACGTATAAACCCCAAGAAAAACAGGGTTGAATAATTCTGATCTGTGGTGGATTTCCAGCAGTCACCGCAGGCTTCTTCTGAAAGTCCTAAAAAGAGTTCTTGTAGTAGTCCAAGCGACACCAAACATTAACATTCATTTGTGGTAAACATTTATGTACAAAGTTATTTGCCACAAATATGGGAAAAAAAAAAAAAAAAAAAAAAAAAAAAGAACAAGAAAACAAAAAACCCCCATTCCAGATCATTATTCAACAAAACATATCCTGATCATTAGTAAAACACTTCATGTCATATTAAGGTTAAATGTAAAATGATAGAGTCCATCTTGTCCTGCACACACATAAGCTAATTCACTTGATAAAAAAGAAAAAAAAGATTTTAATATCTATTTAGCGTTTTAGTGTCCAACAAAACTATAAATAGTTAGTGGTAAGTTTTAAAAAAACGGAAATAAAATAAAGTTTGAAAAAAAAAATAGTTACCTTTAAGGGTAATACACAAAAGAAATTAACATTATTAACACTTTTTTATTCATTTGTGGACACTAAAATAGCTCAGGAAAGTGAAAATGTCTTAGACATCCACAAAAATCACATGATCATTTAAATGTGCAAATGTAAGAAGATTCAGTGTGTTTACATCAAATGACATATTTTTATTGATTTATTGCAGATTCAGTGCATATGAGCCAAATTGTTGAGTGTATAAGAGCTATATTGTGTATTTTATTAAATTAATATATAGTTGTGTTGCAAAAATATTTGGGCTTATATTGTAAATGGCAAGTGTTGCCTCGGTAGCTGTCGAACTCTATGAGTTTTGTTTTTTCCTGCTTCCTTTTCCCCATGGATTGTGGGAAGCAGCGCCTCAGAGCAAAGTCTCTTGTTTAATGTATGGTCTACGAAGTACTGCAGTACATAATCTGTTCAAAATGTGTTTGAGTGAGCTGATGGAGCTAACTGAACGGCCTACAAATACATCCATCAGTCATGGTTATGTGCAAGTCCTTGTAGAAGCTTCTATTGCAAACCCATGTTTAATAACAAAAATTACACTTGAACCAACATCTGGAACCTCCTTGGGTTTTTTTTTTTTTTTTTCCAAACACATGCAGCCAGCCTGTTTAATGTAGGATATTTGATTGACTTCTTAAGAGATGCAACCATTTTCAAAGTTTTGCTATCAAGTTCATAGAGCTGAAAAACATGTCAGTGCCGATGTGGCATGGGCACTATTTTATCTGATTCTTTAGAATGTGCAATTGCTTACTGCAGTTCTAGATATACACTGCTTATTTTGGGGGGTGGTTTTAGTTTGGTTTTCATTTGTTCTGAAAATTCTTTGCAGAATAACTTGGGATATACTTTCTACTTATTTTTTCTAAGGGTGTTTTTATTGCATTTGAAAAATCCAAAATTGCCTTCAGATGAAAGATAAAAAACAACCCACATTCAAAATGAACTTGCACAGAACAAGAAGAAGCAGAAGATAAAATGTTTAGCTCAGGATTTGTCCCTTATATACTTCAGATACTCTGTTGGAAATACCACTACGGCGCATTGTTTAAAAATGGTGTATTGGGTTTATTAAATTTAATCTGTATTATACAAACATATATAAAAGAGGTGGGCAATCTCAAGTCCCACAAAGTCACAGTTTTCAACAGTTCAAGAAAGGAAATTGACCCAACAGCCTGTTTTGGTGTTGGGATTGCTATTAAATGGTGATTTTAGCTAGTCAGTCCTACAATGAATTGTCTTTGGGAGACAACCATTCTGACAGTTTGCTTTTAGCTCCTCCTGTTAAAAAAGTCTACAACTACATGTAATAGAAAGGATCTTGTACATGTTTTATCAAGCTACTCTCCATGTTTTGGACAATTTATGTATCTAAAATGTGGTGTTGTCTGTGTTATATAATTTTATTATTTTTTTGGCCAGGAGACCCAAGATTGGTTTTGCTTGATAGCTTGATAGCTTGAAATTCCATAGTGGAGAGGATTTCTTATTGTTTGATCAGTCTCTTATACGTATTTCCGTGGTGCCCATCACTTCAGTGTCTGTGCACCAAGTCTTTAGCTCTGCCAGTGAGATCCATTATTCAGCAAAATCTAAGCCAGTATGTAAATGCAGTCAAGTGATGGAGATTTGTGTATTTTATAAATGATTTTAACACTGAGTAACCAATTGTACAATTCATTGTATGTTTCTGAAAACATAAAACCACAACATTCTGAGAAAGGGCTGTGCCAATGTAAGAGGAATTTACCTTAAGGCTCTCTGTCACTAGTGATTTACTAGCTTTAGCTGTTTAACACATTATCTGTATTTAGTAGTGATTATTTATTTACCACTCTGAGGTAATTCAGAATTCATGACTCACAGCTTTATAGAAGAGTTTAGGAAATCTTGCTTTTATTTAATTTGGCTGACAACTGCCTTGTGTTGTAGATCTCTGGCATACTGCTTCCAGTAAGGATATCCCAGATTAAAAAAATCTGTTTCACAATTTAGAATGGATACATAACGAACCAATAAACCAGCAGAGCTTATGCAATGTGCATTTGGCTGGTTCAGTCAAAATTAACATGATTGCGTGTGAAGGAAGTACTTCACACAAAAGAATTTAAAAAGTATTTTTTTCTCCATGGTACCTACTATCACCACTGGAGAAAGAGGGAGCAATGAAAGATAAAGTTTATGATTTATTTCTTTCATTCCTTACACACAAGTTTTACAAGACTGAAAGAAAATATCTGCCGCATGATTACAAAGAGAATGGCAGAGTTAAGGGAGGCAAGTTAAGTAACTAACAAATTGTACTGTACACTGTGAATAGCAAATAAGGCATTCTGTATCTTTTTTTATTAATGAAAGCCAGCAACTGGGAGTTCCTTAAACAATTGGCCAATCAAATCAGGACTCAATATCAGACCTTTTTTTCTGGTTTTCTTCTTGGCATATTTATCAGGAAAAAGATTCTCCTGAACTGTGATTTGCCACTTGAGAATATAGGTTTCCCAGTCCAAGTTACCCCTAGAAGTCAAACATCGCTCATAGTAGGGCAAGATACATCATTTAAGCAAACTTTTAAGCTGCTTGTTGTTCAATGGAAGGGAAATTGCTGAGGTCAAGAAGGAGTCTGAAGCCTAGCATAATATACGCTCACTCATTATTGTTTAATTACTTTCTTTTGACATCAGGCAGTGATTATTATTGCATTAATTCAAATGGGAGTTTTGGCTATCAAGATTTGTTGATTTGAAGTGTAATTGAATGAAACCTGATTAAGGTTTTGACTTCTCTGGCCCGATTGTGATACAGGTTGGCATTCGCATTTATCAGCCCCTGTCTCCCCATATGGCTCAAAGTTGCACCAATGACTGGTGAATGACACAAAAACCAAACAAAAGCAGCATACATTGTATGGATTATCTCAACCGCTATTGTTTAATGGCTGTGTTTAATGTGACCTATCTGGAAAATGAGGACTACGAATAAAAAGCAATTACTAATAGTGGTGTTGCCTGCTTTTGCATTCATTAACACAGAAGAAATGTGTTAAACACTGCATACCACAGGGAGCCTGATGGTAATTACTTTGGAAAAGCAACTTGTGGCAATGCGGCTGTTACAGCTAGTTATCAGTTTGCCAAAAAAATGACAGTTCCTGCTTCATTTATTAGAAATGTGTAACCGTTTTCTCTCAACAGGAAGGTGGTGAAGAGTTTTCGTCAAGCTGGGTAGGTTTATCTTTTAAGCAGCTGATGTGCTGAATCCCTACAGGCTGTTATTTGCTCATAGAAACATGGAGCTGAATAAAGGATAGTTTGGTTTAGTACACTGGCGTGAGTTCACCAAAAGCATTAGAAGTAAGCGTATGAGTTCTCAAAGACTGTCAGCCCAACATGAAGGATCAAAACACTGCTTGAGTATACGAGTGGAAAAAAAATCAGAAGAATGTAAAGGGTTGGGGTTTTTGTTTTTTTAAATGTGTCTTTCTTAAGAGCCTGAGTAATAGAGGTAAGTAATTTTATTCATGTTGCTGTAAATAACATGACAAAATGCTGGGAAGAATATGACTAAGTTCTATGTCTGCTTGTTTGAGTTTGCTGTTATAATTTAACACTTTTGTTAACATCCTTTTTTTGTTTGTTTTTTGTTCTGTTTGAGCATCATGATCAATCCCTTGGAACACGTGGCCCTTTCTGTCTGTTCTTGTGTGACCGTAGCAATAACATACCAAATAGTGTAAAGCCTGCATGCCAGATTGTTTGGGGTTTTGTTTGGTTGTTTGGGGGTTTTACCAATAACTAAGTAAATAGTTTGTTCAGAATACTAGAGGTATTATGAAGATATGTGCTAGTCCTGCAGGCAGAATTACCTTTTTTACCCATTTCATGTTTTCTGCAGGTCTTTTTGCCAGAAACAAAACCAGCCTGCATCTAGTCAGCTGGCTCTCCTAGGCACAGAAAACTCCCATTGTTTTCTCCCCTTTTCCTTGCTACATACATTTGTCTTTCTACAGGCTGATTTCCAAAATCTAGCAAGCCACTGTCTGTGCAGAGTCCTGCCAGAATGTACCTTAAGCTGCTGAAGGCCTCACTGGACATGGGATGTTGCTCTTACTGTCTTCAACTGTGTGCAATTCAGAGCTTGGCTGGATCCGCAGTATATGTAGAACAAATCATAAACCATCCTGGCTTTTCTTTACCCAGAATACAGAGTCATTGATTTCTCATTTGGAAAGTGGCCAGTCTGTCAAACAGCGATTCTCAGATCTCCTTTAAGCCAACCACGTATAACTGCTTCAGGGTGTTCACTCATGGGATAAATACCCTATCCTTATCCTTTATTGAGTCTAAGACATGAAAGCAGCTGAAAGCTTATTTCTTCAGTTAGTAATGTTTCCCTAAAAATGAAATTTCTTCGGTACAAAGAAGGGATGGCTCTCTGCTCTATGTATAGCTTGATTTGTGAAAGGTCACCTTAGTATCAGTAGTGCATGCAGAAATGGATCAGGGAATTAATGAGCCATCTAAGAATTTTCTGAGATGTATATTCCATAATGCATATGTTATGATTCAGGGAAGAGAGCACAGTATCTTGGTTTATTTATTGCTGATGGTTCCTGATAATGCCTGGCTCAAAAAACATTTAGTTCAAGTTTGGGGGAAATATTTTTCTCTGATTGGGAGAGCATTTATTTTTGAATATATTTTTTTCTAAGTTTTTATTTTTATTTTTTCCTAAATATAAGCTGGTCAAATTGTGGGCCCTTTTTCAGTTTTAAAAATGAAAATGGTGTTCTGACATGGTTCCCTCCTTTAGGTTCTTTGGGCTAGAGATAACGCCCTTTATTTGGACAAGACCCCAAAATGTCCATAAGCATTTTGTGATTTATCTTGGTAAGAAGCAGGAGTATAGCTATGGCTTGAAACATAGATTATTGGACAACGGATTTACATTTTGACCTACTGAGAAATGGAAAAATTAAAATTCCATTTCTGAAAACATACTGCATTTAGTACCTTGAACACTAACTCTGGAAATCTTATTAAAGCACACTTACTCAACTGCTGCCAGTGAACTAGGGGATCCGTCAGTCAGTTATCCTCAACTTTTTCCAAGTTAAAACCACTATTGAAGTCGCATCTGGAAATCAGTTGATTGCTAGTGCAGTACAGACAACATATTTATAATATGTTTGGAAGAAGAAAAAATCCTTAACAAATTTGCAATTACGTTTTGTAATACCTGCAAATTTTCTGTCATTTTAAGGGCAATCACACACAGAACTCTTTTCAGTGGTTTGATTTGAGAGTGGTAAAAAATGGATCACTGTGCTGGCATCAACATTAAAATGGAAACATCATATCTGTCTGACCATCAGAAAATGACACATATCTATTTCTGTTATCACTGCCTTTAGGAAAATGTTCCATGCATCTATTTTTTTAACCCTTTTACAACAAGCATCTTTTATGATGCTACATTCTATAAGGATTTCTGCAAGTGCCTCTTTTATTAGTCACCACTCCCTCCTTTTCATATGTTCATTTAAAATACTTTACATTGCAAATTTACCTCATGTAGAGAATTTAGAGCAGATTCCTCATCTGTCTTCAAAGATGTTTCATACTTCATACCATATAATTAAAAAATGTTAATCATAATATTTGTAGATAAGACCTCCATTTATTTCTTAAAATTCTTTGGTTTAAAATTTGATCATATTAAAGTTGCTAAAATATATTAAAAAATATTTTTATTTTCCAGTTAAAACACTTATCTTTTTATGAACAAATTGTTATTCACTATTGTGAATTCAGTGGGAGATCCTGTTAAGAGGAGTATCACACTTAGTAAACTAGTCAGCTCTCAGTCAGGATGTTTCCTTGATAACTACACATAGAGCTATTTCATCTTTAGTGAAAATGGTTTCTTTTTAGATATTTTTACTGAAATCGTGAGACAAAAATCATCTGATATGTATATTCTGGATAACTAACATTAATATCTTCTAATATCTAACATAGCATTTAATATCTTCTAACTATAATATGGTTCATAACAACGTATTTCTTTATGAGTACATGTTTAGGGACTGTCTTAGACCAGATGAGAAATTGTATTTCTCTGAATATCTGTTAACTTTCTATGCTTAAAGCCATATTGGCTATAGGAATGATTTTCTATTCTCTTGTGTCTTATTCTAAATTGAGAACAAATTTAATATAAGCCACTGCTATATCATTTAATAAGGATTTGTACAACACCAAGTGAATATAGTAAATACAGCAGAAAAGAATACATGTGAAACTAGTTTAATAACATTACAGTACCATTGTGTTATAAAAGATTTAGAATAGAGATTAGCAAATGTTAATAAGCCTTTACCTCTGACCACAAAATAAGCTTCTTAAAATCATTGAGGCTCTGCCTCAGTTCAAAGTCTGTAGTAGTGGAAAGCTCCAGAAGAAGGGGGCTGTCCAGACTCTGGGCTTCTTTTGCGCTATCTTCTTCTGGAATTGACTCCAGAGGTTGGTAATTATGCTTCCATAATAACTTTTGCATCTTCATGCACCAGTGTAAGTAAGTAAACCAAGCTCCATGGTATGTACCAGCCCACAGCTACTTAGCGCTCCAGTGCTACCTTAGCAGAGTCTGGTGAGTTGACTCATTTAGGGATGCAATATGGATAGAAAGTGGATTTGTTTAGTTGACTTAATCTTTTTGTACCTGTCAAAGTAAGACATAGAAATCCTTTAAAGGGAAAAGAATGTTTACCTTTCAAAAAAGTAGAAGTCTTTGAAAAACCATCTCCAGAACCCAAAAGAAAAAAGAAAAGAAAAAAGAAAAAAAAAAAAAAAAAAAAAGAACCAAAAACAGAACAGGAAAAATGGCAAATAACTATAAATGGCAAATGACTGTAAATCCACCACCATTCTTTTCTAAATATACCTGTTCCAGTAGACTGAAATGAGAGGGAGGAATGGAAGATCTAGAAACCCAGGTAAAGCCTGTATAATGCTAGTAAGTCCATTCAGTGCTTTAATTTCCAAAGAAATCACCTTTTTAAAAACACTCATTCTCTAGCACTTAATAATCTTCTCTGAACTGCTGAATCTTAAAACCACTGCAGCTGCAAAAGTTATTGTGGCTGAAGGCAGAAATCAAGATAGAGGAGGGAAAAGAATATGATGCATTGGGCAGAATTTCAGTTCCTTTTACTTCTTATCCGTTTAGCGGAGGTGAAATGTCAGGGACCCACCATATTACTGCAACAGTAGGAGAAGTGGGAACAATTTGAGGACGTCTGAATCAAGCACTCTTGTTGAAAAAGCTTTCGTGGAGATTTGCCAAGCTTACTGTGGGATCAAGAATGTAAACCTGAGACAGCTCTGCTGATAACCAGTAATTCCTGTAGTCTAAGGTGCTGTTCACATCACCTCCTGCCTGGAAGAAATTCAAGCTTCTATGGGCAATGACAACACTCATCTGCAAGGAGCCACCAGGTACTGCTGCCAAATCTTGAATCCCATAGCTTCTTGTAAGTGGATGCCAGCTCTCCTCATTCACTTTCTTTCTTTCTTTCATCCTGAGTGTTTGTAAGGCATACTAGCAAATGCTAGTCCACATTTCCAAGCCTTGAAGGGTGGTCTGGAGAAAGACCAATCCTTGTTCAATGCATGTGTTGGTTAGCACAGAATGCAGTTTTGCAGCCAGATAAAATACAGTTAGAACTGTATTTGAAGAACACCCCGTTTGTTCAGTTTGGGAATTTCTTTAATTATTATTTTTGCTTCATTTTATAAATAATCCAGAAAATCTTCAACATCAATGAAGCTAAAAGCATGCTCATTTTTAACAGCAGCATAAATATTAATCACAATCACCAGCCCAGACTGAGGATTTTATTTGGCATAACATGCGCGACTATGCAAAAATTATGTAAAAGCAGAAGTTATTATGAGCTGTAATTAATATACTGTGTTACCAGCCGACTCAAAGCACTTTGCTAAGCATCTTTAGCTTTAAAGACTGCATCAGAGTGGTGGTAAAATGTATACTAGATTCAGTAAAGCACATCAGCAGCCCTAGGATTTCTTTTCTAGTGGTGACTAGCATTGCCATCTACAACATGTGTTGCAGACTTGTTGGATTTTATTTGTGCTGGAATCTTGCTATTTAAAAAGAAAAAAAGAAGAAAAAAAAAAAAAAAGCAGTATAATTGCTGATTTACCACCACTGCTTAATCTAATTCAGTTCTTAATGGTCCATTTGCATAACAGAATTTGCATTTTATTTCACAGAAAATGTTATGACTCCACCTGCCTTAGTTCAGATAATGTATCAGAAAGGGGAAACAATGGTACATGCAAAGGAGTGACAAATCACTTACCTTTACTGAAACAACTTAAATATTGAAGGGGAAGGGAGTGCAGGTGTAACATCCTTGGGGGTGAATCAAAAGTACACACACCATGCCCCGCAAGTTCCAACCCTCACTTTCCATTTTATTGGGTTTCCATAGCTCAGAAGAAGTAATTTTCAAATGTGCTGTTATCACATGCCACTAACCTCGTAAAATTTTATTCATTGTGAAGACTGTGACAGAGAATGTGCAAAGATATATGCAGGCATATAGTGCCTTATCAAACCATAGCATCACTAAACATAACTATCCTCCTATTGACTTGGACCTAATCCAGACACTAGAGATCACAGACAAATTACAAGCTATTACACCCTGCCCACAGTGAGGTGATCAAAATAAAAACAAATTAAAGATATTCTTTGATCGACGGCTTGTATGTATTTCATCATATTTTTGCACTTCCTTCAAGGCTCGAATCCTACGGGTGACAGCTGTCATTTTAAAGGTGACTCATTACATTCATTTACAGAGTCTCCTACCAGATGGAAAGGTCTTTGTTTCCCAGGGAACACTGACAGGTTATGATTTGCAGAGCTTTTAATCATTTTAACAAAACTTATACACATCTGTCAATTACTCTATTCAGTGGTGTTAATAATACAGCAATCTGAGAATGACAAAGAACACTTTCCTTTTCGTGAAACCACAACTTTTCCATCAAGACTGGAAGAGTGGAACAAAAATACTTTTCAAGAGCTGTTTTCTTCCAGAGAAATGTGTATAAATACCAGTGTACTGGCTCTGGCTGGGATGGAGTTAATTTTCCCTGTAGGACCCCTCACAGTGCTGTGCTCTGTATTGGTAGCTAGAAAGGTGTTGCTAACCCACCAGTGTTTTGGCCACTGCTGAGCAGTGCTGGCACAGCATCAAGGCTGTCTCTCCAACATCCCCTCCCTCACCAGTAGGCTGCCAGTGGGCAAGATCTTGGGAGGGGACACAGCCAGGACAGCTGACCCAAACTGACCAAAGGGATATTCCAGACCATATGACATCTGTAATAAAAGCTAAGAGAAAGGGGGTGCACTTGTTATTACAATTGTCTTCCAGAGCAACCGCTACACATACTGAAGCCCTGCTTCCCGGGAAGCGGCTGGACATCACCTCCTGATGGGAAGTAGAGAATAAATATTTTGTTTTCCTTTGCTTCTGCGCATGGCCTTTGCTTTTGCTTTATTAAGCTGCCTTTATCTTGACCCATGAGGGTTTTTTTTCCCATCTTATTTTCTCTCCTGCCTGTCCTGCTGAGGAGGGGAGTGGTAGAGCAGCTTAGTGGGCACCTGGCATCCAGCCAAGGTCAACCCACCACAACCAGTATTTGTAATAACAGTGAAATTTTATTTTCATGGTACCTGTTCACAAAGCTTTTTTCCTCTCCTCCCAAGCTACAGTGAAGGTATAAATCATTAAAACATACAACAGATAAAACATGACAAGCTGGAATCACATGAATAATTAAAACCAAAGTCACTGTGCAGAACTGATAATTTTGGTCAGGTACAGAATAAAGGCCTTCACTGTGGTGCTTTTTCTGGTCCTGATAGCAAGCACTTCAAGCTCCCAAGGCTTTAGAATAGAGACAGCAGATGTATGTGTACCAGTAGATGTGGTGGCTCTGCCTCATGACTAAAACACAACTCATTCATTCGTTATAGACATGAGGCCACAGTCCCCTTACATAAACCAGATATTTCTTTGCAATGATATTACAGGACATCCATATAGCACTTACATAGTCTTTACAGAGCAATGACATTGGGGTTTTTGGGGTGTTGTTTTGTGGGGTTTTTTTCATCTCTATGTTCAATATCAGCAGAAACCTGAGCATCTAAATGAAAACTTTTTAGTAAAAATATTTTCATCACATCTTATGCTTTTATTTCTTTTTGAATTAGAGGTTTGTTTTTTTTTTATTCTGGTACCTACTACAAAGACTAAAATAGCCATAATCCTTTGCAATGTAACCACAACTTAACTGCACCTTAGTAACAGAACCCTTCCAGCTTTCAAAGAATCTACATTTTTAAGACCTCTCAATGGAAGATTTTTGTGTCATCAGGCAGTTCTTAGTACTATTTAACATCATTACAATAGAATTTGAAGACCCTAGAGAAGGAGTCACAGCTTCTTTTTAAGCACTACTCATAAGTAGTGAAATATTTCATATTGCAAAACTATTACAGAAGCAAAGCAAAGCAAAACAAAACAAAACAAAACAATCCAATGTTTTGGACAGAGAAAATCTTACTATCTCCAGACCAGTCACAGCTGGAGTAATAAGACTGAGAATTTACAGGTTACAGTCTGCACAGGCAATATGTCCTGGAGCCAGGAATTTAACTTGGATTTCCCTAGAAGTCTAATCCAGACCTTGAACTGCTACAACCGCCTTTTTATCTTCTGGAAACCCACATAGGTTATGGATCAGAAAGGTTGTTGCTAGAATTTAACCGTGTTCCACAACGGTTTAGCCTCAGCCTTTAACCTCTTCTCTGTATATTCTGTATAATTTCTTTGCCATTCTTCCAGTGACAAAATGGTCAGGAAGAGTGTTTCCCAACATTTTCTTAGGGGCCTTAGACTTCTAAGGTCCTTGACATCTCTGTATATATTCACTTGGAAAGAGTATGGACTACATTCAAATGCTATTCTGTAAAGTAAAATAAGTGGCAGCTGGCACCATACAGTTTTGTTATAATGAAAACATGAGGTGGTTGCCATTACACAGTCCTGCACTAATGAGAACAGTAGGAGTCTAGCATTACAATGGTCTAATGAAAACAGGAAATGGCTGGCATTAGATTGGTATAATGAAAACAGGAGGTGGCTGGCATTACACTTATACAATAAATAAATTAAGATTTCTGGCCCTACCAATCTCATCTACATTATATATGATTCCAGTGTGCAAGAGAGAGGCTTATGTGAAGTCAGGGCCAGTGACAGTAAAGAGCATTCTTTGTTACAATGCTTCAGAAGCAGAAGGGTGTTATTTTCTTGCAATTTTTTATTTCTTTTTGGTGGTTATACATCAGTGACATAGGGTTATGGTTTTAAAAATTGATACATAATCTATAAACATTCTTCCTTTTATTTAAAAAAATAATCAAAAGCAGTATATTTTCTGATGCCTGTCCTGCTAGAATGTGAAAGGCCAAAAGTAGCTTTTCGAAAGTGAAATCCAATACGGCAGGACTTTTAATTAGCCTCTCACTTACCCCTCCCCAATTTGGGCTAAGTATCCAATGGATAGAAATACTTTGGGGTGTTGCATGTAATGTAGAGAAGGAGACCAAGAGGAAAAATACATGCTGAGGAAAAAAAGAAAAAAAAAAAAAAAGCTAAGCACAAAATCAATCATTCAGCTAATGGGCTTTCTTCTAGGAACAGAAGGGTCAGGTGGTTTTGTTCCTTGTTTTTCAAGCTAACCTCTCTAGTTGAGCCTTTTTAATTATTATGGCACAAAAGGGTCTTCTGTGTAGCTCTTAGACAGTAAATACACAACCATCTTCCCTTTTATTGTGACTTTTAGAGCCATCAGAAACTGATTGATTCTCACTCTCCTTAATCTGGCTGAATTCACCATCAAGTTCGTATAGTTCAAGGCCAGTACATTAAGACGCTGCATCAATCCACTCATACGGTACCTTTCAGCCCCTCAGTATCCCATTTCTCATCTTCAAGCTCAACCACGTCGTTCCTGGACATTTTCCATTGAAACCAAGAGACAAAATGAAGCAAGAAAATGTTTGGAGTATGATTTTCAAAGCAGCAATTAGCGTGCTGGAATGTTCCAGCATAAAACGCTGTGCTTCCTGCAGTCTGGTATTCTGCCGATAGTTTCGGTTTCCACTCTCAGATTGCAGTGAAAATATTCCAGTCAGGTAGCTCTGAGTGAAACAGCAGTGTGATGCAAATAAGGAACAGATAATCAAATCAAACTTTCTAATCAAGTTTTGCTATGCTGACTCTCTTATTTCTCTCTAGCCTGCAGTTTGCATGTTGTTTTACAACACTGCAGAATTAGCTTAAAGAGTAAATACTTGTGAGTTTATAGAATCCTGTCATGTCTCGCATATACTGAAGAACGAATGAAGGAAAATAATCTTCCTGTGCTGCTTCTATTGTTACTTTAATTTCTTTGCATCTTTGGTGTGGTACAGACTGAATCCTTTGGAAGAAGGGGAATAGGAGATGAAGGAGAAGCCAGAGGGGTAAAACAGGGTGAGTGCTGTTAACAAATTCTTACTTTCCTTTTCTTTTGTTTTTATTTCTTCATCAAACAACTGAAGAAAGAAAAAAAAAAACCTAGTCATACCTTACGACCAGATTTTAAACTAAGACGTATGGCGCTGGAAGCAGCATATGCCTTAGAAAATCTGCTGTTATGCATTGTGTGTGCAAGCCACAGACGTGGCTTAATCGAGATAGGAGGCGACACGTGCCGTGCATCTGAGATTAGTGTCTGGCCCTCAGCCATTAATGCTGGCATCCCAGGAACCGACTCAGTCCTCTGCCAAACTTCTGCTGGGATTTGGATTCACTGAATCCGACTCACAGTCTTTAATCCCCCAAAGCAGTATCTCTTTGAATTGTGGAGCTTGCAAAACATCCAGGTGGTGGTCCAGCCATGGCAGTGCCTGCGTAAGTTCAAGAAGCAGCATACTCTGTCCAAGAGTTTTACTGCGCAGAAAGATTCTAGCCCTCTACTATGCAAGTCTGAAAGTCAGAGCTCACCTCTCTTCTTTTTCTTGTGTTCATTATGCTGCAGAGACAATAGTCTTATCGCCCATTGCATAAGCCTTCCAATCTTTTTGAAATATTTGAGATCTTACAAACGTCGTATGCTATAAATCTACTTGATGGGTCTCATCATTCTGTAAGCAATATTTTTCATTAGCTTTGCAATAAAATGGCATTTTGCCCTATTTTCAAACTAACAAATTTTGTCAGGGTTGGCATCTTTATTACATTACCAAATATATCAGTCAATACCACCTGGTGTAATTGAGTCTTGTTATATGATTCAGATAGTTGCTTAAACTATGGATTTTTCAAAGTCAAATTTTCTGGCAGAAAGAATATTGTTTTAATAGAATTTTAGATAAATAGGTAGTGTAACACTGTAACTACTAGTCTTGATTTAAGGTAATGAATTGACCTCTCCATGTATAATATTCAAGATCATTTATAATTGTGTTCCACCGAAAAAGCTGTATAAAAGCCATTTGATTATGCTTGATTTCTGTTTCATGCTGCATACCAAAACCAGCACCTGACACTCACAGTAAAACATGAATGTGACAGTGAAGTCCCTACAGGAGCCAAAGTTTTTAAGTTGTTTTAAATAATAATAGGGAATATGCTCCCTTCTGGGTTTCTAAGCAATTAAGGAAAATGGCATCATGAAAAAGGTGCCTATCTTTTAGTGGAAAGCAGAAATTAAAATTTAAAAAGTCTAACAAAACACGCACACACAAGGAGAAGAGTCATGGGAAAGTAGAAGATTTAAAACTGAGCCACACAGATTCAGCTAAACTACATTCTGAGCCAAACCTTCTTCCTAGACGTATTCACTGATAACAAAGGAGTAATTCTGTATCACTACACAGTTAGTTAATTAGAAGTTTTGGTTTTCATGTGCATCTGTAATCTCATTTTGGACAGTCCATTAAATTACAAATATTGAAATGGCATCTAGACATTATTTATTTCTCTATAATTGTTTTCTGCTTATATTTGCAGATTGAAGAAATACTTGTAAAATCTGGATAAGTATTTAGAATGTCCTTATATTAACCAAATATAAAGACTGGATTATAATCAGCACTTCCATGTAACAGAACGCTTTCTGTCTTTTTCCATGTTACTAATTCAATTTAATCCGTAAATTATTCTCACACATCGCATTCTTGTAACTTTCCTGCTATCCCCATGGCAGATAAAATGCAAGATTACTTACTTTAAGGCACTATAATTTCTCTGATGATAGATGCTGAAAATTTGTAAACTGTATATGACCATGAGAGTTTCACAGTTTAGATATAGCCTGAGTTTTCAGTGTACACAAAAACTATTTTACTACAGTATGTAGTTGTGCCAGATCAAATCAACTAAGTGGAGCTTACCCTAGCTAATTCTTGGGACATCTCCAAGGAGAACATAGTGAGATCTACTAAGTAAATTGGACTGTTTACCAGGTGATACTGTACTTTTCTTCTAAGCCAACACTAAACTAATCAATATTAATCTAAATTATTTTACTTGATAAGTTCCCTGCTTTTTTAGACTTTATGGCAGGAGCTCTGCTCTCATTCCCCCCACACACACACACCTTATCCTATGATAAACTGAAAATTTTGTACTAAGTTTATATGGATCATTTCCAAATGTTTTGTCACCTGTGGTATTCCATGTCCCTGAACATCTCTTACATGGGTGACAGAGTCAGCAGAAACTGAAACTGGTGCTCCAAGTGGGCTTGTCCAAAGCCACATTTCTACTGCTATCCTGGTTTTGGGAAGAATGGAGCGTTTGTCTTGCCTTGGGCTGCTGCTTCTTGGATTGGAGGTAAAAAACATGGCATTGATTATTAATGGCTCAATGGCAGTTCTTGCAGATAAATTATATTTACTCATGGAGATTTTTGGGCCAGACTTTAGTCTGGATTATTTTATTAGCCGAGGAAAGATTTGATATCCTCAGGGAAAAGTTGAAGCTCTCCAGGAATGGTGTAATTGTACTTCTATAATTGTTTAAAAAACAAATAAGCAGGAGGTCTGATAACAATCTCCTTATGCAAGTGCTGGCAGGGATGACTGGGGTAGTGCTCTACTCATAAATAGGGAAGACCAGGTGGAGTCTCAGAGGGCAGCTTGGGTTGCAGTGTGTCTGAGATGATTAAGTTAGGTACCCACAGGTCAAATGGGAAGGTAAGCAGCAAATTTTGGATTCTGGACTTTACAACTGCATATTTCGTCTTATTCAGGATGTTGCTTGGGAACTCTTTGGGAAGCTGCCATGATGGAGAAGGAAGTCAAGGAGAGCTAGATGATTTCTGAAGAGAGCTTAAAGACAGCTCAGGAATTAATCATAGAATCATAGAATGGTTTGGTTTGGAAGGGACCTTTAAAGGTCATCTAGTCCAACCCCCTGCTGAGGGCAGGGATATCTTCAACTAGATCAGGTCGCTCAAAGCCCTGTCCAGCCTGACCTTGAATGTGTGTGAGAATCTACCCTCCTTTAGATTAAAACCATTACCCCTTGTCCTATAGCTACAGGCCCTACTAAAAATTCTGTCCCCAGTCTGCTGTGCAGGACCACCGGTAATTTTGGCAAATTACTTGCTTGGCTAAGCATGCAACTCTCCAATAAACTTAAACAAAGGGAGTCCACAGGAGCTGGAAAAAAAAAAACCAAAATAGGCAACAAGACAACAAGGAAACAAAGAAGAAGCATGGAGGAATTGCTTAGGCACCTATGGATAAGATCAGGAAAACAGAAGTCCAGCTGGAGCTAAGACTAGTGAAAGATATAAAGGTAAACAGGTAGGGATTGTATAGTTATGCCAGTTGCAAAGAAAATGTGAGAGAAAATGAAAGCACACTGATGGAGGGGGAAGAGAGCCTAGTACTGGACAATACTGAAAATGCTGGAGGACTCAACTGACCTCTGTGTGTACCAGCAAAGTTTGGGAAGGAGAAGGGATTTTTAGAACAAAAGGTTGTAGAAGTTAAGTGTACTCTACATCATGGGGCTGATAAGTTTTATTAACAGATGCTGAACATGTTGATTGGTGTGTTTGTGAGGCTGCTGCTTATCGTGTTGTCTGGAAGAAACAAAACAAAACAAAGCAAAACAAAATGAAACATTAATCTATAAGAGAAGCAAAAAGGAGAATCAAAGAAACTGTTGGCTGGTTAGTCTCTCCTTGGTCCCTGGGAAGATCAAGAAGTACATGCTCTCAGAATCCATTTCCAAGCAAGTGAAAGACAAGAAAAGTAATCAGAAATACTCAACATGGACTTTCCAATAGTGAAGTGTGCATAAAAAATCTGTTATCTTTGTGCAAGTTAATGACTGGGTATATGACAAGAGAAAGTGGTGTATGGGATTTGCCTTGACTTTAGTGAGATTTTTTGTCATTCTTCCACAGCTGAGGAAGTATGTGCTGGGAAAACAGTTAGGTGGGTTAGTTATGTGGGTTGAAAATTAGCTGGATTCAGCCACAACAATGATCAATGGTTAAATGTCCCTCTGGAGAGCCGCGAGAAATTCAGTACTGTAGAATTTCATGCTGGGACCCATAATGTTCAATCAATCTTCAATGACCTGGATAATAGCACAAACTGCACTTGCACTTAGAACATTTGCAGATGAAACAAACTGGAAGGAGTAACTTTGGCTATGAGAAATGTCAAAACTCTACCCAGAGACTGCAATAAACTTTAGCACTACACCAAGGGAAAGCTCATGAAGTTCCATAAGGAAAAGAGAAAAGTTTCGGACCTAGGGAGAAATGGTTCCATGCATCAACACAGGTTAGAAAGGGACTAGCTGAGTTAAAGCCTTGCTGAAAAGAGCTTGAGGGTAATGGTATACACCAGGTTGGAGTTAAGCTAACAGTGTTCTCTTTTCCTGAATAAGGCAAACTATATATTGAGCTATGTTAAGAAGCTCTGACCACAAGATCAAGGGAAGCTATTCTTCCCTTCTACTTAGCACCGGTGACGTTGTATGTAAAATACTGCATCCAGTTTAGGACTTCACAGTTTATGAGAGATAAAGAGAAATTGGAAAAGATCAAATGGAAGGCTACAAAGATGATCAAGGCCACAGAATATTTGCCATGAGTGGCACCTGAGGAAACTGAGGTTATATAACTCAATGAAGAAGAAACTAAGGGCTTCTGCTTATATTTATTTGAAGAGTGATGCAAAGGTGATGCAGCCAAAGTCTCCTTGGTAGTGCCAGATGATATAACAAGGGCAATGTCCACAAGTTGTA
The DNA here is from genome assembly GCF_929443795.1 of Astur gentilis. Lineage (NCBI taxonomy): Eukaryota > Metazoa > Chordata > Aves > Accipitriformes > Accipitridae > Astur > Astur gentilis. The sequence goes on along the minus strand of NC_064892.1, from coordinate 26,820,587 downwards.
GCTTAGGAAAAGAAAATTCTACATGCAGAAAAAATGCTGGAGGAGGGTAGTGGCACACTTGGCCAGATTGCCCAAGAAGGTTGTGGAATTTGTGTCCATGGAGGTGTTCAAGACTTAGCTAGACAAAATGAAGGCTGATTGAACTAATACTGATGATAGCCCTGCACCAAGGAGTGGGCTGGAGTAGATTGCCACCTGAGGTCCCCTTCAACCAACATTTCTGTGGTTTTATGAAATTCCCTGTGAATTACAAAGAGGAGCTGGCTGAAACGTGGGTGTTGGTAAAGTGAGTCCAGCAAAACTTCTGAGCTAGAGCTGGGACTGGAGACTAGAGATATATTATATGGGCAGGTAATATGGCCTGGGCATCACCCTAAGTTTTGCATCTGGTGGCGGCAGTGCGATGGACCATGTTTGGTGATGTGCTGTCCTGTCAGCCCCTGTGGATCCTGGTGCCCCAGTGGGACACGGTGCTCTTAGGATCCATCTCAGATGCATCAAAAATCTCAAAGGAGTAATATATTTTCTACTTACTTGTCATGAAAATCACTATCTGGTAACATCCTGTTTGACAGGACTGTTGACAGCCTTTGGATCTGTCTTCCCTCTCCTACACCTCTGTGGGAAATGTTTGTACAAATTCATAACAGTTTGTCTCCCATCACAACAAATAAACAGCTACTGGGTTTATTTCTGCTGTTCTGCATCTTTAATACAACCTTTTTTTCTTTGTCACAGATTTCATTTTCAAAAACCAATACATGTAAACCATGCACAACAGCATTAGAGTCTCATTGTCAACAAAGAAGAAGAATACTGATAGCAGAAACTTTCTGACCCTTCCAATTCCTTTCCAAACAAAACTCAAACAAAAATTAGACATAAAGATTTATTTTAAACTTGAAATGACTAAACACCTATTTCTGTTTTACATTCAGTCATCACTCTCGATGATATATTTATTAGATCAAGTAGATGGTTAGCATGTTTGAATTTAATTCTTTTCTCACTTAGCTATGTTTTTCAGGATAGAAAAGGTGCCTTTGCTAAGTCAGAGCTCTGAGCATACACTTTGGTTTCTACTAATAGGTCTCTCTGAATGCAGTTGACATTTCAAAACCTGTGGATTTAATTAAATACACATGAGTATCCAGCACTATCTCCAGATGTCCTGTAGCATTGTCTCATGGTTACCTTTGACAGTTTTTTCTCCCAACACGATGTCCATCAGTTTTTTAAGACAATAGGAAGAATGATGGTAGGTTCCAGGGAGAGAGAATACCAGAATTTCTTTCCCAGAAATATGTTGTGGTAACATTTCTGCCTGATATTTCTAGTTTCAATAGCTTCAGAACTCGGCCAACTTAATAATTTACCAAACCATGCCAACTGCACAGAGGAGAAACAAGATATGTGGGAGGCCTTGGATTTTTATCTGTATAGGACAAAACCTTTCATAATTTTTTCTAAAGCCGTTTGTCTCCTTTGCTGAGAGAATGAAAGGGGAAGCAATTTCCACTCAGAGTATCTCAAAGTGGATCTCTGTGTCTATTATGCTTTCCCAAGATTTATCTAAGTCACCTGATAATATATGACCACACTCAACAAGGTCCTGTGCAGCTTAGAAATGCAATTTGCATTCAGTGTAACACAGAGTTCCACACACGTTTTTACAAATCATTGTATTCTAATGCATGTGCTTTCCCTGGATGCCTCCTATATAAAGTCATTCAGTAATTATTACCATCTGCTTCTTAGCCCCACTCAGCTGTACCGCTTTGGAGCCACCTGCAACAGAATACATAGAGAGGAGCAATCACAAGACAAAAAAAAAAAAAAAAAAAAAAAGGTACTCCTTTCTATTAGAACAAGAGTTTTTAGAAACAGGTTAACTCTTTTTCATTCTTTATGTTCCATGGACACTAAAGAAGGAACTGGAGAGTGGGCAGCAGTCACCAAGCCCTTCCCATCTTGGTTACTATATAAATGGACAGGTAAGATGCACCTTTGACCCCTTGGGACTTCACTGGCCAAAATTTTCTGGTGCCAGGCATAGTGGAATACTTGCAAAACTTGCAGTGGAATTCACAAAGGAGTAATACGCAATTCATTTACTGTGTAGATAACTTGGTATCTTTCTTTATTATGGCAAGAGGAGATCAGGTAGCTTTTATAACTAGAATGGTAACTGAATTTTGCAAGACCAAGGGATGGTGTTCCAGCTAAAGGATAATCCAAACATTGTACCTTGCTAATGTGTCTTGTTAGTGCCAAAGGCAAACTTTTTCTGCTCCTTGAATTGCATTGCAGAAGGGCAGAACTGGGAAGAAAGTGAAACTTCTAAAGCAGACAGTTGTTCTATGATGCTGTTTCTACTAGCTATATAGGATATGCATATGTTGACAAACTAAGCAACAGCTGCTTTATTGGCAATATTCAATGTTAAGACATTGATGCTGTGCCTTACAGAGGGAACTTTTCTCGTAGCAAACTACAGCTAAATGCAACATCTTATCCTGCCTGAACCCTAAAGGAAACGAACCAGGTATCCACACTGCATTTTAAATTATCAGATTGGAGTACAAGAGCAGCATATATTAGAGGTTTTAGCTCAATTCTCTATCCAAGGAAATCTACTTTTTCTTTCTTTCTTTTTTTTTTTTTTTTTAAACTAGGTTAGGTATCTCTAAAAAAAAAATCACTGGGTTTGTACAGCACCAAGGGACTCATAGGAAGGTTAGAGCTAGCAACTTCTATATGAACCTGTGCATTCTTCTAGCTTGGCAAAATTCCTAACAAGGATGTAGGAAGAGTCATGAAGTGCCTTGTTCTCACCTTGATGAGCACTTAAAATGTAATTTACTGTTGCTCTCAATTATTGTAGATTCCACAAGTGTTTACTATTTTTGGCATCCTGGAACCTCACAGCCAAATGATGATGAATGAATGTAATGATTTGCTCTGTTTTAACAGAAATCTGGTGGTAAGGCAAAATAAGATATTTAGGCTAATCTGCATGACTACTTCTTGAAACTTTAATAAACTGTCAAGAAGATGTGCTAACATTATGGTGAAAAAGATGCTCAAGAATGACGGATTTTTTCCAGGGAATAAGTTATTTCTTTAAAAAAAAAAAAAGAGAAGGAGAAAGTGGCATATTTTGCAAATGTGTTATTTGTATTAATTATGTAGAAGGTCCTCTTTAGTTGTGCAATTACATTCCCATCTAGCACCCAAGGAAGGGGTTCAAGTGCTTAAGAATTTGACAACTGCTGTCTGCCTTACTCATTAGCATCAAATTTCTTTCTTCTGTAGGAAAAAGCTATGAAAAACCTTTAGCAACTTTTTATCAAACTTTCAGATGTTTTAGCTATTTTTTCCTTTTTCTTCCATCCTCCTTCTGTGTTTTGCTCCTTGGCCATGAGAAAGAGAAGCAGCTACTATGAAATAACCTGTTCACTTCTTTCTTTCTGTAGTCACTTTCTTCCATATTAAAGCACTTTCAGGCTAGTACTAGATCTAGAATGTGGCTAGATATGTACTTCATAGGTTCCTAAAGGGTAATATTTGGTCCTGATGCAAATCCGCAGAAAAAAATCATATTAACTCCTTTGTATGGCACTATATGGGGCCTAATAATGCCACGTGGGATGAACTGAATCTTTATTTCCTTTAACATTTTACTACAGATAGAAATGGACAGTGAACAAAAGAAATTTAATATCCAACAACACAATGTACATTTTCATTTTGTCTAATGCTTTCAGAGTATATCCTGTCAGCAAATGAAGAATAATTTTTCAGCACAGGCTTTATCAGGAACAGAGTCTGCCTTTTGGCCCTTCCTTTCAGACTTCTGACCCAAGTCTTAGATCCATATGGGATGTTTTCACCCTCTTTCGGGAAGGAATCTTCCATTTTGACAGATGGTATTGCAGAGTGCAGGAATATGGCAGTTTAAAAATAATTTTGAGGAGATGGATTAGCTTCTGGAAATTTTCCATGTAGAAATGTAAATGGCACAGATTTCCCTAAATAAATACCTTCTAGGCTTGCAAAACAATCAGTCACTTTTGAAAATTTGTGTTCATAATGTGCATTCAGTTGGTGCATTCAGTGAACATTAAGCAGACAGTATTAAAATTATAATTTAAAATAATAATGATGACAGGATAATTCAACCATACCAATCACTGTTCTTTAAAAAAAAAACCCTATAGTCAACTATACAATTTAACTCATTTATGTAGATAAAGAAATATAGAAAACGTAGAAAATATAGAGATATAGAAAATAAAGAAAATTTTCCCTTTCTACTAAATAGGATCAAACATACAAAAACCTGGTAATTTGGTTATGCTATTTGTTGACCTGATAACGAAATTAGAGAGAAAAATTCTCCACAATATGCAGAAGGTCAAACTAGATGATTTACAATAATGCTTTCCAGCCTCAGCATTGATGAACCTATAAAATCCTCATACATGCTACAATTTCCAAATGATGACAATCAAGAAGAAACCTTTTTAATGAGCAGCTTATTCCATAACTTTTCACTTTTGGGAACTATTGCAGCTTCCACTGAAATACTTGGCACTGGACATGTCAGAACAGAACGTCATGTTGAACAGACTCCTGCTCTGATCCAGAATGTCAGTAGGTTCGCAGATTCATATAATCAGAGTGCTACACGGAAGGCTTCTTGACACTGTTTTGTTTTAACAAAGATTCTGGATGGGCTCATTTACTCCGTTCATAAATATTTGACAACTGTATTTGCTTATGCAACACAAATGCATCATTATTTAAACTAATCCTTAGGGACCATTTTTGCAGTTGCTATGCTTTTTATAGTACCATGCTCTTCGTATAATTTTGTTTTTAAATGTCTGTTATCACCAACAATTTAAGGCTCTACAAAAAGTATGTAAACACATGGATGTCAAAGACAATGTTTAGGCATTTTGTGGGTTATGTGGGGTTTTTTTTGTTCCCTTCTGATTCTTTTAAAAATTCACCTTTAGATGCAATATTCTCTCATTATGTGCTAGGGCATAGCATCATATGGTGGCTAAAGGATGCCATTTGAGGCTATTGCCACCTAATACTACAGAAAATTTGATCCTCTTCAAATGCACTTGTGTGTCCTATCCTGGTTTTAGCTGGGATAATTTTATTTCTAGTAGCTCGTATAGAGTTATGGTTTGGATTTAGTATGAGAAGAGTGTTGATAACACACTGATGTTTTCAGTTGTTGCTCAGTAGTGTTTAGTCTAAAGTCAAGGATTTTTCAGCTTCTCATGCCCAGCCAGCAAGAAGGCTGGAGGGGCACAAGAAGTTGGGAGGGGACATAGCCAGGGCAGCTGACCCAAACTGGCCAAAGGGGTGTTCCATGGCATGTGATGTCATGCCCAGTATATAAACTGGGGGGACTTGGCAGGGGCAGGTGGATTGCTGCTCAGGGACTAACTGGACATCGTTTGGCAAGTGGTGAGCAATTGCATTGTGCATCACTTGGTTTGTATATTCCAATTCCAAATATTTTACTATTATTATTGCCATTTACCATTATTATTATCAGTATTATCATTATTATTATAATTATTATTTTCTTCCTTTCTGTCCTATTAAACTGTCTTTATCTCAACCCATGCGTTTTACTTGTTTTTTCCTGATTCTCTCCCCCATCCCACTGGGTGGGGGTGAAGTGAGCGAGCAGCTGTGTGGTGCTTAGTTGCTGGCTGGGGTTAAACCACAACAGTCCCTAACCCAGATCATGCAGACTATGTCTATATGGCTAAATAAAATAAGGCTGAAGCCAGTCCTGCACCCTAAGGCACAGATAGGCTCACATTCACATTTTTCAGAGCTAGCTATATCCTTCCAGAGTAGATTGGTCTCATAGGAGACCAACCACTCAGCCCAGGTCTCCTCTAGAACCTGTATGATGGCCTTTGGATCCTGCAACATAATTAATTACTATGTGTCTATGAATGGGGGGTTATTAATTCAAAATGCTTGAAGTAATATGCTAGGGGATACCCTACACTGGAAGTTCAAGAACATAATATTTTTGAATCCAGGCTGAGAAGAAGTAAGAGGATCGTGAGGACAAGATGCTTCATGGAAACCAGAAGGCATGTGATTTGCAGAACAGCTTTAGAGTTTGAAAGGCATATTTGTTAAGGGTTGTATTATGTTCTTTCAAGCTACTGTGCTCTATTTCACCTTGTGAATAATTAGTCTTATGTCTAGTGCCACCTGCAGTAGTGATGTTGTCAGTCACGTTAGTCTTCTTAAGCAATATTGACAGCATGTGTTTTCTCCTTGCCTTGACCAGCTATGACAAAACTTATCAAAGGGGTTCTATTCTGGAGATTGAGGGAATGCATTCTTCATCCCTACCCCATGGAAGTCTTTGATCTGTCTGCTAAAAGCACTCATTAGTGATGATGGTCATGGATTCAGAAGAAACCTGACGGTCATTGATTTCCTTTGATGATATAGGAAAAACAGATGACCATTTTTGTTTTAAAAAGTTCATTTCTGTGAAATATTTATCTTTTTCTCTAAAAGCCACAAGTCTTCAAAGAGGTAAACTGTATTCCATGATACCCACAAAACTCTGGGAAAACCTCTGAAACTCCAAAATTTGTGGGAGCTGCAAGCTCCAGCATAACTGCATAATTGAGTCTTAGAATAAAGTCTTAAAAAGAGAATTGCAACCCTGAGAGTGTGTACGGGAATCTGGAAAGAGACCTAGTGCCCAAACTCTTCAGCATCAGAAAAGCGAAGGGAAACTGATCCTCTGATTTTCTCTGATTGATATGGATTGTTACGGATTGTTACGTTAAGCTGTCTCAAGGTAGCAAGCAGCTGTCTTCAGAAAGGTAGTTCAGATCGAAGTCCAGCCTCTGGAGACACCCGTTGTAGGACATCTCATTCACATTGTGAAGGTTAGGTTTTATAAATGCCTCTCTAAAAGAACATGGGCAAAATGTCATCCACAATAATTGTACACTGCTGGGTGTCCAGAAAAGCTGATTTAGGAAATGAAGACAAACAGTAACACCCCACACACACACACACCCACACTCCCCCCAAAAAAAAAGAAAAAATGGAAGAATACACTAAAATAATAAAAAATAGAGAGTAAATGAATAGGGAACTTTTATTCACTATTTTTCATAACTCAGGATCTAAAGAGCACTTCAGGAGATGAACAGGACGTAGCTTTATAATGATCAAAAAAAGTACGTTTTTCACACAGTGTGCAACTAAAAAGTGAATTTTATTTTCATAGGAAGTTGATAAGTCTCAGAAAGTACAAAAAAAAAAGTTCAGAAAGTGAAAGTCCTTCTGTAGTTACTGAAGACAACGGCTGGAATGAAACTTCCAGTCCAGGAAGCCCCAGGCAGTTGATGCCTGGAACAGGAAAGCAAGACCAGAGAAAGTATCACTTCATCCTTGCCCTACTAGTCATCTCCCCCTAATCATTTGTTGCAGCCTCCAGGATGCTGGGCTAAATGAGTCCTCTGTTTTTTGCTGCTATGGACACTCTAATGTTCTTGGGAGACCTGTAGGATTTTCACAAATGCCACCATATAGACTGAATTCAGTACTGAACTTAATAATCTCCCACTTGAGCTAGATTGAATTTCTTTAAAGAAATATAATCTAATAAAGCATTTACTCTCACACAGTGTCCATGTAAATTACTTGAATGAAAACTACTTTGACTTTTGTGATATTTTGTGTGAGATAATGGCTTTCTTTAAATAAATATATATATGTACTTTTATGATGCATACATCTGTCTATATAAAATGCAAGCGTGTTCTGTCATAAGTCAAACACAACGGATGTTTGTGTCTTTTTTTTAACTTAGCATAATGAACTAAAGTGGACTTTGGGTAATTTCTCTTAGCCTAATGCAGATGGTTTTAAAAGACAGCAGTAGCTATACATTGCAAGGGAGCAATCCCTGGTCTCCAGGGCCAAGTACAGTGTCTTGTGTCCAAACTGTTCAGAGTTAGTGCCTTCCACATACAATTTGCCATATTCTTACAGCATATCATTTGGCTCAGTGTCTCCTCTGAGCTTCATGTCAAGATATAAGCACAGGTTCAATTTTGTGTGTATATATTTATTTTTTTTATTATTATTATTATTTTAAGTTGAAAGTGTCTGAAATAATGTGAAGGCTGTATTTCAGCCTGCTAGACTGGTGTTCCATAGTCTGAATCTGAGGATATGCCTCTGGTGGGTAGGTTTATTTTGAGATGTTAGGATTGTTGTGATTTTGGAGGACTGGGACAGGAACTCAGACTCGTTCAGTATAATCTACACTGCATTTTGAAAGTGGTCTTTGCCCAAACTACATTTGAGATTTTCGCTAAGGTAAACTAACTCACCCACTCAGAAAGACTTGAAAATAAATGAGAGATCTTTGCAGGAATGAGAAAGAAAACAGTCTTTCTCTATAAATTAAAATATAAGCTTAACACATCACTTTTTGTGAGGAAGATGTCTCATTTTCCTATAGCTGCAACCTTTATAATGTCTTGTTGCTGTTTTTCCCAACTAATTTCCATCAAAAAGTGAAGTTACTGTAGTCAGCATAGTAAAACCAAGGTGACTAGTTGAATCCTGCCAATCTGGTGATGACTGGAGTGATACCCAAAGAGATTCATTGCTCACCCTGCACAGAAATGAGCACTCAAAGGTGCAGCTTTTAACAGAAGCAACTTAACCTTAAAATCTGCAATTAAGAGTATGTTTTCCACAGAGACAGCTGTGAAAGATGCAATGGAGTTGCAAAATAAGTAGTAGACTGTCAGGCACATAAACTAGCTTGAAAGTAAACGAAAAAGCCAGGAGCAAACAAGGTATGAATTGTTTTCTGCACTGTAACTCCTCACATGACCTTAATGTTTTGCTGTAAATGTAAGCAATTCAGAAAAAGCAATGATGGAGTATCATATTTACAAGAAGTTTTACATTTCATCAAGAGATAAGCGTAAGAAGTTAGAAAAGAAAAAAGAATATCTAATGCATTATGTGATGGATATTAGCAATGGCTGGGATTCCTCCTTACTGTACAATAATAGCAAGAAGAAATCTGTTTCACTTTTTAGAAAACAATTAATGATGTTAACAGGTAATGGTTCATCTGCATACAGAATATGTTGTAGGAAAAAAAAAATATCTGAAAAACAATCATTAAGGATGCAAAAATCAAACAATATGAAGTTACAAAATGCTAGTAATGAGGTTGCTTTAATTCAGTTTTATATTTAGATGTCTAAACATAAGTGGAAAGAATCCCTGGATGTTCTCAAGGACACTCAATTTATCCATTTATAAAACACTCATTTCAGGAGAACTGAATCACTAAACACCCAAAGCTAAGGCACAAGCTGTATCTGTCACTTACAGCAACTGGAACTCATCCTGTGATGCTGTCTTCATTGACATAATGAGCTGTGTCACTCACTTAATACCTAGCTGGGGAGGATGCTCATTTACCATTCTCGTTATTCAAAATGTGTGTTGTAAAGCCTTGTTTAGTGCACGCTTTTCAGACCCTGCTCTGGACAGGGAGTTAGTCGTTTTATCAGAGACTGTTTCTTCTCTAGAGTCTCAAACACTAAACAACCATCATGTCTTCACCCCTGCCAGACTGTGTTAATGGGATACTATTTTACAGGTGAAGTCCGGCAGAACAAGAATGTCATACTCAAATGTCCAGTTTGAGACAGCTGATTATTCAAAGTACTTGGCATTGTACATCTTGATGCAGATCCAGGGAACTACAAGCCAGTCAGTCTCACCTCTGTGCCCGGCAAAATCACTGAGCAGATCCTCCTGTAAAATATGCTAAGGCACACGGAAAATAAGGAGGTGATTGTGTGATTGGTGACAGCCAACACGGTTTCACCAAAGGCATATCGTGCCTGAAAAATTTGGTGACCTTCTACGACAGGGTTACAGCGTTAATGGATAAGGGAAGAACAATGGATGTCATCTACCTGGACTTGCGCAAAGCATTTGACACCATCCTGCACAGCATCCTTGTCTCTAAATTGGAGAGACAAGGATTTTATGGATGGACCACTTGGTGGATAAGATATTGTCTGGATGGTCACACTCAAATTGTTGCAGTCAATGGCTTGATGTCTGAGTGGAGACCTGTGAAAACTGGCATTCTTCAGTGGTTGGTATTGGGATCGGCGCTGATTAACATCTTTGTCAGAGACATGGACAATGGGATTGAGTGCACTTTCAGCAAGTTTACTGATGACACCAAGCTGTGTGGTGTGGTCAACATGTTGGAGAGGAGGGATGCCATCCAGAGGGACCTTCACAGGCTTGAGAGGTGGGCCCGTGCGAACCTCATGAAGTTCAACAAGGCCATGTGCAAGGTCCTGCACCTGGGCCAGGGCAATCCCAAACATAAATACAGGCTGGGAGATGAGTGGGTTGAGAGCAGTCCTGAGGAGAAGGACTTGGGGGTGTTGGTTGATGAGAAGCTCAACATGACCTGGCAATGTGTGCTTGCAGCCCAGAAAACCAACCATATCCTGGGCTGCATCAAAAGAAGCATGGTCAACAGGTTGAGGGAGGGGATTCTCCCCCTCTACTCTGCTCTTGTGAGACCCCACTTGGAGTACTGCATTCAGCTCTAGGGCCTCCAACAGAAGAAGGACATGGACCTGTTGGAGCAAGTCCAGAGGAGGGCCACAAAAAATAATCAGAGGGCTGGAGCTCTTCTTCTCCTATGAAGACAGGCTGAGAGAGTTGGGGTTGTTCAGCCTGGAGAAGAGACGGCTCCATGGAGACCTTTTAGCAGAGTTCCAGTACCTAAAGGGGGCCTGCAAGAAAGCCAGAGATGGACTTTTTATAAGGGTATGTAGTGCTAGGACAAGGGGTAGTGGCTTTAAACTGGAAAAGGGTAGATTTAGATTAGATGTAAGAAATTCTTCACTGTGAGGGGTGGTGAGGCACTGGCACAAGTTGCCCAAAGAAGTGGTGGATGCCCCATCCCTGGCAGTGTTCAAGGCCAGGTTGGATGGGGCTTTGAGCAACCTGGTCTAGTGGAAGGTGTCCCTGCCCGTGGCAGGGGGTTTGGAACTAGATTATTTTTAAGGTCCTTTCCAACTCAAACCATTCTATGATGTTATGATTAAACTTATGTTCAGAGCACAGCTTCCAGCACTTCTGTAAATCAGACACACAGATCTTGAATCAGATATGTAGAAGAGAGGCAAGAGAAGCTACAGTTTAGGATGATTGAGGTTTCCCAGGATAATTTCAGGGCTAGAATGTAAAATGCAGAAGTAGGCTAACATCACAATCTACATCTCTTACTCAAAATGTTGCTTTAATGAGAAGTTAAAATCTCTACTTTCCATTCATTGAGTGCCACAGGGTCCACCTTCAACAGAAGTTAAAAAATAACTTTCTCTTTCCTAAACTGTAGAAATTGTTCAAGTTCTTCTCCCCAGCTTGAGATTGCGAACAAAACTGTTTCCAGCACAAATAGCAGCACGCTATTATGAAGAAGGCAGTAATCATCAGTCTATTTTTAAGTGACTATGTCTGTATTTTGTACAATTATCATTGCTATGCATGTATATTGGGTGTTCTGTCAGGTCAAGAATATATCCACAGGATCCTATCAGGGACAGCAAGACGCAGGGACAGTGACAGGGCCTGAGGCAAGCTGCAGAGTATGTCCAAGGAATGCACCCACAAGGCAACTACCCACAGTAGAGGGACAAGATCTATCCAGGAGGCAGGGCTGGAGACACGTACCCCTATAACATAGCCCAGGCAGTGTCTGAAGACCCAAGGCTGAGCTGGAATTTGGGTCCTGGGCCTCTGATCAGAATACCAGTGCAGCAGCCAAGTGAGGCTGCTCCAGGCCATTAAAACCTATTAGTGCACCTATGAGACGAATTTAATATTTAAAATAATTTTGTGCTGGTTTTGGATCTGGTCTTCCTTCTAGCAAACTTACTTTTTTCCACTATGCTTTATGCAAGATTTTTTTCTGAGTTCTTGTTATTGCTGTTTTTCTTCTACACACTTTCATTCTGGAATAATCTTTCTGAGGAGTGGTAATTTCCACAGCACTCACTAGGTAAGGGCATACTACTGATTCATGGAAAGGCCTCATAGCTTATACCATATTAATTATTTCTTACATTATTCTTCCAAACACTCTGGTAACATTTTTGATCCAAGTATTTCATTACCTTATTTACATGGGTGCCCAGGTCTCAGGAGTTCCTGAGTTCCAGCTAGGACCCAAACAGATCCCAAGCCATAGAGAATGTGCTGCAGCACATTCTTCCTATTTCCACCAGTATAGCTTCTGTCTTCCCACCTCTTATCTGAGCCCTTTAGGAGTGCATCAACTTCAAAACAACTTGATAATTGGTTTAGATAGTTCTGAAGCAATTATCATCTGTGAATCCTGAAACTGTAAAACTGGATAGCAGGTAGTTTTCCTTTGCTAATATTTTCCATGGTACCTTCTGGTCTTGATTGACAACTTTGTGTCGTCTTTCCACCACACTGCACAACCCTCTCTTTCAGATCATTAATAAAATGTATTTTAAAAGCATGGAGTTTAATGTGAAACCTTGGAGCACCTCTCTGTTAATGTGCTGGAATTTTTTTAAGTCCTCCCATTTTCTATTTCTTAGCCAATTCTGTAAGTTTTATCTCCCTTAGTCTATCTTTAATGTTAAAAATAATTTGTGCTATACCTATCACCTATATTTTTCCAAGTTTTTCTTTTTTTCCTCTTTAAAACATCTTTCACCTGGTTTAACAGAGACAGCTACAATAGTCTAGATGCTGATATTGATCTAATCAATGAAAAGATGCTAAGCAGCCTCATATTACTGATGCCTCGTGCTGGAGAAAATTGTATGAAAAGAGGTGGTGTAAGTGTAAGTGACATATAATAAATACTGTCTGTGCCAATGAATCCTGAATTTCTTCCTGATCAGTGTCAGCAGTAAGACTGTCTGTACCAATATTTCAGATAGACTATATTCCATTAGTTAAGGACTTTGGGGTGGGTTATGACAGAATTGTGTTAGAAAGCTACCTGACTTGAAAGAATTTGAGCCCACATGTCTTGCTTGTTAGGGAAAGGAGGTGAACTACCATTTAGCCCATTATAAACTAAGACTGGGGGTATCACACTACCTTTTGGGACAAAACCGGTCCCGATGGGATGTTTTACATGTGCTCTGTAGAAAGCTTCTGAATTGAACCTTTTTTGGAACATAATAAGAAAGACTTCTAACATCAGAATCCCAGCCCTGAAGTGTGATGATTTTTCCAGCCCCATTAAAACTGGTCCATTTCAACACAGAGAAGCCGAAGCGTAGGAGCCTGACTTGTTTTCTGTGGGTATCTATATGTCCCCAGCTTATAAAGAGGATACCTAAGGTGAGTAGGTGCCTAATTTTTGTGTAGAGGTAGGCAGGATGAACCTGTCCCTAGAAAAACAGGAGAGTTTATCGTCTAACAATGGAGCATCTATGGATGTGGGGTCACCTCTGAAATCAGATGCAAGCTGAACTGTGATTGTATTTTAGCATCTAAACTTTCATCAACATCCCACTTCAGGCACTTAGGTTCTGGTTTGGATGTGAGTATGGTTGAGAGTTTAGGACAAAACCTAAGCTGAAGTCAACTAGTGCAACTGTACCAGATAATGGAGATAAACCCAGTTCTTCTAGCAACTAAAAGCTCAATCTATTCCCTTCACAAGAAGCAGTGCACCAAAAGCATCCTGAATATAGATAAGCAAATGTAGTTTTCATGTTGACCTTGATGCTGTGAGGGAGGTTTACAGAGGCTCTCACTGTTCTTCTGCTTCCTTTCCCTTCAGCTTCAATTATCCTGCAAGTTCTCCCTCTAATATTACTTTGCAAACTAATTCCCTTTCCTACATGCAAATTATATATTTAAAGACATAACTAAATACATTTCTAACAGATCTTAAAAGAATTTTTAGGCAAGATTCTAAAGCCTAGGAATCCTTCCTCCTTGTCTGTCATATGCCCCTTTTGATGTGACCTATGAGGGAATCCCAGACTGCTTGGTGCCTTCAAGACCATAAATTTGTTCTCTTTGATTATATCATTTTTCATTAACAAAGGTTTAGAAGTTCGTTGGCACATCAATTCTTTTGATTTTTGCAAAAGATCCTAAGCAGATTATTCAAATGCACTAATAGTATAGATAAACTATTATGAAGGTATCTATATTGCAAAGTTATAGAATTTGTTAAATGTTATTATATGTCTAAATTCAAAGCTGCAGTCTATATTTACGAACAGTTTTGACTGACTGTAGTGTGTGTCACTATTTGTCTTTCTCATCCCTGACTTATGCATTGCCTTAAACCCTTGGGGTTTTTTCAGTCTGAGAGTCACTTAATGTTAAATGGCCCAGCCTCAGGCTCTGAAGATTGGTTGGGTTGTCTCCTCCAGCTCTTGCCAGCTGCAGATCTGGCCAGATGTATCTAGGAAAGCAGGAAAAAAAAAAAAAAAAAAAAAAAAGAGAGACAAAGAGCAACATAGCATGATATAATCTTATTTATTTATTTAGTGAAATAATGTCAACAGAAGAAGCTAAATGCAACGAAAGATGAAATTAATTTTACTGTTCTCTCAGAACATTTGCTCTTTTACCTTGATTCTATAGATTATATTGTAGTATCTGTAACGGTCCTCAGAATCAATTTTGTATGAGATTAAGACGCCCATGTGTTTTTGAAAGTTGAGCCATAATATCTTCTTACACTTCTGTAGGGTTCAGTTATATGGAACTTAGTTATTGGACCTGAAAATAGCTCATGGTCACAAGACTGTTCCAGGCGCCTTTAGAAGGCCTTGAACAGAATAAATAAGAAGATAGAAGAAGAAAGATCCCAATTAGGAAAACACAGGTGCACATTCCACGATAAAGGGAACTTGGCACAAACAACCTCAATTCAGGGGCTTATCTTGACCGATTGGACTAAGACAAGTCTTGTATGCTTTAATTAACACAACCAATTATGTCTTATGTTTGTGTGCGTGGACAGTACCGATGTAACCAATCACCGCTTATGCTTGTGCGTGTGGACACCAAGTGCTTGCATGTAGTAGCCAATCAAAGTCTCTCAACAACTTAGAGAATTGTATAAAAATGATTAGCTAAGCTCAATAAACTGGCGACTTTAATCATCACATTGGTGTTCTGTCGTCCGGGCTCCACACGGATTAATCCCTAAACCCTACACACTTCTTTTTGCTTTGTTCCAACAAAAAACTGTAAAAGTCATAATAAATATTATTTCTTGATGTTCCTAGGTTCATACACACTTCTGTTTTGCCACATAAGAGCTGCCCATGCTACCTTGGCTCACGATGACTACTTATAGGACTCTTCTGAACTTGTATAGTAGCACACTCAAAAGTAGTTAGCAGTTTGTCAATGTAATAGCTTAAGGTAAAAATACTCTAGGTAAAAATGTATATAAGAACACACAGAAGTAGATGACACCAACTGATTTGCCTACATACTATAGAATATTGAATGCCCTATTGCTGGTTCTTTTCATAATGGTGTTATAAATATTTTGGCACTGAGATCAGTTTGTCTTCTCCTTTGTAGAACCAATTTCATCTTCACTGAATCTGTAGCAGGGCACTCATTCCCCGTCTTTTCACCTTACACATAAAAACAGACAAACACCTAACAATTTTCTTAAGCTATGCGACTTATGAACAGAAAAAACAGAATATTGCTTACTAAGGTCATAATGTATGTGTCTCATTGTAGCCCAGGTTATTTAAATCAGGACACTGAGAAAAAGATAACATACAGTTGTGCTCAATGAACAACTAATCCCTGTGAAAGGTACATGTTCTAACCTCTTAGTTATGTCATCTTCTCATATGTAATGTTAGAGTGGAGAGACTTAACAGACTACATTGTTGAAGAGACGGCTTCTTCTCATCAAGAAATATCCATAACTACACTTAAACAGAAAAGTGGAAATCAGGTTACATGACCTGTGAAAGTAATTTTGTTACTGTGTTATATAAATTGAGATTTTTCTTGGTGGATTTTTCCTGTGGACATAATTGTTCCTTTAACTGTCTTAGTTTAGTATTATGATTTACCCTGACAGCTGTTTTACTGATATGATAACTCTGCAGAATTAATTATTCACTTATTTTATTTTATTTTAGTCATGCAACTGGCTGAAAATCTACACCAGTCATTTGGTCAAAGATATTCCTCACTATGAGAAATATCTGCTCTGAATTAAGGACAGATTACAGCAAATAATCTGGTTGTGTGTTTCCTTTTAGCAAGCAAAGAGATCAGCCCAACTCATAATTCTTTTAAAGATAGTTCTTTGCTATGTGGGGATTTGAGATTGTGGCTTTGAAATATGAAGTTGGAAAAAGCAAGATGTTAAATGCTTGAAAGCCATAAACTGTAAAGACAGAAGCTCATATCTAATTTAGGAGGTTTGGCAAGTGTTGTATTCATTGATTTTTATGGTTATTTTGTGCCCTTTTTTTTAAAGTTAAAATGTCACATGGAGTGCTGCAAAGCATAACACAAGTTCTTTCCATTCTCTGGTGTGGATATATTCTGCTTTTTGGGCATCCTTTCACTGTCAATACTTACATCTGTTGCTTAAAATGCTATTCCTGGTACAATTGTTTTTTAAATGCAAACCCATATGTGTGATCTCAAGAGAAACTGGTAAATTTTACCAAATGGGCATCCCTAAATTACATGCCATCTGCAGCCAGTGATGAGAGGACTAAACCCAGTCAGCTGTGATCTTCCACCACTGCATCTATCATTTTGATTGGCTCTAGGGAAATCAATAGCTTTTGGCTTGAACTTTTCCAACCCCAACAGGTTATTATGGACTGGTTGAGATGTACTGGAATGATCTCTTTTATCTGCAGCTAGGCCTCAAACTGTTTTCTTGTGGAAATCAGCAGCAAAACTGCAAAAGTCAGCAAAGCAAAAGAGGGCACATACTCTAGCACTGATTCAGATTTTATGAGGTATAAGTGTGCAGCCTTATTAACTCAGGAAGACTGTTGAAATGTGTAAAATATGGAAGAAAATTTTAATAAACGTTATTATTGCCTATGTAATTGTAAATTAATAGTACTAGAAAAAACAATGAACTTTTCAGAACAGCATGTTCATATTCTGAAGGGATAATTGCCAAAGTGGGAATTACTGTATTATAGTATGTGAGACTTTAGGATCATGTTAGAGAGAGGGGGGGGAGGAAGGGAAAATAATACGTAGATGCTACCTCACTGAGGAAAAAGCCCTCTGAAATTCCATTTATATCACTGATCTTCCACTATTAATTGCCCTCCCTTCACTCCTACCTTATGGTATGTTCCTTTAAAGTAATAAAAGTTATTGTGAGCTAATTAAAACTGCAGTTTAAAAATTTAACTGGAAGCATACTGAGATGCACCTTGCTCTTACTAACAAAAGGCTTCGCAAATGTAAGTGCTTAAACCTCGTGAGTCTAACTGAATATCTCCTAATTTGTTTTTATTTACTCCCAAACTAGATGAACTAATAGTCAGAAAACGAGATCTGAGAGTCAGCTCTGAAAAAAAAACCAAACAAACCCCACCCCAAAACCAACTGCATCTTTGTTCCTCATCTACAGAGCTCTAAATGCTAAGTACAACATGAATTCATTTTCACCCATAACCTTGCTGTAGCGTTTAAATGCTTAGGTTTGTAGGGATGAAAGGCATAATACCCAGCATGCTAGGGAGCAGGATGAATGAGGTACAGCCTGGCATACATTGAAAGAAAGGAAAGTCTGAAATCCCACCTCTCTTTTGATCGGAAAGATGTGTGTGTCACTGGGATTCAAGATTTTTGAAAAGCAGCTGTAGGTATCTGTGTGCAGAAGAGCAACCTGGGCTGAGCATCGCCAGTCCAGACAGACACCTCCTCAGGGCTGTGCAAGTTATCAGGTCCTTGTAACAGGTGGGATGGCAAATCCTCTTGTTTATCTGTTGGCTATTTTCATGTGGCACCATGTTAGACAAACAAGATGCTAGGAAGATTGAACTCCATCTGACTGTAGTTGCTTTGGTAGGGTTTGGATACCTCTTTGTGAATTAGGCATAAAAAATTTAAGGCATCCAAATTCCCAGTGTTTAAATTAATCTTTTGGTCTTTCAGCTATGTTTGTTTTCAAGTTCTGTCCTCTATGCTAGAATTTTAATATGCACATTTGACATGCTCTGAGAGTGTCTGTAAGATCAAATCCCCCAGACAATTTAAGCAAAGGAATGGCTGCTGTCTCTAAATAGCTTTATTTAATGGCTAGGTGCTGCATTGCTCAAACCTGTTAGAGTTTATGCGCGTAAAGTACATGTGCTACAATTCAGCTGCAGTTACCTAGGGAGATTTTTTTAAGGTCACAAAGGAAAGGATCTTTGAATCCTTTCAAAGGAATTTAGGAATTTCTGAGATATCCTTGTGAGAAACTGAAAGAGTTAATGTCTCAAACCTTGTGGTGGGTCAAGTTCTGCTTAATGACAAACTCCACATAAGAAGGAACTCTGCCTAGCAAGGAACCCTAGGTGAAGAGCAGCCGATCAGCGCCCGTCAGCAGCAGGAGGGGAGGCCCATGCTGGAGGGTGCACAGGTCCCTGCCCTGAGGTGCTGAGCAGGGCAGCTCACCACCCAGGGAAGGGAAAGTTATTCCCCAAACGACCAGTTTCCCAAAGGTTCTGAAAGCACAAACCGCCCGTGACACCTAATGAACCTAATGCCTGCCCGAAGGAGGGGCAAGGATGATAAAAGGGCACAAACTGAAGCCCCACGTGCACAAGCCCACTGGAACTGGACCCCTTGGCTGACTGGACCAATGCTGGGCCCAGTACTAGTGAGATCTTCATCTTTTCTCTTTCTTTTTCTCTTTTTCCCCCATAATCCCTATACTTCATCCCTTTAGACACAATCCCCTGACCAAGTCTTGGACTCGGAGCGGATCCAGCCACCCCCGGGCTCCTCTCTGAGAAGGAGTCCAGAAAGCAAGGGGGTCCGCTCTGAACCTCCTCACCCGACGAGAGGGCTCGCCTTATTTTCTTCCCCGAACTGATTCCCAGATAGGCAAGGTCTGTAGTATATGTTTGCTGACATAGGGTTAGCACATGTTACACAGTTTACTGAGACAGTTTCATGCCAATTTTTGTTGTGAGCATACCGGATTTTGTGATGAGCATGCCAATTCTGGTTGTGAGCAAATAAAAGTTGAGGTTTGTGAGCTAAAGGATCCCTGGTGTCGTTTCACCTTAATCCTGATGTGGGAATCAGCAAACCTAAGTCATCATCCTGAGAAATTGGGATGTGACAATGCTGAATGGGAATATTCAGGACAACAATTTGGGGATTCTGATTTCTAAATTATATACATATTTGAAGTTAGATGCTTGCATTATATTTTTGGTCTGTTCATTAGATTCTCAGTGCTTTAATTTTCTATATGTGAAATATATCTTTCTTCCTCTGAAAGAAAATACTTTAAAGATTGTATACCTACATCTCTTATAGGAGCCTAGTTGGTAGAATCCCTGAGAAATACTTCAAGTTTGAGATAAAATAATGTTTAAGATTTTAAGATATATTATGAAAGAAAAAGAAAGAAAACCAGAAGACGGAACTAACAAGATAAATGAACTGGGAGATAAGGCATCATAAAAATATTTTTTTTCTGGCTTCTTATGCTCCTCTTGTTCACTGATTTTCTTAAAAGCTTCTGCACAAAGACTTAAAGGTAGTTCAGCACTAATCATCTTTCCATTCCACTTGATGTCTTAGGAAATTAGATGCCTAAATAACTTTTAAATTTTTTTGTTCTCCCATAGGTGACTAAAGATTCAAAATTAAGAGGTTCTGAACTTGCTTTTGTAAAACAAATTGCATATTTTCCCACTGAAGCCAATATACAGTGTGAGTTGTCTCACTTCCCCTGATTGCTCGGTGGTGTAACATCAGTCCCAGTGTCATTATAAGTATTAATGTTTTAACAAATGTGTAATTTTGGGGGGAAAAGGAAAATCAATTACAACCAAAAGGATAAAAGAAAAAATAAATTATTATTATGGTAGGCTAACTTGCTGTATAAACTCCTTGCATTATTGTAACAATTAAAGCCAGAACAAAACCTCCAAATTAATATTGCGAGGCAAGAGAAAGCAGAGTCACTAGCAGAGAGCAACAAACTCATTTGTAATAGTTTATGCACAGTTTGCTATCACCAGTGTACTTTACTAAAAATATATGAACTGATGGCAGACTCTGACTACAAAATCCATCAAGCATTTTCTGTAAGTGCTTAAACTTGACTCTGCAAGCAGCAGAAAACAGGAAAAGGCCTTTGGATTTTGAAAAATCTTCTGCAAAATAAGGTATATTATTTTATTCCCCCACTTGAAAGAGCCACAGGACTGTCACGGTGACTTTTCCAAATTATGTACTTTCTCTCCAAAGTATTGCTCACTTAGATGTCTGAAGAAAGGCGAGACCTTTCTATTGATTTTTTCCAAGTGTTTTTTTCTGGTGTGCATTCCTGAAGACTAATGTTAGGACCCTCTCACAGCTTTGCACCATTACCTTTATTTATTACATTTACCAGAAATGTTTCCTCTTTGATGCCCAGTACCCAAAATTCTGAATAGCTGCAACAGCTGGAAAAAGATGAACACTCTGGTGTTACCAACTAAAACTTACAATAGGTGACATGAAATCATTCTCTAAGTCAATGCTAAGAAATGTTTATTGGTATCTATTTGTATATAAAGAAGAGAGATGAATGGTAGACATTTCAAGTGTTATTCAGACAGTTTTGTATTGTCAAAGGACAAAAACGTCCCCCTGTGATGTCAACAAGGACTTTCATTATTGACTTTAGCGAAGACAGGGTTTCACTCAGAATACTTTTGCTTCATAAGGAGAGATGGAGGGCAAAGAATGAGTATGGAGGCGTGCAATTATATCTTATTTGAACTCTCTGCAGTTGTAAAATCCATAAAACTTGCCTATATGTGCAAAGGATGAAGGCTGGTTCCTAACTAAAGAGGAAATGACATCCAATCTATCAGAGAAGATGGGTAGAATGGAAAATTTTAGATAAATGAAAATTTTCCACTTATAAAAAATCCCTTTGTGTTGCTAGTGTTCATGCAGAGAAGCCAGGAACTGTTAGGGTTTCACGTCCTAGTCCTGTAGCCCCATGCTACAAGAAACTCAGCTATACTTGAGAGGGATGATGGATGAATTGACACTGCAAGCACTTGAACAATGATCTGGAAGGAATCTGAGTATTTTAAACCCTCATTTATTGCATCACTTTTCTAACTTACAAGCCTGACTATACTTAGGATAAGTATTTACCTTTCAGCTTCTATTTGAAGGCAATTCAACAAACCCACTTTTCTGTAGGTAAATGCTAGCAAGTACAGGGAAAAGGTGTTTTCAGGATTGTACGGACATGCACTTCTTGGCCCTAGTACCCTTCCTATCAATATGAATATCCTGTTTCTGAGCTTTTATAGTATTTTACTGTGATAACATAGAGTGAAATTTTTCCTTTATCTATATTTTTGAGAAAAGGTATTGAGGAAGAACAATAGTTTTCTCTATATATCAGTTTCCTTTCTCTTCCAACTGTGTGTCTGCCAGAGGAAAAGATTAAAATATGGAAAAGGAGCAATTTTCACAAAAGTAAAAACTACAGGTTTGTTTTATTAAAATTTTGAAACAACAGAGAATGGGAGTGTATGATTTTAGGAAACATATGATTGTGATTTTTTTGTTTGTCTCTGAAGTTTTTCTCTTCCCTTCGGTGGCACATCAGGTAAAACCTAATTTGCATAGTTTATTGCGTGTGTACATAAAAAATACATACACAACCTGTAGTTGTTTCCGTGCTTGTGATGCACTGCACCCGGGCTGCTCCTCTGAGACAGGGAAAACTTGCCTTGTCTCCCTAACCTACTGTCAAAGGGGCCATCATTATGCAGATTTTGTGGTACACTGATCTTTGTTTGGGGCACGCACAGAAGGGATGCACTGTGAGCTATGGAGCGTGGAAATCCTTTTCCACTCACTTCCATACAGAAGATGGACAATGGAGAGCCTTTTATAGAGTGGCTGAAGTGAAGAGCCAGCAGGGTGAATACATAGTACCGAGAATATAAGAAAGAAAACTGCAGGGGGGGGCAGAAAGAGACACCGGCTGCCAACTCCCACTGCTTTGTCTTCACTCTCTCAACTTTGTCCACTATAATCTGGATTTTGCCTTTATTCTTGTCATTGAATATGCCCTTTGGAGTGACCCAATCACAGTGACCCTTTTGGAGTTTGCAAGCACAGCAGATGCCAGCTTGTGCTGCATAATAGAAGGGTAGGTTCTCATTGTTGCATTCCAAAGAGACTGCTTTTGTTGCTTAAAATAAGAACCAAGCATAGACTTCACCTATGCCTCCATCCAAATGAAATAATATTGTCATTGTTTGTATAAGTGTAATTTTTCATAATGTAGGCCCATCTCTGATTTTTCTGACTGTCTGTACTCATAAACCGATTTCAGGTGTATTTGTAGACATTGCAGGCAAATTAGTTGTGAATTGTTCAGGAAAAGTGTTAGATTGAGAAGATCAAACTCATGCCAGAGAGTTTTAAAATTTTGTACTACAGATGATGATGACCAGCACCCAGACATATTATCAGATAGGCACAAAGTGACTGGGGTAGATGTAGTCACTGGTTCCCCTTCTAACAATTCTGATCTGTGATGAGAAGTTACTTCCCTAGAAAAGTCTTATCTTACATGTTATTATCACTTCTGAGTAAGAAATTTGTGATCTTTTTCCCAGATAAAATAGGGTGAGGCACCATATCAGCAAGATCTAAGAATAAAGGAATAGCTTTTGACTGAATTAACTTTTGGTCTTGAAGCACTTTATAGCTTCAAAACATTTGCAGTAGGAATCACCTTGCCCACCTTCACATATCTACAATGTGAATATGTACGTGTGAGCTGCCATCTACAAATTTCTTCAGTAACAAAGGAGAGAAATAGGCACACTCTTCAGGTGTGCTTTAACTGGCCAATTTTAGCTGTCTGCTTCAGGCTGACTGGACTCAAGCCCTAAAAGTGGCTCCTTTTTTTTCACTGACTATAAGGGTAGACTATTTCAGACACAGCAGCAAGCTAAGATGCAATTTACTGATTGAAGAGACAGATACAGCTAAAGCAGAGTCTGATTAAGTCTCTCTGCCTTCATGTTTGAACAAGAGGCTTACTGAGAAGTAAGAAACTAGCCCAAGTGAAGAAATCTACCTTTGGTCAGATGAATCCTACACTCAGTAAGACTTACTGACTTGGAATGTACAATTCCTCTTAAGAACAAAGAAACAAAAAAACCTAAAAAAATTTCAAATGTTTTTTGTACTCTGAGTAAGTAAATTCCCTTCCACAGTGGTTTCACAGAGTTTATGCTGTGGGATTGCCATGTTGATTCAGCTGTGATTGCACTTTCCACACTCACTGGAGCAGAATGAAGCAAGTTTTGTCCTTATTTAGTCCAAATTGTATTTGTTCATATAGTCTAGTCATGTTGTCCTTGTTTTCAAAAAGGTTTCACCTCCATCTGGAAATGTTTCTCCCATCGCTTTTTGCAACTCTTTTTAGAAACCTCAAGGGGATACTTCCAGGTCTTGGAGTTCTGTTAAGCTTCAGATGTTCTAATTCCTTGATCACCTGTTCTGGCTGAATCTTACCTCCTTCAGTATTTTTTCTTGCTCTCCTGGGAAATTTATGTCTGTTTCTGACATCTGTCCCCAAATCTTCTGTGTGAACACAGAGGCAAAGAATTCATTTGATTGTCCTTTAGTTATGTCTGTCTCTTCAGTCAGTAAATTACCCAGGGCAGCTCTTAGAATTTCCACTGTCTCTTCCAATGACCTCTTGTTCAATATGTGCTTGAAAAAAGAAAACTTTGTTATTTATCTTAACCTCTTCTGCAATTTTCCTTTCATTTCACATCTTTACTATTCCTAGCAGATTGCTGTATTTTCTACTGTGTTATGTCATCTCTTCAGTTATCCTCATTCTTTTAATACCTTACATCAGCCTCTTTGAGGTCTTTGAATAACTTTTGTGTTGAATCCTTCAAGTTTTGCTTTCAGAGGCTGCTTTATTGGTTGGATAATTCTGGCAATGAAAGAGCACACAGTTTGAGTACTGTGCACAGTTCTGGGCCCCAAAATTTATGAAGGATGTGAAGGTCCTTGAATGCATCCAGAGGAGGGCAACAAAGCTAGTGAAGGGGCTGGAAGGAATGTCCTGTGAGGAGCGGCTAAGGACTTTGGGTTTGTCTAGTTTGGAGAAAAGGAGCCCAAGGGGCGACCTCATTGGTCTCTGCAGCTTCCTGAGGAGAGGACGTGGAGAGGGAGGTGCTGAGCTCTTCTCCCTGGGATCCGGTGACAGGACGCATAGGAATGGTTCAAAGCTGCTCCAGGGGAGGTTTAGACTGGACATTAGGAGGCATTTCTGTACTCAGAGGGTGATTGACCACCGGAATAGGCTTCCTAGAGGGGTGGTCAATGCCCCAAGCCTGTCAGTGTTTAGGAGGCATTTGGACAATGCCCTTAAAAACATGCTTTAACTTGGTCAGCCCTGAATTGGTCAGGCAATTGATCTAGATGATTGTTGTAGGTCCCTTCCAGCTGAAATAGTCTATACTATTCTATTCTATAATTTATTTATCAGTGCTTTCCACCTCCACTTTGTTATTTTTTCTATTGTTTTATTTCATTTGATTAGACAAAACACACTAGGAATCTTAAAATGTGCATGGTGGAAATAGCAAGATGTCTGTATCTGATGTTTAAGATACAGGAGGCTATTTCTAGCTTCACCACTGAGTTGCTATGATCTTGGGAAAAAAAATCCTGTGGGCTAGAGATGAGCCAGACTATACATCTGTGAGTGGCAAAGTGGGAAAACTGAGAAAGTGGGCTGGCAGACCTTGGTCACATAAAATGGTAGTTTATGGCAGTCATTGCACCTCATTCTTACAGAGCCATGGGATGAGGTGCTATAATCCTCAACGGAGAAACATGCACAGCATGTTTTATAAAACTGTCTTACTTTTCTGAGTTAAGATGCTCTGGAGGTATTTAGGGTGAGTCACTATAATCCTGTTGACCACCATCACTGGTCTCCAACTATAAAACTATAAAGATTTTTTTCTAATAACTTAAATAACTATATGGAAGTTGTTCTTATGAGACAGTGAAAAATGGTTCTGAGTATGAAATAGTGGCTCCATACCTGGTTTATCACTTTTATTCTTATGCAACATAGTCAGATGCCCTAGAGCCTCCTAGAGCTTCATTCTGGGGAAGGGGGGAACCTGGAGCACGACAGAAGCTACAGTTTGAACACCAAGCACAGTTCACACAAGACAGCTGGAGAGTGAGGGATTACAGATATGACTCCCACAAAAATCTACAGCAGCATTTTTGAACAGAGAGTTTTTGTTTCAAATCAAAAGTTTTTAGTCAGGAGTTTCTTTCAGTTTTTAATTTTCAGACAGAAGTCAACATTTTCCACAGGGAAAGAAACAAAATAACATAATCTTCCAACTAGTTTTGCTTGTAACAAATGTATGTTTTTTTAAAGTGCTTTTAGACCATCAGATAAAGGTCACTGGGGAAGTGGAAAATGTCATTAAGAAATTCACTGACTTGATTTTCCACAGGTTTAGGCTTCATTTGCCAGCTAAATACTACACTTCTTTGTCTACAGTGAAGTCTGTACAAGATTCGAAATGAAATTAGATTGCATATTCTAGTTCTCTGTTAGTATTAAGGTCACACCAAACTACATCTATAAATTACCCAGGCACAGTCAGTTCTTAATGCAGCCCCTAAGGACACTCCAGTGCAGTGGCGTGAAGAGAGGATTTCTCTGGCTTAGCATTAGGCATAATCGTTCCAGGCCACGCTTTCCCCCGAGCGGTCCTACAATAGCCCCAAAATTGAGGACAATCCACCTGACGCAATCCTTCCAAGACCCTGACTTGCGACAGCAGCTAGAACTCTTGACAAACCCAGCCTGCTTCCCTGCCCTCCCTGTGATTGCTTTCAGGCTGTTTGTACCCCCTCAACCCTCCGAAGCTCCTCTGAAAGAAGCCATTTACACCGATTCTTCTCTTTCCTATGCTGGAGATAAAACCACCTGCCGAGTATGGGAGGTATAGATCACTGGTACCCACTAAGGAGTGAACAAGTTGAAAACGTTTATTACTACATCATTTCTGAAGGTCCAGCAAGTGTTGTCAATCCCTGTTAAATAAGGAGGGATTTGGTTATAGGGAACATGCTCTCAGGGGTAGCAGCTAAGTGAGACCTTGCACAGGAAATTAACTCAAACCAGCCTGGAGGACATTCTGGCACTGACAGTAAAAACATGAGGTTATTTTGATCTTGAAGCTGTCCTGAGAAGCTCTGAATAGTATCGTAAATGGATCTAGAAAGGCTGGATTTAGGAGTCAGGCATGTAAATACTTCTTAACAGCTTTTCTGAGAAACTCACTGCTGATAATATACGAAGTAGAGTAGGAATCTGAAACCCAAGCTAGTGCTGTAAATGCTGAGGTATTCCACAAACAACTGATGTATTCTTTATGAATAGTCCTTGATGCTGCAAGTCACATGTTCTTGCTTAATGATCTGAAGAAAAATACACGAGGAGTTTCACAGGGAAAAAAGCTTTCATTAGAAAATGTCAATTCACGATACTCTTCCAGCGCAGGCTAGATTTTATGGTGAAATAGAGATTCACCTTAAAATGTCCAATAATCAAAATATCTGGGAATTTATCTACACTGTGAGAAATTCAAGTCAAAGCCATTTTTTTCTGCATTTTTTCCACAGCCCAGTGAACACCTTAGCCAGATTTTTATTAGCTATTTTGGGGTCACTAACCTCTCTTCATTTATATTAGCTTGTTCCTTTCTGTATGGATAACTAAATAATCATTGGAATGGAACTACGGTTTTGGCAATACTGAGCTTACTGAAAATTCACTGACAAATTCCACCCAGCTCTAATAAATAGTCCCAGTGTATTAAATTGGCCAACTCTTACAGCTCAAGTGCAAATTTGGGCCAGGCTGAGGCCTCTTTTGTGTTGGTCCCAGTGAATATTGGAGTAGATTGAAATCAATTTCTTATGTGTTATCGTCTTTGTTTCAGCCCTGGGATTCTCCTGGTTACTTGATTTATTTTACAGTACAGGAAATCTTATTTTTATGCTGTTTGCTTAATTCATCACTGGGATAATCAATAATAAATTTCTAACACCAGTTTTCTCGCTTCATTATCTTCAAAATACTTCATTGTAGGCAGATCAGATTTAACCCAGCTTCATCTCTGCTAAGGACCTCTGTGTCTTTTTCTTTTTAGCTATACTCGGGGAAAATGCCAAGCACTCTTAACTACTGTGTTCACTTGGAAATTACTTCACTGGCACTTGTCGGGGAACACAGAAGAGACACAACCTAATTGATCCATAAAGGTGAAAATAAGAGCTGTGTAATGCAAAATATATTTTTATGGTAAAAGGAATTGGAAATGCAAAACACATGAAAAATCAGAAGAAGGAAGAATATGTTTTTGCAAAGCTAAGGCTGATATTTAAAGTCTAGAAAATTAGGAAAATCAAAATGATAGGCGTCAGTCACTTTCCTGCTGTCCCTTAGATAAAGTCTTCAACTTAGCCCAGGTGATTTGAAGAGTTACAATGTCTGGAGCTTAATAATGGAAAGAGGTTAAATGTATACTACTGTAAATAATTAATATGCAACTTGTCTTACAAAGTCCAGAGGAACTGTCATAGTCCTTATTCCTCCAGCCTTGTGATTGCATTAAAATAACAGTGCCTATTGCAATCAAGAGACAGAATTTACTTGCAAAATCCAGATTTATTAATTTTGCTGATGAGTTACTGATGACTGTTAGAGCACAGATCATGCAGTGGCTCTCTGGGACCCATACCCACCAGCTAACACAAGCCAGAATTACATAGGACAGGGACTTCACCTGTGCATAAAGCCCATTACAGCTTGTAATGAGGAAAGGAATTCTTTTTATGAGGAATCAATGGTGTATTAGCACTGCACAAGAGACAAAATGGATGGTATTACTGAGAAGATGGAGTGAAAAAAATACATGAAGCAAGTCCAGACCTCTGGACTTGTCAGTTCTTTACTCTCAGTTCACTGTTTTAAGTACTTTTGACAGTATAGTGCTAAGCATCAATTTGCAATAACATTGAAAATCCCCCCCAAACCAATTTTTCATCTTTTTTTTTTTTTTTTTTCCCCTCCCCCACTAGCTTATGGATAGCTGGACTCTGTGTTGGTGGCAAAGTGCTGGCATTTGGGGGGGCTGCAGCCACGGCCCCTGTGAGAAGCGGCCAGGGCTGCCCTGTGCCAGACACAGCCGGTTCCAGCCGGTTCCAGCCGGCTCCGACCCACCCACCCCAGGGCACCGCTCAGCCCCACAGACAAGGTGCTGGCTCCTTGGGGAAAACGTGCTCAGGAAAGGGTAAAAAGTGCTGCTTGGCAGTGAGGAGTGAGGAAAAACGTGAGAGCCCCAGCCCCGCAGCCCCCCAGGTGGGTGCAGCAGGAGGGCAGGAGGTGCTCCAGGCGCCGGAGCAGCAGAGATTCCCCTCAGCCCGTGGTGATGAAGACCACGGTGAGGCAGGCTGTGTCCCTGCAGCCCAGGGAGAGGACCGTGTTGGAGTCGATATCCACACTGCAGCCTGACCCCACACCAGAGCAGATGGATATTCCCTGAAGGAACTGCAGCCCACAGAGAGGCCACGCAGGAGCAGGGGAGAAGTGTGAGGAGCAGCAGAGAGGAACAGTTATGGACTGACCCATTTCTCATCCCCCTCCACTGCTCATAAGGAAGAAAGTAGAGGAGTCAGGAAGGAAGGACTGAGGTTAAGCCTAGGAAAAGGGAGGGGGGGAGGGGGGAGAGAGGTGTTTTAATTTCTGTCTTTGTTTCTCACCATCTAAATATGTTGTTAATTGGCAATAAATTAAATCAATCTTCCCCAAGTTGAGTCTGTTTTGACCGTGACAGTAATTGGTGAGCGGTCTCCCTGTCCTCATCTCGACCCATGAGCTTTTAAATCTTTTTTTCTCCCCTTGAAGAAGGGAAGTGAGATAGCAGCTAGGTGGGCATCTGGCAGCCAGCCCAGGTCAACCCACCACAATAGCTTATTATACAATCTGTAATAATGTACTTTGTTCTTTTTGCACCTTCATCGCTAAATATGTCTCACAGGAAAATTTGAAGTGTTCAGGTGGCACGTGACCCTAGAATCTTCAGTGCCACTGGAATATGAATCTGCATCTTGGGATGTCACCCAACATAATATTACTTTGGAAGTTTAACTTAGTTTGAGAGATCTGCCTCCTCCCAATTACTCATTTTATATCTGTGCTAATCTTTTC
The DNA here is from genome assembly GCF_929443795.1 of Astur gentilis. Taxonomy (NCBI): domain Eukaryota; kingdom Metazoa; phylum Chordata; class Aves; order Accipitriformes; family Accipitridae; genus Astur; species Astur gentilis. Next base: position 26,790,958 of record NC_064892.1, on the reverse strand, counting down.
TTTTTTAACCAGATTTATTACATCGATTCTAATTTTATTTCAGTACCACAAAAAGTGGTACTGACATGACTGAAAGAATGGTAAATAGCAGTGAGAAAGCAGGAACAAACTGCTGGAAGTGGGGAAATCTTAAGCCCACCTTTGCCGCAGCAGCAAATGTATGTGGAATAGGACCTGGATCTCTGTGGCAACCTCGAGCTCCCTCATCTAATTATTGTAAGTTGACTCTCTGTAACAGCATTCTGTGTAATTTAAATTGCAAATGACCATGAAATCTTCCCTCAGCCCTTCGACCTGGAAGATCATCCTGGGTGTGAAAAATAGTATTACCAGCTGAAGGGCAGTAGCATCCTTTGTACATTCCTACATAAGTAGACAATATAAAGTGTCAAGAGGTTCTTTAAACTAGCAGAGAAATTCTTAACAAGAACCAAAGCTTGAAGGTAATGCTAGACAAATTAATGGAAAAAAGACAAAATTTAAATTTTTCAACACTTCTGCCAGGTGTTGTTCAATGCTAAAAATCCTGTTTCTGGGAGTCTATAGTAGAAAAACTTCAGTAATAGCAGCCCCAGTCCTCAGCAAGAAAAGTAGGAAGATAGAGTAGCATTTTTTGTCATTTGTTTTGTGTTTTTTTTTTCAAGAGGGAAACTATTTCTTTATCCACAAGAAATGACAGTTCTGCATTAAAACCCCCAAATTTTCTCAGAAGAAAAAGCATATAGTAAAATAAAAGCAAATTTTGAAAAGGTGGCTAGAAATTGACAGTAGGCAAGGGTATCATCTGTGGTCCATTTCAGCAACAATATGTCTGACGTGAACAGGGAACTCAGCTGCTGATCTTTCTTCCTGGTAAGATCTCTCTCTCTGTTGAGTATCCAGGTCATGAGGACATCATTCAACTATTAGGTGGGCTCATTTATTCTCTCTCTGAGAGCACGTCCCAGAGGTTTGTCTCACTCTCCTATGAAAGGAAATGTCTATGGACATATGAAGAGAGCTGATGTTCTATATGGATGCTTTTGATGTAGGGCCTGTTCTAGGCTCCTGGTGCTTGTTGTTTTCTCTCAAGTTTTCATTGTAATAACTACCTCCATGCTGCATTCACTCTTGCTCAGATAACCAACTCTTTTTTTTCTTTCAACACTATTTCTTGTAACTGCTCCACTGCAAGATACAGTGCTTCCATTCCTATGGTTATCTGACAAAGTTTCTGAACTGCACGTAGGACAGGAATCATGATATATGAGACCAGAATTGAGTCGTTATCACTAAGGTCTTATGACTTCATTCCTGAATGAAGACATTTCTTCTTTTCTTTGCCTTTCCTTGTCTCAATGCCATGGATTGCTGTAGTGACGTGGGTCAACACATTCTGGGAAGGAACATCATGCCAACATTTCATGATGTTTTGACCAAAATGTCCTAAACTACAAAATGTCATATAACAATTATGTAGATATAGCCTAGCACAGTTTAACTTCCCTCACTTAATAAAAGATGCTGGCAGACTGTCCCCTTCCCTAGGAACACCTCTGTTTGCCTGAATTTCCCAGAGAGCTCTAAGCTGCTCTCATCCCTATAGATAGTTCTCCCAAGACTTGGTAAATGACAGATTTTGGAGATACTTACATCAAAATAAACTCCAAAGTTGGAACTCTAAATCTGTTTAGTCCTAGATAAAAAAAAAAAACAAAAACAAACCAAAACAAAACAAAAACATTCATTTCTGAAAAAAAAAAACAGAATAGACAAATGTAATTTTTGGTACCTGTACAAGAATAAGTATATTAAATTCTGTGTGTTGCATAGGCATGAGAGGCTAAATGCTTTTCTGGACAAATCTCCTAATTTTTTAAAAAATGTACAAATTAATCTGGAGAAAAGGAGGCTGAGGGGAGACTTTATCACTCTCTACAACTACCTGAAAGGAGGTTGTAGCAAGGTGGGTGTTGGTTTCTTCTTCCAAGTAACAAGTGATAGGACAAGAGGAAATGGCCTCAATTTGCACCAGTGGAGATTCAGATTAGATATTAGGAAAAATTCCTTCACCAAAAGGGTTGTCAAGCATTGGAACAGTCTGCCCAGGGAAGTGGTTGAGTCACCAGCCCTGGAGGTATTTAAAAGACATGTAGACCTGCTGCTTAGGACTTGGTAGTGTCAGGTTTATGGTTGGACTCGATGATCTTAAGGGTCATTTCCAACCAAAATGTTCCTGTGATTCTATGGTTCTAAATCCTACTTTACATATTTTCTCTTCTCTTTCTATAGGAAATTTTAAAAGTTTCTGGTATTACACAAAATAATCTTTCAGCGGGAAACCATAGATATCTGTATGATATATGTAGTATCTGTCCTCTAATCATATCCTTGTCCTTAATGACTTTGCTATGGGTATAGATGCCTGCAAAGCAAATCAACCACACCTCAAGGCAAGATGGCAAGAAGAAAAGTAGGAATACTTTGTAACTAGCAATGACAGAACTACCGAAAGGAAAGAGTGTCTCAGAAAACCCTTTAGTGTAGAAGTCAAACTAAGTACAATGCTCTAGATTTGCTTAATAATGACATTGACCACAGTGACAAATACACTAAATGAGCTTCTTCTCTTATTCACCCAGGTGAAGATTCTTTGGCTGAAGTGACATAGGTATAACTGAAGACAAATTTTTGTCCAATAAATTCTATAGAATACATACTGCCATATAATATAGTATTGTATAAATAATTCCCACAAAATGGTAACACTAAGTTACAAATGACTGGGAATGGTTACAGTGGCTATAGAAAAGCACTTTTCTTTGAATGAAAGTGATCAACAATTTATTGTTCCCTAGCTACTTGCATACAATTAAATTGGACAGAAAAGAGCAGCATTTTAAATTGAAATATAATATTTGAATAAAGGTTTGTTGTTATGAACACATCTGTAGTCATAAATGCAGCCTTTCTAACTGTTCAATACAAGGATTCCGCAAATATTGATCTATATATAATAGCTGCTTTAACATATTTGTAATATTTTTTTCTTTTATTGTCCATAAGATATATTTGATACTTTCTTTGCCGTTTTTTAAAAATCTTTGTGTTCACAGGATGTGTGCTGCTTAAGGCTTGAGCTCACAGGGACAGGCCCTGAGGCTAGAGTTTGCAGAGCCAGCATGAAGAAGGTGCAATGATGAAAACGCATCAGGCCTACTCTACATGTGCCACACAGCTGGGTTGAGCATGCATCAAGAAATTCTTCATCATTTTCACTGCAGTTGTTTCGGTGCTCTGTCTGTTGCTTAGTAATCCCCTGCAATGGGCTTGCATGACATCTTTTCTGCTTAGTTTAAATTTTTTTTGCCATGATCAACATCTGAAAAATCCATAGCAAAATCACTGGGGAGTTTTCCTGAAACACAGCTCTCTATTGCTTTATGAAATCCTTTGTGATCACCTCATTTTAATAGTCTGTGAGTTTAAATGGTAACCCCTTCCTTAGAATGGAAGGACATGTCATGTGTCCCTCTGCTTTCATACTTCTGCTTTCATACAGTGCACAACCTATAGCTCCAGGGCCTGATCCCATGAGCTCATTCATGCCTTGGGCAGAACCAGTTTCATGAACCTAGTGTCTAGCTTAGAGAACTAATCTGACAAGACTCCCTACAGTACCAGGGAAGAGAGATTAGTTCCTCCAGAGCAACTGAGCTAGACTACTGCTCTGATTTTTCCTCAGCAGAAGCTAATTTTCAGCTGCAAGAGAATCACTGCTGTATTTACCTTGAGTAACTTAGTTATATAGAGTTACCATAGTACTTACCTATAGTCTGAACATACTGAATCCCTGAAGATGTAAAACCACTAAGAGAGTAATGAAAATGCAGGTTTGATGGCTTTGTTTCCCTAATAACATGATAAAACATCTTTAAATAAAAACTCAGAGAAAATGTGTTCTAAAACATATTTATCTAGAGAGCTGCATAGTCAGAAGGCCTCCCTTAAGCCTTTTTTTCCCCATGTATTCAGGTAGTTTATTTCTCAGAAGCTCTGGGATAACACAGAAGAATTAATAAGAGGAAAAAAGAAAGTATTTTTATTCCACTGCTGCAACTGAAGAGAAAAAACAAAAGATGTTGAGAAAGTGAAGGGGGAACAGAGATTAGATGGTGAAGATTCAAGATATGGGGAGCATGGAAAGAGAAGGAAATAGAGCAGATGGGAGTGAGAGATTAAACAATGAACAGAATCAGACAGTATGACTAACTTGTTCCATAAGGACAAAACAGTTATAGCTCAATTGCATATGAGCTTGGTTAACATGCTTTATCCCTGTAAGCAATTTCTACTGTTGTCCTAGGGTTGTTATTGGTCACGGCTAAGGAAAGTGTCCATTAAACAATCACCTTCTGAAAATAAGGTCCACATGTTGGGAAAATTTGAAGACCCTTGCTATTGATAAAATAATGGGCTCAGAAACTACACCACAGTGAGCAAAACAGAAGTAGCTGTAAATAAAAAGAAGCACAGATGGCAGTGCTGAAGATGGGGATCTCTGCAAGATTCCCCTCACAGGGTTTTCTCTGAATCAGTCTGTCACAAGGATGGGCAAGTTGTATTTTTTCTCTATCATACTTCTCTAAACATCTCCATCCTTTCCCAGAAATAAATGACCAAGCTCTTGATCAATAGATCTACAGGTTTAGCATGTCTGTCAGCAGTCATACACTTTCTGTACTCAGCTGGTTCATTGTGAATGCCCTTATCTCAATGGTAAAGAATTTGTTAGAGTTAGACAGTTAGGATGCGCTTTTGCTAGAATCTTTTCTTGGAGTGATAAGAAGGAGCATTATCAGGAAGGGTGTGTACATGCAAAACTTCTGCAACTTTAAGTTTAAGCACAAATACAGTGAGTAAAACATAAGAATTTCCAAACTGCTTAAAAATCAAATTAAGTTTAAAGAAAATAGTTTTTACAATGTTTGAATTCTTACTAGAAATACAGATTCTCTAGGTCCCTGTGGCTCTTGTTATCTGAAGGAAAAAGAAAGTGGCAGAATCAGTTGGGGGATAACTGGGGAGTCTCGCTTTGAGTGTGGGGTTCCCTTTCACACCACAAGTCAGCTCCTGTATCTCTTTCTTCCCCACAACATTGAGAAAGAGATCACATCAGGGCCATGGATTGCCAGGCAATAGACAGGGCCAGAGAGAATGGCAGTCCTTTGGGACTTTTAAACATAGTTTGCTCAAAAGTCTGCCATCAAAAACAAGGGTAAAACTAATCAATCAACGGTATTTGATGCTGAAATAGTCTAGTAGAGGACAAAGACAACTTGATTCTACATGTTGATTTTTTGTTTGGTATTTTTTTTAATTTCCATTAAGACCTATTATTTTTCTCTTTCTCACAATGGTTTATTCTTTACTTTTCTATTGTTTACTGGTATGACTAGATCAATGGATTTTCTTTTATTGCTAGTAAAATTACTAGTATGTTTAAATCTTCAATGTGAAAGTAGCGCTGATAGGATAAAATCACTTCCCAGGAATTTTTTAACTGTAGAATACAAATAAAACTCTGGGCAAAAGTAGCTTTATTGAGCAGTGTTTTGGGTTTTTTTTTATCTTTAAGAAAAGCATTTTCAGTTCTATATCTTGCTTTATAGCTTTTGCAGAAGCTCTCCTGACAATTTGCCTATTTAAGGTAAGTATATACAGAGAAATTTGCTACAGGACACATTTCTGTACTGTTATATAGTGAATCCTCATTTGTAAAAGACGTTTTAGCAGTGATCCTCTACCTAAGTCATTCTAACTGCAGCATTCACTCTTCTAGACTGTGTTTCTCAACCTGCAAAAAGCTAAGATACTGAGCAATGTTTCACAGAAGTTAGTGGTGAGTCTGACAAACTTTAAAGGTAAGCATACACCCAAATCCACAAAACTGATTTCTACTTGTCTAAGCGTTTGTAACCACGTGAGAGAAAACTCAGTTAATAAGCATGAAGGGTCACAGTTAAAGTTTCTGCAGAAACTTCTGTTCTCAGTCTCCTTTGGGTGTAAGTTTCCCCTATGTGGTTGCAGTGAGGCTGGAAAGAATAAAAACTAAAAAAAAAATAGTAGGAAATGAAGCTATTTTTGTCCCTATCAATGTGCAGGGCACTGATGCGCATGTACGGAACAGAGAAGATTTGGGGTAATTTGAGGGGCAGAACTGAGAATAATAGCTTCAGACATTTCTAAAATCTAGAATCATTTGTTGTTTTGTAAATGCTTGAACATTTAACTCAAAAAATTTTTTAAGCCTCTCTGCACACAGAAAAGAATTGTCTCCTGCTCTGGTACATTTGACTCAACATGCATTCTCAATTTTGCTGCAGTTGTTATATAAACAGCTTCCATTTTGTTTTGATCTCTCTGTGGCTTTGCATAACACATTTATTTTAGCTTATGTTTTTATGGTGAGCTATTAAAAAAATAAACTAACTTAAGAGCACTACACCAAAATCTAAAAGAAAACATTGTTTCTGTGAGGGTGTGGCATTCGCTTTTCTGACCAGCTACTGCCAGTTGAATTACAGGTGTCTTTAGCCATCATTCACTCCTATTTTTATTGCATCTTCAGTATTGCTTCAACTCATCTTCATCTTTTGCTATCATAGCTATAGACAATAAAGTGGCTATGGGAATGCAATGGAGCAGTAGAGACAAGCCAAAATGGAAAAATGCAGCTTTGTGATACCAGAATTATTTTGGTGGCTCAAAACTCTGGTTCAGTGTTAAAACATCTTCGAACAAAGTACTTCAATCTGCCAAGCATTTTTGTTTTTCAGATAAAATAGTTGTATTTTTAATTGTAAAAATAAAAGCTTTCAGCTCCAGATTTAACCTAGCACATTTCTGGTGTTCTATCTGAGCTGTAAGTGGCCAGGCTAGTTACTGCAGGTACAGCACTATTCTGCTTTGGGGACCCAATTTGGCATTGCTGTCTGCTGCAGCTCTGCCCTGTGTGGACTTTTGGACATTCTGCAAGCTAGTTTTGAATTATCTGTATTTCACTCAGTTGCGTGCTGTAGCCATGCTGTGATAACTTATGCCAGATTTTGATACAAAAGTATTACAAAGCTTTACTTCTCATGCAGATGTGTGAATCTTAGACAGAAATACACTGTCTTCCCTATTGCATTATGCTGTCAACAGTTGGACAGCATTGTCTGGCAAGCATCAAGTTAAAATCTCTGTGAATTTGCAGTCTTTCCAATGCCTTTGGGAGGCTTCTTTATGTGCAGCATGTGCATTATTTGTTTTGGGGTGGTTTTTTTGTCTTCTGTGTTCTTTGAGGTTGTCTGTGTCAAGCCAGTAAAAACCTATCACTTCCTTTCATCCCTCTCAGTGCTCAGAAAAGGGCACAGCTCTCTGTCGAGCTCCATATAAAGGTGTCTAAAATAGAGTTGATAAAAAGAACAGGAGGCAGAATCCCTGCTATCAGCCATAACTTTTTTTTGTTAAGACGATAGTAGCAATGGTCAGTTCAAGCAGGAAGCTTTACCTTGTTCTTTCTGCTCAGTTTCCATTTTTTAGTTTCTAACTATAATTTATACATGCCTGCATTAGAAAATATATAGCAGTCCACAACTGATTTCTGATACAGACATCATCACAAAATCAAATGTATTGCATAGAAGAATGATAGCAATATTATCATGGTCCAATTTCAACTATAGCCTGTACTTCTTCCTATGATACAATGACTTCTCTGTAGGTTCATTTCTTCATGTGTATTATAGAAGAGATGCACTTAGACTTCTGTATTATATTCAGAAATAGAAAGATAAAAAAAAGCTTTATTACAAAGACATATAAGTGGAAAAAATAGCTATAACAGAAATTAATCTCATTTCCAGTAACTAATTCTAAAAACCAGTATGACCAATTTTTTTACATTTTTAATACAAAAGAAACTTTAATGCAACAAAAAGAAATGTATTTGTGAACAACAAAATGTGTTGGTTTTGGCTGGGATAGAGTTAAAACACGACATAGTATAAGAATGGAAAAACTAACTTCTGCTTCTGAATTCTGGTTCATTTTTTACACCAGTGTAAATTCATTAATCCATAACAATTATTCCTAGCTACTGAGCAGAAATTCAGAACCTTTCTTTCACAGCTGTTTAAATAAATATACAGATGTACAGCTTTGTCTAGTTAGGAGTCTGAGCTCAGTTTATGTGCTGACAGCTAATTTGGACTATGAAATGGTTAGGTATTTAGCTAAAACTCGTCATCTAGCCTGGACACAGTCAATGAAAACCAAGAGGTGCCTTTCTAATCTCTTAGACGCCTCTCATATTGGGAACTGTTCTCTGCAGAAGCTGTGAGAAAACTGCTTATGCATGCACAGATATATACATGTATGTATTTAGACAAAGAGATATTTTTATATATACACACATTCACATGCACTCACAGAGTAGACTATAAGTTGACATATACCTCTTAACATTCTTCCAATCTGACAGTGCCACCTTAAAAGCCAGGAATACTGGGAGACTTGCTGCAGTAGTGTATAAAGGGAAGTCTACTTTGATATTTCACATCGGTGTGATGCCTAGAATTGTGTGGACCAGACTCTCCCTCTGGGTGTCCTTGTTCTGCTCTTTCTTTCCCCTCAGCTGTCTTTCCTCCTCTTGTACATCTACCTGTCCCCTTCCTCCAGGTGCCTTTTTCTTTTATCTTGAACTTTCTAAAGCACAACAAGACAAACTGTGTTGTTACTCAGTTGGATATTGCTTGCTATATCATGCACTCCCTTTCCACTGTTGAATCAACAACACAATATAAAACTTTTTGGGCAATAGAAAGAACTACAGCACTGAAGTTATGAGAAGCTGACAATGTATTACCCATTTGCAGGGCTAATGAACATGTCTAAAGGGGTTTCCTCCTCCATGAAAATCCATCCTTCACCCAACTCGAGCTGGGCAGGAAAGTGCTTATTCCCAGGCTGCATAACTTAACGAGGGCTGCACAGCTCTATTGATGCAGACTGGGACTGTATCAGCCTGGTGTTAACAGGTCCCACAGTTCATGAATCAGCCTCATCATACCACAAAGTCTTCCAGAAGCAAAAACACTGAAGTATTTCCAAAAAAATTCAAGACTTGGCAATGCTGCACAAAGGGGTGTAATGAATATGTATGAGTGCTTGCATATGTGTTGCACCAACACAAATGAAAATGGTTTTTGTTAGTCTGTAACAGCCTGAGAAGGTCTTTGTGGTTAATACAGTAGTCTGTGGTAAGTAGTTATACAAATATGCTTAAAGTGTTATTCATAGGTTGAATTCAGTCTTAGAAACTTGACTGAAATAGTATATGCTGTTTGAAATGGTTAAACAGAGGTTTCTCAGTTCAGAATGGGTAATATTTTGCATTGTCCACTGAAAACATTATACTGGACATACTTTTTCTTCCATGCAAGTATAATATGAGGGTCAGAATTTTCTCCTCTGCTGGGAATTATATTCATAAGCTTTCATATTGAGATTACATTCAATATGTTAGTATAATGATATGATCTTATTTCCATGTTGCCCTCTGCAACCTCTCTGCTCAAATTCCTATTTCTTCCATCTTGTGATGCTTCTGAGATATCTATATACTGTTGCATTTTTATCACATTGAGTGTCTATGTCCTTGAACACTTACCTTCTCATGCAGCTTCATGGGCAGACAAAGATTCCACCACTTTATGTGAAACTGGAATGTTTTATGTGTAGGAAGGTAATACTCTACTACCTGATGAAACACTGTTCTTAGAACAGTTTTCCATGTATGGCTGCAAATATTTGTGCCCCCCATAGCACTTGCTAGTATCCAAATTAGCCCAGAGATTTAGCAAAAAGAGGTTTCTCAATTGTATATAATTTCAGTAAAATGACAGATATCCTTTAGCCTTCCCCCCCAAAAAAAAGCTCATATAATACTCAAAGCAAGAAGAAAGTGCCCTTTGAATTCAGAATATGAGCACTATCATTCAAAACACACTGAAACTAAAATTGTTAACCCCTGAGGGAAGTAGCTGAATGGATGAAGTCTACTTGGCACAGCAATTGGATACATGAAGCATGAAAACATGACATGGTATTAATTAGAGGGACAACACCAACTAGTCAAAAGTACAACAATGGTCTTGAATTGCTGATCTGTTATCTTGTGTCTATTACTTTTAATTAGCATTACAGAATGTTCAGGATTTTGTATTGCTTTGTTTCTCTTAATTATGTGAAAAAGAATGCAAGATATGCTTAAAAGAATTTGCTTTACAGAATAGAAGACTGCCTGTGCTCTAGCTCTGACATTCATGCCCCTAGGAATACATTAGTGCTGGATTTAGGCACTATTTGTTGACATGGGTTGTAAACTACTATATTATTGTTGCAGACTATTTGATGTGTAGCGTATTTTTCTTGGAGATTGTGAGCCAGATATCATGCAATATTAATATTTTCACATACAAGAAAACTATGCAAACTGGTTAAGAAATACCAAACACGAAGGCACATAAGCCAGAACTTTTTTTTTAACATATTTATATAAAAAAGAACTTCCTGTGTAAAGCAGAAACTATCAATGTCTTTTGAATAAACTTCGTTAGCAAGTCATACATATATAATAGTGATGATAATGTCAATAATCATTAGCAGTACCAATACTTTTCATAAAGCATGACCTTACCCCTGGTACATCCACATAAAGGAAATATAAATTTTCAAGAAACTAGATTAAATGATAAAAAACTATGATAAAAAACCCCAACTTATAAAGCATCCTAAATGGATGGAGGGGACACATTAATAAAAGAAATGGGGCAGAACAAAAGCAATAAACATTTCGGTCAGGAGTGGCTGTTCTAAAAATACTTATTAGGAAAAGAATGGAAAAGATGGGGTAAATAAACCTAGATGAATGCCAGAGGAGAATGGGTCAATCACAAAATTGCCTTCTCAGCTGAAGTACACCAATGAAGTCATAAGAAACAACTAGTAACTGTGCATAGATACCCATCAAGGGAAGGTTCAAAGTAGAGCACTCAGCAAGTATGAATTGGTGAAAAAATGCATAAGGTGCATCTTTGTTTTCCAAAAGCAGACAGAATTCTGACTAATTCATTAGACAAAATGTCACACTAGCTTTGGTGTTGAATGATTGAAATAACTATATTTTGATAAACTTTGCTTTCACTTACATGAACCCATTAAATTCATCTGGAATTTGTATGACAGGTCATGACAGAGATGTCCCAAAAACCTCACCAGGTTTTTCACCAGGAAAAAAGGAAAGCCACAACATTCTCTTCTTGTAAAGTTAAAAGTTCTTGTTCAGACACTTTAGATGATTGGTATTCTCTCAATCTTAAATACATTACATAATCAAATATTTATTTTAATTTATTAAGTGAAGAACATTCTCTTTGCTATGTGCTGTTGCACTCAGGGATAGCAGAAGGCCTTCCAAAGAAAAGCTGCACCATAATTTGTCTTTCAAATTCAACCCAACTTAGAACATTTATTATAAACAATAGACTTGCATGTGATTCCATGTCAGGATTTGATTAACATCAGTACTAAGACTTTGAGGGAGCATCTGAAGGTCACCAGGAAGAGACCAGATACAGATTTTGTACTTTAAATTTTATTTTTCTTTGGTGTAATAGAGCATGTCTGGCAATCTACATTGAGGAGAAGAGCTGGAATACAAAGGCTTTTACAAATCAGGGATAAGCCATATTGGCAAGCTTGAACTGGGAGCTTGTACAGTGCCTGTTTGCATTATGTCCATCTTTAGCCTGTGCTGCTCTTTCTACAGAATTTTAAAGCAGGACTCTATCTGACATTTCATCCAAAGTCCAATGTCTGTCCTTGGAAGAGTAAGCTAACTGATCCTAGAAATCAGCAGACTGCAGGGTTATTGCAGCTTCTGAGTCACAGTTGTTGGTCTATAGGATCAGTTTCTAATCTTTCCCATTCACTGCGAGCAGAGACAACCAGGGTTCAGAGAATATTTGGTAGCAGATCACCTCTTCTCTGAGCAATGCTTCTGGCCACCAGCATCCTTCCCTGAAGGTGAGAAATCAGTGACTGGGAATGGTTTTCTTGTTCCACATCTATCTTTTTCTCTCCTTGCTAAACTGTACTGACCTACAGGAATTGTTACTTAGCTTTCAACCATTTGCTGGATGACCTACAAAAATATTTTGAAAAATGGAAATTAGGTTATAAACTCTGGCTCTTATCACAGTGTGTCACGCTGGTAATTTATTACAGGATGGAACAAGCAGTATGCTGGAATTTCTCTTTGGAAATTGCTTCAGGGTTTTCAGTCCTGTGTCCAAACTTCAGTTTTATCGTTATTGATTCTCTGGAGAGTTTTTCATTTATAATTGAGAAAACTTTCCTTTCCCTCTAATAATAACAACAACAAGAACAATAATAATAATAATACAAAGTCTAATTTAATGAAAGGAAGCATGTGAGATTTATTGCTCAAAGTACTGAAATAGGATTCAAACTCATGAACTCAAACTATAGGTCTGTATTGATTTGCTACACTAATTTGTTTGTGGCATTGAGCAAATTAATTTTTATTTTTGTGCCTTAGTTTGCTCATTTGTAAAACAGGAATAATAAAACTATTTACTTCATAGGAACTTTTTGGAAGGTTTAATTACGAGTTTTAATGGCCCTTAGGTTCATTGGATGGTAGACGCTGTGTAAGTTGCAACACACTATTGTTCCCATTTGTCTTCTCTGTCATGCGAGTTTCTCTGCTTTCAAAGTCTTACAAATGTGAATTATCCTTAACAGTAACCAGGCCCTTACGTTGGATGCAGTCTGAGGAAATATACTGTAACAGTTGTTTCCAAGAGCTATATTTTATGTCACTGGATAGATTTAGATCTAGAAACCTGGAATAAACCCAAAAGTTTTCTTCATAACAGAATAAGAATGGTGAATACTGTATTTTATTTCTGCAGGTGTGAGAAACTGGCTGTAATAATTTAGCATTCTGTGGCATAGCCATAGACTCATAGAAATGGAAGAATGTAATTTATGGTATTCAGCTCAAGATAAAGTATCATCTAGATATGTCATTGAGGTGGTTTTTACAAAATGGTTCTATGTTAAATATTCTGAAGGCCAAAGCCATTAAATCTGCAATCTTAATTATCTTGTCCAGCACTGGTGTAGATCTCTTCTGAGATCATTAACTAATGTTTATAATGCACTATTGAATATTATAAACAGTTTTCTTTTTCAAGGGATGACTCATTTTCCCTCCTTTTTCATGAATGAATCATCTTGCAAATACTATGTATTTGTTTGTCGGGAGACACATTAAATGGGCATATGGGTGTAGTCGGTTGGCTCTGTAACATTAGAAAAAACTAGCTATCCTAAGAAATCATTTTCATGTGTTGCAGGTGCTGCCTATTAGGAGAAAAGATGTGCTTTGATGTTCTTTAATTAAAGTTTCAATTTGTTTAGTTATTATTCTGAAGAGAACAGAATTAGAAATTCCACTGAGTGTCCTGTGAAGTCAGAAAGTATTGATGGCCACTAGGTCAGTGCTACCAATATCTGTACATGCACAAGTCTGATTCATGAGTGTCATGTGCTGTGTTGTAAGTCAACCCTCACAGTTTACAAGGCTCAAAACTTCCTCCTCACCACAGAACATCTTCTTTAAGTAATCCTTTTCTTCTCTTTCTTCTTAATCTTCTTTCTTCCCCTTGTTGAGTCTTTCTTGCTTTGTGTATTACGAGCTATTTCGATAGACTGAAATAACCTCAGTGAGAATAAGCTTAAATTGGATAAACCCTTCCACAGACAGCAACACACTCAGTTTTGTGCCCATCTTCTGAAGAATGAAAATGGTATTGTTACACCACCTTGTTCATGGATAATACAAGGACTTAAAATTTCAATGCCAAAAAAACCAAGGGGAACACCTTCATAGCAAGTATACAAATGTATTAGTATTACAAAAGGATATTATATTGCTGGAAATTTGTTTTGGCAAAAAAGCTAGGAGTAAATGGCTTATAATAAGCATGGTTAGCATGAAAATCTTTTTTACATTTGGGGCTTATTAACACCTAAGTCTTGGTACATTACAGTAGTTTCCATATTGGTTTCTAATTCAGCGAATCATAGAATATCTTCAGTTGGAAGGGATCAATAAGGATAATTGAGTCCAGCTCCCTGCTTCTCACAGGACTACCTAAAAATAAATCATATGGCTAAGAGCATTGTCCAGACACTCTTTGAACTCTGACAGACTTGGTGCAGTGATCAATTCCCTTGGGACCCTGTTGCAGTGACTGACCACTCCCTCAATGAAGAACCTTTTCCTCATGTCCAGCCTGAACTTCCCCTGATGCAGCCTCATTCCCTTTCCTTATGTGCTGTCGCTGGTCACCAGAAAGAGGAGATCAGCACCTCCATCTCCGCTGACCCTCGTGAGGAAGTTGTTGACTGCGATGAGGTCACCCCTCAGCCTTCTCTTCTCTAAGCTGAACAGACCAAGGGACCTCAGCTGTTCCTTGTAAGTCTTGCCCTCGAGACGTTTTACCATCTTGCTTGCCCTCCTCTGGACACACTCCAACAGTTTGATGTCCTTCTCATATTCTGCACCCAGTACTGGAGGTGGGGCTGGACCAGCGCAGTGTAGAGTGGGACGATCACCTCCCTCAACCACCTAGCTATGCTGTGCTTGATGCAACCCAGGACACAGTTGGCCCTTTTGACTGCCAGGGCACACTGTTGACTCGTATTCAACTTGCCATCAACCCAAATCCCTAGACCTCTTTCTGTGGGGCTTCTCTCTAGCCTCTCATCCCCCCATCTTGTAAGTATAAGCAGTATTGCCCCATTCCAAGTGCAGAATCCTGCACTTGCTCTTGTTAAATTTCATACAGTTGGTGATTGCCCAGGTCTCTAGTCTATCTAGATGTCTCTGTAAGGCCTCTGCTCTCAAGGGAGTCCACAGCTCCTCCTAATTTAGTATCATCCACAAAATTAATGGACATTTGATCCTGCATCCATATCATTTATAAAAACATTAAAGAGCACTGGCCCTAAAATCAAGCCCTGGGGAGCCCCACTGGTGACTGGCCACCAGCCTGATCTAACCCCATTTACTATAACTCTTTGAGCCAATTGCTCACCCAACATATTATTGACTTTTCTAGCTATATGCTGGACATCTTGTCCAGAAGGATACCGTGAAAGACAGTATCAAAAGCTTTGCTAAAATCCAAAAAACCCACATCTACTGGCTTTCCTTGGTCAACTAGGTGAGTGAACTTGTCATAAAAGGAAATTAAGATGGTTAAGCAGGACTTTCCCCTCATGAACCCATGTTGCCTATAACGACTTACTGCACTGTCTCTCCAGTGTTTTTCATAACTTCCAGGGTAACCTTCTCCATAATTTTACCAGGCACTGAAGTGAGACTGACAGGCCTGTAATTACCAGGGTCTTTCTTCTTACCTTTCTTGAAAATTGGAACAATATTTGCCAGATTCCAGTCGACTGGGACATCTCCAGACTCCAAAGACCATTGAAAAATAATGGAGATAAGTCCCACAATAACATCAGCCAGCTCTTTCAGTACCCTGGGATGAATCCCATTGGGCCTCATGGACTTATGTGCATCCAGCTGGAGCAGCAAGTCTCAAACAAGTTCAGAGCTGGCTGGGAGTTTATCATCCTGCCAGTCACAGTCTTCCAACACAGGGCTCTGTGGGTCCCAGGGCCCATCATTAGTGTTTAAAGACAGAGGCAAAGGCGGTATTAAACATTTCTGCTTTGTCTACATTCTTATTTGTGAGGTGACCGACCTCATCAAGTAATGGACCAATTTATCTCTGATCCTCCTTGTGGTGTTACCATATTTAAAAATTCTTGAAAGAATTCTTGAAAGAAAATAGGAAACTGGGTTAGTTTCCATTATTGCTTCATCAATGGGTAGCTGCAAATATTCACATTAAAGTGTTAATTCAATGAAGGGATTTAGGGGATTATTTGTTCTTTTGCAGACCAAAATCCAACCCATAGGAACATATGACATCCCCATAACCTCTGTGCAGCTACAGTTCAACCTCCAGTTGAGCTGTGTCCACCCCCATTCTCATAGGAGATTTTGGTGCAGAAAATCTGTTTTCAGGTTCTTGTTCTGCAGCAGGTCTAGTGGCAACTGTATGTATTACTTAATTAATATTATAAAGATTCCTGCTCTGTCAGGTCAGATGAGGCTGAAATGGGTGTCCTGGGCCATTAGCAGGGTGGGCTGAAACCATGAGGGGGTCTAAGCACGGACAGTAAGACCTGTGAGTGCCCTCAAGGCCCTGACAGTCTCTCTGCTATCAAACTGATGGAAAGCCTCAGGAATTATTTTCGTCAGTTGACACTGTCCCCTGTATTTTCACCAGGCTTGGGAATTAGAGTGGGCCAAGGGTTGCAGGTTGTTTGCATGTGGCCAGTCTGTTTAGAAAGCAACACTGCAATTGTATGGATAATAGCATAAAACCGAGAGTTGTCCCATGCCGGTTACCTCAGTGCCAGAGAACAGGCTCGGAGACATTTAATTTATCAGTGTAGATAAGGCACAGCTGTGTTAGGACATGTCCGAACCGGTGATGGCAGTGCTCTGTACAGGCAATGGTGTTTGTTCAAGTGTTGAAAGCAGTTCAGCTGAAACATTGTGGAGCCAGCTAACTCTTAACATGGATTTATCAGACTAAAGGCCTTTATCTCTCTCCTTCCATTCCCACTAAACCCATCGAGTGTAGAATAAATACTTCTGATTTTGTGGTGTTTTAGTGGTCTCGCAACAGCACTTCTTTCTCCACAGCTGGACTGGATTGACCCTGCAGTGGACCCTACCATTTAAAAGTACTGATAGGTTGACAGTGTGCCTGAGATTCATCCAGCTTGATGAATATGTCTGCATCCAGAGCACTCACCTTCAACTCCATTTGTAGTCACCAGAAGGAAATAGAAACTCTTGGAGGCAATTCATCTCACAGTAAAGTAACTGTCTGAAATAGGTCAGGAGAATAGTGCTCAGTAAATTCTTTTTTTCCCCACTTGGTATATAAAAAAGACCCAACTGTGACTAGTTCAGAAGTAGATGTACAATGCATCTATCTAAACTTTGGTTAGATGGCTTTCACACTTGTTTTTGTGTTGGCTTATTCCTAAGTCTTTATTTTTAAATGTAACTCATATTACCTAATGAGTTCCAAAGCAGATCTGCATTGCTGTAATAAATATCATTATTATGATAATTGTTTGCAATCTCCACTGAAGTTAGAATGCTGTATATTAATGCAGAGAGAGAGAGGAGGTCACCAGCTGTCTATGCTTCTGAAAACATGAAGAATTCACTCACTTCCATGCTAAAGGATCTTCCAGAGTGCTATGAAACTATAGCAGTAACTGAAATATATTCTGGGCTGTTTCTCTGCACCAGGAGACCATTATCATGATAATTTAACACCTGTATCACTGATTTTTGGTAGTGCAACCTGTAATCAGAGTCTGAAGCGATCCCTGAAGCAGTTATAATTTAGATTACAGTTTAATATACAACAGTATTAGTTCTAAGCATTTGGATCACAGAATGTGGAACACCTCAGTAAGCAATGATTCAATAAGTAGGATTTACCATGAAGGAGGGCAATATCGTAATTCTATAGTGTTGAAACGTAGCCAGGCTTGACTGAGCTTGTATCTTGAGCAGGATGGCCCATTTTTTGGCAGTGTGTTACCATACAGGATGCTTTCATGAGGCATCTTTCTGGTAGTTTTGTTTAAAGTAGGCCCAGTAGACATTGCTAATTTACCTCCAGGCCATGATTTTGAAGGGCAGTCAGTATAACTCAGGAAATAGCAGAGTGCTGAAAAAAGAAAGTTTTATCAATGAGACATCTCAGGTATTACACATGGGGAAAAATAACACAGCCAAGCAGAGCTGTCAACACTCTGCTGTGCAGCTTCCACCTCTACTGTCTCACCAGTACTGACAAAGTCTGGGGGACAGTAGGAACAGCATAGGTGCCCATAAAGCTTTCTGTCGCAAAAAATAAGGAGGCAGAAGGTACCTAAGCTATTCTCCCTGCTTATTCCTTTGGAGCTGGTTAGGAAAGGAAAATTAAATCATATCTCCCCAAAATGATTATTTGTTTCTGTTGTGACAATGTTATCAGCAATGTAGGCTTTGGTGCTGCTAGAACGTGATCTGTGCTCCTATTTTAAACAAAACACTGTTTGCTTTTGGGGTTTTTTTGTTTTTGTTTTTGTTTTTAATTTTTTTTGCTTTCCTCCTTAGTGAAACTGCTGCCTATGCAAATTTTGCAGGTCCATAAAGCCCTGGAACTGGCTAAAGGTACTGGCAGCTGAACTGTGAGTTAGGTTCAGGTGAAAAAAAACCCTGGTCCCTTGCACTTATTCATTGTGATAGGTTCCAGGCCAACCATCATGGAGCATTTCTACCTCAAGATAATACAAGAGGAAAGGTAAACAGATCTTGGTGTTTTTTTTTCCTGGATAGGACTGAATGCTTGAAACGGAAACACTGGGTGAAATTTGATTTGTTTTGACCCTCCTGCTTGACTTTTGAACAGCTTAAGAAAAGATAAGGATTGTAGCCATATTTATGTAACCCTGGTACTCAGATCCCCTAGGTGAAGGTTTCCAGCGTCATAGTCATTCATTGTTCAAAGGTTGTTCTGCCACATTGCAGATCTTTCAGGACATGAATCCCACTGAGATCAATGCCATTGAGATGCTGAAATAATTGAAACAGTCTGGACCTTAATGACTTGTCTTAGCCCTCTTCCATTGCTCAATGAAGTCAGTGGAAATTTGTCCCTGAAATTCAATAACTGTTCAGATACACACATTCTTGAAGAAGAAGTTCTAAACTTGCCTGGCTGGACAAAGGCCCAAGGCTTAGTATGGAGAGGGGCCCTGTAAGTATAGCAGATCTTTAGAGTAGTTTCATATTGTTGGATTTCTTTAAGTAGGACATAAAGAGTAGCAATCCAAAAGTTTCTAAAACTCTTATATAACATTTTCAGTTACGGCTAAGGCATTTCACTGGCACTTGAATACATTCAAATCTCTTTCCACAAAATTCCTGTTCACCTATAACTGTAGGCAAGCTGAAATGTCTTATGACCTAGCTTTCTAGTGATACGATTCACTGCAGGCTCATGTTTGTGCTAAAGCTGTGGGGAATCAACTAGCCAAGTCCTGACATTACTGAGTCATTCTGAGCTGAAGTTCATATTGCAGTTCTGAGGTAAGTTTCATGATAATTATTTTGCTTCCAACAGAGCCTGCTGTGATTGATAACCTGAAAGAAAAGACTGCCTGACCTATTAGGCTTCACACAAAAGCTCTCAAGAAGGAGGGATGTTGAGCATTCGTTTGTGATATGTGTCTGTCATGGTTTAACCCCAGCTGGCAACCAAGCCCCCCACAGCCGCTCGCTCACCTCCCTCACAGTGGGATGGGGGAGAGAATCAGAAAGGTAAAAGTGAGAAAACTCGTGGGTTCAGATAAAGACAGTTTAATAGGTAAAGCAACAGCCACATGTGCAAGCAAAGCAAAACCAGGAATCCATTTCCCACTTCCCACGGGCAGGCAGACGTTCAGCATCTCCAGGACAGCAGGGCTCCATCATCCCCAACGGTGACTTGGGAAGACAAACGCCATCACTCCAAATATCCCCCCTTCCTTCTTCTTCCCCAGCTTTACATGATTAACATGACGTCATATGGTGTGGGATATCCCTTTGCCCAGTTGGGGTCAGCTGTGCCAGCTGTGTCCCCTCCCAGCTCCTTGAGTCCCCCCAGCCTCCTCGCTGGTGGGGTCGAGTGAGAAGCAGCAAAGCCCTTGGCTCTGGGTAAGCACTGCCCAGTGATAACAAAAACATCCCTGTGTTATCAACACTGTTTTCAGCACAAATCCAAAACACAGCCACATACTAGCTGCTATGAAGACAATTAACTCTATCCCAGCCAAAACCAGCACAGTGTCCCATGATTAAATCTCTCATTTGGCTAAAAAAGAGATAAAATTGACTTAAGAGCCAGATACCCTCATTGACCAATGGTTTTAGGGAAGCTGTGTTGAAAACATAATCTTAAATGATGCGGTTGAGGAATGTTTTAAGCATCTCTAAATGCTGGGTCACTGCATGTGGAACTAGTGCTGTTCTTAGTCCAACATGACTTTTCAGACTACATCCATTCAATCAGCCTGGCAAGTTTCTCCAGACTGTGTCAGTCCCACTGTGGTCTAAGCACTCAATGTTTTTCATGACATTGGAAACCTGGCAATAAAAATTTTTACTGGCAAAAAATTATCTAGACAGTTTAGGCACCTCCAAAATTAGGTGGTAGCTGGTAAGAGGTTAGTAAATTATGAATAGTCTGAACTAAGGTCCCTAAAGTCTTACAGTTTGTGGATCTGGCAGCTTATGTGCCTGGCTCCGATAGATTTTTGTGCTTAACTCTTCTCATGTTATTTCAAAGGAGAACAAACAGAAGCAATGATAGTTTCATAAAGATTTTGTTATTTGTACATTATGAGATATTAGTGTCTTGCCCAATTAGGAAAAGCACTCCTTTTGTAATTTCTCCTGATAAGCAGCTTGAACCCATCTCTGATGAATGCAGGAAAGAGCTGGTTTGTGTATCATATTATTAGCAAAGTAGTAGCAAATAGCCCAATTTTTATTTTATTTTTCAGACTTTTCCAAATCAATCCCAAAACAAATATTTCGGAGTTTGATATGACTTCAGCAAAGCTTGACATGGTAATAATGGCTCACACTTGTGCTAGCTATTCCCTAACCGGGCCCTTAGCCATATTATTTGCATTTTGTCTTTGCTCACAACTATCCTTCTTATGTGCTTGTCAAAGCTATTACACTTGCTGTTGCAAAGAAAGGAGGCTATCTGTATTCCCAACATTCTGGGACAGAATAAAGGAGCAAACACTTCTGCACAAAGCTCCTTTGAGCTATTTAATTTACTTTCTGACAAAAGGAAAGATGACATTGAGCACTCAACAAAGAACAAAAATTATTTCTTAAAACATGAAATACAAATGATAATTCAATCATTAGGAAAAATTCTATTACATTCAGGAAAATTCCATTATGCCTTCTTCATTACAAGATTGTGAACTAGCCACTGTTGTAGTGGGGCGCAAAAGTTATGTTTGATTTTGGTTTTGATTTTTGTTTGCCTATTGACAAAAAAAATCTACTTAAAAACATACATGCAAACTTCCTTTCTTCCTTCCATTTTATTAACAATAATTAGAAAAAGCCCCTGGCTCAGGAACAAATGGGGAATTTTCAGTGGGAATAAAACAGAATAAAGCTTTTATTACCTCTCTACCAAACACTTGTATCCTCCCTTTATTTATATATATATTAATAATCCATTACTGCCTTTTAATAAAGATGATACCATAGTGAAAGAAAGTAGGTTAAAATTATGAGTGACAACTAACAAAAACCTGGAGGGTCTGGCTTTTGATAGCCTTCAAATCCAAATTTTTATGAATGCACTCACACTTGGTGCCATTTGTTGGAAAAATAAAGTAGCTGCAGGTTTTAGTCAAATGGAAGTCTGAGGATGGACAATTTGGATTTACAAGAGCAATAAAGGGACCAGGCAGATAACCCAATCGCATATTCCAACAGGTAAGCTTAGATGTGGCTTTAACATTTGCAGTTAGGTGACATTTGAACAACAGAGTTATAAGATACAAAGTTGAAATATTCTACTAATATTTCTGTACTGATCACATAAAGGTTCAAAGCAAGCATTTGGAGAGTCTCAGTTATCAATGTCTTACCATATCACTTAACAGAATTAATAAGAAGCAATATCAACATGTAAAAAAAAAAAAAAAAAGACAAAAAATAAAAAAATTGGCTCTCAACGTAAGTGCAACCTCAGTGGTCACAAACTCCACCAATTATATTGCACACACACATTGGCTGAATTATTTGAAGGGTTTCTTTCCTGACAGATAGTACTGAATGAAATAGATGACTCATGACTTTCACCTGTGTTAATTCGAATCTGTCCTTTGTAGAAAAAGGAGGAAAGAAGAGAGAGTGAGGAACTCTACTGTGTGATGTTATACTTCAACATCTTATTGAGCGGAAATCTAATTTGAGAGACACATGACATAGTTGCAAAATACTTTCATACACATAAATTCTTGTTTGGTGGGAAGAGAGCGTCACTAAAAGTAGAACAGATCCCACCTGCTGCAGAGTGAATGGAACAGAAGATGTGTTTGCTAGCATTTCTTTTTTGTTAGCCAGAAGTAAAGACAGACTGCTTTGTAATAGATGATTCCCTGTAACATTTAGGTGCACGTTAACATGTTCTTATACTGAATTGCAGGAAACACCACAAGTGATCACTCCTCACTCATATGACAGTTGTGTCCTCTAAGTACTGGTGACTGTGGCACTCGTACCATTACACCCTCCTGTTGTAAAATTTCTAAGAAATACTTCTGATCTTCCAGTCCAAAAGAGTTCTGTCTTGAGTTAATCTTGCAGACACAGCACTTGGTGTGTGACTGTTATACACCAGCTAAAACATTATTCTGATGCATGTCTTTAGCTTTGCAATAGTTGTGCAATCTGCTCATCTAGAATAGTATTTATTTAACTCATGTATACTGTGAGTCAGCAGTAAATACAATTAAAATGTTTAGAGTGGGTGACCAGGTAATGAGAATTTTCTTTATCGAGAGGATTTAGAGACAGAAGTGCAGGTGAGGTGGAGGTGAGAGTATGGGACTAGATGAAGGGAAGGTGTGGGTCTGTGAAGGTCACTGGAAGACTAGGTAGCAAGGCAGATGAAATGCTGAAGGGGAAGGCATCTGTAAACTTCATCATCCCTTGTGTTTTGGGATTTCAAAGCCTGTCTATCTTGAGAAATATGTCCCTCCTTCTGCTTTTACATTCAAACTCATATCCAGGGAGTTTGTTGCATCCCCCTTGTCTCATATGTCTCCAGGGTATCACATGTGTTTTCTGAGACACTCTGTCCTCCTTACATAAACTGGAATACTTGTGTCTCAGAAAGCAGGACTTGTAAGATGAGGGAGGTTACCATTTGTGAAAAAGTGGTGGTGATCACGTTGCCTGCAGGCACTGAGAAATGATGGATGGGAGAAACAGGGACAGTGAGTATCCTTTTCCCTTTGATTCCTCTTACTTTCCAGGTGGGACAACATCAAGGTAAGTCTCTAGACTACTTGATGAGACACAGGATGTGACATAAAAATAAAATAGCATTTGCATTCCGTTTTCTTCAAGGACTCCTTAAAGAGTCTCAGCAGTGCAGAACCATTTTCTCCCCTACATCTTTCATGAACAACACGAATGCTGTAAATCTTTCAAAACCATGTCCACACACCAATTGCATACATTTTTGTATTTATTTTTACTGTGACAGTGTAGGAAACAGTGGTGTGGTGGGCAATAAGTGCAGTATGTGGAAATAAGCAAGTAGAAGCTCTGTAACAGGTAAGATTAAACTGTAATTGCTACTTTTATCTTTTTCATTCTTTAATATAATATTTTGATCCTATTTAATGTTCTACAAAAGGAGTTATGTAGGATTATTTTCAGCCTTTGAAAAGTCCATTTAGGGCCTATAATTAAGAAGATGGAGGGGAGGCCACCACTGAAAGAATGACTTCTTTTTATTTTAGTTTTTGGATTGTATTTAACCTTTTCAAATTCTGGATGCTATTTTGACTAGCATTCATTATAAATTATATACAGCTTGATTTTGCTCAGAAGGAATTAATTAAAAAGTTTGAATTCATTTTGGTTTAGAAGTTTTGCTATCAAAACAGATGTTACTGACAAAACGAATTATTTCTTTTATCAGATGACAGAGGTAGCTTCAATTAATTTTGGACTACTTCTGGAAAAGCATGTTTTATAAAAGGACCATATTACAAAAAGTTTCTGTTCCTCCACTGCTTCTTTTCTACACTCCACTGTTAAAATAACTCTGAACTTCTTCTACAAGCCTTGTTATAGGGAGCTCTCTACTTCCAATTGGAAAACCATATCACTGTATTAACAAGGCACTGTCTTCTAGTTAATAAACAATGGCTTTCCGCAATGGTTTCCATACAGAGACCATTGGTTGTATCAAAGGCAAATGTCACTTCTATCAATCTGGGAACTGAATTTATTCCCAGATTAACTTTGGTAACTTGAATGAAGTGAATTTCGCAAAGTATTTTGTACACACTTCTCTGCTTCATAGCCTTTTTTCCGTTTTCTGATGTATAATTTATCATTTTAAAAATTTAGTGAATTGTTGGGTTTTTTTAAATATATTTTTGCCCTGATTATACACTGTCTTAGATTTTGGTTACTCATGCACAGACTGCTCACAAATTGTAACCAAACAAACTATGAAATTATTTTTCATCCACTTTACAGATATGTAAATGATCTTAGATAGCAGAAGACAAAGGAAAGCTAGATCTCACTGTGAAATATCCTTTCATTTGAAAAGTGAAAAAAAAAAAGATAATCTGTCCATGCAAAAAAAACCCAAACAAAACCAACCCAACCAAAACAAAAAAACAAAGGTGAAGAATAATTCTACCTCCCTGTTTCACATGAAGCCTTGTATGAGTAGAATGAAAATGCCAATTAGTGTTTATTGATTTTTTTCCATTCTCTGAAAGGAAACATTCACTTTAACAAAATCACAGGTGTTTACTCCAACATGACAAGAGTTTTTTCATGTGCTATTTCTATATACTTGAGGAACCTCAGGCTGTCAGGTAAACGACAGCCTGAGACTTCAATCTCACTGAATATAATTCCATATTGACAGAAAAATGTGGAATTTGTCCTTTACAGCAGTCTTCTGTAAGAGTTGTTATAAAGAATAACATCGGTAATGGCTCTTGCTCTGGCTATGAGGAAGCACCATATAACCATTTCATGTCTGTTGACTTTTGCCTACAGCAGTACAGATTTCAGAAAGCTTCAGAGGTGACTAGAGATTTGAGAACCCTACGTTTTTTTAGGAACTCCACATAAGGCATCTGTGGAGAGACTGAACATTGAGACTTCAACAATTCTTTTAAAACCACTGTATTGAAAGAGTTTGTGTTGGCAACCTATGGTGAGTATACACTTTGCTAATTAGCAATACCTTGGTGAAAACTGTCTGCACAATCCTCCACCTCCTCACGAAGCGGGGAAAACGAAGAGGCATAACAGTGTCTCATCCTGAATCAGCTCAGTGTTTTACTAGCCCATCTGCCCGCAACCAAAGAACATCAAATGCAATCCCCAGACATGTGGATTGTATTAGGGATGGAATAAGAAGCCTTAACTCTGTAGTTCCTGGCTTTTGTTGGATTATTTTTACACAGCTTTTGTATTTAGGGAGGATTATGGCATACATGGTCAATAAGATCACACAGTCTTTTTAGACCCCTATAATACTTCAAGGTGCAATGAAATGAGTTAAATATGGAGAGAAAAGCTAGTCTAAGTCTCATGGGTTTAGAGTTTTAAATGAAAATTTGTTGCGCATTTTAACAAGGATCTTTCCATAATTTTTAACATTAAGAGAAAAAATTATAGAAGAGGATAAAGACAACCTCATACTAAAAGACCTGGTCTGATTATACTGACAGTTACTCTCCATTTCATCCATGGTGATCATAGGAGACCCTTTAGAGCTATTATGGTTTTGGTTGAAGTGCATGGGACACTGCTACTTAATTTCCATGAGATCTTAATGTAACTGTTATGATTCCTCCATCAAAAGCATAATCATACATTCTACAGTTGTCATGGTGTATTGTGCCAATAAATACTACTAAGGAAATTCTTCATGCACAGCTCATTGACATAATAGACTATAATGTTTTTTTTAGTGCTGCTATGATCTACTGTATCAATGCCTACTGAGGGAGACTTTAAAGCACTCATCCAAGCACATAGGGTAACTATACATAATAAAAATCTTTATGAAGTTTTTGGAAATAAGCAATTATTCTGCACTGCACTGTTCATTTTATTTATAAGTGCCAAAATCATTAGCATACACAAGGGACAGATGTGGTATTCAAATTCTCCCTTGAAGATTGAAATAACTTCACTTTCACTGGCTTCAAGAATCTTCAAGAAAGTATTTTTTGTGTGTCATCTTTCATTTTTCCTAATGTCAAAGTGCAAAAACAAAAAGGAAAATCTTAACTCTCTCTCACTTAGTGATCTCATGCTTCTCTATAATTTTGTAAGAAAAGGTTATAGTTGCCTCTGAAAGCTATGCCTCTAATCTGAGACTCTTGTCTAAATTTTTTTTCTATAAAATGGACAGAGAGAAGTACCTCCAGAAAAAAATTTGGGGGAACAATCATAAACTAGGTACCTAAAACAAGTGTGATGAATGACTCACTGCAGAATTTAGCCTAGCTTCCTAGCAAATACATGCCACAGGAAATATAGCTCAGTCCTTATGTGGAAAATACAGACACTACTTTCAGAATTTCAACTAATCTAGATGAAAAGGGATTAGCTTAGGAAAACAAAAAGGACCTTTCATACTAAATAGGATGCAGTGCTGAATGACTACCACTTTCTGACATAAGCACCAAGAGACTCAAGAGAAAGCTCAAGAAACCATGCAACTGTCACTGATACATTAACTTTGCTAGAGGGCTGTGGGCTTTGAGGAAAGTTTAACCACCCCCCAGAGATGTACTAGAGTATGCTCTAGATCATCAGAAAACTCTTTTTTCCTCTTTTTTTATAGAATATTGTGTTGAGTTGACCTTGGCTGGTCACCAAGTGCCCAGCAAACCACTCTATTTCTCCCCCTCCATCAACAGGACAGGGGAAGAAAATACAATGAAAGCTTGTGGGTTGAGATAAGGACAGGGAGATCACTCAGCATTTACTGTCATGGGCAAAACAGGCTCAGCTTGGGGAAATTAATTTAATTTATTGCCAATTAAGCAGAGTAGGATAATAAGATATAAGAACAAATCTAATAACACCTTCGCCTACCATCTCTCCCTTCTTTCCCAGGCTCAACTTCACTTCCAACTCTTCTACCTCTTCTTTCTGAGCAGCGCAGATGGATGGGGAATGAGTTCTGCAGTCAGTCCATAATGCTTTGTTTCGGCCACTCCTTCCTCCTCATGCTCTTCCCCTGCTCCAGCTTGGGGTCCCTCCCACAGGATACAGTCTTTCACTAACTTCTTTTCCTTCTATGACAAGGTCACCCACCCAGTGGATGAAGGGAAGGCAGTGGATGTTGTTTTTCTGGATTTTAGTAAGGTTTTTGACATTGTCCCTCACAGCATCCTCCTAGACAAGTTGTCCAACTGTGGGATGAGCACGTTCCTGGTGCCCTGGGTAAAGAACTGGCTGAAGGGCAGAGCTCAAAGGGTTGTATTGAATGGGGCTATGTCTGGCTGGTGACCAGTCACCAGCGGTGTTCCTCAGGGTTCAATTGTGGGGCCAGCCCTGTTCAATGTATTTATCAACAACCTGGATGCAGGAGCTGAATGTACCATTAGCAAGTTTGCTGATGATACTAAACTGAGAGGTGATGTTGATCCTCTTGAGAGACAAGAGGCCTTGCAGAGTGATCTAGATTGATTGGAGCATTGGGCTATGATTAATAGGATGAAATTTAACAAGTCAAAATGCCAGATTCTGCACCTGGGATAGAGTAATACTGGGTACAACTATAAATTGGGAGAGGAGTGGCTGGAGGGCTGCCTTGCAGAAAGGGATCTGGGGGTGCTGGTTAACAGCAGGCTCAATACGAGTCAGCTGTGTGTCCTGGCAGCCAAGAGGGAAAACCCCATCCTGGGATGCATCAAACACAGTATAACCAGCTGGTAAAAAGAGGGGATTATCCTGCTGTATTCAGTGTTGGTGTGGCCCCACCTTGAGTACTATGTGTAGTTCTGGGCCTCAAAATTTAAGAAGGGTGTGAAGGTCTTTGAATGTGTCCAGAGGAGCGCAACAAAACTTGTGGAAGGGCTGGAAGGAATGTCCTGTGAGGAGCTGCTAAGGACTTTGGGCTTGTCTAGTTTGGAGAAAAGGAGGCTGAGGGGCGACCTCATTGCTCTCCACAGCTTCCTGAGGAGGGGACGTGGAAAGGGAGGTGCTGAGCTCTTCTGCCTGGTATCCAGTGACAGGACATGTGGGAATGGTTCAAAGCTGCTTCGGGGGAGGTTTAGACTGGACATTAGGAGGCATTTCTGTACTCAGAGGGTGGCCAAACAGTGAAACAGGCTTCCTAGAGAGGTGGTCGATGCCCTGAGCCTGTCAGTGTTTAGGAGGCATTTGGACAATGCCCTTAATAACATGCTTTAACTTGGTCAGCCCTGAATTGGTCAGGCAGTTGGACTAGATGATCACTGTAGGTCTCTTCCAGCTAAAATTATTCTATTCTATTCTATTCTCTAACATGGGGCCTTCCCACAGGCTGCAGTTCTTCAAGAACTGCTCCAGTATGGGTCCTTTCCACAGGGTGTAGACTTTCAGGAATGGACTGCTCCAGCATGGGTCCCCCATGGGCCACAGGAGCCTGCTCCAGCATGGGGTTTCCGTGGGCTGGACCTTCCTTCAGGGAACATCCAACTGCTCTGGCATAGGGTTCTCTATGGACTGCAGTGTGGATATCTGCTCTGACATGGTCCTCCATGGGCTGCAGAGGAACACCCTTAGGAACTATGATCTTCACAAGTTGCCAAGGGAATCTCTGCTCTGACACCCTGGAGCACCTCCTCTCCTTCTTTCTTCATTGACCTTGGTGTCTACATAGCTGTTTCTCTCACATTGTCTCACTGCTCTCCCAGCTGCTTTTGCGCAGTGTTTTTCACCCTTTCTTAAAAAAGGAGGCTATAACATAAGTAACAACAACCCTCCCTATTTTTAAAACTGATGAAGGTATGCCTTCCATCTTCTTTACTGAAAACATGGTCTGGTCATGGAGTGCTTTGCCACAGTCTCCAGTTATAATATCTCAGACTTAAGCTTTTGTTTTTCATGGCAAATCACTGCATCATTCTAGACCTTATTCTTCTTTGAAAAATTCTAGTGATAATGTTGACCTCTAGTATACTGATTTGGTTGTCTAAATAATGCTTTAAGAGTAGGATTCCTTTCACCTATGTTTAGGTATGAACTAATCATCTTTGGTTCCAATTAGTGTTAGAGGGGACACATGGGCACTTTTAGGGCAAGATTCAGCTGATCTATTTCAAAATATATTTTTAAATCATACTCAAAGTGTTTATTTGTTTCTATGGATTACAAAAGAATTCTATTACATTGTTATATTAGATCTGGATGTCTCTACGATTGAGCTGGTCACATGATTCCCTACTGCAAGAATTTCTCTGAGTTTGGTTAATATCTGCACAGGTGCTTTGTAAACTATCTCATATGGAGATAAACTATGTAAACTATGCATGTGGACATCTGAACCTAACCTCCTTAAGCACTTGCTGAGTGGAGCTGTACAGTGAACTGCATTTTTAGATGAGACATGGACCTGTATTGGGCCACTTCTTGCTCCTTTGTTTCTGTGTAAGGGCGTTGGTGTCTGTGGACTAGGACCTATGAGTGCACAGCAATGCAGACTGCTCACTATAGACACAACTAAGAAGGATGTCACATGAAGAATTCTGATGTTCTCAGTTTCCTTAGAATGTGGTAGTATTTATACCAGATGTTTGCTTTTGCTACAGAGCATTTTATATGAGAGAGGAGAAGTACTTAAATTAAGTCCACCTTTCCCAACAGAAAAGGTTTTTCTACCAATGACTTTCTATTAGCAATGAAGCTTTGGTCTCTTAGTGAAGTCTTCTTTAGCGAAATAGGAATTTCCACTGTTGCAGTGTTCAGCCCAGCTAGAAACCAAGCCAAAGCTATACAGGTGCAGATTGTGTTTTAAACCAAATAAATATACTGTACTTTGGTGCAACTATACCTGTAGAAAAAATCCATAATGTAGACAAGCCTTTTGACAATATTCTTTTCTTGACCATTTGCCCTATAAAGATAGTGCTCTAAACAAGCCCTTTGGCTCAGTAACCATACTAGCAAGGAGTAGTGATATTTGTGTACTTGAGTCAATATTCTAGCTTCTGTGCAAGCTTATATACACAGATTGTCTTCACACACAATGTATTGTTTTAAATCCAGTAAAATGTACAGCAATCAACATATAAATGCACAGCATACAAAAGACCCAGGGTAGTTCAGAGTCTGGGAAAAAAAGTTCTAGCTACTCAAACTGAAGTTTAAAAGAGAAATATACTTTTGGAAATGCCTTTTGCTGTCAAATGAATCTAAATGAAAATAACAACAGTTTTTAAATATGTAATATAAATATGCAATATACATAATAAATCATATTTCTATATGTGATAATCACTATCATTATAATAGTACAGTATATGTACAGTATATTGCATGTAATAATGTGATAATATTTTAGTAACATATTTTACTATAATTTATATTATATCTACTACATTTAATTTACTTCATGACGTCTATAAGATAAAATTTCTTTGGAAGTGTCAGCTGATAGCACAAGCGGTGGGTTTTTTTGGTTTTGGTTTTTTTTTTTATGGAGGTGTATAAACCGCTAGTCACTATTTCTAAGTGATGAAATGAGTATACTGAAGATCAATAATAACTGCCCAAGTGTTAAGTCCCCCTGTTTGCTCAATATAGTAATCTTTCCCCATAAAACAAACAAATCTTCAGTAAATTCAACCAAAAAATCAAATAAGAAGATTAACCAGAAGCCTAACCACAGAAATGCTGTATACAGCACACTGAAGTGAAACAGAGATTGATCAGAGTTTACCAGACAAACTCTGGAGAGTGAAATGCAAAAGCATCATCTGGAAACTCCTATAAATGAGAAGTAGGATTCAGTCCCTGAGGCTGAGGTCTATGCTGATATCTTTACCTGTTACAGCTCCTAAATTAGTTAAAAGCTAGTTTGGATATGGTGACAGTCTAGAGTACTAACAGTAGCATAAATGATCCAAAGAACTTCCTACTTTTTGTCTTGTTTTCAGTCACTTTCCAATCTTGTTGCACAGATCTGTTATGTTTCTAACTTGCTTGAGGCTTTAAAGATATTCAGGAGTAAGCTGATCTGCACATAGTAGGTGACATGGAGCCAGTGCAGAGGTTTACGCACCAGTACTATTTGAACATGTCTATTCTTTGCGCTGCGGAAATCCGTAGCTCTTGAAATTTTCAGCCTTCGCATGTAGCCTGAGGAGGAGCAGCTGCAACACCTTGGTGTCTTAAAATGATAAGAAGTATTACAAACCTTATCTCCTATCTGAAAATCCAAGGCTGTCAAGAGCAGCAGTAAGACCTCTGTAGCCAATGAGCCAAAGGTGAACACGCATTTCTCAAAGATACATGTATGCCAACACAGCTTCAGGCAAGGGGTTTCTTACCTCAGCAAGTATTTTGCCAATGAATCACATTTAGTTTGCTTTCACTCAGATCGTGCTCTGATTCATGTACTGCGAATGTACTGAAACTCTGGAATCTAAATATAACGAAAAGGTAAACATAGATCCTGAATGACCTCAAGAAGGCTGATGGCATATGTAAAGCCCAATCTTCTATGATTTCCCTCAAAGTTGCACACAGATACTCATTGGGAGAAGCAGTTGTGATTTACTTGACAGCACTTTCTGTTCTTTTTCGCAGAAATATTCATCATTCCAGATAAGATTTCATTAGGAGGGTTTTTCACATGAAAAAATGGTGAAACTCAAGAGTTAAGCCTTGAGCAATCAGTATTTAGAATTAAAAAGGAATTGGAAGGGTAGGTTCTGGTCTTTCTTTCAAAATCAAGTAACATATACGATGATTATGAACCTCTTAGACCATGAGTGTATATTTTAGCCTCTGAACTGCAGAAGCATGCCAGAGAGAATGTATAAAAAATCTGGATTTTACAGTCCTGAGGTTTGACCCTTTGCCTGAGATATGAAAGACACACTGAAGACACGCATCCTTATATGGTTTAACTTGGCCTTTCTGCTTCTTACTCCAGCATCTAAACACAGAGCTAGTAGCAAGTCTGTCTTGGATATATTGCTTTCTCTACCTCAGAAGATACAGGTCTCTTTGGTACATTGTTCAAAAGTCTTAATTTTGTTCCAGCACAGAATTAAAATTAAACTTGGAAACCTTAAACTTTTCCAAAAAAGAGATTATTTTTTTTTACATTTCTGTTCATATCTTTAAACATGAAACATGATATTGAAATATCCTGTACCCTATGTGTGAGTTGTCATTAGTAGAATCACTGACTATGAAACAGTTCTCTGAGATCCCTCTGGAGATAAGTAACAGACATCTGGGAAATACAGCCACCTCTAATAATACTTTCCATTTCTTTGTCAGGACTTCTCACACAGGGAAATATGATATGAAGGAATAGAACTTTCTCTGGTGGAAAACTTGATATTTTCTTATCATGCTCAAAGTGGACTCTGAAACAACAGACAAAGAAAGAGATGAACAAGTTTGAGCACCTCACCAGCCTCTAAGAGAGAAATGTGTCAATAGGCTATGATATGTGCTCCTATTATTAACTTCGGACCCCCATTTTAGTTTCTATCCTTCTTCCAGGGAAAGACTGATGAGCAGTATTCACAGGAAGTTCTCACTACAGCAGTGCTTTGTAATGTTTAAAAATCTCTGGAAAAATGGTCTGTGAATCATAATTTCTGGGAAAGAACTGCCTTCTAGCCCTGTTTATTTCATTTATAACTACATGAAATTACTTTCTTACACAAATCTAAATATCATTTCAAAGCAATAGGTTCCAAAGCACCAAGAATGTGTCTTATTCAGTTACATGCATGCATGAACATGCAGAAACACACTCATACAGAAACACACTTTACTGCATAAGGGCTTGCATAGTGATATGATTTTTTAAAAAAAATGCTTAAAAATAAACTATGAAGTGATAGGGACATTATAGTTAAACAGAAATGTAGATGCCCCCTCCTTGTTTCCTCTTGCTCACTCTTAGTTTCACATGACATCACGACTAAACTGATTTGCATTGATATTTTTGATGTCTATCTCTGAAAGCAAAGATAGGATTAATCAAAGTTTGAATCTTTCAAAGTCGAGATCTTACAAAGAGGTCACCAATAGTCTATTCTATTAGGTTTGATAACACCAAACCTATACAACTTTATTTCTATGAAATCATCAACAGACACTGTAAAGACAATATGTAATCCATTTATAGTTTAAGGACAGATTGATATAAATGAAATCTATGGCATCCATGTGTAACTAAGTCTGACTCCTGCACTGCTAAATTTATAAGACTTAAGAGGCTAAGCTCTGTTAGGAGGATTGATTGATAAGATTAGAATTGTCTGTGGCTTTTGGATCTATCAGGGTAACGAGTATAAAAAGTGATGACACAAAGCTCTGTATAGAAGTTCTGAAGTAATAAGAGGGTCAAAAACACAAGGATCATGTTTATTTGTACCAAAGACATATTATATAACCATTGATATGTCCTAAAAATAATATAAATACTGTAGACTGTAATTCTAGACCAAATGCTTCATTCAGCATCTGCATATAGCTCTCATTGTCACTAATTTTCATGTGTTGTTACAGTTACTCATTCATAATGTTTTATTAATTTTTATTGCCTCTGTAAATATCTAGTCAACCAAACAGATAACACAGAAAACAGTCCCTATTATAAAAGAACATCTTCATGACAACGAAAATGTCAATAGAAAAACCACAGAAGAATGAAATGGTTAAATGGCACTTTCAGTGAAAGTATGGCTCAAGTATAAAACATTGTTTACTCAGAATATTGAGAATAGAAGTAGAAATTTCCAGATATTACAGATATTATTAAAACCAATAATGATTTAACTGCCACAAAACCTCTTGTGAGGTGAAAAAGAGTTGTAGCTTATATTTTACAGATGGAGAAAATGATGCACAGTAATTTTATACGCCTCCATCTTGATGTGCCAAAGCTAAAACACTTGTGCTTTGATTTTAGAGTTGATGAACACCTACAGCTCTAAGTGAAGTTAATCATGAAACACAGAGTAGTGTGTGAAAGCACTAAGAACACATTTTTTTCAATCAAGATTGAAAGGGTGATTTTTATTTTTATTTTAAAATATTTAAACTATTCATCTACCTTTATGTTTCCAAGATTAGATTTTGGCTTTTGTAGTGAAAGTTGCTTTTTGTCCTATTATGTTGGGTATTTTATAGTTTCCACTATACTGCCTGGAAGGAACATTCAGCCTGAAAGTCTTTATTTAGTCTTTTGTCAGTCTCTCACTAACAACCTGCTTTTTATGTCTTCCTTTCTATTATGATTAATAGTTTACATTTGTATTTGGAATGCTTCAAGCTACAGTCATGGCAATCCCTTTCACAATTTCCTTCTATGTCTTCCGACACTACATGAATATTTGTGTTTGATCATTTTTTCTTATAGGTGTGCAGTGAAGATAGTATGTAGGTGTAGTTTCTCAGTATATTTTACAGTAAATGTTTTGCTTCTTTCAGGGGCCTGGAAGCCTCTGCCTACCTAGTACAATGTACTGGACCCAATGATTGGAAATACTTTCAGACCTCAGACCTTGGGGCAGGGGTGAGGAAACAACAATGGAATTCTCCTTTCCACAGGCTTTTTTTTAGTACTAGATCTATCACATGGGTATTATGACTGATCTAATTGGCCCACCAATCACCAGTCCACCCTTTGACACCAAAACAAAATACATTTTTTTAGCAATACTTAATCGTTCAGAGATAAGACTTCTTCATATAAAACAAGGGTTCTGAGGAACTGAGGTACTGGAATGAAGATAAAATCCTCCTTTGTAATAATATGTCACATCAGCACAACTCACACATGGCTCCTTTTTCAGAGTTTTCTGGTGTAGCTTGCTGACACTGAAATGTTAATTGTAAAAACATATAAAATAGTTCTTCTCTTAATGAAGAAATTTTTTAAAATGGACAGAACTTAAAAAAATATTTATAAAGCAATGATAACTTTCGAAAATTATTTATGTACACTGTTAAAAATATAAACAATAGCTTAGAAAAGTCAGTAGTTGTACCAGATACCATACAGAACATTATCAGTGACTATAGTTTTACGGTGCCTCTGAAACATAATACACCTTGAGAACATTCTTAACGGGATGAGTGACTCCCCTTCTGGACTTCCAAATAGAAATCTCAGTGTACTACAAAACTCCTTTTACCCTGCATGCTGATATCTCTCTTTCTAAGGATATATCTGTGACCAGGCTCTTTAAAGCATTTAGAAACTAAACTCACCTTAAATTCCTTTGCCTAGTCAAAGAAGAGAGAGAAGTCCTTTGAAAAGGTTTCTCAAGAGCAATACAGAAGGCCTTAGAAAGAGGCTGATTGAGGATTTACTGAGAACCAGGAAATGAATTTGAGTTAACACAATGCTAAGTGCAAGTTAAACTATCTAATATGATCCTTTCTTAAAGTTACTGAGGAATGCATACAGAGCTTTTGCTGTATGACATTTCAGAATTTCTAATAAATAATGTGAAAAATAAGTCTTGATCCTCCTAGGATCAGGAACTCTGAAGGTTTATCATTACAACTGGAAAAAACAGTTGGATAAAGAAAGTGGAGCACAAATTCTATGCTAAATATCGTCTTAGGGGCCTAATGTATCTCACCTAACCTATTTGCACCTGCTCTGTTGTGTCTACTTATAGACAGATGAATAATTCGTTCTGTTATAATGGTAATTTATAAATTTTCTGTATAGTTAATTTCAGAACAAGTTGTGTTGTAGTGTCTTAGTAGTGGTAAATTAGTCTTGTCTGTTGCTCTGTGCTAAGACTAGTAATAAATGCCAGTATCTGGAAACCTGGATGAAGCTTTTTAATGTTGCCTTCACCTGTTGTAAGTTATTGTGGTGGGTTAGCCTTGGCCAGCAACCCCACCACAGCTGCTCTCTCGCTCCCCCTCCTCAATAGGACAGGGGGAGATAATAGGAATGACAAAGCTGATGGGTCAAGACAGAAAGGGAGACCACTCACCAATTACTGTCACGGGAAGAACAGACTCCACTCGGGGAAAATTAATTTAATTTATTGCCAGTTAGAAATAGAGTTGCTCTAGAGAAACAAAGACAAAAATTAAAACAATACTTCCCACTCTCCCCTTTCGAGAGTGGGTCTGCTGGGGCTGCTTGGAGCTGGCCTCTCCTCACAGAGGCCACCCCTCCAGGCCCCCCGCCAAAATGTTGTCATTTACTCACAACACAGTTATCCAGAGAAACTGCTCAGATAATTTGCTTTCAATCAATAATAAAATGAATTGAACGGGTTTTTGTTCCTTTCATGAATTCGTGACAAGTAATAGGTTGAGGTTTCCACTCATCTGTGGTTTGCCATTGCCCGATGTCTAGTTTGTGGTAGGACATTAATGTCACAACTTTCTTTCCTTGAGCTAGGGCTGTGTTGTTATTTATAGAAGTTGCATGTTTTCAAGTCGTAAGATACTATTTCAAGTGAGTGATGGGAAGACTTAAATTTCGACAACGCTAATATTCTTTTCTTCCTCTGAAGGTATGTTAGCAAAGCTAAGAATAATGAATATATATTGCCTATATGTAAAAATTCATTATAGTAAATAATAGACAGTGATAGTAGAGCTGCATAGTTAAATTTTCATTACATTTTCCATTATAAAATCTGTCTTCAGTTGTTTATAACTTTTCTAAATTTGTATAGTTGGAAAAACAGAGAACTCGTGAAGAGTGCTTACACACTCAAAAGCATGCCATTTTTCTACCAGTTGTATCAGCTGGTCTAATAAAAATATTACCTTTCTCTTACAAATACACCTGGTTTCTATTTTTAGACCACTGTCATGGTATACACGACACACTAATTTACTCTGCTTTATTTCTTTGCCCTGTTTCTGTACAGGAAACAGGACGCTGAAAATCCATTTCTGGACTACTCTCAGAGCACAGCACTGAACTGTGCCTTGTGGGTGGACTAGCTCTAGCACTGGCTCGTACTGCCCAGTGCATAACTCACTGATCAGTATCCAACTCTGGCACAGATCTGCTGCCTGAGCTTGTTAAAGCATTCTCACTCTCCACTCTATGGTAATTTTCACATAACAATAGAAAACAGATGTTTTGAATAGATAATGAAATTACAATTCTGAAGTAAATGACTGCACCATTTTTCAGCTTCATTGAGGTGAGGTACTGTGGATGGATTTATCTCACCTAATGTGTATATCTAAAAGTTAAGATAAGATTTCTTATTTGCTGGCTATATTGCCTTGAAGTATTCCTTGCCCCTGCAGACCCATATTTTTTCTGCCCCGATCTTGTGTTGCACTCTTTACCCTCCTGGTTGACAGAAGCATAAAAGCAACTAGACTGAGAAACTGTCTAAGTCAACAAATTGCCAGCTACATACTTCTGAAATCACAGATAAAGTGTCCGTATTTCAGCTCCTTGTTTTAGTTCTACTTTATAGTCAAAAGAAAGAAATAGGCATCCCTGAAAGGTGATTTATCTCATCTTGAGGTGTCTGTTTTTCCTCAATGGTATAATGGGCTCCAGCTTTGACTCAGACAAGTAACTTTTAGACAACTGAAGCTGGATGAGACGAATCACATGCTGAATGAGGATAGCTTTAAGTATTGAAAATGTATATGAGCTTTGCTGCAGAAACTGTTGGCATACTGCTTGTCCTTAATTATTCTTGAAATTGATTTTTAAGATCTATTAAAAATCCCACAGTAGTTAAAATTTTTGGGTGTCAGAAAGCCCTATTTGTATGAGTCATAAATTATTATAAATTTCTAAGCCTTATTTGACCGTCAGTGTTCTTACTTTTCTTCTGTTGCTACCTGCTACTAGTACATGGGCTGTGCATGCATCAGAGGTCATCTGCTCTCTAAGTTTCCTTTACTACTCTTGCCTTAAGTGCTGAACCCTCCAGTTCAGCTGTTTTACGGTGCTTTATTTCTTAGAAGGACAGCACCCTGTAAAGAGAGGAGGAGATAGTTCTCTCTTCTCGGAAATTTGCATGTGAACAAGGCAAGGAAATGCACATTCACCATGAGCACAGTTCATGGAGTGAGGAGGACACAAAGAGCCTCAGAGGGAATGATTGTTTCACAACAAGGAGCTCATGCATTTCAAATCGCTCAGCACCTGGGCTTGAAAGGAGTCCATGCTCCTGTTGCTTAATATTGTTGCACAGTAGTTTTGGCAACAAGACTGACAGCCTGAAGGGTTATTCTCAAAATCATACAGCATGTTAAATTCTGGTAATGTATTTTTTTCCCATCCCTGGCAAGATTACAAGAAAAAAATTGGCTGGATCTTTATAAATGTGCATCTGGCTGAATGGCAAAGCCTGGCTATCAATTTTATCATTATTAATTTATTATTTCCTGGGGTTTGCACTTTACTTGGCCGACATAAAACTTTGAATCCCATCGTTGCCTTAAGAAAATCACTTTTTTCCCACCTAAGGTATAAATGCATGTGCTCAGGGTTTTTAGATATTGTCTCAATTGACTTTTGACTGCTTTGGTGGCATTGAGAATCTAAAGTTTGTACAAATATGAAAGCTGAAAGCAACCTGCAAAGCCAGATGCTCTCTGCATGAATGCCCATAGAAGGTCAGACTGAGTGTCTGTTTAGACCAATATCTCTGTGCTGGAAATGATTTGTGGTGGATGCATAGGGAAAGAATAAGAACCTAGGCAAATGCAGTATTGTTCTGCCCTCATATGCTGTCCTGTCTTCAACTTGAGG
The DNA here is from genome assembly GCF_929443795.1 of Astur gentilis. Classification (NCBI taxonomy): domain Eukaryota; kingdom Metazoa; phylum Chordata; class Aves; order Accipitriformes; family Accipitridae; genus Astur; species Astur gentilis. The sequence goes on along the minus strand of NC_064892.1, from coordinate 26,751,950 downwards.
TCTTCCTTAGCCATCTGATACTGTGGAAGAATGGGGAAAAGTTTTAGGGTGGTAGAGTTAATCAGAGGGATGTGGTGTTAACCAAGAGAGAGTTCCGGCACAAAGTCTGATAATGAATTTTTGCTTGGGACTGCCATACTACTACACTTGCCGTGTTCTTACACTTCCATGTAGGCAGCCAGCATTGATTCCTGTCAGAAACAGGATACTGGACAAAGTAGACAGTTAGTTTGACTGGAGCTTTTAAAAAATGTATATTAAAAAAATAGAATCCCAGAATCGTAGAACATTGCAGCCTTGAAGGTACTTCAGGCAACCTCTAGGTCAATAACAAACCAGCTTCAGCTATGAGATCAGACCGGGTTGCTCAAGTCTTTATCCAGCTGAGTCTTGAAAACCTCCAAGGATGGAAACTGCACAGTCTCTCCAGGAAACTGTCCCACTGCTTGACTGACCTCATAGTAAAAAGTTTTCTCTTTATAACCAATAAGTGATATTCAACTTTCAGCAGAGGTGCTCCCCAGCCAGTCAGTGCCCAACCTGCAAGGAGGTCTTCCTTCCTAGGTGCAAGACTTTGCATTTGTCCTTGTTGATTTTCATAAGGTTGGCCCATTCCTCCAGCCTGGGCCTAGTCCCTCTGTACAGCAGCCCTGCCCTTGTGCATATTGATTGGTCCTCCCCAATTTGGTGACATCTGCAAACTCCGTGAGAACACGCTCTTTCACCTCCTGCAGGCTACTGATAAAGGTGTTAGAGGACAGATTAGAGGATAGTCCCATGCAGCCTTCAGGTAGGGTATAACAAATTCACCACGATGAGAAGAGGCTGAATGCATAGACCAAAGATGCCAATTCTACAGGCTTTCCATGCCTTTTGATGATGAAACATTTGGGAAACCTTCGAAAGGGAAAATAGGGTGAGACTAAATGTTTGTGCTATGGCACTCTGCTGCTGATAAATCACTTGCATGCTACTTTGTGCTTAATAAGCAAAGAGTCACCAAATTAGGGCACCCTTCACACCTTCTGTATTATTTTCATTCTTTCTTGTACATACAAAAACATATGATATTTATTTCACTTAGGGGTATATATAGCTTGCTTTTTTTTTTGGTGGTGGTGGTGAAAACAACAGAAAAAAACATGAAAGAAAGGTTAACAAGGTTGATATTGTTCTTTATTTGAAGACCAGTTGCTTCTAATCATCTGGAATGTCTAATATGCAACAAGCTGTGTTTTATTGGGCTGAGCATAGAACTGTGAGTAGCACTGTAGTGCTGGTTTTGAGTACATCACATTTGTTGGGTTTTTTTAATTATTATTATTATTACCTTAATGAAAGAAATACTAGAAGTTATGTACTTGTGAAAGACACAAGACACATGCTCAAAAATCACAAAAATAGAAGATACTGTTTAACTATTTATTGTTGTTACCATTTATTGTTTATTTATTATAAACTGCTCGCAGGCCAGAAAAGTGCCTCAGCATTTTTTGGTGTTTTGTATTAAATTATTAACATACTTTCTTTCAAGAAGCTACTGATTTCAAAAATACTGTACTTTGTGGAATTACAATTTTTTTTTTTAACAGGCAGAAAGCTGAAAGTATTGCAATACTCTTATCTCAAATTACAGTTAGAATGGAAGCAAAATAATGTTATTGAGATATAAGTCTTTGATATCTCTCTTTGTTGTTGTTTAGGATGGGGAGTCCTGTTTTTCTGAGTGCCTGTGCTAGAGTAACAGTGCTTTGCCAGATTCTTGATAGCTATCTGGGCTTTGGTCTTTCAGTTTTGAGGTCAGAGCATTAACACATTTGCATTATAAAAAGAAGGAAAACTTGTTGGGAATCCCAATATATATTTCATCTGGTTTAAAGCCTTAATCCTGGATTCTGAGTGCTGTGTGGTTTTAAGAGTATTAGTACAGATTTATACAAAATGGCTTGATAATGCATGTGTAAGCACTTTCCACCAACATCAGAAAGTTAAATAAAAAAAAATAAACCTAGATCAGGGTTAACAGGGTCTAACTGCCGAAGCCCTGGGAAGACCAGATGGCTGTGTGAAACAGCTATATTGCTTTCTTGCTATTGTTCTGGAGATAGCTTTTCAATCAAGGATCTTTTATCTTTATTTTTAATAAAAAGAATATAAAAAGTATCTGTATCAAAGTCTGTTTTAAAAGTGGTTTGTTTTTTTTTTTTTAAAAAAAAACTTTCCATAGCAGTCAATTCACCCTGAACACCAGCCACTCTCATACTTTTGTCCTTAGAACCTACTTCTGCTACATGCCTGTTTCAGGGCAGATGGGAGTAGTTGGCACAACAATTGGCCAAAATTCAGATACTCTATTTTGTGTAATAAAACCTACATAATGATATTTCTATATTTGGTTTTAAACCAAATCATGCAGAAACCAAATTTGCTAAATTCCCCATGAACAGAAATTCTGAAGAAGAAAAAAAGGCATTTTCCCCTATCGCCCTCTGTTCCCATCAAGGAAAATAAATGTACTGGGACCTGCAGCTGCTAAGCGAAAATCACATACTTGAGGGTATCAAGAGGCTGGGGAATGAGTTGGCTCAGGAGTCGAGACATCTTAGAATCTTTGGCCAAAGGACAATCTGCCCAGTGGGGCTTCCTATGGTCACACACCATTGATCTCCAGCAGCTGCTACACTGGAATTAACATTCTTGTCAGGTTGACTGCTGCTGCTAGTCATGTGAAATTGTCACAACTTTCCATTTCAACAGTTCCGTGCCAAGAAACCTGGAAAACCCAGGAGCCCAGACTTGGTATAAACCTCTCAAGGCTGCTAGGCTCTTCCTGCAGAGCCAAAAGCTGACCCCTACTTAGAGGTGGGGCTCAGCAACGGGGGTCAAAAAGTCTGAAGGCCTTGCCACAACAAACTGTCCTGGCACCATGGATTTCATACACAGGGGAAAAGCACATCATATCTAAAATACTTTACTCTTTAGAGCCTTGGATTCTTAATAACTAACAGGAGATAAGAATTCTGTCAGATTTTCCTCATAAAACAGTTCTTTCTCTATTCTGTGTGCCATCTTGGAGAAAAAAAAAAAAAAAAAAAAAAGGAAAGAATATGTGCCCATGAAATCAATTTATTTTTACTGTTGAAAAAGACAACAGTATCTTGAATACACATTGTAGATATAAAAAAGAATTGTTTATTTACTTTTAGGAACAGACCCCAAAATTTTGTATGAACTACCTATACAGAGCCATAGTGTCATGATAACCCAAGCAACCGTGAAATGAGATTTATCTTTGCAAAATCCTTTAATATGCTGACCTAAACATTCATAATGCAAGAATATTTCTCCATTTTTGGTCTACTCTCTGTTAAGCTTAGGAAACAAGCTAGAATTTAACAGAGCTGTGATCAGGCAGTAAGAACACATGGAGGAGATTTCACCAGTTCTCCTCAGTACAATGTCTTGCTGTTGGAAAGACAACATAATTTTCAGACATGAACTTTGATAACATTAAAAGGCTTTCATAGTTTCCTTAAGAACAAACTGTTAAAATCACTGTGGAGTTGTATATGTTAGAGTTTCTGATCTTTTTTATTGGTTTTATCTGTGGACTGCATGATCTATAAAGCCTTCACTTACATTAACTCATTTTCCCACACCTTTACTTTTTTAAAACATATGTTTCATTAATAATTTCATTAAAAGCTCCCAGTTAGTTTGACTCAGGATTTCAGCTTTATTTTATGAATGTTGATCAAGAACAACATATAGATCATAAACAATAGTGTTATTCATTTTGAAGAAATATGGGATTTTAATTGCATTGTAGAGAAGAAACTTAATATTTCCTGTCATCTGCTCCAAATATTTAATTCTATTGTTCTTCTGAAAGGTCAAATCTAGAATGCCACATCTGCAAGGACACCCGTGACCCCTCTTGGCAGACAAGGTCTTGCAAGATGGAAGCAGGAAAACTGAAGAATGCTTCCCTGAGTATCCAAAATAGATTATTAAAAACTTACCCCAACAGCTGAGTTCCCTAAGGCATCAGTGTTATGTACACATATACACAGAAGGTTTAGCATTTAAAAATATCAGGAAGCGTTTCCAAATCCGTCCCCAATGACTCTTACAGCTTCTTTCCTTTGTTTGTTGCTGGTTTGTTGGATTTTATGGTTTGGAGCTGGGGGGTGGGGGTGGTGGAGTTGCCTTTAATTATTAATATCTTAACTTTCTAGAATTTCTCAGAAACAAAAGAAGGATGATTTATCTGAATACCAGTAGCCCTGGGAACTTTCTGTGATGAAAGAAACTATATCTATTTTATGCATATCTCATCTTTACAGCCCCCTTGTTTGTGAATACTAATACTAATGGCATTCCTTAACTCTGGAGCTTATTGGGGAAAAAAACAGCAGGGGATTTCTTTAGGGAATTCTGATATTTAACTACTTCTTTTTTCTTAAAAAAGTTTCAAAACAAATACCCAACAAAATAAGGAAACTTTTTACTAAAAAAACAGTTAAAATGGGAGCCTGGAAGCAACATAGCCTTTTATGTTCACCAATCTGTGAGAGTTGTACTTCAAGTTCCTCAACCCCACCTTTTCTCTGTAAGTCTTGCTGCTGGTCAGACTGCATCTTTTCTCATGTATCACGGCCATTCAATTCCCTGCAATGCAATTAAACCCCCATCTTTCTTCAAACTGATTAAATCTTGCAACATCTGTGAGGGAAGAAAAGAAGGTATAAACATTCTCTTTTCCTTTACACAGATGGGAGGCACAGACCAACAGAATGCAAAATACTCAAGTGGTTGCTAAATGTTAAGTCCTATTCAAATAAAAACTGTTTTTGTGTTTTGCTGCTTTGAGTTCTAAGGGATTTGATTAAGATCACTGATCAAGTCGCTGTTAAGAGCCAGAAAAAAACACAAGTCTTTGGACTTGCAAGACCAAAGTGGATCACTCTACATACATTTAAAAAGATACAAGACAACAGTGAGATGAGCTGTAATTAAAGGGGCCAGATACTTTCCGGGAAAGAGTAGAAGAGTTTCTCACCACTTCAGGAAAAAGGTTTTCATACTCACTTAGACTGTAAATTAAGAAGGCCAGATTGATGTTTCAAGCAGAATTAAAGATCAGTTATGAAAGAACACACAGAAATAGAATTTTAAATATTTTTTTCTCCCTTTGTTCTAGTATGAATCACAGACCTAAAACTCTCTTAATTCCAGCAGTCACAACAAAACACTCAGCTGCTATTTCATAAAGGTTTTATATCAAAGAAAAAATTATACTTTTGAGGGTGTGCCTTTCTTTAAAAAGAGGGAATTACCAGTTAAAAGTCACCTCTGTTTTGCCAGAGAGCTATGAAATTTTGACATCGTGTGCTCTCCAAGTTCCACAAAAATGATGCCTTGCTCTTCTAGGTGAAAGATTCTGTCAGGGAGAAAATCTTTTATTACATACTGTTTACACTCCAAACTTGCCAGGGAGGACAGGGTTTTACAGTTCTTTTGTGTTGTTGCTGTTGATTTCTAATATGATTATGTAAGTTCTGTTCTTTTACGCATTCTAAGAAAGTAGTGATGGAAGACAGCACAAAAAGACTTAAAGACTATCTCTTGCAGGCTGAAACATCTTGAATTTAGTAAGCGATTACTGTGGCAGGACTTTGCATATTTCAGTCTGTGAGTTTCTTTAAGCTTTTTTCATTAACAAAAAGCAAAACACTTGACCCCATGAAACTTAGAGAAATTACGTCCTATAGATGTTTATTATTTCTCTTAACCTTAATTGCCTGTGCTTGTTCACTGATACATATCTTGTATTATTCTTTGGATTAATAAGAGACATTGGGCCCTTTTACATGCCTTTATATCTTGGTAATGAATTCCTTGGTGCCTTTGTGAGATTCATGCTCCCGATGTCATTGGAATATGTAAGTACAATAGCTGCTGTCTACAAAAATTGTAAGTGCACATATTTCAGTAGCATTCTTTCTTGTTAAAGAAGAGACAATTACTGTAGTGACACACCTCCATGTGTGTAATGCAGCTGAGATTATATGATTTGTTGTAAGGTTTTGTATATAATGTTTCTGCCTTTATATGTACTTCAGCCAGAAGCAGCTGGAGCAATAACTTTGTCGCATTAGATCCTTACAGAAGTAAAGTTTCCTCTGGTTTAGCTGTCTTAAATTTCAGGGTACAAATAAAAATTTTCCTCTAAACTACATTTTTTGCTCTCAGCATGATCCTGATGCAGTTCAAACAATATACATCAGATTTTTCTTGGAGATTACATGCCTTTAGGTTTTCTTCACACATAGCTGTGTGTCCAGAATGAGGCTAAAAAACTCTCTGCTTTTTGATGTATACAGTTGTTCATTGCACCAACAAAATGAAACATGTAGAGCTGATTTAAATAACAATATTACAGTTTTCATTCAAGTCTAGATATAACAAAGAGAAGAGATCCATTATCTGTATCTCTGTCACAGAAGAATTGTCTCCTGCAGAGTGCATGTGTCTTGCTTGAATGTTTGCTAAGCTTCTGTTTCAAGATGTATTTCCACGTAAGTTTGCCGGAGGGATACAGAGCAAATGAGGAAGGAGGTGGTATGTGTGTAAATTAAAGTTGCTTACCCTCACAGAGAAAACTAGACCTTCCTTTACAGCGACAAGGGTCAAACTTTTTCTTAATAAGGGTCATCATTAAAGGGAGAAACTGCTACATGGACAGTTCCTTTCCGTTCAGGATTGTAAGACCCACTTTTCTTCCTGTTTACTTTGATAAAACAGATCCATGATAAATGTTTCGATGCTAAATGAATTTTGCATGAGACAGTCTTTATTTTTAATAACTTTTGCTAATACAAAACAGTTGTGATCAGGCAGTAATCAGAATCATGCACTAGCCAGCTCTTCAAGAATCCCTACCAAGCAGATCACTTATGTTACAAAACCTATTTTTTAATCGATTTTTCATAGTGCCAGACAATATTTTGGTTGAAGATTTACCATTACTTGGAATTAAGAGATCCACAGCAGGTAATTTGAAAACTGAGTTTCCAAATAATCTTAAATGCAATTCTTAATGGATACAGGTACACTGCCAAATAATTCAGTTCCCCTCATCACTGCCATATCTAGTCTCCTGATTGTACTGCATAGATATTATTTAAACTTCCTTTTGAAGAGAACAAAATCACTCCTTCTGAAACACAACCTGAAAGTAGTTCTGGGAATACCTCCGTTGACAGATAGCTTCCAAAGGGCTGAAGGGTTAAGCCAAGAATAGACTTGTTACCACGTGCTCTACATGATTCTCCAATACTTTCTGAATGTGCTCTTGACCCACAAGTTCCTGAACATACCATGATGCCAGGGCATGCAACACATTTCAAGCTATAAAAATATGGCTGTGACAGGCTGCGATAAAGCCTTCACGTGAGACTAAAGCAAAGTCAGTGTCAAGCTCTGCTTAGCGTGGATGCAGCTAGTTTGCCCTAGACTAACATTGAAGAACACGGATGTGAACCACCCTACAAAACTTGATCTGGAGACCAAAGATAACTGCATGGAATAAATATATTAAGCAGCCAATATGTGCGGCCAGTGCATAGGTATCGATGGAGTAGTAGGAAGAGTCCTCTTAGGACCAAATTGCAGTCCATTCCTGTGTCTATGATAATGATGTAAAAATATTTATTAGCAAGTTTTGCAGATGACAGGCTTTGGTGGGATAATAAATGAGGAAAAGGAGAGGTTATTTCTGTGCAATTGGCATAATCTGAGTGAATGACCAGAGTGGGAGCCATTCACCAAGCCTGACTATATTCTAGTATGGTTAATCTCCCCCTCTGAGATTAATTAGTCTCCTACTCTGAACTGTTCTCTGGAGGATACTATCATACTATCTTCTTCTACTGACTACAAGGGACTCTGGGGAAATTAGCCTTTATAGACAAAAATTAGCCTTTGGAAATACATTCCCCTTCCCTGGTCTGACAAATATCTACATATCTAGGACGTGAATAATGCATTTACTTGTAGAGCTTCTTGCAAAATACCACTTGGGAAAAAAAAAGGACTCTGTTGACTGCTGTTGCACAGAAAATATGCCTGTTTTGGAACAAGCGAGAAGTACAGCTACTCTTCAGTCTAAGGCATAACTGTGAAACCCTCTAAAAAGGGAAATCAACAGGATAAATAAGAGCCAAAGAAAACTGTATCACAACAAAATGCTGGTCCTTGCTGGTCCCTTACTACTTCTACTTGGAAGAATTCTGTTTCTGAGGCCCTAGATTTGCACATGTAATTAGTGTTGCTTCAGTTTTTCCTGCCTATCAAATAAGTAAAACATGTCATCTAATACTACATAGTCACAGCCTGTATGAACCTTTTCACTATAAAACCCCTTTGTCATTCTTTAACATAATGGACAGGCATTGTTTTTCCAGAAAAATCAAGAGCCATCATCTTTTGGATCTGTGGCTAATAGATGCAGTGTTCCCAGACTATTCCACAGAACAAATAAGCGGGTTTTTTTTCTTTTACGTAGAGCATCCTACAGTCATTTCAGAATTTACTTTTTTCCTAACAGATCTAAGATCATTAAACTGTAAATCTTTTTGAAACAAGGCAATGCAGATTCCAATATACTTCCTTAATACAGACTGTTTCTTTGCATTTGGAGTGTGGAGGAATGTTTTATCCTGGAGTTTAAAATCTTTGACAGCAGGGAATTAAGGAGCAAGTAGTGACTAAACACTACATAGGGTGACATCAATGTCAAAATGTGAGGAAGTAAAGTCCTTTTTTCTCACTGATATATGTGGGTAAATTGCAGCTTTCCTAAACCTAACATGTAGGTCCTGAACCGAAATAAAAGAAAACAAAATTTCAGAATAAGTGTGGTCATTTAGTGCAAACATACTGCTTGCAAATGAAGTCACTTTTCTTTAAGCTCATTCCTCTAAGGTATATCTCTTGAAATAATACCTGTCTGGAATTTTTTAGATAGAGACATCACTATTTATCTGCTTCACAAATGCAGGGATGTCCCAAGACAAAAAAGGAGAGGACAACATAAATGCAAACACACACAAATTCCTTTTTATTATTTTATTGCTTATAAAAAGAATTATTAAAATATCCTTATTTTGTTTTAAGATACAATTTCTAAGCATATTGTAAATATTTGGTAAAAATATTCTTTGTTCTTCTCAAATGGAAATTACATACAGAGGAATTTATTAAGTAGGAGGACTATATTTGTGCTTTACATCATAACCCAGTCCAGACATATGGATGGTGCCTCTTTGATCTCCAGATGTCTGTTTCTTCAGAAGCTGTCCTCTGCAGATTACACAGGCATTTCTGAAAAGTTCATAGAAAGAACAGATTTCATTTACTGATCTTTCTGAACATAAGTAATAATGCAGTTTTGTATTATTTAAACATAATGCCCAAAATAAAAGAGCATGTCTGCAGATGGATAATAATAGTTATAATTCCAAAGACTGTCTGCGAGAGTAATAAGTATGTTTTGGTTTTACGATCATCTTGCCTAGATTCAAAATTACCTCAATAGGAGTTCTTCGATGCACACTAAGCCTTAAAGCTAAATACAAATTTAGACGCCTAAGCCTAGGCTTTTAACTTTTAAAAATGTTGATCCTAGGTACTTGAGTACAGCTTTCTGATATGATGTCATAAGGTAAGTGTTGACTGAAAGTTTCAAATCTTATTGTCTAATGTTTGTCAAACATGCTAATAATTGCCTTTTCCCTCTATAGATTTTCTCCCATTGAATCAGGGTGCATAATTTAGAGATTCAATGCGGAAGTTACAGCTTTGAAACCTGCGTTAAATTGATCTAATTACACAGCCCTTGATTTCACCAGCAGAGGAAAATGCAGAACAAGAAGAGAGCATCATATTCTCTCTGCTAATCTCCACTCTACAACTGGAGGTTTCACGTGCTTGTAAAGAAGGAGTCAGAGGAGCTGACAAGGAGCTGCCTGATATCGCAGCCTCACGGTGTTCTCCTATATCTTTTTTCCCCCTTAGAATCCTTATATAGGTAAGCTCTTGTTGTTCTTGAAAATCAGATATCCTTGCAGGCATCGAACTGAAGACTTCTCTTTTTACAGTTCAAATTATAAGATCTTGGTGGCTTTTCCTCCCGTGTGCTTAATTAGAAGTAGGACGAGAAACATGCAGCCGATGTAGTGCTGCTTTGTTAATGTCAGAGAGGAGATGGCAACATCAGGAGCTGGGCAGTTACTTTACTATATGAAAAGGCAAGTAATTGTAAATTCAGTCTCACTTTTATGGTAGTCCTGTGTTACATATTGCCATAGAGACTCATTCCTGTCCGTCCTAAAGTCCAATGCTGTAAACAGTTAAGTTATTCTCTGCAATAAGAGCTGAGGGCATTCATCAGCTCACAGGTTCCTGTAAGGCATCTCTGTCTGATATTTTTTTCTCTGCTAGCTTCTGTGTCAGTCAAACAAAGCAAAATTGAATTTTGAAGAGGAAAAACAAAATCTATGGATCAGAAAACAAAATGGCTATCCACCGTAATCTTCGGTGTATAAAGCAGGTTCACGTAACTTGTGATCAGTGTAGTGCCATGGCTTAATGTACCATTAACAAAATAATTCACATCCAACGCAAATCACCTCTGTACAACTGTGCATTCGATTTCATAAAGCAAGCCAGAGACACAGCATGACGTTAAACATATCTAAATATTAGTAAATTACACACATAATTAAACACAGATTTGACTTCAATTACCCTTATTTTTTAAGACATACAGTACTCAAGAGAAAGTAATATTCAGAAATAGGGAAAATAGGAAAATAAAACACCCCACAATCAAAAGAGCAGGTTTTCTGATTTCAAGACCTTCCCCTTCAGAAACAACTATTTTGGAAATTTTGAGCTGGGTTGTATCATTCAGTCTTTTTGTGACATTGTCTATTTAAAGAGACTCATGCTCATAAAAGAATCTAAGTGAAACATACCAGGAACAGCCTTCAATAAATCATGACGCATGCTCTCTATAGCCTTCTTATACTTCAGATTGTTATAGTGTCTTCTCGATTTACCAATATATGTTAAGAGGATTCTGGAAATGCCAAGGAAAAAGGAATATCTCTGTCTTTTATGAGTTTAATGACTTGTCTTAAGAAAGTTTTATTTTGTGCAAAAATAGAAAAGGACTTCATTGGGGATATAAAGTATTCTGGAGAATATTGAGCCACTATTAACCAAATTTCCCTTACTCTCTAGTCACATAGTGATAGTGTATTTCCACTTTGCAGTGTGCTTTACTGTCTGTTTTTATGCTGACAAACACGCCTGTTTTTAAACAGAAGGTCCTATATTTGTCATTACATAGAGAAAGAAATTAACTTTTTTCAGGTCTCAGATTTCAAGATTTCTGCTATTCAGATCTGTACACTGTTGTCACATGAATTTTATTCCCTTTCTATATATATTTTCTGTATATAGCCGTATGTTCATTCATGTTTTGGCTATCTTTTCAAGATTATGAAGCCATAATATCCCCTTAAGAAGAATTTCAAAGCCTGATTATGACAGCGTAATTAAAACTAAAGACTTCATCGCAAATGCAATGGGTTTGATTTTAATGGGACTGCTTACAGAGTAGTACCACTTCCCAAGTTGAGTGGTATGTTACACCATATATTGTTGGACTGAAATTGATGAAGTTATGCAGGAAGTACATGACTACTTTTAGATCAAGGTAATCACATTTTGACTCTTATTAAGAGAACCTGGCATCTGACAAGGCCAGTATTCTTACTCCGTTGAAGTCCTGGCAAAGGGAGGCTTGAAAACGCTCAAAGGGAGGCTTTAAAGTGCAGTATTATGCTATCCACGTGTGTTAACTTATTTTTGAAATCCCTGATTTAGTTTTTGTGCTGAAGTAAAATTTATCTGCACCATTTGGCAGGATGAAGACAATGCTTGGACCGTAACTTCCAGAATTTGTCATTGCAGCAAACAATTTAAGAAGATGCATAAGGAGTACGCATAGAACACTGGTGCAAGCTTTCCACTCTGTAATTACTTCACTTGTTCTGCAAAAAGTCTTAACCTTCCAGAGGATGCTTCCTCTTCCATAAATATTGCTGACACAGCAGAAAACAGCTGGGATTTTCTGTAAATATAAAACTCAGACAATTAACTCATGTACAACACACACGTCATCATATTCATTTGCCATTTTCATGGTGGCTTGTCCTTTCTACATTTTATTATTCATTTATGATAGCTATTATATGCCTTTCAGAGTCTATCTGGCTCTCCTGAGGAATATTTATGACTATTATAGGGCTCTTATGAGAAGACCCAACGATAGTTATTGCGGAAACTCTGTGAAATGCTACATTAGTGCAGAGATATGCTGGTAGTAAAATACCTGAACTTGTTTCAAAGTATCCCTCGATGGAAATTAAAAGACAGGCTTCTTCTGGTGAGGTTCTGTATCTCCCCTAATCCCATCACCTCAGAGAACTGTGTAGTTCTGATTGGGAGTTTAGTATTCAGTTGTTGCAGCTGGTGCCTGAAAGCAAGAGACTTTGGAAAAGCTTCCAACGGAAAGAAAGAAGCAAACAAAAAAAAAAAAAAAAAAAAACAAGAAAAAAAGATTTTTAAAGGTATTTGCTACAACAGTAACATAGCAGAAATAAAAATGGAAAGAATACAGGTGAAAACAGAAAACCTAAAGGTGCACCTTCTGACACTCAGGAAGACCTCTATTATGTTTTATCTCTCTACCTCCTTCTATTTTAAAGGAAGGGTGGTGTCTTGAAGTGAATCTGAATACTGCAGTACTGCACCACCTTCTGGGAGGGAGACAATCTGGAAGGAAGAGAAAGGAGCTGGGGGAGGAGACAGAAGGGCATAGCTTTCACTAGTTTTTTTAATCAGTGTCTAATTTCATCCCTGTATCAATAAATAACCATGAAGCAAACTGCTGAATCATTTTTGTTTAATCCACGGCCATTAAAATATTTTCTATGTTTCTAACCTATTTTGGCCCCTCTGTATAAAGAACAAGGAGCCATTTCAATTTAGAACTAGGAGATTTTCTGGCATGTAGGTGGTTGTTATAGGAGCAAATATGCTATGCTGCCAGGGAAGTAATTTGGGGGAACATCTTGGGTGGAAAATGAAAGAAGAGAATTTATCAGGTCAGAAAAATAAAAATAAAATAAAATAAAATAAATAAAAAAGAAGATCAACAAAGTAAGAAAATTAGAAGAAATCTGGGGGAAAAAAAAAAAAAAAAAAAAGGCTTGTTAATACATGGATACAATACATTATAAAACTTTCCAGTTTGGGTGCAAATATTAACTTCACCTTATATAGAACATATATTCCTGTGATGGGTTCATGTCCTGTGAATGCAAGAAATAGATTCCATTATGCAAGCATATTATCACAGCTGCTTAATACATTTGTTCCAGTGAAATATGTCGTACAAGTTACACAATATCCTTATTATCTTTTCAGGACACAATCAGAACTTAGTTTTTTGCTCAGCACCTGAAATTTTTTATTTATTTATGTTGGCTGGGCTTTAAGCAGTTTATGGAAGAAAGCTGTGCCTTGTCTTGGGACGCAGTTTAATGCCATTTTGGACCACTCCAGCATTTTTCTTGTGTAGTCCTTTGGCTATTTGAGGCAAGCTAAAGAGAGGTATTTGCAAAGACTAATCTTACATCAGGAAAGCTAGTCTCTGCAGGTATCTTCTTTAATCAAAGGAGAGGAGCAGGTTCCACAAAGGAGATATTTCATAACAAGAGGCTCTTAATCATCACTGAAGGTGTCCTCCTCCTCTGAGGATGCCTAAGAAGATTCTCCTTCATAGGTGAAATTCAGCCTTTTTGACTAACCCTTCAAAGGCTTGTCACACTTCATTACAAGAAGATGCTCTTAAATATTTCTTGGCATGGAGTGTGTTTTAGTGTTTGGGGCTCTACATTTCCATTTCTTTCTCCTTAGTGGCATATTTTCCTCTACCTCCTATTCCCAGTTACGGGTCACTGCTTTTATTCAAATTATTAGTAAAAAATATTCTTTTCATACTATATGCATACTGGCATGTGCATCGCACCATAGGAACAAAATATTATTCCCACTTTCCTATACACCTGACCGTAAACTGCCTGGAACAGGGATTGTTTTTTGCTTGTGATTCTTAGGCAAAACCCAACAGACTACCCATATTTAACCAACCTCAAAGAAAAAAAAAAAAATCCAAACCAAAACATGTAATAGCTTAGTAAATAAATTAATTCAAGTCAATATTGTCAGTTTACTCTAGCTGAGGATCTGGGTCTGAGTATTTGTTAAGTGTGGGATTAAGTGTAAATAAAGCATATTGCACTGTTGGAGTGTATGGTAATTGGGTTATTTTGTTTTCTGAATTCCCTGTCTTTTGCTCTTCTGGTTTACTTTAATTAACAAACAGCATGAAGCTTTTCAAACCTGTCCTTGATGTTCATTGAGGAAGAGGGAGATCAAATGCCAAACTTTAACTTACAATTCATCACAAATAGTGAGATACCTTATAGGAGGTAGCAGAAAATATACTCTTTCACATTTAAATTAAGTGTTTCAAATAATGATTTAATTGAGAATTAATAAGCCAGTTATTGCAGGTTAATTAAATGCCACTTGATGATTAAAAACATATTATTTATTCAGATTAACAACTATTAGGCAGTAGTGTAGCCCCACACCCTGCTGTGACTTACTACTTTAAAAGACTCTGTCAATGTATTCCTCATTTTCAGGCTTGGGTTTTTTTTTCACTCTGTTGCTGTTTATAACACCTTGAAAACACTATGAGGAAATGACCCAAAATTCTTAGGATAAGATTGTTGTCCCCTAACGTAGACTATTTGTGTATTTTTGGTATGAGTGTTTCTAAAAGTTCAGCTATAGTAATCGTAAGGAAACCACTACTGAAATATTGCTAGTCCTATACATATGCATGTTTATATAAAACAAAGAGGAAATTTGCAAAGAGTATATACAAAGTAACAGAAATGAAGTCAAATATCGAATCTGTAAGCTTCCAAAGAATTCTTTTGATTTACCTCATGGGCAGTTAATTTTACCTCATTCCCAGTTAATTTTCAGTAGAGCTGTATATCCATATATGTTACCTGCATTTGGTTGTAATGTGTGAATACTGCCTTGTTGTGCTCAGGAGTGGGTGTTGGAAAAATAAGCAGCACTAACTTTTGTTAGTCGTCTGTATTGCAATCTTTCTTTCTTTATCCACATGTTCCTTTATGAAAGCCTTTTTAACAGTGCATTAATGCTTATGTTGTGCTGTGTTGATAGGATTTTTAGAATTCCTTGTAGATGAAAGATTACCATAATAGAGCAAACTTTTCATCCATATTAATGCACAGTATGAGCACCATCTTTTCCTGTCGTAAATCCAAAACAACTTTAAATCAAAGCAACTGTACAAATCAGTTTTGCATGCATGGCAGAACAGCAGGGTTCATCCACCTTGAGTTTGGACAAGAAACTGCAGCTTGGCAGGTAGCCTGTTACAATTATTTCATTTTGGAAAGATTGCACAACTTCCATGAGGTGAGGGAAGTGGCAGTCATGTATGCGTATACTGGGTATTTGCCACTTTTGCTGAAGTGATTCTCATCTTACTCAATGAACTACCGCTGCGCAAATAGATTTTATACTACAGGGCACAGGCACCGAGTTTCCTCCTTCCTCTCCACAACACCTCTTAGTGTTGTTACAACACCTCTTTTTGCCTGCAGTAAAAGGTTTGTTTCTGTTTTTCCATACAAAACACTTATGAAAGAGCCCAGTACCAACGCATGTATATTTATTTAAGTGATTTGTGGATCCCAATTTGATGTTAGGAATTTAGAAGCTGGAAAAGTAATTCTCTGTATTACTTTTAGAAAGCTAAAGGATATTACATACTTTTGGTTTTTAGGTGTAGCTTCACCAAGATCTAGCATTTCTGTGCAGCAGTCCGTAAGTGAGCTTGAGAAATATTGAGCAGTGTCTCCCTTACAGTCAGCTATCTTAATATACAATTTGCTTTATCTTGTTTTGACATGGAACACAGTTGCTTAGCCCAGCTTAAGTTAAAAAGAGAATGAAGACAGGAACCAGTCAAAAGATGAGTTTATTTTGATTTATATCAGAGTTCTTCACGCAAAGTGAGGCAGCGAAAAACATTCTATGAGCTGGTTTACAACTATCGAGTAAAGTCACATGTCAAAAGCATAAAACTCAGTTTCTTTTCACTGCTATGAACTGCATTGCCATTCTTATTCTGTAAAATAAATAAATAAATAAATATGTAAAACTACATCAACAAAGACAGTAGAAATGGTGTCACGTTGACTGGAAAACACTTTACACCAGTATACACAGCTGTGATGGCTTCTGAGAGGGCAATGAAACAAAGAACCAAGTCCCCTTCCAATCTTCTTCTCTAAAGTCAAGGATAGCTTAATGACTAGCATTTTGCTGGCACCGGTAGATTTATAAATAGTCCTCTTAACAGTACAGTAGTTGAGTTTAAAGTTGTTTTACAGAAGCAAAATCTTCCTAATATATCTCAGGCATTAAGGGAAAGAAAAACTTACAAAGGAAAGAGTCTCAAGAAAAGAATCAATTACACCAGTTTGTGTTCGCTCAAGCTCACTGACTCTTAAGCTCAAAGAGGAGACAGTTAATAGGTTTGTTTTCACAGCAGTTGGGTGTATAAGTGTTTTCTCCAGGGGTCAGGAGGGCCAGTCTTTTCCTAAGTGTAGCAGGCAATAGAGAAGGTGTGAGCTACCATGCTGAACGAGACAGAGGACCTTTTCTTCATGAAAAAGTCACTAAGTATAGAGGAGAATGTAGCGTCACTTACTTTGCTTTTCCTTCAGACTGCTATAGCAGGCAGTTTCAGCAACTTCTCAGGTCTCTGGAGTACTCCTGAAAGTGATGTAAGACTGTGAGAAAATGCAAATGGTACGTGTCAATAGGTATCAGGATCTTTGTATTGTTTGACTTAAACAGCTGAAGGTATTTTAATATGAGACTATGGAAACATTTAAGGTAGACATGAAAGACTGGATGCTCTTACAGTGACATTCAGTATAGCTGTATGTGCCATACAGCTGTTGTGGATCTGACTCTCATGTTCTTCTTCAACTTTCCAAGACTCACTGCAAACTATAAATTGCAGTTAGGTTTCCAGCAGCTTGGTATACCTCAGAGCATCCTCTGCAAACCTCAGCTTGTCCTAAAACTACCGCAACAGGCATTAAAATGAAGGAGCAATTAGTACACAGATCACTTACTTGTAAAATGCATTGTCTCAGTTTTATTAAAATGTCAGTGGATAAGGATAGGGATGGTGGTGAAAATAAGAGACAGAAGTATTCAAATAATTGAAAATAGATTATCATAGATTATTTCTGTACCACTTTGGATCCATACCATTAATGATTGAAATCAATGCTGTTGAAAGCTGTGAGATGGTATAAAGATAAAAATAGCTTAAAGAAGCACTGGCCTTAAAGAAGCACCTATTAAAATATACTAAAACATCCATATATTTTATTACTATTTAATTCAAAGAAAATTATTTAATTTTACATGAATTTTACACATATTATTCACTATATTTATGTTGCCCTACCGTTTTACATTTCTCTTAGTACAAAAGATAATTACCAATCACTTACTTAGAATTTGATCATTCTTGTTTTCTTTCTTTCATATACTTAAAAGAGATTCCAATATATTCAGTGTTTCCAACACTTAAGTGAAATACTGAAATTCAAAGGAAACAATCCATGTGGGTTTAAATTTTTTTTTAATAATGTGGATGTATTGCTGACAGCTAATAAACATAGAAGCAATTTTACAGATTTCTGTAATTTCAAAAGTACCACAGTACACTCTATTCATAGGGGGTTTTTGCATTCCTTTCTTCTGTTTTTTTGTTGTTTGTTTTTTTTTTTTTAACTGTGTTTCTACAGCTTTCTCTCGAATTTTCTCAAATTGTGCTACGACATAGCAAAATCAACCCAATTTATTTATTTTTCAGAATTCTGTAACTCTTTCTTAAGTTGGTACTGTTTTACAAAGTACTCAGATGAAAAGAAGAAGAGTGAAAATGAGAGAGCTCCATAAGATACAGAACTAAAGAATTCGACTCCCTCCTAGTTGTAAGACGCTTGGCCATTTTTTTCTTTAATGAACTCAGGGTGTTTTGTGACTGCAGTAGATACCGTAGGTAGTGAAGCATCAGCTCTCGCTTCACAGCAGCCAGTTTGCTGCTCCACCCTTTCATGGCTTGATGTTTCAGGTCATATTGAAAAAGAAGACTTGCATCATGCTACATGCTGAGAACATCAGCACATCCGATGGGGAAGGTGAGTCTCGTGATAAGGAAGAAGCAAAGCTACGGAAAAGCATTGCAATCTTTTGCTTTTTTGGGTTCCTTTTGAATACGAAGCCCTTCAAAACTCACTCCTCCTCTTCTAGACATCCCATCCTCTCCAGTAAGAGGTATATCACAAATGACCCACTCACGTGTCACGTCAGGAGTGTGAAGGAGTCAGAAGTGGAATCAGGGCTGCACGGCTGCATCTGTGTGAAATGGCGTCATCCTTC